>NC_066845.1:12755306-13425306 GCF_001640805.2 Lates calcarifer
ATTCTGATAGAATAAAGGACATCTACATCATTGAAGTGTTATATTCTTGTCCCCGTGATAACAGCAACGTCTAGTATAGATCCATCAAAACATACAGCACTTCTCATAAAAATCAGTGACCTGTTTTTACACATTTTCTCAAAGTTTCCAAGTTGTATTTCAGCTGCCATGTTATTTCCTTTCACACATTCTGCTGCAACTCTTTCATACAACACAACCCTTAAAATGCCAAAGGTCACGAGTCAAACATATGCAGCATGGATTACAATTTATTACCCCACATTTGCCTGATAATTTTTCTCTTTTGACAAGCTTAGGTAAATCATATAGCCTACTCTATAATGTATGAGGACTTTGCTGGCTTGATGAGTAAAGTCCGTTGCTATTGGCTGTTACCCCTGTGGTGTTTGAGTTCCCATAAGACCAATAAGGCTTGTCTGTGTTCCAACATGACTGGAGTCACTGCAGGAACAGGTAGAGGTCCAGGTATTTATAGAAACCATATGCAAATGGATCAGTGCCACGTTGGATTGTTAGTGCAGTGAGGTGACAGTTAAATACATGTACATAGAGGGAGAAATATGTAGGCTTCTCCCTCTCTTTTGAGACAAGTCTAATCAGTTAGGATGGCCTCCTCTTCTCATTTCATTTGAATATATTCAGCTTGGACTCAGGGTAAGGAAGTGTCTCTCCCCTCCCATGTATATTATCCCTTCCTGCTGAAGGCTCATTATTTTACAGCAGGGTGTGTGAGAGGTGGCCCCAGTCTCTGAACTCTCTGTCGAGGCTGTATTAATCAAACTTCACACAGCGGGAAAGGGTCCACCCACTGACACGGCACCGCTCACTCTACACTCGAGGACAAAAGGGAAAACACACAATCTGAGCTATTACTGTGAAACATCTACAACTTTTGAAGATGACCACTTTTTGATTATTTTCACAACAATAAACCCACATCTTTTTAAAGATTGTCTCAAACATAGCCAGTGCTTTTAAAGTATTTTACATTATGTTAACATTGCCCTTTTCTTCCTTTTCTCCACAGTGGACAACAAGATCTTTGCGTGGGGAAATGGCACCAGTGGACAGTAAGTAAATTTCAGAAGTCAAAAGATCTAAATGAGCTCGAGAACAGGTCGTATTCCCTCAGTTTTCGGTGTTACAGCACTGTGTGAAAGGTCAGATGGTGTAATGATACTCAGGTCTCCATAAAACTTTAGCTATCTTTGGTTAGTCTTGTTTTCCCCAATAGTCATTCAGAAGCCTTATTGTCTTCTGACAATATACTGTACAGCTGTATATAAAACTGCACAAACATACTCAAACAGAAGGAAAGCAAACAAACAAACAAACAATCAGACAGACATAGTTATACTCAAACAGTTGTTTTCCTCCTGATGAGCTTCCTTGTTAAAACTTCTCCAGCCAGGAGCCAGTCTGGCTGTAATGACATCTTAGGACCTGGGGGCTGCAGTGATTCAGTGGCCCTCAAGCACTCAAACAGCAGCACAGCAGACCTTAGAGAAATACATAAAAGAAACAAAGGCATCACTCCTCACTCTCTCATCATCTCCCATTGTCCCTTATTCTCCTTCTTTCGGTCTCTATTCCTCTGTCTCGTTCTCTCTCTCCTCTCATGATGCTTTGACCCCTCTAAGCAGGTCGAGGCTCTCTAGTGGGGAACTTATAGTTGGAGGAGCCTATAGTTGGAGCTCCACAACACCCACTTGCAGAGCAAAGGGTGAGCATCTCTGTTACACAACTGGCACTCTGATATCTGAAAACTCCTCAGCTCTCCTGTGTGTCTCACTGGAGGCGAGAGAGGAGAAGAGTACAAGGGAGCTGTGTAAATTTAAACTGGCAAACTTTCTGATGGAAATAGCAGTGACCCCAGAGTGGTCTTGTCTTGAGTTGAAGCATTGTTGTAATCAATACAGGCTCTCGTGGGGACGGCGGGCGAGGACCTTTCGTTCCCCGTTTGTGGAAATAATGGAGAAGACCGTTTGTTATTTTTCCCAGACATGCCGCAAACTAGCAGATATGGCCGGGGCATTGCAGGTTATGACGCTGGCTCAGGGAAACAAATACAAAGAGGAGCATTTTATCAAGAAGCAAACAGCAGAGCTCTGTTTGAAGCTGCTGGGAGCTCACAGGTCACAGGGGTGCTGGGGCTACGTTTGACCAGCTCATCTTGAAACGGGGTCTTGGATGTTCTTTGTTCACCCACACTAGGGACACAGAGACAGAAACACAACTCTCAGCTATGTAGGCCTATGTAAAGTCATTTGTACAGCTACAAATTGAGTTAGGTTCAGTTATTATTTCTTCCCCTGGAACGTAAAACTGACCTCGCTGAAATATGCCCGTTAGACACGCTGTATATCTGTGCAGAGAAAACATAACAGAGAGACAACACTAGAGTAGTTGTGAGGCAAGCCAAAGCCAGTCTTATTTACTGAGATCTCATGTTAGTGATTAAATAAAATAAAATGATTTATCCATGTAAATGATGAAAAGCATAGTTTGTGATATTTAAAATCAAACGTAGGCACTCACATATAATCTGATAAATGTTCAATGCAGTATGTTGTGTACCATTGTCACACATAACATCAGATTAATTAATTGCTGGAATGATTATTTTATAGAGCAGAATACAGCAAATATTGAATCGCCCAGCCAACCTTCCCCTAAAATCTTTGAAGAATCTTTCAAAATGTATTTTCTGTCTGCTTTTTCTAGGCTTGGAGATGGCGATAGGGCAGTGAGGGACCAGCTAGTTGAAGTTAAACTGCCACAAGAATCGGATGTTAAAGGAAGTGACACAGATGTGGACATCAATATAGCTGGTGTGGCCTGTGGGAGCAGACACTCCTTTATATGGACTCAAACAGGGCAGGCATACAGTTTTGGAAACAACTTTTATGCCCAGCTGGGCTATGACTTCCAGAGGGCTGACTTCAAGGAGCACCAGGTATGGAGATTATAGTATCTTTACAGTAATGACCAAATTGAAGCTAAATGCATGATTAAGACTGGCACTTTCTGTATATGTAAGCATGACACACACAATTCAAAACTCACAAAATGTGCACTCATCACGCTAAAACCCATGTGAATTTTATACAGCCCCCTTAAAACATCTACATAATCTCTACAGTACAGTAGCATTAGTTTTTAATTCATTGTTGTGAGAAAGAGTGAGAGGGTCTGATGGAGGCAGGCCTGTGTGATGGGATACCTCAAGGGTCTGGATGGCTCTTTGCTGGTTGTCTCCCTCTATCTGTGTCCTTACATGGCTTACCATACAGCGGCATGCTGCTGAACCATACAAATCCTAAATTAAGTGCTGTGGAATTGAAATTGGCTCTCTTGTGAAGTGTTCCACTTGCATTGGAGCTTAATTTTGCCTACTCATATCATTTGATTCAGTCCCTCAGTCCCACTTTTGCTCACTGCAGCCCATCACTCCCTCTTCCTTCTCATGCAAAATAAGCCCATTTACCGCAATGTGACAGTGTCTAGGTGAATGATTGCCACTCAGCACTTGATATATGGGTATGTGCCTCTGTGCACATGTGTACTGGATATATTATATCTCCGACAGATTTTCCCAGTCTCTTGCAGTTACATTAGTGCATTGTTATACATTAAGTCTTTCAGTTTTTTTTCCTTCTCCTACATGTTATAATGGATGGATTAAAAAAGAGGATGAGTATTTCAGTCAACATTCCAAATATCATTATCTGTTTTCATCCGTTTCTCCTGTGCTTAAGTCAGTGTGGAGGAGCCTACTATTAACATTTTTAGAAACTGCTGCTTATCTGCTTAGTCAGTAATATCTGATTCATGTTGCTTTTGGATTAAATTACCTTAGAATCTGTAGGTGTCACCTTAACAGCGGTTTTATCAATCATTTTTTATGTCTTACCACCACAGTGAAGTGTTCAGTTGCTGTTTTTTTTTTTTTTCTTTTTAAATAAGGATACTGTTTTCTTGTTATGTTATCTGTTGTTCCTCTGGCCTTGTTCCAGCAGTTATATAATACTTGCATAGATATAAATTCCCGGAAGAGAGGCCTTAGAGTTCATATGAGACTGGTCTCACGTTGGGTGGGGGTGGGGGTTCGTAGCCACCTGGCAGCAGTATGGAGGCCCAGGGGCCAAAGCTCTCACCTCTCCTCCCTGATAAAGGCCGCTGGGATCTGCATGACTGCACCCAGCCCTCACCGTTTTCTGCAAAAGCAACAGATACTGATGGGAGGAAATGTAGCAGCAGTTGCAGAGAATGGGACTTGGTGGTATGTGTATCCCACAGTCACCCTTTCCTCTCATTCTACCCATACCAGTGGCCTCTGATTGCCCCAGGTGGAGCCCCAAATCTTGCCCTCTCCCTTGTATACCACCAACCTCCATCCTCTTTCATCCCTATTGCTTCTCTGTGTGTGTGTTTTTTTTTTTCAGTAGGTCCAGACAAACTGCTCCACCTCCAGTTATCCCCTAGACTCCCTACCATACGATACTGGCTATTGTTGTAAAGAATCTGTAGGTTGGAACTGGCTGCTTCACCCCTAAGGCTCCGTTTCTCCTTACCTTCTGAAATGGAGTGCTAGCAGACCGCTGAGATCTGAGAAACACTATATTCTGTTCTTTATTGGCCCAGTGGTAAGGTGTTGGGATTCTGCTCACACCTGTGAGCCCTTTGTTCAGACCCACTATGGCATTTCACCCACAACAGACAAGGTTAGACAGAGCTCCTATTTAATAGTTTGACTGACATTATTTTAATGTCACACTGTGGGGTGCTATGTCTGTGAACGGAAATGAAAGTTAATCTTTTTTTTTTTTCCCCTTTCATGTCTCTGCCCTCTCTCTCTCTTCCCCCTCATTTAGGACAATGACATTGTCATTTTCTCAGGGTTTTGATGGATGTGTTTGTTTGCAGATAGGACAGTGCCTCTCTAGTTCTCCATCTGCTGCCTTACATAAACATTTTGATAAGAGTTAGCAGTCACTGGCGATTGTTATTGTGGTAGCTTTGGTAGTATCAAGCCAGTATCATATACCATAGGTGTGTTTGTTTTTGTGTGTATGAATTTTTCTCTATATATATTCATAACATAGCTCAGTCTCTAAGTAGGTTAACACCTCCTAGCTGAAAATGTACCACCCCATTGTCTGTATTTCTACAAAACTAGGCAAAAAGCGACCGTGGGAGCATGAAAATAAACTCTGTTCCTAAGTGTGACACGTGTGCAGCTTGAGCTTGGCACGGCATCCGTGTTCAGCCTGGCTGAGCACAACTTGTTTGAATGTCATATTTATCCCTGTGTTTTGTCAGAAAATTAACTTCCTGTGAGTTTGCGGCAGAGCCGAGCATATGGCCACAGCTCTCTGGAGATGACAGCCTAGCGGAGCGGGAGCTCGCCAGTGCCGCTGCCCTGCTCTGGCGGCAGATGCTCCGGGCTTCTCCGCGATTAAGTGGAGATCATCACTGTTTTCTTTGAGCACCGCTGTGCCTTGTACTCTGAAGTGTTCCGTTAATCACTGCCTGCCTCCCTGCCTTTTCTACACAAGCTGCCAAAGCACTCATTAAGTTTGAATCTCCCTCTCGCCACTTGCTTGCTCACCAGCTCGATACCTTGTGTGACTGAATCTTAGCAGTCAGCCTTTCTTGCAGGAACACAGTGGTTCATTTTACCCGTTTGCTAGAGGGATCATAAAAGCCATTATGTTTTTGTGTACGCTTGTTTGAATGGTGTATGAGATTCCATTTCTGGCCCTCTTCTGCTGTTCATTCATTTTCAAGGCATTGTGTACATACTGTAAAATAAGTGTCACTTTTTGTGCACTGAATGTTTTCTCTAGTCTGTGTATGCTGATATAGTCCGTATTTGAGATTCTCCCCAAGCGCTATGTTGCTGCCTTGTTTCCAGTACAGGCCTCTGAGGGGAGTGAAGCCTTTTCTATGCTTGTTTTTTTTCTAGTGGTGCCTCCTCCCTCTATTTCTGCATGTTATTAGGAAACACTTGCAGTCACATTTACAGTTTCAAACATTGCTCTATTATCTGTTATCCACTCTGTGTGTGTGTGTCTGGGTGTGTGTGTGTGTGTGTGTAAATGTAAATCATAACTCTGGTTAAAGTGAAACAAAAAAATATAGAAATTGAGTCTTTTTAGTACCGCTCCCCACCCCAGCCCAACCCCAGTATCACACATATCACACAGTTGTGTGGTATATATCTCCTACATAAGCAGCCATCCATTGTTATTGTTAAACATTGTGACACGCTTTAACCCTGATTGATCTTGATCTCCGACACAAATAATAATGTGATTACAGGCTTTTCTCTGCTTCTCTCTTCACAGCAGTGGAAAATAACATTAGATATTTCCTTTCATGTTAATCGCCTTGGTTGGAAGTATACCTCGGTGCACCAATAGGCCTCAGTAATGCCTCCTTTCTTCTAAAAAAAAAACATCCAAAATAACCTATTTGCAGTACACCCACACACACATTGCTTAGCTCTGTAACACCGTTATTCTGCGCCCATCAAAGCCTGGCTTGCTTGTCCTGGTGCAGCGATCATTCCCCCACAATAGCGGGATGGCATTACAGTGCTTTTGAATGCGTTTGCATGGCAAAGCAATAACGTGCGCCTTGTAAATAAAGGAACTGATCCTGTTCATCGCAGGTTGGATTTCCTGGATAAAGCTGTGGGAAATGGATCCCTATGCCATCTCACATCGATATACAGACCCTGTTTCCTCATCCTCAAGTTTACTTTGCAGTAACTGCCTGCTTCTTAATCTTTTCTGTCAGGCAGTCAGACAGACACACAAAAATGTATGTGGTTCTCTCTGCTGCATTGGTTACTTGGCAGACATGCTGATTAGTGCCATTTTGCTTCTTTTTCAATATACCCAGATAGAAAACTGACCCTATTCATTGAGTCCAAGTACCAAAATAGCAATTGCTTTTCTCAATCAACTATGAAGAAATTGGTTTGCATTGTTGGAAGAGGTTGATTAGTAAATTTTTGAGGAGGCTCTTGAAATTACTTTCAAATCAGGCTGAGTTGACAGACAGCTGGTTCAATATTCATTCTACAGTGTAAGGTCATCAACAAAGGATAATGTTATTTTTTGTCATAGTTCATATTGTATGATGCATTTGTACAATCTGGACCTGCATATTGTCATTCAACACAATAAACGTTTATTTCATCTACTCGGAATCAAATCTATTCACAACTGTACAAATTGCCGCTGTGCTCTTGGCAAGGTAGAGCTAATTTTTAAATGAGGAAGTTCCTTGTCAGGAGCAGCCAAGGGAGAAGGTGTCAGTTTGATACCACAAGTACACTAACGGCTGTGCAGGAGCATAAGCGTTTGCTGCGCTTCGGTGACGGTGCGTTTGATTTCAACACTGACCACCGGTGATGCCAACCCTGTAGTCCTCATCTGAGCTGCCTCTTGAGACGCAAACAGAGACGGCCCTCCCCCACATCTCACTCAGGCTGATGCTGCCGAGAGAGCAAGACTGCTGAGACGGAGGAAGTAAGTGAGAGGCTGGCAGACAATAAAGTCACTGTATAGCATATACTTCTATCACTTGTCTATTGTTACACTGCAGTTACAAGTTATGCAGTACGTGGGAACTCAGTGTGGGTGTACAGCGACCTAAACTACTATACCCATCTCCCCTAGGGGCACCTCAAAGGACGCTTGTTCTGTTCCTCCACTCAGGCCCTGGGCTCTGCTGCAAAATGAGAGGCAAGGCAAGTGAGAGACAGGGAAGAAAGGGAACAGAGGGATGTAGTCTCAGCTGTGTAGGAAGGCTAACCTGCGCCTCTGGAGATACTGCGTCTTTTCAAAAGTACCAAGACAAACCCATCTTTCTGACTCTTCACTCCCCTCCTCTGACTTAGCTAGGGCCACAGTGTTGAAATTGTTCAGCATGATGACTTCGGCCGCACTCTGGAACTCACTATAGACAGTCTTCATTGTTTGCCACTCCTTTTTACCATTAGATGTAATGCAAAGTTTGAACTTGAAATATGCATTGTTTTCTCAGTGTGAATGAGAGAATATGGTGTTTGTGACCTTGTTTTGGTTTGAATCGTATGCCCCACTGTTTCCTAATATGCCCCTAGTGTATGTAATGCTGAAAGCACATTTATTACACATCAATAATTCTGTACATTTCCTTCTGGAAAACTAATTCTCATAATAGGATTTCGTCAATGTGATTTGAATAATGATCTCAAAACATCCCATTTTAGGCTACTTAACTAAATAGAATATTACTGATTGCAACACTTATCCATGGTTGGGGTTTTGGTAACCTTCTTTTCTGTTTCTTGCCAACAGCCAATTTTCTCTCAATTAAAGCATGATATTAGCACTCAGTAGGGCATAAACAGAAATAACCGTACACTACAGAATATCATGCCTTGATTATGAGCTTAAGAGTGGGTGTACAGATGGATCCAGTTTCTATACTCCTATTAGAGTGCTGGTGTTTTTTAATGTGTGTGTATGTGTGTCTGTGAGAGAAAAGGAGAGGGAATTGCTGCCTACATGTGCAGGAGTGTGTCTCTGTGTAACACTTTGCTTGCAGGAAAAGCTGGAAGTAATCAGCTTTATCCAGTTAAAACCTCTGGAATGGGCGGGCAGGGGGAAAAGAAAGACAAAAGTCACAGGTATGGTAGGAAGAAAAAGTGTATCATTACATTGAGATCCAGTCAGTAGTGATGCCAGTTGGCCAAAGTTAGCAGGAAGCTGTCCTAGTAAATGGCAGCAGCTGCTCGCAGTTCGAGAGAGCATGTCCCAGTCAGAGGAGAAAAGCGATGGCATCTACATTAATACTACCTTAATGGCCCATCTGGCGCTCCGTAGGGTCCCTGGCTGCGCCACCGACTCATAGGCGTTTGACAGGCAGTCTCCAGCGCACCAGACGCGCATGGCATGCCAAATGGCGGGGAGACGCCTCCGTGGCGCACAGATCTGTCAAACTCTGTCTGACGCTGTAGTCACACAGGCAAGGGAAGTTAAGGCAAGTTTTCACACGTGATTGGTTCTTGACATGGATGGCGGGGGGAGGAGGGGGCAGGAGGAGAATGACTGGCTTGTCTATCTCTCTGCACCCTCCTCAAATGCAAACACGCATATGCACACACAAACACATAATCGCACACACCCTCACACATACACACACTCCCCATACTAGATGCTAAGTTGCCATGACCAGATTAAACCTCAATGAGAAAGCCAGGTTAAGATTAGCCAGTGGTGGATTCACTCTGCTCTGATGGCAACTGGAGATAACAAATATAATTTTCGCTGCGAGTCACAGCCTCTCTCTGTAAACAAATAGTGGAACAAATTGCTTCATTGGAAGAAATGGTGGAAGGTCTTATCAAAACACTACAGGGGTTTCTGGCTGTAATTGGCATAATTGGTTGACAGAGCAGGCTGCAGTCCATGATGTGGCACAGTGATGCACTTTATGGGAAATGATTGATCATGGCTTTAGGTCTCTCAATTGCCCTTTCAAATATTTTAAGATACTGTGCAAGAAGTGCATTACTCAATATACAAACATGAGTAACTGTATGTTGTATTTGCTTGGGAAATAATTTACTAATCATATAGTAATTCAGAATAATTCTGAATTTAAATTAATCCAAAGTAAAGGGTTAAGGAAAAACCTTCACCAGTTTTACCAATAGATGATCTCATCCAAATTCCTACTGTGTCCTATGAGCTTGGCCTTTCCACCAGCCCCCGTTGAGTTGCACAATGCTGGCGCAGGGGAGGTTTCTCTTAGAGCAGGTCACATTCTGCAGTACCCACCAGCACAGATCACAGTCCCAGAAGTGTGTATCACACTGCTGCTGGGAAACTATGCCTTCTTGCTTCTTTCTGTATGAGTAAACTACACACAAAAGTACAGCAAGAGTACTTTAAAACATTTGCTTGCGTTCTTTCTCTCACACTTTTTCTTAAGGACATTTTGAGAGATAGCAGCAGTTCAAAAATGGAACGGAAGGTTCTTTAGAAAATGCATTTCAAATGGCTTATCCAGTAGGTAGCCCCAGAGGACACCTCAGGGATAAACCTTGGCAAGAAAGGAAGATAGAGGGAAAAAAGTGAAATTGGAAAGAAGACACAGCCGTGACTAAAACAGTAGAAATATAGAGAGAAAAAGGTATCCTCTTAACCTACCGACGCCTCTTCAGAGGAATCGCAGTGCTCCATATCAGTATTCACTTTCTGAACATTCTGCTATGTTCTGTGTTTATAGAAAAAGCCTAGATCCGCTGATGTCTCTTGCCCCAGACAGTCTCATATTTAGACAGCCGGTGCAGGTGATTTCTAAATGACTCACACCACTGTTAGACACTGTCCCAGTTTAGTTTTGTTGTTTATTCTTTGGTGTTATCGATGTGGCAGATTGTGTTCCTGCATTTAAAGTAAATCAGTGGAATGAGGGAATTGTGCATGATAAAAAAGGGAGCATAGTGTTTTATTTTAAACAAAACAAAACACAAAACTAGTAAAATTGATGTCAAGGAGAGGTCAGCTGGACAACAGCTGCAAAGTTTTGTGTGTGAAGGTGAGGGGAGGAGAGGGAGAGAGAGACAGAGAGGGGGAGAGAGAGGTGAGGGCTGAAAGGAAAGGGGATAGGAAAAAAGAGGAATCAGTAAAAATGGGTTTGGGGGGGATTAAGAGAAAAGAGCAGGGGGAACTCTTCAACTTTCACTCTCATTCCCAGATGTGTTGTAGGCAAGACGTAGCCTTTGAAAAGCTTGTGGCGAAATAGGCAAAATATGAATACACATGCACCCTCGCCACTTTCCCTCTTTCTCATATACTTCCTCTTTTCCTCTCTTCTTTCTTTTGCTACCTCTTTCATACACACTCCACATCTCCCTCTCTTTATCTTTCTCCCTGGGCATCTCCGTTCCTTAGTGGCAAGTCCAGCTGGGGGGGTTCTTTGGTACTGTGAGTGAACCTTCACCGTCTCCTTCGGCAGGCAGCTGTCCCTACACAACACACACATACCACACAAACTCATGCCTCCCCTGCTAACTTTGATTTTACTACAAATGTTTTCTTTTCTTGAGCAATACTTCAGCCTTCACATTTACATATGTGACTAGGTCAAAATGGATAATTTATAGCTTTATGAAATAAAACTCATTTGTTAGTTGAAATGGACATTAGAAAGCAGAAATTAAGTTTGAATATGATTTTATTTTCAGCAATACCAAAAAAGGACCTGACTCTTCCCCCTGCATTGACCACCACTCTTCCTTGCGCAATCTGCTGCAGAGCCACTAGAGGGAGCTTATATTATGCTGTGGTCCCTCATGCCAGGAATGTGTTTAACAGCACTGTTGGTCCAGCAAGGAGGCACAGTCTTTCAAATGTTCCCCATTCCCATTCTGTCCCTAAGAACCATCAAGAGTCCTGCAATTTCATGTTCTTGACAAGACAGAGATCATAGCCTCTAACCTAGACAAGAGACAAAGACATAAATTGGTATCAGGAGTGTGCTTTCCTTCAAACAAATACAATAATTGCTTCTCAAGTGTTTGTGTGTGAACACCGATATCTGCCAGTGTGAGTCTATGTGTGCATGTGTGGAGGTGATAATTCTACAGTTGCTCAGAAGCTTGAGCAGGGTGTATAATGACAATAACAGAGAGCATGCCTAGGCGTGCTTTCAATCTGCTCCCCAACTGTAATGAGTCTGGGCAGAAGTCTGGTCATCCCAACTTGATCAAAAACGGGGGGAAATCTGCAAATGATTTATTATATCCTGTGGAGATTCATCAGTTACACATGTCAAAATGATGCTGAGCTGAAAATTAAAAGGCATCTTTCGTCACCATTATTTTCCTAATATAGATGGAAAGTGGGAGCATGAAAGCAATTCAGTCAGTATGGTTCAGGAAAACTGTTTTTATCTGGTTTAATTTAGAGCATATTCCATTTTATTTGATCTTATTCTGTCTGCATTTTATTCAGATCTTTTCCTCAGAAATGAGTAAATGCTCTGCAATTATATAAGTAATTTGAATAAGAAATATCACCGAAGCCCTATTTCTAAATAATTTTTCAAAAATAGTTATCCCTAAAAAGTACTGTATATTACACAGTGTTTGATTTATTAATATGGGGGAGCGTATCACCAAAATATTTTCAAACTTTTGTCCTTACTTATATATTTGTTTTTTGTAGTTTTTGCACACCTTATAGATACACATGCACATTTATCCCTACCTGATGTGCACCGTTGCCCTCTTGCATTTCATCAACCTGCCTAAGACTAATGCATATTGCCAGTTAATCATATTTTTTCTTTCTCTGTCCCTTCCTAATAGGAGTGGGGTGACATGACAGCATCTGAACTAGAGTCCCAGAGTTGTCCTGCCATAATATTACACGATCTCCCCTCTCATGTTACTAAAACAGGCTTGGCCGATGGGATTCGCTGTACTCCGCGCTTCTCCTCTCCTCCACTCCTCCTGGCCTTTTCCTGTGACAGGGCTGCCGATGATACAGATCCGCTGTGACATTTTACATTGTGCTCCCTAATTGCAGCAGCTGATAGTGGGATAGCTCACCGTACAGCTGCATATTTCCTCTTTTTTCCACCCATTGGCTTTTTTCTTTCTCTTTTTCATTTTTTTTGAGGTGGCTAGCATGTAGTTGTGTACTGGCATAGACTAATTGCATTGTTCACATGTTATCTCCCTGCTTTACAACTCTGTCTGCAATAGCACTTCATTTTATGTAAGAGCCATTAATTTAACTAAAACTTTGAACATATTTTTTTTTTTATAATTCATTTAAAAACCTCATTTGCAGCATTTACACAAGTGTACAAACAATATTAGTGGGCCAGTGTTGTTGCCGGTTTCTTCCTTTGCTCTGATGCTGTGTCCTCAAGTGTCTCCCACAGCCTGTGACTCCCAAACAGAAGAGCCATGATAAACCTGTGTGACAGATGCAGCTCTAATTATACAGTTGTTTTAAGACTGTCAGGTTGCAGCGAAAAGGGAGCCAGCCATTTGGGAAAGTGGAGGAGAGAGTTGGAAGAGGGGGAGGGGGAGAGGGGGACGGTTTGATGGACGGACATTGTAACACCAGCATCTGGTGATAGCTGCAGCTGCCGTATCGTTTTCCCACCGCCAGCTTGCCAGCTAAATAAATATTGCCACGATCTGTCTTGTACTAGCAAGTGTAAATTACTTTAACACGTCAATAACTAGTTTACAATGATGTTTTTTCCTGCCATTTCAGAACATGTATTGATTTCACATTGCTGTTAAATGGCATGAGCATTGTTTCCCTCACCCTGCACTTTGTTTTTCCACATAGACTCCCAACGAACTTGACAGGAACAAGAGAAAAAAGGGGAAAAGTCTATCGATCATGCATTTACTCCACTTTTTCACTCTATCTCTAAATACAAAATTCAATTCATCATACTGAATATGATTTTATGATAGCAAATACCACATATTTTTGTTTTATAGTGAGAGCGAGGGTAAGTTTTGTGAATGTTTGTGTGCTTTTTTTTTTTGTCTTTTTACAGTTAACATGTCTGTCCTGCATATACTTTTTGAGTGACATGTTAACTGCAGTAATGTTTTGAAGCTCATAGTCTCACCATAGACATGATTAAGAAAAACCTTTCTCTGAAAAATATTGTGTATCTGTTGTTTTTCTTGCTTTGTTGAGTAAAGCTGATTATAATTAGCACAGAAAACAGAAATCTTTGGTGTCAGTGTTACCAGTATAATTTTCATTCTATGCTGTTTCAATATCTTCCTCAATAATACAGAGAAGTAATTAGTTGAGAAAAGTAGCTCAGTAAGAAACAATGCCTGCAATATACATTTCCTGTGTGTGTGTATGGTGTGTCAGCACAGACAAAGAAACCATTCAATGTACAGCATGTGTGAGGCTTCATTGTTGTTTTTTGTGTAGATATGCACATGTGCATTGTGAAGTGGGAGCATGCACGTGCGTGCACCCATGAAGCATCTTTGCAGACGTGCTTACACTTCTATATAGTGCGTCTATTTTCACTCATATGGGTTCCTCCTCTTCGAGGACAGATGTTGGGAAACCCACAAAATCAGCACTGAAGCCGCACTATAATCACCGCGATTTTAATCAAGGTCTCGCATTGTGACCCACTTATTTTCTCACAGTGCTGATTGCACTGCAGTGCAGTGACGACTAGCATTACAAAACTGCAGTCTGTGATTAACCTTCACATCATATACATGTCCCCTAACCGGCATACAGTGAATCCTAATCCCAAAATTACACCCACTTGGATTGGAAAAACCTCTCCCTTTGTCAAATTTAAACATTTTCCTCCCTCACCCTCCCATCTTGATATGATACAATGATGATGCCTGCTTCCTGTATATGAGCAAATTGAGGTATGTCTAAGTGTGTAATACTCAACTGACATATTTCTGTCAGACAGAATAATATTTTTGTGTAAGCATGTACAGACTCTCTGTGACCTACCTATTTTTTCTCTACATGTTAAAAGTATTCACGAAATATGATACAGATAAAAAATACACTCGCACACAATTCTGTCATTGGCTTTTGTGTGAATAAGGAAATATTCTAACCTTCTTAGCCATTTTCACCAGTATTATAATTTTCACATCAGTGATAATAAAGCAGATTGATTATTCATTCTCATGCTTCAACACCATTTAATTGTGTAGCCAGAACACTCCAACTCGGGGTCAACAGGGCTCTCTCTCATTTACACAACGACACATCAACACACATACACAGACACACACACATACACACACACATACAAATTCAGAAATCTCTCTTTCCTTCTCTCCCTCACAGATGCTCTCACTATGCCTTCTCAAAGGGCCCCCCAAAAACATGCCCAGGCTGGAATTTGCCAAAATATCCTTTCTCCTATCAAACTCACACTGTGCCCCATCTCGGTCCCATCCCACTTACTCCCTCAACATCTCAATTAATACCCTTTAGGAGGCATAGCACCCTGCAGAGCCACAGAGACTCACTGTGGTGGTGGATTCTCCCTGTAAATGCTCGCCACAGACGCTGCAGTGCTTTCTTTTTAAACCACATCTCTAAATCACTTAACTCCATCTCAGTCCCAATCAACACCAATAGATGACACACACTAGTTCGTGAAATATCATGTATGTACATGGGCCTGTGTTTGTGTTTATGCATTTGAAAGTTAGTTTAGATTTTCCTTTTTATATGAGGGACTAATCTGATTTTTTTTAAAGGTTCAGTACAGTAAGCAAAAACTGGAATTGATGAATATATACAGGGGTAGATATAAAAGGTAGAGGAGGTAGAGCAGGTCATATGTCATTATGTAAACAGTCAGACCGAGTTTAAGCTTAAAATAGTTGGACTGCAATAAAGGCACAGGGCTTTTACATGACTCTGTATGACAGCCATACAACCTATACCATACCTGTAGAGCTGCAACAGTCTCTGTTCCCTTGTTTCTCTCCTCTTGCCTTGCCTGTTCCTCCTGTTCAGTAGCTAATGGATCGTTGTGGTTTCCAGGGTCTGCTCCAGAAATGTTCTCCTGCGGAGATCTCGTAAGAAGTGCCCTCAGCTGGTCCCTCCGTCTGCCATTAGGCCTCTCCACACTTTTTATCCCTAGACCTCTGAGACCTCAAACTGCCAAATGAGTTGAATTATGGCCAGTTATGTGGAGTGGACCCGGCGTCACGGGGGAGAGGCCTGAGTCAGTGGAACTAACCACACTCCTGACCATTAAAAGGCAGCCTGACACTGCCTCTTCATCTTCCCCCCTGCTCTCAAAGGCCGGCATTGCAAACCCATGTCCCCCAGAGGGGAGACACAGTACAGCAAACTAACCAATGAGCCAGGCAGGCAGCCAGCCATTCTGTCAGGCAGGCAGGAAAGCAACCAAAGCACCAGTCTCCTCCTTACTCTAGCTCCCACATCATTAAAATTGTTAAGTTCTTCCTGGACTGTCTTTTTGTTTGTAGGTATTTCTTTTTCTCACCTATTTTTGCCCTATATTTTTGCCCTATATATTCACCTGTCTCTCATCTGTCTCTCCCCCCCCCCCATGTTCTTCAATCACTTTTTGCACCAGTTTTCTTTTTTTTTCCCTGTGCCCTTCAGCTAAGTGGGTGGGGTTTCAGGGTTATAACTACACAAGGTTAATTGCAGCAGCTAAAACAAGCGTGGCGGCCAGGGCCCCAGCTACTGTATAAAGGAGGTCATCTAAGTCAGACAACCCTCACAAATCTACTCTCAACATCTACAGTCACACGGATACTGACCACGCAGGCCTAGGAGACAACAGTTTGCATCCCTCACAGACAGACGCAGGAGGCGCGCACACACACACGCACACACACAGCACTGAATTTGATCTGTCACAATAACAGGGGCATCATGACATGATGGATACAGCCCTTTTTTCCCCTCTTCTCTTCCCCCTCCTGCCTCTCTCTGGTAATCTTGATGCAGTGTGTAATGTTTGCTGTAGCCAGCGGCTGAAATTGAATGAGTGATACAACCAGAGGTGCTGGGATTACCGTGGGCAGAATTGATGCTATCTGTCCAATGATGTGTTATTTTGTGGAAGTGAGGCAACAAACCGGAGAGAGAAATGGTCGCAGCACTCTGTATGATTTTACAGTTTAAGTGGTGAAAGACAAATAGAATAACAGTGATGTGCTAGCAGGGGTTGTAAATGGTTGAATAATTTTCCTCGATTTCAACATTCATTTATCTTTTCTACAGTCTTTTGCAGGGCTTCGCATGGCAGCTTGAATGCTATTTATCCCTCTAGTCTACTCACAATTGCAGCATCAGCTAGCTCAGCGCCCATCTTTAGAGGTGAGACAGGTTGCGTCCAGTCTCTACTCCTCTAATAGGGTCGACTCAGAGAAGGGTCAGAGGTAAACTAATGACACCTGCAATAGATGCTTCTTCCTGGAAGCCTAAGCTAAGGCTGAGCAGGGACTGGGCTTGTGGGAATAAAAGTGTGCTGCTTTGAGACTCAGCAGGCTGTGTCTGGGTCAGATGCTAACCATTGAAAAGACTAAATTCAGCTCTTTCTGCTGGTTTGGGGCGCAAGCTGAGGGTCCTGGGCTATTGTTGTGAGGTCAGGTTAAAGCCGTCCAGATTGCCTGAGCAGCTGACAACCATTCATCACAAATTCAGCAACAGTTCACTGTATAGCTGTAAAGTTTTTCTTAGGTAGGTTACAGGCTTTATACAAAACTTTTAGATATTACTTTTCACAATTGTTCATGCATTTTAAATGATGATATTGGTTTGGATTTGTAGTTATGAACATTGAAGGAAGAGACCTTGAAGGTATGAATGTACATTGTATTTTTATATAGGTTTTCTTTTTGCTTTTATGGGAAGCTTTGGCACGCAGCAATCTCAGTGGTATCTTCAACAGTCACCTCTCCATTTATCCTGTAACTCTTTTTTAACTTTTTTTCTGGGTTCCTTGAGTCCAGATAACAAATGCAGTCTGGAGAGCTTCAAATCATTAATTTGGTCACTGTTTAGAGCTTTGCCTAAAGTGCATTTTTGGCTCCAACACAGTTGATTTTTTAATTCTTTTTTTTGCAATTATTTCAGATACTGTTGGCTAAAACAGCAAAACAAACAAACAAACAAACAAAAAAACTCCTTTATAGGACATCACACTTACTCACTTACTTTCGATATACAGTATTTGCAAGTACTCTCTCTTGTGTCACTCTTGAATTTACAGTATGTGTTTATGTGTAATAAAACAGAGAGGCAGAGAGAGACTGTGCTGTTGGCTTTGAGGGAAATATTAGATAAGAAGGGCTATTTTTCTCCCCTATGTAAACAGCTGGCAGCATCCCATGCTTGCACAATTAATGGGCATCTAATTGGTAATAATCATTTTTACTTAAGCAAATTTAAAATAGGCAGTTGCCCCTGGAACAAACAGCTGTTGGTAAAACCTTCTGGCAACATAGCGTGAATGTTTGAGAATGTGGTTGATCAATGCTTACAGAAGGTGGTCCATACATTTACACTTAACATACCCAACTGTTGGCACACACTTGCACAGGTTTCTCTATCCAGCAGTGCTGGATAATTTATTGCATCAATCAACCTGCACTGGATTTATTTATCACCTCATATTGTATGTTTTGTTTGAATTAAATGTTGCTGTATCATAGTTCCCATTGTTTGTTCCTCTAGTTGTTGAAATACAACTGAGATTATTGCTTAGTATAACTTAGTATAAGGTGTTAGTGCTCATGTAGTTCAACTCATGTAGTTATCATGTTAATTTAGAGGAAATCATTGAACATTGTGAGCATTGCACATATTGTATGAAGTGTAAACTATCAGAAAAACTTACAGAAGTTGAGCTTCAGTTAAAGAGAAGCAGTAATACACTTTTACAACATTGATTTCTCTATGGTGTCAAGAACTTGTCAGCTATATTGTTTTTAACATACTTGTTGAATCCTCTACTGAGAGCATTTAAGGCTAGACCCTGCAGTGTGAATCTATAGAGTTGTGATTTCATTTAAGTGAAAGCAACACCACCAAGGTCGTGATTCAATAATAAAATACTATGAAAAAGTACAGTACTGGCAGGAAGGACAGAACCTTGTGGCTGGCAGACAAGCAGGCAGTGCGCATTGAATTTAACACAAAATTGTGCTTTGCCATATAACTCATCTGGCCAGGAGTTAGTCAGACTGAAAGCCAAAGAGGACATGAAGAAAAACAACAGCAAAACTCTAGTTCATTTCATAAAGGTGAAAGTCCCTTTGACATTGGCTCTGGGGCTTCTAATATAATGCACACATTAATTTACATCATGTCTTAAGCCTTCCCCTTGATGAAAGGTGGAATGAGTGAGGGAAAAGAGGGAGAGAATGAGTGTGTGGGATGCTGAAAAGTAATGTCAAACAACCTGATTGTGAGAAGGGAATGGATTAAAGGCATTGTTTGAGCTGGAAGAGGAGGTATCTTCTATACCACTGGCTGCCATCTTATCTCACCCCCCCAACAGTGGTTTAATCTGTTGGTCGAGCACGCCTGCAAATAATTTCTATCCGTCAGACAGACAATAGAGCTGCCACCTTGTTGTGCATCACGGATTACTGTACTGTGCATCCTGTCCCGCCCCTACATAGACCCCTGACAAAGGACTTAATTGAATATCCGTCCATGGCTAATTTATGTGTGTTCCATGTGGGAACATGCATAAACACAAGCTTAAAGTACATACAAAAATACATAGAGACTTGTTTTAACATACATGCTCCAACATGCAAGCACGTCACACACACACACACACACACACACACACAAAGCTTTGTGCTGCACATACCCCCTATAGGAATTTATTTTGAGGCTATTTGTTCATTTAGTCTGATGTTGAAAGTCAGGAATTATTGCTTCCAATCCTTATGGCTAAACTGTAAACAAACTGAATGGACCAGATTCAATTAACTCTGTCTAACCTAACATATAATTACATGAAAGCACAGAGTGAGGAGAGTGGGAGATAATGGAGTTTTTTACCCTTGAACCTTAACCCTGCTTTTCCCATTTGTTTATCAAATTAATTTAAGCCAGTAGATTTGTTATGCTTGGGCTTAAATACATATAATCACCCATTTTAGCTTCATATTACACTCGTGCTTAAGCTAATTAATCCTCAATGTTTATCATGCATAAACAGTGATGGCTTTGCATTACACATCTACAGAAGTCAGGGTCTTTTAATTGTTATCAAAAATGTTAATTATTTAGTGCCATCACAATTTACTCAATGTCCAAAGACACATCTTGCCCTTGTTTGTAGACATTGATGAATGACATTGAATGACACTGGTCTTGATGATGGCACATTGGTGCTTTATTTCTCTGCGTGTTGTTTGCACTTAAAAAGAGAAATCTGAAGAATTAAAGCCACATTATTGAGTTAAAAATATGTGAATGATAAATTCATTCTAGAATTCTAGAATTTGGCCAGTGGACAATCACAATGTCCATGTTGTCTCAACTGAGGAGGATGACATGAGGTGGTGACAGCTGTGCTTCATCTCATATGATGATGTGTTAAACAAAACACTGCCCACATGTTTGCCTTAAACTAAGTAGCCCTTAACTGCTTGGACAGACAGCAGGCTGTTGCACTTTATGTATTTGTTTATTTTCAAGATAAGGGGCCTCTTTTATGGATAAGCAGCTGACGCTCCCGCTCTGTCAAGCTGGGACAGGCTGAGGGAAGATAAAATAGAGTCTGTTAATCTGGTGCTGGTGAGCAGAGAGAGCGATGTTATTGACCTACGCTGGCAGCAATGTGTTTCAATTATACACTGCCATCCATTTGTCAGGCAAGCGGAGCGATGGGGGGGACACGGAGTTCAGGCCTGGGTTAGAGTCATTCTCCATCACTTATGATGTGTCTTTGGAAAGCACTTTAATTGAATTACCCAATTTATTCTTCAAGCAACAATGCCCTGGCCCAGACCCATGACGTGAGACAATTAGATACAAGTTTAAAATCAGGCAGTTTGCATACTTCATCTTTTCATGGTGTACACAGGGAAGGAGACAGCTAACTTATGGTGACTTTCTTCCCCTCTCCATCCCCAATGAATATTATTAATGTGATTGATATGGCTTTATCATGACAGTTTCATCGTACACCTTCTTTGAAACTGTTTGACGTGCGGCATCATGAAACCTATAATATGGTAAGTGGTGCTGCCTGTGTGTTGTTACCCACCCATGTGCACCATGTGTATGTGTTGTGTTGGATTGAAAATGGTCATTTGTCAAAAAAAATCTTCCAGTGTTTTGGCTGAGTGGGCAATTGAGACTTTAATGTATCTTACTGTATAGGCAACTGGTAACTTCAGTTGATGTACAAGCAGTTAAGTCTTGACCAATGCTGAAACTTTCTGGGATTGAATGGAAATGCACTCTACATAAATATAGTGGCTTCTTAGTTACCCATCTAAATGTCTTTATAGTTGAAATAAATGCACCTTGTGCAAGACACATTGTCAGTACTAGGGTGCACTGGTTGAGTTTTTCTTCTTTGTTCACCGCAAGAATCCTCCAAACAGATTTCATTGAATATTTTCCCTGATATTTGCAAATTGCACGTGGTTGAGCGTGATTAATTCTAATCAAGTTCAATTTATTCTGGTAGAGCAGCTGGAAGAGGCCTAAGTGTTGCCTGCATTCTATCTGTGAGCTGTCTGACAAGATGGCTAGGCTGTCGATCACCTCAGCCCCAGTTCCAGGTGTAGGGAAGGTGCTTGTGTCAGAAGCACACTGGCCTACTTGCACTCTGGCCCCAACACCTGGCTGTTCACCAAACTCTGATTGTCAGTTCATCCATTTTCACCAAGACAACAAGTCTCGCTTTCTGCTCCTGCTATCTGTGTCTAATCAACAGTGTTGCTCTCCCAGTATCTTCACAGCTCATCTTGTTAAGGGCGAAGAATAGTGGATAAAAATGTACTCTCTATAAGCATGTAATGTACACCAATTATGCTAATTTGCAGTGTTGCAGATGGCCCAGTGTTGATTGCAGCTTTAGGATCAGGAGAGGCCGTCTGAAATTTGAACGTGGGAGACACGTGACACTCATTACTGCACAACCTCAACCAAATATCCCTTTGTCACTCGTCATCCATCTGTGCTTACTGTCTTTGACAGATAAAACTATGCAGAACTCTAGGCAGCTAAAGAGTTGCACAACAAGCAACAAAGCAAGCAAGAAACACTATCCATAGTTTTAATTGGCAGCTCCATAGTGAAGCAGAATTTGGGTGTGTTCTCAAAACAGTCGGCATCAAAAGTTATCTAAAATGGCAATGATTGGGAGATGGGAGGGGTAATGTCGTAATACAGAGTTAGGTCTTTCTCAAAAGAAATAGCATAATAAATACACAATACATGATTCTGATTCTGACATGCTGAACAATAACAGTGCTGAACAATAACAGTAAATAGAATCATCGAGATGTGTGCTTTTTATTTTTTGTGTGCTGTTTTCCCTTGACAGTCTACCTCATTGGGATATGGATAGCTATCTGCTCCAGGGGCAGGAGAATCCACTCCAAATGCCAGTCCTCCATGGGAACTGTGACATTCGAAGTGTGCCAAGGTGTGCTGTGTGTTAGGAAAGCATGTGCAGTCAGCTGTAAATTCATCATCGTCATCAGCCATGATGCTCTTTGTTCCAGCTATTGAGGCGAGTCAGTTTAGCCCCCATCTTCTTTTAGAACCATGCTAAAGTGAACCCATGCTGATGTTCAAATGAATGGAGTCCTTTCATAAAGCCATGGCCATTGAACTCTGGAGACAGAATATAGCCTTAAGTCCTGCGACCTTTGTGGTAGGGGGTTCCTGCCAGGCATGATTCCTGTTTAGTGAATAAGTGGGGTAATTATGGTGTGGTTTGGGCTGTGCAGCAAATGTCACCAGCAGATAAACAGTAAGAACAACCCTTCCGTAAAGGCTGATTTATCCACCCTGGACCCCCTGTAGCCTGCAGATGAATTAGGAGCACTTGGGTGTAAAAAACAAACTAGCTTCTCTTTCACTGGAGTTCAAGGATGCATATAATTGGAGAAAGAGTAGTTAGCAGATAAGGCTCCAGGTTAAACCTTACTTTGTCACACACCATATTTCTTATGCTGGTCTA
Organism: Lates calcarifer; assembly: GCF_001640805.2. Taxonomy (NCBI): domain Eukaryota; kingdom Metazoa; phylum Chordata; class Actinopteri; family Centropomidae; genus Lates; species Lates calcarifer. The sequence continues at coordinate 12,778,083 of NC_066845.1, forward strand.
AAATGCAGCAGCTAGTTTGATGTGGATGCTGTGTCAAGGATAGTGCAATGAATAATATGCTGTCAGATTGTAGAGATTGAAGTTGTTACAATAACTACAACACATACAAAGTGTGACTTCTTTATTCCTTAACTACTAATGGAAAATACTGGTGTAAAATAATCCCTCACACTTATGGTTTTATGTGTTGCTATTAGGGAGTGTTAATCTTAAACTTCTCCATTCTAAGTCCCCTCCTGTGTGTCTCTGATTGGTGGAAGAAACCACATCCACTGCAGTCCATTAAAGAGTGCCCACTCACGCGTGACTGTAGGGCAGCCTTTATAACATCATGAGCCTGGGGAAATGGGTGAGCCAGCGAGCGTCATTCCATTACCTGCTGAAATGGATGCCCCTGTATCTCCTCCTTGATTAGCTTTGTCTCGAATAACAATGATAGCTTTAAGTGTGTCTAATTGAGGCCGGGCTCGCCCTCCCTCTCTGTGTGAAAGTGCTTACTCATTTTGTCTGTCCTTTTAATAATTACATTATCATTTTACGCCCCTGCCGGTTCCTTGGGAAGAGGGCTGGCGCTTGTGTTGAAGTGAAAGCTCATTATTGGAGCTGAATTATGTGCAGTTTATTGATCCCCATGGTGGATTATGGTGCTCTAAGTTAGTCTAGACAGAATAGTTAGCCAGATGACAGAGAGGAAACATAGAGGCCTCTGGGGAAAGATCCCTGAGCTCAGTTAGCAATTAATGCCTGCCAGGTAATGGAATTTAAGTTTACACTAAATCCACCAATGCCTTGACATTTGAAGTGCCTTATAAAAAAACATTAGCCTAATGAGACGGTCGAGAGCAGCAGAGGGATTCTTTTACACACTGTTTCACTTTCACACTTTTTCCTCTCTCTTTCCTTCTTCATCTTCTTATCTCATCCCATACAAGCACACAAATGACCTTCTATCACTACGCCGTTCCAATACGATAATTACTTAACACTAAAGATTCACAGTGGAAAAAGAGTGTATGGTGATGCTTTTTGGATGTGTGTTTTCCTCTCTTGATTGATTAACAAGTTTGATTGATTGGCTTTAGTTGGGTCCATTTCCCAGACAGGCTCCGCTAATCTCCATCTCAGGCTGGGTGAGGGTGTTTGCGTGATGAAGCGCACAATGAGTGGGGGAAAGGCCAAAGTGCTGAGTAAGAAGCCAAGCAGGACATTCATCTCTATAAAGCCGAAGGTCCGTTTTAAAGCTATCCATCATTATCGTGATGAACACAACACATTACCAACGGCATTGCCTCTTTGCCATCCACAGCCGGCTGCAGTTTGTCCTTCGGCTGACTTGTGAGGACCTTAGTCACAAGAGGAGTGAAGGGATGGAGCATATGTTTTTAAACGTCTGGGTTAGGGCTGGGTATATCATTTAAAATCATTTGATACAAATAATTGAGTAGTAGTTTTTTTGTATCTTATGTAAATCCGCTAACTGTTTTTTTTTGTTTTTTTTGGCCACTTGGGGGCAGTGGAAACAGGATCAGTCTTTAGTCCAATATTCACTCTCTTTTAACTGTTTTTGGTCACCACTAATTCCTGACTGAAATATGCCTCTTAAGCTGTTTAAATGCTCCACTATGTCTATCTGAGTCTTTGTGCGGTGCAAGTAGTGTACATTCAGCTTGTTGCTGAAAACGTCTGCCTGCTGTTACTGAAAATGATGCTACAAGACCTATGAGAGTGAACCAAACCAAAAGTGAGCTGAAATTCATTATAAACCCCTGTACAGCTGGGCAAAGCTGCAGATTCAGGAGATAATCCTCTGTAGGTTCCTCACTACGAGCGATCACCTTTCACATTGTCACATTGTTTTCACACTCATTACATAAATTGTTATTTTAAAAAATATTGATTCTGCTCACTTTAGGAAAAAGGAAAATATCAAAGTTCTCAAATGTTACAGTACTTAGTTTCAATATCCAGCCCCAGTCTGAAAATGTGAACCATTGCCACATACCACAGAATTCATAGTTCATTGGATTTACCTCTCAATAAAACCCATGTACATCTTCCTAGGTGAAAAAAAAAAATGTTCACTGACAATTATTGGTGGTTAGGACACACACAGATACATACATTTCACTGGGGCAGTGTGCCAGTTCCTAAACTCTACTTTAAAGGACAGCCTTAATTAAAAATACTGGATAGTCAGGCAGTGTGCTGCACCTGTTAAAGTAGCCTTGTACATCCTGGGAGCGAGACAGGGAGCCAGCAACTTTACCCCATAATGAGGCCAATATCTAGCTCAAAGCCCTTCTGTGCCTTTTGTGTGGTTTACTGTGTCCTTGCCTCATAAGCCTTGATAATGTTAGTAAATACATACAGAGGCATGGATAAACTGGGCTGTAATCCACACTACCTCTAGATGGAAGAGTAAAGGGAGAGGAGAGGAGAGGAGAGGGGAGAGAAGCGGCTGATTAGACTGGTTTTACTGTTCCTCTGCCGACCTAGAAAAACACAGCAGCCCTGACCTTGCATAGCAGAGCCCTTATATATCTAATGATCTCTGAGTACCTTAATGATACAATGTGTTCTCTCTCCCACTCTTTTCCTCCATTTTGCCTATCCTTCTTTCATGCTGTTCTCTCCCTATTCTCTCTCTTTTAGCACAAGCCTGTGGACACACACACACACACACACACACACACACACACACACACACACACACACACACACAAAGTACACGGCCTTGAAAAACCCAGTCAGCAGTTTGGCCTAGGAGTCTAGCAAATGAGCTGTCCTATTGAAATAGAAAGGAGAGTGCTCTGTGCTGCAGAAAATGCTGCTATGGCAAGCCTTACAGAAGAGGGACGGAGGGAAAATTACTTGTTCGGACAAAGAAACATGAGAATGTCCTTTCACTACAAATGTACCAATTTACATTTAGACGGAGCAGATTACATCCATTTCCTCCATACTTTATTTCTTTCTACTCTTCTTTTTTTTATCACCCCCATATCTCATCTCATTATCATTCATAAAACACCACTAAGTGCTGTAAGTGCTGTAAGAGAGGAAAAAAAAAACTTCCAATTCAAGAAATGTATTTTTCTCATTGATTCAGTCTGGCTTCCTCTCCTCCCAGGTATTCCATTGGTTTGAACACTCTCACAGTGTGGTTGGACTCCCAACAGTTTAATGGCGATGGCACTGTTATACAGCTCAGCTCTATTGCATCAAAGATGACTAACCAACCATAGTGCCTTCTTATGTTCTTGAAGCAGAGTGTTAAACACTATGTAATAGTCTCCTATCCCACCAAGAGAAGTATATTTTTAGACATGATGGGACTCTGTTGGTTGGACTCACTGATCAAGCAGTCTGATACATCACAATCTGCAATTTTATTTTAAAAAACAAACACATTTCTTAAGTTTTCATTAAGCTTTTGAGCTCCCCGGCCATTTTGTCAATGTGCAGAAAACAGCTTCTGCTGGCTTAAGTCGTTCATTCTTGCGTTTAATTCCCTCTCTTTGACCACTTAAAGCATAAACCTCCATTTAGTCCTGGTATTCGCCCCTCTGGCTCTATCCGCCCACAGTAATTAAGATTCCATTCTGCTCTGAATAGGAATGTTAAGATGAAGGGTTATCACTGGGCTTCTGTAGGCTCACCCAATGAAACACCTATAGTGACCTCTCAGATTTACCCAAAAGCCCCCCCCCTCGATATTCCTCTACCCCTCATGGCCATCTTGTTGTGTGGTCTCCTCTCTTCAGTTCTCTCATTACTCTCTGCGTGAAGGCCTGGGAGGTGGGTGGCAGTGAAGGAGTGGGGTGGTTGTAGAGGAGGGCTTCTGTCCCTGGATGAGTGAGTGTGGATAAGAAGTTGTTTGAATTCATAATTGTGCTCTTGTGAAGGGGGAGATTTGTAAAGCAAGGCTGGGTTCATTGTGTGGCAGTGCAAGTCCGGTGGAGGGTGCGAGATGCTCAAAGCTAATGTAATCTACGCTATTAGAGAGGGTTAATTAGCTGCTGAACTGGAGCCTGAAGAGCAGGCAGAGCAGGAGAGACACTGAGAGTGAGACGGAGAGAGAGAGGAGGGCGGGCAGTAGGGATAGAGAGGTCTTCAGGGAGTCATTAGAGACTGCTTGTTGTAATACAGCCACACAGTCAATAAGGCTACTCCTCTGAGGAGTAGAAGAAAGGCATGGAGGGAAAGAGTTTCACACATGAAAAATATCTGGATGTCAGCAGCTCTGCCACTGGATGTATGTTGGGCAACCAGATTAATTTTATGGCTTTATTTTATCCTCTATTTTAGTTTTTTGTCCCCAAAATTTGTTGTAAATTGATAACTTATCCATAGAAATATACCTCATATAACAAAGTATCATCACTGTTTCACAGTATAAAACATAAAACAAAGTATAAAACACTTTGATAATCAAGGACTTTTAATTTTTCATGTTTACAACCAATCCCAAATTATCCTGAAATTTTGCAAAAAACAAAAACTTGATAGGAGCTGTCTTTGTTTCTTTTCTATGGATTGCTCAGTGTAGCACCATAGAGTGTGCCTTCCTGTTAGCACAGACTCAGTAATGAACTACAGAACAAGATCTCACTGCGTGTGAAACTATATTGATTTTATACTGTACCTTCATGTACTTATTAATTTCCTTTTCAGAGAAAAGTGAAAGAAAACAAAAACAAAATTCAATTCCAAAGTACTGATCTATTCAATGAAATGGCAACCAGTTCTCAGATGATGTTGTTTGAATGTGCTGTGGTTTAATGAGGACCCTTCAACTTCAGGCTGCTGTTGTGAAAGAATTTTGCTCCAGCACAGTGGTGTCATATTCAATCTTAACATAGTAGTTGTCAGCCTTTTAAGTGGCTTTCTGCGCTTAAGTGAAATTAAGCAATTCCTAGAATTGAGACGTATTGATTTCCTGAAAATGGTATGAAAGTCTGCACCCTAAATCATCACAAACATTGCTCTGAACAACAGGAGAAACAACAACAACAAAAAAAAAATCTATTTTGTCCTTGAACCTGCTTTTCTTTGACTTGAGCCTGTTTATAGTTAGAATTGTAGTAAACAGGAAGATGATCTCTATCCATCATGCATGATCTTGACTACCCTCATACTGTTACACTTAACCCCTCAGTGTGCTGCTGTAAAAAGGCTCGCATAACTCTCTGCTTAGTATTTTTTTTCCATCTTTTCTGCTTTATGCAGGTGAAAATCCAAGGCTTAAAGTTGTTCCAGTGAAGCTCTGCTGGCCCCCTGTTAGCAGTCTATTTGTATTTATCACTGTGTCCTCTAGTAGTCCATCCTATGCTGCCATGGGTCTCTTGTCGCTCTGAGCAAAACTTCACTTAAGATGGGTAGTTAGTGCCTGTTCCCTTGGCATTTTAATGCAGATTAATTACTTTCCCTGGCCCAAGCAATCCATTTTTGTTTGTTCGTGGATGTTTTTAGCTTTTTCTTGACCTTGGGGTGAAGAAAGAGAGAAAGAAAGAGAGAGAGGAAGGGAAAAAAAGCCCTCCACAGTAGACTTATACCCTCAATTTAATAGCCGAGTGAGGTGTTTCTCCAGCATCATCAGATCAATGGAGAGTAAATAGCCCACACTTCTTGTTTCACAGTGCAGTATTGATCTTTTCCTCAGCCTCGGCTTCCCTTTCCCCGGCATCTCGTGTCTTTCAACCCCTGGGACTGTGCTGATTGCCATAGATTGGACAAGCTAACAAGCGCATGATGAGGAACCAGGCTTTCTTTTCTTCTCATAGGCTGTTTCATTTTTTCTTTGTGGCACTGGCATGAACACACACAGACAGACATACACACAGGGACTTAAAAACATCAGATCTACACAGCTCAGTGCCATAAAGGAGTATGCTGTTTCTTTTGTGTTTCCTCTGTTGCTCACGTTGTTCTGTCTTCATCTACACTGAGAGGATCTACTGTAGCTGTGCCTGTCTTTGGGATGTTTGCCAGGCTGATGGAGTACACCAACTTAACTACAGAGCAACTCAGAGATACAGTGTGTTTCTTCACCTCACTGGGAACTTTATTTTTTTTCCAGCTGGCACCACGTTTGTTCCAGAACCTTCCATCATCTCTGAAAATATCTCAGGTGGCCTGTGGAGAGCGACACACTCTGTTTGCGCTGGAGGACGGCAGTGTGGCAGCATGTGGGTAAGTTCAGTGTCAATGCAGCAGACAGTTTGCCGAAGTCCAAACCTGAGGGGGATAGGAGGAGAGATGAGGAAGCAAACCCCTCCCCACACATCCTAACCCCCCCCCCCCCCCCCCCCCGATATTACAGCATAGGCAGATTAGGGTCAGGGGAAAGATCGAAGGGTTGTGTGCATGTGTGTGGGGTACACTGATGAGAAATCACTGGGTATTTAAACTTTACCATTTGTGTGTGTGTGTGTGTGTGCGTGTGCGTGTGCGTGTGCGTGCGCATGTATTTATTTGCATATGTGTGTGCACATGCTTGTGTTTGTGTGTCTCTTCATTTCATTTCTGCTTGGCATGCAAAGTTGTAATAAATCTTGTTGAGTGTGGTTAAGAGAGGTACATGTGCTGCTGGGTGGCTCAGGATCAATATGAAGTGTGTTTATTGAATCCAATAGTTGTGTTTGTGGAGAAGGGGAATAAACCAGCTGGAATAAGTGATCAAGTTTGCTTTTAAGGCTCATTACCAGGCTGTTGGGCATATAGATCTGCTTTTAAACAGCCCTGTGTATTGGACATGTTTATGCTTGAACACAGCCAACAATATATACTCGCATATTTCAGCATCATATTTGATCATCTACTTAGTATCTCTAAGATTTAATTTTTTACTTCACAAACTTTACATTGCAAACACTTCTGTCTTTATTTAGCCTCATAAATGTGGTGTATTACTAAAATTAGCTTAAGTTACTCAGGTATTCATATATATATTTGTTCTTTATTTGTTCTGTAATTAGGCAGGTATATACAGGTATAGGTAGATATTTTGTTCCACCATTTTCCACAGTTTCTCTTGTTATTTCCAGTGACAAATTGTCTGAATAGTTATTTTTGCCCTTGTGACCTATTTTTTTTAAATTATTTTTTTAATAAACAGTAGAATCTGTAATGATCTCATCATTTTGAAAATCAGGTCAGATTAGGTGTGAACAGGATTACAAAGATTACAGTCATTATAATGGAGATGGAGGTGTTTGTGTGCATGGGGTTGTGAAACATTCAGGAATATGTTACATGTGACTCACATTGGACTACCAGTAAAATGCTTAATAGTATAAATACAAAGTCAAATGGCAGTGATACAAGCAGCAGAAAATCCACTCTAAACATACAGCAATGGTTTGGTGTTGATTCACAGTACATGCTGAGTCATGCCTTTAAAATTGTATTCAAATATAGCTGGACAGAGGGTTTAGGAGCAGCATAAATCTCCTTGTCAGGCTGGACATTTTCTGCCATTAATACACTTGCAAACAGGTGTGTGCTAAAAACAAGCTAGCAGGCTAATAAAAAAAATGACAAACATCGTAGCATTAATAGGCAGTGATCCATTCAGTTTAATTGGAAGCAGAAAAATGTGTTTAAAATAAATTAAGTAGATGGACTGCGTTTTGTTTATTTTTAATGACTGTAATTCTTCCTCAGCCAAAGTTTTTGTTCTCTTTCAAATTCCAAATAACACGTTGAACATTCTTACTAAAGTAATTAATGCCAAAGGTAAATCTCTGTTACCTGTTACCTCATTTCTGATCACTTCACGCCCAACTCATCCCTACCTCAAACAAAGTCTTACATCACACATATATTTCTCCCCCATTCCTTTCTCTCTTCTTGGCTCCCTGTGTTTGCATGTGATATTTTAGGCGACTCTGGGAGGGATGACAGTTCTAACTAGGCCTATTAGGTAACCCTCAGGGTGCCCTCAGCACTGATTTGAGCACCATTAATTTTCTATTATGGAGTGCTAAAGATGTGCCCCTGCACAGTCATTCACCTGGCTTATTGAGTCTCGCACACACCAATTGTGGACTTTTCCAGGGCAGTGTTGCTGAAGGTTTAGTGCGACCCTCTGGGGAGCTAATTTATTATTTGCAGATATTGATCTGGCAGGGTAGGCCAGCCAAGCCAAGGCCGATGTTGACTCTGCTCTGGCCTGTGGCGACTTTAACCCTTTCCAGACTGAAGTAGATGCACAAAAGATGGATGGTCAGTGGCTGCCAAAGCACTGCTATTAGTAGCTGTTATAATTCCTGTGCTTATTCAGTGGTAAGTTTATTTAAATGATGAGCTGATGGAAATCATTTGCAATAAGGAGGGGATAGATTTTTATCTTTCTGGATACAGACCTTGTTTTTTCTTTGCAAACAGACAAATAAGCAGACACAGTTATATACACATCCACAGATGCATGCACACACACAGAGACACACACGCTGTCTGGTCTGTCCAAGGGAAATAAAAATCACAGTTAAGAGGAAGGAAAACAAATTTAGAAGGTCAGACAAAACATTTATCAAGCTGTGTGTGTCTGGTGGGTAAATAACAGAGGGACAGTAAAGGGCATGACTCTTAAACCACCAGATAACCACAGCAGATCATCACACACAGTCTCAAGATTCACTGCCGAGAACGGATATTTCTCAGAGGGTTGCCTTCAGAGCATTTGTTAATATTCTCTCTCCTGTATTGCTGTTTTATTTTGAACATAAAACTGAGTTATTACAGCATGCACCCATGTGACTGAAATGAAAGTTACCATGGAGAAAGAAAGACAGAGAAAGAAGCAGAAGCAGTACACAGGCATCTTTGATAAAATATAGTAATGACAAAGTGGGAAGTAATGCATATACCAAATACTGAAGAGGAAACTCTTTTATTTTAAAGTCTGTGCTTTAAAAGGGTTACATTTACTGAGCATTTTGGTTCATTTTGCTGCGTGGTTCTAGTTACATTGCAGGTATTTTACCAAGTTAATATTAATGTAAATGTCAATAAATAAAGCTAAATAAATAAACCTGAGATAAATAAGATACATCTGATCGAATATATGGCTATGGCTATCAAACTCTTACAGCATAGGCATTAGGCTTATTAAGGCACTGATACTGTCTGAACATGTACAGTATATGATAACAGAAACAGCCCTGCTCAGTCCTTTGCTATGATGTAATAGAAAATAAGTTGAGCCAAAAACCAGGTTTCTCAGAGAGATGAACAAGGGGGAACGTGGACATTACATTAAATAACATGTCCAGATGTGGTTTGTGTGCATGTGTGTATGAAGTAGGAGTATGTCTACAGGGAGACTGTCTATTGATGTCCTTATCCTGCACAAACACACTCACACACAAACTGTATGAACCTGTCCTCCAGCACTGGTAGTAGTCAAACACACACACACACACACACACACACACACACACACACACACACACACACACACACAAAACCACAAACACACACATTTATGCCCAGGGACCAATAAGTTGCTTCCCGCAGGCCTCCTCAAGGCCCTTCTACAACCTCAGACTCAGCTTGGCCCATCTCAACCCTAATTGGTATTTAATGCTCTCACTGAACCTCAGAGGTCAAACAGCAGTGTGTGTGTGTATGTGTGTGTGTTTGTGTGTGTGTGTGTGTGTGTGTGTGTGTGTGTGTGTCGTTCTGTGTGTTAATGTTTGTATAAGGCTGCTGAGCCAAGTGTGTCACAGGAGGTATTACCAAGAAAGGGCAAAAAGGAAAACTACAGATTGCACAACTATGGGGGTGTCCGGTGATGACTGGTGGGTAGCCTGAATAGAGACTGAATGATGATAGATGTCCAGAGAGGAATTATGGAAGATAATAGACCACAATTTTCCTTTATACTGGTTGTTATGATAGCATTTTACCTGATCTTTATGGCCTAGAACATAAAATAAAGGTCAGGAAATTTCCCAGGGATGAAAGTGCCTCCAACCAATCCAAATTTGTCCATACTCCCTCTGTAAAGACGATTTCATGGTTGACAAGCCTGTCTCTTGTTGAATTTGGCGTAACCTCAGAAGTTGGCCCATATTCATCTTCCATATTCATGCGAGTCACTGAAACTGAGGTGGAGGTCAGAGAGAAGACATCGCTGATGAGGAAACATGGTGGAGTGGATTTTCCACTGTTTTGCAGCATAGTCTCTGCTAATGCTGTTATGAAAGAGTGGGCAGTCTGCCCATGGAGCCCTGATGGGGAGGAAGACGGAGGGAGGAAGCCACCTCACGCTCCCTTTGTCTCGCTCCATGCCACTTCCAAAACTCAATTGTCTGCCTTCTGCCAGAGACCACAGTCTGTGGAGACGCTCAATGCAGCTGTCTACACTCAGGAAGAGGAAAGGAAGAGCAAAGAAAAGAAGATGACAAATAAAGATGGAGGAAGCTGAAACACATGAAATGGGGACAAATAAGATATTACCCATCATCCCTTATTTTGTGATGTCTCTGGCATATCATTCAGTGTTTCATCTACCAGATCAGGCTGCTGTGAATAAGATGGTATAGGGCAGAGTTGTGTTTTTTATTCTGTGTCTTTAAATATGGAATTATCGGACTGATTGAATACGGAGAGGCACGCCTTGATTGAACATAAAGAAAGTGTGGAATTTTATATCCAGCTTTGTTTATGAAAAATGGTACATGCTCTTGCTTTATCATGGAATTTTTTCATTGGATTTACATCCATTACAGAGCTTTGGAACCTGTGCCATTACAAATTGCTCTATATGTAAAAAGAGTAAATGTGGTTCTAAAGCAACACAGTTGTCAATAAGCATCAAGCAGCCGTCGCTGACGTGCCTGCTGTCTCATCAGTAATCAGGCCAATCTGCTTTAGCAGAAAATGGCCATATACGGCGCGGCATTGATGGAAATGTCTCATTTTAACTTCATGGTGCCTTGAGAAGGCAAAGCAAATCAGCAAATGTTCATGAATTTGACAGCAGAAGCGTGGAAATTCTATGACAACTAGTTGGATTCGGTGAGCTGAGTGCCAGCACTTTGCATTAAGTTACACTAAGCGCTAATTGGATGCTACCTGGCTCTACATCACTAGCAGCTCTGAACAGGATCAGGATCTGGCTCTGACAAACAGCAAGCTCTCTGGTGTTGCTGGCTGATTACTCTTAGCAAAGGGAAAACCGAAGCGATGATGAGAAAAAAAAAAATCCCCTCTCTTCTCTCGCACAAGCCCTTGGCCCTGTTGGCACTGTGCTAGCTTTTTGATTTTTCCTGATGTCCCTGAAATTGATTTTCAGCCATGATTGCATCGCCTCTCTGAGGATAATCAAAGATTTTGAATAATTGCTGCAGTATGACTGTACAATGGGGAATAACAAGAATAGTGGCTACTTCCCCTCGCTGTCATCTATAGAATAATTTTAGCTGAGCACTACAGCATGACTTCACAACATACCTCTCAAATGGTTCCCAGTTGTAAGCATGACACTATTTGTTTCATCAGACACGTGTAGTAAAAATCCTGCCTACAATTGATAATGACAAAATGTGCCATGATGTCACAGCCTTGGAAATCTGTCCGACTTCGTTTGTCACTGAAAAACTATTATTCAGGTAGTTAATATATAATCAGTCGATATTTTTCTTTTGGCCATAAGCGGAAAAAATGAAGCCAAACTCCAAGAAATAAATTACTTCTCTTATCCTATCTGATTCATACACAGTGGAATCAGCCATGGAAAGAAAAACTTGATGTTCTCTGAATCCCTGCTATGCAAGCTTGACAACACATCAGCTCTCAGTAACATTTCCCCTGCATAATCTTGCTGTCATTGATTTAAAAACATCCTGAGGAAGTCGGTTTGTGCTGTTACTCCTGGCTGCCTCAGACAAGAGAGACATCACCATCCTGGAGCCACCCTTTTGTGCCATAGTGAAAAATGGTCTCTCGTTTAACGTGGGAATGTAACCAGTGTTTGCAAGGGGAGAAACAGATTGATTAGAGGGCGAGGAAAGATTAATAAGCTGCACAGGGCAGTTATGACATCCATTGTTTCACACATGCCCTGTAGAGGTGTGCCTCCCAAAATGCATCATTGTATAAAATATTGACCTAAAGCATATCATTACTCTTTCTCCTGTGTGCTTGCTCTGCTCTGAGAAGGAGGATTCTAAACATTAATAAACTGCTCTCACCCTTTTTGAATTTTCCTAAAACTACATCTTAAACAAAAAGTATATATACTGTATGCTTTGTTAGAATGGATCCAAAGTCCTGTCATGTGCTGAGAGAGCAGAATCACGAGCACTAGAAAACAGGCGGAGGCCACATTGTCTGGTGCCAACACTTAATAAAAGTGTCCATCTCCCTGCTAGCCAGGAGGAATCTGTCCCTGACAAAAGAGCCAGACAAATGAGAGACCTCTGGCAGTGTAGTAGGAGGCTGGAGGTTGGGGTGAGATGTAACCTTGAGGAATAAACCGCACGACCCCAACAACTTGTTTACTTTTTCATAAGGGCCTGTTGTTGCTAACTTTGTAGAGCCCAGTGCTGAGAGTTATGGCTGGAATGAAACTCCTGCCAGCATCATGCTGTAAATGGCAGTACTCAGTATTTGGTATTACTGATTTAATTTACTGAGCCACATAAAGTCTAAACCCAGTTAACACAATAACTTTGAGCAGTGGCTGACACTACTCAGCATCACATGATCACAAGTTAATAAAGTTCACTTATCTGACATAAGAACCCTGCAGAGAATTTAAAACAGCAGCTAAAAAAACTGACACCAGGAGTATATGGATATGGATGCACTAGCTTAAATGACTGGAAAAGGTGACAAAGGCTATGTCTCATTAATCACCTCTTTATCTGTGAAACACTGATAGCTTGAGTGAGCCTAAATTCATACTATGTGTGGTGTATATTATATCAATAACAAGGTTTTTTAAATCAGGTTTTATTGGTTTGACATGGGATGTTGTTCAAAATTAAGTACCATATTGGCCTGAGCGAAATTCCTTTATGTACATATAGTTTTTGATTTTACAGTAGAAAAAGTGGATATTCTGTTTTAATGGAGTGAGTACAGACTCCTGTGTTACAGTGAAGCTGTTACTTCAAAGAGTTTTGTATTATTGCTCATGTTTAGCATTATAATTTCTACCTGTGCATTTTGTCCACTTGAGTAAATGGATTTAAAACTGTAAGGGCAGTGTACCCTGTAGGGTTTTTTTCTAGATTAAGTTAACACGGGGTGCTGCCACAGAGGAAAAGTCCTAACAATTAGAAATTGTTTCCTGAACTTATTTATTGCAGAAATGGACCAAACAGAGTCACCCAGGACAGACCAAGAGAAATGGTCATATAATAAAGTATTAGCAAATTAGGCAAGCCAAAAATGTCTCTTGAAAATCCTAACAGAGAAAATATCCCCATGGTTTCAAAACTAACTACTTCATGACAGGAAAGGGTGTGAGCACTTAACTTATTGCCCTTTGAATTGTGCTTACAGTAAGTAGCAGGGGCAGAGTGGCTACTTTCTCAAAACTCAAGCTTTTGAGACTGTGTGCAGTCTAAATGAACACATATTACAAGAAACACCTATCGAAACGACATACAGGAGAACACAAATAGCAGATAACTGTAACTACGGATTAACCGATTGTGCAGTGCTCTCTTAAGTTCAGCATTAGATAATAGCTACACAACTACAACTGTCAGTCATAAATAATAAAAAAATAACTTAAAGTTTCATACACTGACATAATTCTGTATGTTGCTCTGTTCAAACATAGTTTTTTTTTAAGGTGAAGGCCCCTAAAGGTAGCGTGTTGATGGAATGTTGGAAACGTTGTAATGGATTAAGGGATAACATTTGAGTTTTTATTAGACAACGTGAAATCACAACACAGAACAATAAACTGTTAGAATCAGTGTTCTTTTAAGGTAATGTAATTATAACACACATTTTGATTAATCTACTATATTCACCATCAACAGCTTTTGGATGCAGTCATGGATGGGAAAATAATGCTTTAAACAAAAAAAATCTTTCACTCAAAATGTTTTAACTGCTAATGGCATTTCTGTATGAAGAATGAAGTGTATTCCAATTAGTCAAATGGCAAAGCTTGATATTATCTAAAATTAGCTTTCATGTGAGATTTTCTACCCTTGTTTTTTCTGTTGCTAGCTAGAGGCATTGCTTTGTTCTCCTTTCTATTTAATTTGCTGCCAACCTGTTTTATTTATTTCTGTGGTTGCAGAAATTGCCTTTTGACCTTGATGATTGCAAAAAGTAAGTGAATTGAAAAGGAACTGATACCCAGAATTCAGTGGGCTGGTGCCGCAAGGTTATTCATCTTCCTACGTTGGTGCGGTTTCAGCTTTGCAATGGTCAGATTTTAGTTCCCACTTTGCTGTTTTCATTATCTTAAGAGGGCAGAGGAGAGCTTTTAGCCAGCGACCTTATAAACTTCCATTTCCAATACAGCACGCCAGCACATAGATATACCCACACACACCAAACCATCTGTGATAGAGACATGCCCTCTCCCATTACACATACCAAACACACTCATACTGAAGGCAACCTGAATAACATGAGTGAAAAATGACCATTTCATGCTAAGGAGAAACATAGACACTGCATGATAGCCTTTGATAACTCAACTGTGAGTTTCTTCTTATTCTATTTTGGGAGTAAATTATTCATTTATTTGATGTTGATGTTGTTGGTTTGGTGGCAGAGTATCTCAGTGTACATCATGGATTTTTCACTGATTCTTCTAGTCTAGAGGACAGAATTAACCGAATTACTATGGAAAAAGGAAAATAACATCTGTTGCAATGAAAACTATAAAATGGGTCCAGGATTAATTGATAGTGTGATAAAGTGACTGTACTTAAGATAAAGCCTAGCCCAAAAAAGTGGATTTAGTGTTAAATATAGGAAGCCTCTCCAGCCATGCTTATGTACCAGTGTACAGACTTTTTTATTGCACTCCACCACACAAATTAATGTAAAGACAGTATATAAATTAAAAAGAACTGATTCCAGTTTTCAGATGATATACCTCAGGTTACAGCTCATCTCTCTCTTTCCTCTCTGCCTCTACAATCTTGCACTCTCTAACACACACAGACACGTACACTCACACAGTATAGCCATATCACTTTTGACACCTGTAAAATATGGAAGTAATGATGTCTACAGTGGATGAATGGCTGAATGAACCTGCAATAGGGCTATATAGTACCATGTTCACCTTGGGGTCACTCATTCGATTCAGGGGCTGCTAGGCAGTGATCAGAAATCATTTCCATCTAATGGTAGAGAAGAAGAGTAGGAAGCTGGTAAACGGCATCTCAATGGTCCCTGGGCCCTTGGTTCCCTTCATAATACAGAATAAACCATTAAACCCACAACTGCTTCCTACACCTGCTGCAGTGGTGCACACATCCCTGGGAGAGAATTTAGTAGTGCTGGTAGTCTTTATGTATGAACATGAAGTGTGCCTATAACAAAACTGAGTTTATCTTTTGCTTTTTATCTTGGTGACAGATCATTCAATCATGTGTTTATGGACGTACCGCACCTCAGTCTTTGTGTTTTGTACTGTTAACAACCATTTCTGGCTGCTGAGGAAGAGTGTTTTATTACTCTTGCAACTGAACAGACATGTCAACACTTTAAGATTACTCTCTGCAGTGGACTCATGGATACCTGTAAAAAGATTCTGCTGTCATATCACATTCCCCACACAATGTAGGTTTGTGCTCACAATTCCCAAAATTCTTATACTGCGTGTTCCCCATCTGTCACAACACTGTTCATGTTTCACTGACATCACAGTCCACTTATCCAGCAGTATCAGTTGAGAAAAATATCACTGTTTTCCTTTAGAGATATAAATTGAAAATGAAAATCACTCAAATTTTGTTTCCAGGCTTTTCCCACCATGAAGATATAAATTACATTTATTATATGTTTGTTACTGATAATTTTATATTGTCTACCTATTTGGTGATCGTTAATCTTGAATAATTTACAGTTATAATATTTAAAGTAACTAATTTTGTATCGAGAGATAAAAAAAAAAAAAAGCAAAACAAAACAAAAGAACATTTTCACTTGTATATGCCATAAACTGTGCTGCCTTAAATGTATATAAAGTGCAGTGGATGAAAGAAAGGCTGATTTGGGCTCTCCAGTGTTTCAGTGTTTTCTCTGCTGCCATTTCAAGCTTAGAGAGGCCCGGTGGGGGTTTGAGTGTGTGAGGCTGGAGTGCAGGGAGCACGGGGCACTGTGTAGGCCGAGGCTCAGCATCTGCCAGCCCAGACTGTCCGTGGTTTGTTCCTTTTCCAGCACATTCTTACGTAATTATCTGTGATAAACTCCTCTGCAGTCAAGCCACAAATCCACATGTCAGAGGCCTGGCTTACCAAACAACTCTGAGAAAGCCACATGCACACAGGGCCTTGAAGATTCATGAACACACACACACCTCTATAGGAGACACACAAATGTGCATTCTCCGCACACCTACTCACACTTAGATTCACACAAACAAAACTTTGGGCTGCAGTGACAATGTTTTTGTATTTTGGAGCTAAAGGATGGAGGGTATAATCCTGGCTTCCACACTGACACTCAGCAGAGTTCAGCAGACTTTAGTGGTTCCTGTCGTGCCCAGCACTTTCCCCTCTCAACACTAAGTTCCTCAAAGTCCCCATGACAAAGAACCTGCTGATGCACTCCACTGTGCCAGAATCGGCACCACAAGAAGTCCTGCCTCTGCTTGTTGGCTGTGAACAACTTTTGACTACTCAAAGCTCAACAGACAGAAGTGAGGGTTATTTTGTTCAACATATTATGACCTCCTCTCGTGTCTTTCCTATTGCTTACCTTGGAGACGTCGTTTATATCATTATAATTAGCCGTCCATGCATTTGCATTGTTAAGATAATCATATTTTGTACCATATTTTGCTACAAATTGGGGCACAAAAATGAAGAACAATGGCCTGGTTTTGAGTTCAAAGAAATAATAACCATATTATTCTCTTGCCATGTTTTTTTTACACGGGTTCTTGGATCTTCGTTTTGCTGTGTATTATCTAGTCTGATGCCAGCAGAACAGGGGCAGGGGATGACAATGGAGTGGTGTACTGCGGAAGACTGAAGGCTGTGCCAGCAGGATAAGAGAGTGAAAAACAGAGGAGGGTGGGGGTTTCATTAGCATAACTAGCGGGATGCCCAGAACCTTTCTGGAGTGGCATGTTTACGGCACCACGCTTGGCAAGAGCACACTCATTTTATAGGGTTTATTAAGGAGACAAGGGGAGGCACAAGCAAGGATTTGGGATATTGTCGGTGTGTGTTAATGTGTTTGTGCTTGCATGCGTGTGTGTGCAAGTGCGCATCTGCTTTTATGCGTGTTTGGCTGTTTTGTTTGCATGTGTGGGGTCTGAGAGGAGGTGTGCTTGGTTTCAGTGGCTGTGTGGCGGCATCTAGCCTAACTACTTTTACATGTTTGTATTTTGGCTTAAGTGCCCTTTAAAAGCAATGAAATAGAAAGTGCATTCATAAGCCAATCCTCAAGAATGATCCCATTTCAGAGGAGCAGAGAATGGGGCTCTTTGTTGTGCTCTGGCTCCTTTCATCTCTCTGAGGTCATTTTCACAGAGCAAACAGGGAGACTCATTATCAACCTGCACCTGAGAGGTCAGAACCTGAACTCTCCCCCTCCCTCTCTCCCTGTCCACCCACAACCCCCCCGCCCCCTAGCCGTGCCTCCGCTCACTGCTACCCCTGGTCCGCACTCGGGTTTATTAGCGCAGAACATCTTTTCCAGTGACTGAGCTTGCCCTTATTGTCTACAGTGGTCAGGGTCAAGTCAAGGGCGCTCAGCCTAGATTGGAATCATTTGTCACATGGTCCCGGACTGGAGCTGATTTCAGCAGAGGCCAGGGTGAGGTACACAGCGGTTCCAACACCACCTCTGACACAGGGAGCAGGGGAGAGCAGCCACTGGACTACGCAGATGGCCTCAACATTATTACACAGCCACTGCTTGCCAACAAAAGAGCCCCTCCTTTTATCCTTTTTTGCTTGCAAATTTAGGGGCAATGGCCAAGGAGACTGGAGTCAGAACATAAATGGAACATGTTTTCTGGATTGTCAGGACATTTGCCACCAAGTGTTGAGCCATTTCTGGCACCTCTGTCTCTATTTGACAGTCCAAAATTACCTCATGAGTGACTGTAATAATGACTACACCTTTTAAGTCCAGAAGAAAAAAACATTTCCGGCAGAGGACTTATTCTGTAAATGATGTAGACCGTGCAAAGTGTTGCAATTTGGTCTGGGGGTACAGGGAACGTTTTTTTTCCTCCCTTCCACCTCTCTTCATGGTCAGCAGGAGCTTGCATGAACAATGGATCGTGCTGAGGTAGCATGTGGAAAATGACTTTAATACACCATATACAATGGCTTATTGCTTTGGTCAATAGGACTGCAGTGAAGATGGTGTATCCTGCCCGCTTGGGAAGGTTAGACCTGTCAAAGGGCCACAGTGACTGATACCCAGGCCCTGCTTATGAGGTCCGTAATAGGTGTACACAAGTGTGTGTGTGTGTGTGTGTGGTTTGGGAGTGGGGTGGGAGGGACTGACTGACAAGCAAAGTTATAAAGGTTACATATGACACACACCTTGCCATTAAGCCTTAGATTAGTCCATATTTTTTCTTATTTTTACATCTAAGGCTATTTCATACATGGCACAATAGGATGTCAAGGTGGCACTAAAAGTGCTACACCATGAAAAACTGTGAAATAACAAATATTAACAGAGCCCTGAATCAAATAAACAATATGTTTTCTGCAACCTACTGAAGAAAAAAAGTCGAAATAGTGGAAAAACAAGGGGAAATGAAAGATTGAGCATCGGGCCATTTTAACTTGTTTTCCCTCAGAGAGGGCAAGTGCGGAGGTGAAGGTCACAGAGAGACTAAGCACACAGCTCATAAACAGCACAGCTGGAGGAATCATTGAAATATAGCCTTTTGTTTTCTTGGGGTTGTAATTGGCCCTGGAGCCTTCTTCCCCTTCCCGCTCTCTCTGTTTCTCTCTCTGTCTCTCTCTTTATCTGCACGTGTTTTGCACCAGCGTGGTGCAGTTTAGAGACCCAGACTGCAAAGGCTAATGACTTTGGGGTTAAAGGGCACACCTGCGGTCATAGAAACAATACACAATACAATAAATACAGAAAGACATAAACAAACATATGGGGAAATAACAGTCATAACCATATAATGCTCCTTCCCCACCATGCAGGTTTATTGGATAGCTGAAACTGTGATTAATACAGTGATAATATTATTATATTTGATCCTTCTTTGTATTAAAGAATGATCAATGGAGCAATGTTATTCCAGATTATTTTTCCAAATTGAAATTGATTTAAGGTCAGCAGCAGGTTGTGTTTTTAACACCACATGAGAGACAAAGAAATTACTAATTTCAGTACTGTCAAAGGTCAGCTATATTTTATTTAAAATGTTCTACTTCCACAAAACAACATGACATTGTCCTCATAGTTCACCATGTTATGTAAAGCAGCTTAATTTTATTCTTGGTGCCCTTTTCATAATTGCTGCAGACAATGGTCTCTCGAGCTGGGGGTCAGCTCATCTCTTCATTTTTTAATTGTAACTCAGTCAGCATACTGAGTTTGGTCTGAACCACCTGACCTAGGCCCAGGAGCTTCCATGGGGTTAGTTTCAACAGATGTCGGGGTCACCAGACACTGTGGTACTCTTCATGCATGTGTTCAGATATTCTCTTAATAGCTCAGCTAACAGGTCAGATTGAAAAGGAGCATGCACAAGTTTACAGGTACTTCCAAAAATGAAAAGAAAAGCATGCATTTTTGAGACTCATACCAATGTATGTGGTACAGCTTTTAATTCAGTTTGACTTCTAAATCAAACAATTGTGAACAATAAACTACATTGCTGATAAATCTATCTACTCCTAATTCAGGACTCAGGAAAAGAATTTAAGCTTGTCAATATTGACACAGTGGAAGGGGACCTACTGGGGAACACAAGTTTTGAAGCCCATGACTTTTGTGTGTGTGTGTGTGTGTGTGTGTGTGTGTGTGTGTGTGTGTGTGTGTGTGTAATCAAATGCATGCACTCACAGCAGGTTTATTTTCATTAAGTTGACAGTGGTGGAACACCTCTTGAGGGATTAGGTCTGGAAGACGGCTGTCGCTCCTCCTGACTGGAGGCCTGCGATCTCTGAGTAGAGAGGAGAAAAACAGTATCAGATCCAGCGTGAGATAGCAGGGCTTTGCCGTATAATTACCATGTTAACCCAGATGATTCTCTCTGATCTCTGCAAACATCAGGGCGCAGGCCCCGCCAGGCCGGCTTTGGCACGGATCTGTCACAGTGCACTGTGGGACACTGGATGTATGTTAGCTTACTAGCAATAGGACTTTTGGTGTGATCTGCATATGCTTTATTTTAAACCCCTTGTGTGTTTTAGTGCACACAGTTAGTACAGGGGCTTACATTTTCAAACCCTAGAAATGTAAATTCTTGAAAAAAAATGCAAATATTCATAAGTAAGGCCTGTACGAATTGTGAAACCTTGCTTTATTGTTTTTTTTTTTATAAATTTTATTATGCCTGCATACTTTGAGAAATATTTTTCTGATCTCCTGCATGCTGTAAATGTCAACATTTCAAATTGAGTTTTTTTCTGTAAACCTTATTGTTTAAAATCTTATTTTGTCCTGTTTCTTCAGATTTCTTAATTCTGTTATTCTACACCTAAACCTCTTTTTTTAATCTAAAGCACACAAAATAGGGATATATGAGATCTGAGACCCTTTCCTTCATTGAGTGTTATCCCCCTGAATGTGAGTGGAGATTCTGTCTTTGGTTGCTTGCTTCCTAAGCCTTATTGATCTGTGGGCGTTTTTTCTCCCCCATTCTCCAAAGTCACTAAGCTTGCATCAATTCATCTTAATCTGTTTGCTCCTTAAACCCGGAACAAGGCATGTCTTGTTCCTGGTTGTAGGAGTCTCTCGGCTGGTTTCCCTCACATCCTTCCTAGTCAGGCTTCTCCTGGGTGGCAACAAGAGGCTTTTCATATTGAATCAAGTGTTATTGAGTTCCCCCACACACCTCTTATATTCCCCCCTCTTCTTCGTTCTCTCCATCTCTTTTTTTTCCTCTCTTCCATCCACTTTTAACAAAGCATTCCTTTAATGACTGAAGGATTACGGGCCAACCTTTTGCAGCCAGTCTGTGGACTAGCCTGTAATCTGACCTCATTACATCCCCTGTGACAAGCTCCCAGGTCACCACAGAGTGACTACACCTTATCCTTCTGTGAAGCCAAGCTGCACACAAGCCTCCCCCCACCCTGAGATGACACTCAGTCAACCAAGTAAGGCATCCAGGGCACCCTTTCCTCAGCGCCATACCTATCCACCAAAGCATAGTATCCCTTGATCCTGTTCCCTTCCCTTAACTTCTCCTCCATTACACCACAGCCAAGATGAATGGTCGTTTGTGGGGGCAGATTGTGCGGGTCCAGGCATGGCAGTGTCACTGATAAATGTAGAAGGGACATGTTGTTCCACAGGCCCCTAATTTTCTGACAGAAGGAAGTTAGAGCAGCAGGCTTCTTCCGGATTACTATACAGCCACACATACATTTACACACAGACACCACACACCACACTTGTGCTATGTCTCCCCTTCTCTGTCTGGGCTTTCATAGTGAAAGAGGAACACAAGTGAAGTCTGATACAAGACACTTCCAAGAAAGTGTGGTGTTATCCAGTTTGATTTATTACATATAGACGGTTGTTACTGACTTAACTGCTATTACAACATGTAAACTTAAATACCTAACTTTTTTTTGTAGCTGAGCAGCGTTACATGCTTTGGCACACAACAACAATACAATACAGTATATCATGTAACACAACCACATTAAAATGATATCAATCATGGGCGTTTGATATCAGTAAAAAGTAGCTGGTATATGGTTATTTCTATATAAAATGATAGATGGGTCAGGGGTCTCTAAAACCATTTATTCTTTTACCCTTTTATTCTTTTATGCTCCATTTATCTCTCTTTTCTTCTCAGCCTTCTGTGGCTCCAATGCTCCTACAGGCCACCTTTTTTTTTTATTCCCCCTCCCTTTCTCTTTTTTCTGCCTCAGTCTATCCCCATCTCCATCCCTTCTCTCCCCCTGCATGTGTCCCTTCATCCCACCAGCGTTTGAGGGGCAGGTGTTGACAGCAAGCTGGCATGTTGTCAGGCCTACTATGCAGGCTTGTGCAGTTACACTGTGCTTGAGAGGACAGGGGAGGCCAAAGCAGGTCCATTACATCACCCCCATCAAGACTGATTGGACTCAGGACGGGGGTCCGTGCATGCTCATGAGCGGTTGGCCCGGCCCGGCCCATATGCCTTTAATACAGGAACAGATGTGGAGCACAGACCCTTAGCTCTCACTCCCCTTATTCCCTTCCTCTGCCCTCCAAACTGACTCAAGCCAGCCATGTTGTCCTGGGCCATGCGTAGTTGGCCGCTAGTTCAGGTTTAATGGGAACTAACTGGCATACTAAGATTGTGGGTGGACATGATTTTTATTTCAGATGGCCTCCCTCCAGAGTTGTCTTTGTTTTACGCTGCTTGGAGAAAAAGGGAGGGAAGCAAAAGTCGAACAGGCGATGACAGAAAAATGAATCGTTGGCAGATGATACCAAACTCATATATCATCAAGCCTTTTGGGACATGGTTTCTTTTACAAACACACCAAATGGACCAAAACAGGTTTAGAGAAATGTGTCAGTTGATATCTCATCACTTATCAACAGTTTTCGGTATATTTTTACAGACAGTCATGATAACTGTAGCCAAAATAAGCTGCGTTGGCCTAAAGGATGCTTCCTATCCAAATACGTCTTGAACAATAGTGATGGGACATCCTTTCCCAGAAAATTATTAATGGTCCCAGCCACTGTCTACTATGGGCACATCCATGTAGGAGTCTGTGGTGGGGAGCAGGTGGGAAAGGCTCTGCCATGTCCGTGTAGTAATTTGTTGGACCTGAACCAGTGGCAGCTAGGGAGAGAGACTGTGCCATACCACAGTCAAGTAACCCCATATCCAGACCTCATCTATGGGGTTCAGATGAGCCAGGGCCAAGACCCTGGTGATTGTGGTTTGTCACAGGGATGCTGTACCTCCAGCGGCTGTGTCAGTGAGCTAATGCCCCTCTGAGTTTCTCTGTGTGGCCAAGAAATGATTAGGCCTGTTCGGTCTGTCATCTTATTCTGGCCTCTCAGGTTGACTCGGGTAAAGCAAGGATGGGAGGTATCAATGGAGATATTTTCACATGGATAGAGTGAAGGACAAGAAATTGAGGGAGAGTAAGCAGATAAATAAAGGGGACAGTGGGTAGATGGATGGATGTAAACACATAGAATGAGATAGAAGGAGAAGGGAAACAAAAAGAGGGCTAAAAGAGCAGAGTGATATGATGATAGCGGACAGGAAGCAGCAGGGGTTGACTCATATCTCCTCAATAGCATCCCTCTCCTGTCAGCTGTGCCAGAGCAGCACAGATATAGCCAATCAGGTCCTGAGGTCTCTGGCAGCTATTTCCTGGAGAGGGATTACCGACCCCTCCTATTGGGCGGGACAAGGCCTCCTGGTCTGAATTCATCAGCGACACGGCCTACGAGATGTAGGAAGCAGGTTAATAGACACTCATCAGACATCTGCCGCTGGGTTACCGTCCAATAATCTTCTCCCTGGATCTGCTGCCAGCAATTGATGACCACATTTTTCCCCCTAAACCCTTCAACTGCCCTCCCTCCCTCTCTCACTCTCTCCTACCCCTCCTCTCTGTTCCTCCCAGCCTCTCTTCTGAATACACAGTGTTACACACAGACAAATGCATTCTTAGACAGGTCCATGATTGGGTAAACGTGCACATGCGTGCACACATTTTCAGCCTCTAACCACCCCCCACCCCCCACTCCTACCTATCTTTCCTTTTGCTCCATTGATGGCAGCAGACTTTTTCAATTTGGAGGGCCACTTCTGATGGAGTCTAGTGACAGATTTGGGAGCCCAGCAGTGGCTCAGTGTGGCTGTGTGATGAAAAGTCCGCTGTCATACAAGAGCCAACTGTAATCCTCCCTTCTAAAGAACATGGTCTACATCCTCCTGGCTCCAAACCACTTCCTCCTCACACCGCCAATGAGGAATGACAATTTCTGGCAGTGTCTGTCTTTCTTCTCTGTCTTTTTCATTCTGTATTTTCTTGACGCTCCCGTGGCCTCTCACTGTGTCTCTCTTACTCTCACTCTCTATCTTTTAACAGTTTTATTTAACAAGTGACACTGGTGCAGCAACAGTTAATGCCACTTGTGATGTTTTTTCTTTGCCTCTCTCCATCCACGCTATATGCATGTTATTTCCTTAGTGGAAGTGTTTGTTGCAGTATGTGCTTGTCATTAGTTCACTGTTATAACCTTTCTATAGCAAATATCTATTTTCATGAATTTGCATCAGTTATATACAGTATCAGTAACAACCCAACCACCCTTTAGACCTTAAATGTTCCCTATAGCCCTTATTACCAAAAATAACTAGGTTCTTCTATTGACAATTTTCAGCGTTCAAGGTTAGTATTACACTCCAGGGCATATAATGGCTCTCCTAATGATTGCAACCACATAACTCCAGCAAAAATCATGTGGCTCCTCTCTTATTGACTGTTTTCTCAACCAGGTTGAGAGGGCAAGTAGAGAGTGAAGCTCCCTCTCTGCCAGGTTATTTATGACTTTTCTTCCCCAAAGTTATTTTTCTTTCTGTGATTGCGGAGTGGTGTGTTAAATCCGACGTGTTGGGAGATTACTCAGCTGGCCGTCAACTGCACATGGTCAATTTGCCATGATGAGAGGAACTGGATCACACAACCCCTGGAATCTCTCAGTGGAATCTCTGGGGGGGAACTCCTCTCAGACACACATGCACACACACGCACACACACATTCAAGGAAGACGCCAATGTGGTAGTCATTTCGGCCGCCAAAATCAAATGGAGGTTCAATCGTTTCCACATTTCTTAAGATAACATTATGAGAGGGAGAGAGATCGGTGGGCCAGGGCAATCAAACATGTTCTGTTTGGTGAGGTTTCTATGGAAGGAGAAATAATGGGGTCATAGGATGAAAGGTGAGACATGTGTAAGAGCAGTTCCTGGGTTCAGCTATAGGACAGTGCCACTTGTTTCTGACTTCTCCACACACGCGCAGTTCAGTGCTGTCAAAGGCAGCCTGTTATAGATGCCCTGTGGCCACTCCTCGCAGCAATTAGTGCAATTGGACCTAATAACTTTGGGAATTACTAGAAAAACAGGAGGGGCGGGGTCAGTAACGAAACCTGTAGCGTACCAAGCACATGTTGGAGTAGTTAGGTACACGTCCTTTGAAAACCTCCTCTGTGAAAGAATGATGTGAAAGTAAAAACATGAATATTAAGGGATCACTGTCTGTTGTAGCTGTAGTGCTATCTGTTGGCGTGAGCCAATAATCTGTTCCTAAAGTTTCCTGAAGTCTCTTGATGCGTGAGAGGGGAGTGGTTGCTACCAAAAGAGTTATTCATAACTGCTGATTCTTTTGTGTGAGGGATCTGTATCGGACAGGGGCGTGTTGAATGCAGGCTGGTACCCGTCTTGGGGTCTCAGAGGGAATTTGGGACTTGTGAGAATGGGCAAAGGGGCGTTTCCTCTGTTCACACTTGAGCTCTGCCCAGCCATGCTGAACCCCCCGGCCTTCATCTCTTCTCTAGGCCATCATCTCGTCTCTCCCAGCAACAGAGTAATGAAGTGAGGACCATTATGGTCACTATGGCTAATACTGGGCTAATGGAGTTCAGATAGAGGACCGGCCCACCTCTACCCATTAAAATAGGCTAGAGCAGTTAAGATACAATTAAGAACTGGAAAGGCTGAACCTTGGCAGCTGTCCTTTTGAAATTCAAATATGCTCTTCATTTTTGAGGGTGACACATCACTCAATCAGAATTTTTATGCTCTGAGGGAATATGAGCCTTGTGTGCGCTTGTGTCCATACATTCTGGAAACTATGAATGTGATGTATTATACTTGATAGAGAGCAATTCTATGCAGAGTTTTTAAAGTTCAGAAATGATGTTTGCCTGGACTCTTGCATGCCTAGATGAATGCATACACTTGCTAACAAACAAGTTTGCTGTAATCTTGGTCACAGTCTGCCTGAGCCTTTAATGAGGGACTTTTTGTCACGATGGATCTCCTTCTGATCCTCGGTTAGAAGTGAAATTCCTGCAGTCAGCAGTCAGCACTTCTCTACACAGTAGCTTGCTGCTGCAGAAATCCATGAGCCAAGAGATTTTGAGTTCCAATGCCGCCATATTTGAGGCTTCTGTTAAATTCCATGTTCAGACTGGCCTCTGCCTTGGCCACATGATTTGCTACACTCCTAAGTCCTGTTGCCAAGAACTGTCTTCCTCTGACTTCTGACATCAGCCATCTTTAAACACTTTGCACTGCGCTGCATTCTCTCGAATTTCTCTCTTTCCTGTCTCTGTCATCTCTCTCACATTCTCTATTTTGCTCTCTCTCTTTCATTTGCTTTTCCCCTTTGTGTTCCTCCTCAGCGATCTGGCTTACAGCTGAAGCTGATTCAGGCATGGAAGGGATCAGATGATTTCAGCTGGAAAAACTGCATTCTTTTTGCATATTGCTTTGAACCCTGCTATTATCCAGTTGCCTGTTTTACAGTAATACCCTTAAACAGAAAGACTGGGATGAAGAAACCTTTGCACAGTCTCTGACTGGTCCAACAGCACTTAATTTCAAAAACATCCTCGTACAGTGATTGGGTGACACCCAGAAAAAGAGAGAAAAAGAATGGATTTTCTTTGGTATTGTCTGCCTTCTAAAAAAGTCCTTAAAAAAACCAAAGCCCCCAAATTTTTTTCTTCACTTATACGACCCTTGCTTACTGTGAACAACTGTAAGATCCACAGCACTTACTTGCTGACAGTTTGGGTTTCACAGTGGTTGTTTCTTTGTGAAATACAACATTTTGAATTGGACATATATGCCAACAATAGCTCTATTATTATAACGTGTTGTACATGACGAGGGCACTTCATATCTTATTTTGCAGTGTGTCGGACAGAGCCGACGTGAATACAGGGTGTATCCCTTTGGGGGTCCCGAGAGGTTCCAGGGTGATCCAGAATGGGCGATGGGCGTTTCTTGCCGTTCACACTTGATCTCTGCCCAGCCATGCTGAACCCTGTGGCCTTCCTCTCTTCTCAGGGCCATCATCTCCACTTCTCTCCATGTGGCAGAGTAATGGAGTGGGGATCATTAGGGTCACAGTGGCTAATACAGGGCTAATGGGGATCAAACAGACGCCCAGCCCACCTCTACCCATTAAGCGTGCAAGTAAATTGAAGACTTTTAAAGGACAATAGGCAGGGAGTGTCCAAGCACCAGTGGTTTTACTGATGTATGAGCTGCTCATGAAATATCAGAATATTTCAGTCCTTGTTTCTAGTCTTTGTGTTACAACTGTAGTTATGTGAATTTAGATTATAGTAGTAGTATATAATTAGTATATTGACTTTTATAAATAGATAACTGTATCACTCCTTCACTTAAAATGTACTCTGTAAGTAATCATTTCAGCAGTGTTGTGGTTGCTTTTCTCCTCCATCTTTGTTTAGCAGGTTTTACTGGGTTTATATAGTCTAAGTTAACTATTGTATCATTATTTAAAATAGGTAATATATATATTTGAGTCACATTGTATGCTGTTCATATTTTTCTCCATTTTTGAAACACCCTCCACGACCTATTCTAGACTGTCTGTATCTCTTCCTGGTCAGTAACTATAGAAGGAAGGCCATTATTCCAGATAGAGGTGTTAGCTGTGCTGGGCCGACCTGTATTGATCGCTTGTGAGAGGACGCTGAGCGGGGGAGAAGGACTATTTGCTTTAAAGTTCAATGGCTCTCCACTGCTGTTAGTGTTGCAGCCACAGGAGCAATCGATATCTGGACAGGGACCCGTGTCATGAGACACGCTCCCCATTTAGAAACATCATAATACTCTGCTGATGCTGTTACCCCACGGCCAGAGCTTGTGTTTAGATTTTTTTTTTCCTCTTTTCCCCCCTCCCTTGTGTCTTGGTTGTCATGTTCCCCCTTTGCACCTTACAAGCTGCTTTCTTATTTCATACTGTAGGCTGGGCTTTAGCATGGCGGGCTGGAATCAGTGTGAATTGTAATTATAGATGATACACATGGCTGGAAGGGAGAGATAGAGAGAAAACACAGAGAAGAATAAAAGGCAAACAGTCATTTGCAGCAAAGGTAGGTGTCAGAAGGTAACTGATTATGTAAAGAACACAGTGAAGGTGTTCAGTGGTGTGTGTGTGTGTGTGTGTGTTTGTGTGTGTGCGCACACCCCTTTTTTGCCTATGAAAAAAAAAAAATATATAATAAAATGTGCTCATTGCATTTCTTGGCTGTGGTTCAAGTGCTGAGGGGAAAGAAAGAAAAAGGGCGCGATTGTTTCTAGTTCAAGGTGTGTAATGCACAGAGGCATACATACATAATGGGGTATTGTCAGGGGGTTAGTATGAGGATATTAATGCCCTGGTTTGTCCATGCTATTTGGTGCAGTGTCGCTCCCTGAAGGGAACAGTGAGAGTAGGCTGCTCTAACTACTCTACCCCCTCCACACCCTCTTCCCCCAAGGCCCCGACTAGAGGTCACTCTGTTTAGCACAAGAGGCGAAGCCCATTTTTACCATGATGTACCAAATACTCTCCTCTCCTCTCTCCCCTCTCTCCTCCTCTCCCCTCCTCTCCGTTGGTAAACATAAATGCCCCGCCTTGCCTCATTGTGTCCTGAGCATTCACCCTCTTTTTAAACCCTCTCAGTATCTCTGCTCATCCCTCTGTGTAATCCCTCTCTACCCGTATGCATATGCATAGCCACTCTGTGGCTGTGCATACATTTGCATCACCCCCCCCCCCCCCCCCCCCACCCCCCACCTTCTTCTACCAACACCCCTACCTCTGCCAACACTCCTCCCCATTGCCTCTCAATGAACCTGTTTACGTTTGAACATTTTCACTGGCATTTGAACTCATCCCATCGATTTCTTTATGGCGAGAGGTTGCGAGGCAGTTCCTTAAAGGGGTTGAAATCGACCATCTAAATATTTGACTAAGAGGTCACCAAGATTGCGCCTGGCCCAAGCTAGAAATTCAGACGGAGATGCAGTGTGAGAGAAAAGGGGAAGCGGCCGGATGTCTCAGACAGGAAGAAGCTTTGGGGGAAAATCCAAGCTGAGGATGAGGAGGGGGAGTGCTGCAGCGAGGAGAAGGGAGCAGAGAGAAGCTGCAGTGCTTGAACATAGGTTGCATTTTACTTAGGCTCCACAAGAGGGTGCTGCTGGACAATCCATCCTGGATCTTTAAGAGGAAGGGGGAAAAATTCCAAAACATCACATATATTTATATATATTCACATTTAAACAACCTCCACTCTTACTCCCTCAAAAAAAGTTATGTACTTCCACTTAAGTTGCAGTCCTGAAAGCTAAATTGATTGTCCTTGCACTTCTCTAAGTACTGCTATTATGCATGTGTGACAGTAATTACATGCTAAGCCGTCAGTGACATCAAGCAAAATTGACTTCACTCTTCCCTTGCATTGTCAGTCCATCGTTTTGCCTGAACAAAAATGTGTTTCAGAGATAAATCTGAATGGAGAGGGGTCCTGACCGACACAAGGAAGAAATGTGAAATAATGAATCTAATTGAATGTCTATTAAAATTATAATTTCTGCCTGATTGGGAAAGTGAGTGGCAGTGTCCAGAGTATTACCTGCCACCGTGTTCCTCACTTCACCAAAGATGAGGCTCTCCCCCTCCCTCTCCTCTTCTCTCTCTCTTTCTGTCACTCTGTCATCTCTCTCCTTCTGTCTTCATCCGCACATCATTTCAGACCCCTCGTCATGATTCACATAGAGTTCCATCCCAAATTGCAGCATTAGGATATACAGACGACAACATTTGCACTACAATCCCCTCCCATTATGCCCACCGTGACAATAGCCCCAGGGCACGCAGAGGGGCTCATGTACCATCTCCTCTGGATCCTTTATGCTTAAATGAATAATGCATACAAATATTCACTGTAAAATAAAGTGTGTCCTCAGTTATTAGCTTAGCACAAATTATGTATTTTACTGTACATTTGCCATCACTGGCATATGTTCCTTGTCAAGACAATGGTTCCTAGATTTTGAAACTCGGGGGGAGAAAAAAAAGGATTTACATCAGAAACATTAGAGCAACGCTTGTCTTCACAATAGCTAGGCTCTACATAATCCACTTGTTATTGGGAGTTGTTTAAATAATGGTAATTACTGATCTCTTTACATTGCATTCTCTCCCATTAACAAGCTGTGTGTCTCCCCCTCTCTTCTTCATTGTCTCTTTTCTTGCACTACAGTTGTATGCTGCCGTGGTGTCTGTATTCGTGGTGTCTGTTGTCATGGTGTTCAGAGCCCATGCCAGATGTCATAGTTAACTTTGAGGGAGAGAGAGAGAGAGAATCATGCTAGAGGCTATTTTGTTGTCAGTGATTTAGATGAAACACAGAGATGTTAAAATGTTAGACTTGCCCCACAAAGCTTTTCCCCTTTTTCTAGCCTTTTTTTATTTTGTGAGAGAGATAGTAAATTTACCTTGAGGGTACACAGCCTTTGCTCTGTTAAATACTCACAAAGCATCATTTGAAATCAGCATGAACAAGTAGTTATCAGAGTAGAACTGAAAGTGGCTATGATAAAAATATATTTGTGTTCTTTTAATGTCATCCAACAGAAGATTAAAAAAACAGAAAATACAAGCTAGAGTCAGGAGTATGAATTGATTTCTGCATGTGAGATTGTTTGATTTTACCTGACATTTTTTATGTCAGGTGTTAATATGTTTTCTAAACAATTAGATCATTCTGAAAAGTAGTTACTTGTAATAAACC
This sequence comes from Lates calcarifer, assembly GCF_001640805.2. Classification (NCBI taxonomy): domain Eukaryota; kingdom Metazoa; phylum Chordata; class Actinopteri; family Centropomidae; genus Lates; species Lates calcarifer. The sequence goes on from NC_066845.1 coordinate 12,809,248, forward strand.
AGTATTCAGAATAAGCACATCTCTAACCACTCAGCATGTAATTTTGTTGTTTAAGCAAGATTTTGCACAATTTTTCTTCACTAATTATTCTTTATTACAGTAAATGCTAAATCTTAAAATGCAAATCTCACTTTAATACTTTTTAATCTAAAAAGTGATTAAAGGATAGAGTATCAGATTTCATCATATAGTCAGAGGCTGCTCTTAATTAGGACAAAACATAGAACAAAAAATATAAAAACATTTTAAAAAGTTTTATGCTGTTTAATACTGTATGTATGTCTGTAAATTTTGCAAACATTCGTATATTACTGACATAAACTGGGTACATATATACAGACTGCAAATGAATTGAAACTGGATTCTGGAAACTGGAAATTAACTTTTGTTACACTTCAAGTTGCTCCACTGAATTGGTCTTGAAAACACGTAATGTTATCTAAACTTTCTTTAACATGCTCTAAAACCAGTAACAACATTATATGAAATTACAGAGTCATAGAAACATTGAATCTTGGTATTTGATATTTGTACTTTGTTATAAATGAACTATGAATATTTGAAAATGAAAGAAAACAAAAAAATAGATTTTCAGTATAATTGTTAGGAGATCAAATTAATTAATTACGTTTATTATTCTTTGAATATGTAGATTTTGTAGATACTGTACAGAGTGGAGCTGCTGTGAATGAATTAGACTGTAACATTTTACATTTAGGCAATAATTCATCAACTAACTTTTATTGGTTTAATTTATGGGAAAGCAATTTTCACTACCAGCACTGTGGTAAACATCGTTAATCAAAATACATTATTATAATGAAGCTGTTTTAAAATGTTTATTAAAGGAAATAAAAAAGGGGTTACCCTTGCTTTGTGCATCTTTCCATTGTCGTGATAATTAATAGCTAAACTGAACGTTTTCTTTGCCAATGCAGATGAGGGGAGACTGCCAGAGCAAGAAGAATGGTTGGACTATAAATTTAACAATAGGTAGGCTTAACCTTAAGTGATGAACAGTATGTAATATTACAGGAGTAGTCCCATACAAATGCAGCACCCCGCTGCCTTACACAGTACTGGAGACAACATCCAATTAAATCCATCGATGTAAATGGCCAAACTAGTTGGTTCATGCTCATTGGCCAGTGGGTGGCCTCTTGATTTTTGCATTTAATGTTTGATAGTGTTGTGACAGAGGGATTGTGTGTGCACATGTGTGTATGAGTGTGTACTATTGTGTTGCTCCAGGAAGTTATGATTTTGAACTGCTGTTGTGAACCGAGATGAGTCATCTTTGTATCCTTGGCCTCCTGGGTGGCACCGACGGTGTTTACATATTACATTTAAATTGTGCAACCAAAATGATTTGAATGCCAAGATATAAAACAGCAGAGGAATATGCTCCATTGCGGCTTTTCCTTTGTCACTGTTGACCTCATGAAACACTTTGCGACTTTGTACTGAGACTTGCGTCACAAAGTGAAGTGTTAACCCCCACCCAGTACAATTTGTGTCATTTGGTGACAACCCTCTCTCTCTCTCTCTCTCTCTCTCTCTCCGTCTTTCCTTCCTGTGGCAGGGATGAGGAATCACGCACCACTTGAGTGCCATTTGTTAATGAAGGCCAAAGTGTTAGATGATAAATATAGTTGAAGAGAAATGGCACATGTAAGTGATCTCATTTAGGAGCATTACATTTGAATTTATTGGGGTACTTAGAGGGGACAGAGGGGCCATGGCTCTGAGGGAGAGGGGAAGGGTGCAGATGACTGACTTATAATAGACAGTTGGGTAGGGCAACCTCGCAACCAAAGGTATATATATATATATATATATGTACACACAGCAACCCGAGAAGGATACGCGACTTTGTCTGACTGTGTTTATGTGGCATTGTGTCCATGCTTGCATACATCTGAATGTACTGAATATATATATGTATACTTTATGCGTGTCTACATATGTTTAGATTTTTGAAGTGAGTGGTAGAGGCTGAGGAGATAGACTGTCTTCATTAACCTTCTTGTATTGCCTCTTTTTTATCCTCACCACTCTAATAGTCTATAGTCTCCATTGTTGTAGGATTGTAATGTTAGGCTTTTGTTTGAATATGAGTTATTACATCACTGCAAATAGGCAGTACAATATCAAGAAAATATGGCACAAGGCAATGAAATATAATACCACCTTAAACTTTACAGTTAACATTATTATGATACACCATGCCTGTCTCCTTTTCAAAGTTACATTGTATGGCCTGAAATTGTTAAAAACACTTCATTAATCATTACTGCCGTTAAACACTGTTTAGATGTAAAACCAGTAAAACATGAGACTTACAAATAAAAACAACAAAACATGTTTATTAAATAGGCAATGATTTGTGTAGGAACATGTTTGGGGAGCAGTTTTTCACTTGGTTCAGGGCTCCTTTTCTGTGTATAATCCTCACATCAGAGGAAAAGAGCTTTGCCGGAGTGAGTTTGCCTGCTTGCATGGTTCACGGTTAATTTATGTTCAGTTTTGTTACAGTAACTACGCCCATATTGTGCAGTCAACTGTTCAGAGGAGTCCTACAGTATCTATAAACATTGGCAGAGTGAGACACGCGGAATAAAAGACCTGCAATACCTCCAACTGGTTGACACAATTTGGATTGCAGAAGACGAACAATATATTCAATCCATTTCTTGGCCCCAATGCATTTAGTAAATACAGTGCCTGGTTGGTAAGAGGGATGTTGACAGAAAATCAAAAGCAATGTAGGAGCAGCGTCCTATAATGGAGACTTAGCTCTACTTTACACTCCTCTTACAAAGATCTACGATTTGAAAACAATCAATCCCTTCATGAGAGCTTGTTATTTTCTCCTATAATAAGAGTAACGGCTTTTCATCATTCCTGCACAGCACTGATTGTGTTTAGACTAGAAATATAAGCATTCACAGCGTGAGTGCGAGTAGAAAAAGAGAATATAGCAAGGTTTTAGTTTGCGAGAATCCCACTCTTTCTTTTTTCCCTTCTTTCACTTCTCTGTGGAATTTGTTTTGCTACCATCAGATGTTGTTGAGGATTGAAAATATCCTCTCGGCGTATCGACGGCTCGCCACGAAGGTGGCACAGCATGCCACAGAGCAGCAGGGTGCCAGATTTCTTCTCCCTGTCTTTAATTTGAGGCAGTGTTAGTTTAAGATTTACCAGAGAGCATTTCTTTATGTAGACAGTTTCACAAAATTTCCAGTACTTTTGTGGGTCCTGTTCCATCACTCTTATTTGAGGTTCCTGTCGCTGTTTCTCATAACCTGTAGCCTTCTGCTCAATTTCAGCTGCATATTTTGGTGTGACACTGTATCTGTTACCTGCAATTACATAGGAACATCTGGAGTCTCTGTTGAACCAGGTGTTGATAAAGCAAATAAGCTTCCTTAGTAAATGGTTAATGTTTTGACTCAGTGCAGACCAGTGGACCGGAGGGAATGTTTCTTGTTGAAGCCCAATAACACATTTAAGAGGACACCCTTTGTCTCTTTCTGCAAGACCCTGCCTATGGCGCAGCCTCTATTAGGCCCTGTTACGTTTCTTCTCGCAAATGACCGTTTAACCGTCTTTTCCGCACCCTGACGCCTCGCCTGTTATTACCGTCATTGTCTCTTTTTCTGCTGTATACATGTGTGAGGCTGGGCCCTTTAATATGCGGAGAGCTTTTCCTAGGCTTTCCTACGGGCACAGTGGTCTGTGTTTACTCCTCAGTCAGAATGCCTCCTTTCCACAAGTTTGACATGCCTTTTTGTTGCCATGGTAAGCCCTCCCTTAAAATATATATTTCTGCTTTTGGCCTGGATGGTTTTTTATCTCAGTGGTTTAGAGCCTGTTGCCCCCAGGGCCAGATTTAAATGTGTGTGGGTCTTCAAGGATTTCTGTGCAGAAAAGCCGTTTGGATTGCAGCCTCACCGCCATACAAGTGCGACCGAATTGTGTCATTTCAGGTTTTTGAGCCATCGTTGGAACCAAAGGAAAGTCCAAAAGAGAAGCAAAAAACACAAGACAAAAGCTGATGAAAATGGACCAGATTGGATTATGTCAGACTTGGCATGTGCCTCGTTATGAGGGAAGTCTTCGTTCTGTCTTATCACACTCTGCCTTACAGCTAAATGAATTAAAAAAAAAAAAAAAAAAAAAAGAAGGCAAAGCACAGCTCGGCTCCTTGGAAAACAACAGCCAGATCGTAACTGTAAATACTGGCTTAAAGTGGTGTGGGCTCTGCATGATTTTCAGTCACAAAACAGGAAGTGAGAGGAGGAAAAAAAAAAAAAAACACTGTGATTGCACTAAGTTTAGGGACATGGACTGCTTTTTAAGCAGTTATAGATGGGGCAGTCCTTTCCACACTTGAGATGAAATTTTCCCAGAAAACAGCTTTCTTATTGGCACATGTTGTCACACACTTGGATTGCTACATGCGCATCTACCCGTGGGTCCTTATGTCTAGAGAGCCACTACAGTATGTTCAGGTGGGTTTTACTCTCAGGGTGTATATATGAAATGGGTATTTTTGTATGGTTTGAGTCTTGGAGAGAAAGTGTAGAAATGCATCCACTGCTTGTCACACCAGGTAAAATAAATAAATAAAAACCTTATATACCACAAGGTGGGTATGTTTGGGTATAGGAACAGTAGTTTTTAATTTTTTTGCAGTTTTGCAATCATGCGTTTTGTTTAGCTTCTTTCTCACTCATTTCTGCATCACTTTTAATTAGTGCAGCTCAACCTTCATGTCTCCAAGAGCCAGGAGGCTGCCTATTTGCAACGTTCAACAGGTAATCAAGACTGATTAAGCCCTGAACGTAGCCTAATTGCATTAGATCTCAGAAGCATACTATAACCACCATAACTGCAAACACACATGGTCTCTTAGAAAAAAAGAGAGGTTTAAATCTCAGAGCAGTATTTACTTTTTCACTAGCAAGAGAGAGGCCTATGATTGTGAGCTTTACAGTTGAAATACAAAACCCAAATGTGATGCCATGAAATCCGCATCTTAATAACATATTGTGTTGTTATTTGTGGAAAAGGCATAGGTGTTGATTAACCTTTAAGTCATACATATAATTGAAACGTACTGTTTTTTTAATAGTCTCAACACCGAAGAATTGTCTATAGCGTGATGTATGAAACACACTCTGTTCACTCTGCCCTGTCTGAACTACTATATCACTGTGAAGTCCTTTAAGTGTGCTGTGACATGTCTTCAAGTCCTTGTTTAGCACCTCTCTCTCTGTGTTCAGGGTGTGAACTGATACCTAGTGTCAGCTAGTGTAAGGGACAGAAATGGTGAGAGAGAAAGAGATAGCTGAGGTCTACATCAACAAAGAGGCCATGTGGATTAGCCCTGAGATAGCAGGAGGCACACTGAGGAGAAAGAAATAAAAACGGGGAAGAAGGAAGAAAGAAAGAGGAGAATGAAAGAGAGAAATGGGGCTTTAATGGGGCGTTGTCAATTTTTTCCAATTTAGCTCCGGAGGAAGCTATTTTCTTGGAATTAGATGGTTGGATCAATGCAGCTTTTCAGCCATTTATTAGTGTGTAGTGACATCAACTGTTGCTGCGTCCATCACCAGGCAGAAAAACCAAAAAAAAAAAAAAAAAAAAAATGCATTTTCACAGAGCTCAACCTTATCACCACTTGTCAGTTAATTATGCATTTAAAGTGGGGGGGCAGGAGTTCAGCTGTAAAACACTTTGATTGAGCCCTTTGAACTCAGCCAGGAAAGAAATCAGTTCTCTTAATCCTGGCTCCTATGTGATCATCATAGCCAGAGGATACAGACCTCTGTGTCCATCGTTCAGCAGGTCATCCAACTGCAGCACCATTACTAATGCAATCATCCCTGTGATCTGAACTTCAGAACACTGGACCAATATAAATAGATAAACATGCCAAAGATATGTCACAGAAGAACAAGAAAAAAGGAGGTGTGGATGACTCATCTGTGAAAGGTTCATCCATTGTGGACCTATAGAACTCTTCCAGCTGGTCTTGATAGCCTACGGTGATATGAGCCATGCGATACATGATCGTTTTGATCATACAACAAGTAATGCACCTCTCATTAGCACAGGTCATGCTCTCGGCTTCAGTTAGTTCACACTCTTCATGATCTTACCCAAAGAGACCAGCATAGAAATATCAGGCTGCAAAGTCAAATGTTCTGTGCATACTTGGAAAAAATAATGAATAGTGTAGCGCTGTATCTTGTGAGAGTATGTTTAAAGTAGTGTGGGTGTGTGGTGTGGATCTCAAGGGTTTAAGGGCATCTTCCGTTTAGTACATCCAAGTCAACATCTGGAACATAGCAGGTTGTGCAGAGATCCATTTTAGTATTCCCCAAACTCATAAACACTCCAGATCAAGGGCCAAACACACCTCTGTTTCTATCCTGGAAAAATCTATTGCCACAATTTATCAACTTTGATTGGTTAACACTTGGACTCTCAAAATGGAGCCCTTCATAATTTAGAAGCTGCTCTAAATGCAGTTGGCCGGGCTACATCTAAATGTTTAAAAGTCAAGTGAAGGAAGGAGGCGGTTAGACCTGAAGTTATGTCCTCCAAGGGAACTTTACAAAGATCCTCTCACAGATTTATAGCCACTTACCTAGGAGCCTGAGTCGATATTCATAAACATGGCTTCAAACAAAGCCCCCCATCCACTATCCCTGCTTGTAAATAAATACAGATATGCCTCTTTTACAGACAGCAGCAATCTAAAATATTACCACCAGCATAATTTTACCACACGCATTAATATTTTATGGCACATTGTATTTTACCGCATTGAATCTTAAACTTTCATGGCCGGCCCCAAGGATTTTATTCCTTAGGAGTCTGTATCATTATTAGCCAAGATGTATAGCTGGTACAGTTCCTTGCTTTTGTGCTCTTCACCATTTCATAGGTAATGTGTTCACGAAATCAATAGAATCAACATTGCTATCCTGTTTGCTTTACTCAGGTCATGTCTTCCGAGTTGAATTACTTTGTAATTGACTTCTGTATTATTGGAATTTATCCAGAAATCTTCGTGAAACTACGTAAGCTTTTTGTGCTAATTTGGCTGCATTCAGCTCTTGTGAGGTAAAAACAGTTACAACATTATAACCATTTGTCTACAACAGGTCCTATATGTACTATGACATTCTTCCTGACAATCATTTGCCATTTGTTTTTGTAGAATGTGTTAGTTCATTAAACTTACCATCTATATTCTGGTTTGTAAATTAACCATGTAATGGTAAGACCCTATTAAATCTAGTTTGAAGTGTTTAGCTTTTTGTCTAAACAAGTAAAACCCAACCTGTACAGTATCTGCCTCATTATGATAGGAATAAACTCTAACATCTGCATGTGTGTACTTGCATCTGTGCTTGTGTTTACGCATGGGCGGTGATTTAAGTGGGTTTAGTGTCAAAACAAGTCTAATGAGCTGGTGCAATAATTATCAGCCATTTTGCTCTCACTTAAGCTAATTGAGGCTTTATATTAGAGTTAATACTGCTGCCTATGTACACTGTTTTACAGTTATCAAAATGTTTGGTCCGAAATGGTTCTGCTAATAATTTAGGTTTTTATTTGTGCATGTCAGTGTTTTAATATCTCCCTATCAACCATACTTATGGGCTTTGACAGTCCTCCCCAGATGGTGATCATTGATCAACTTGTGCTTTGTGTATTTTTTACTAAAACAAACAACTACTATATACAATAGCATCAAAGTCAAGAAGGACATGTAGTTGCCTCTCTTCTACACTTATTTGTTGTGTAGGGAATGTAAGAGTCCTCATCTGGAATTTTTCTTTAGGCATAAGTAAAGGTTTATTTTTTGTAACCTTTATACAACAAAAAAGGTTAATGGCATTACTATAATTCACTGTATGCTCTACAAAGGCTCATCATCATATACTGTAGACAAAGTGATATTAATCATGCCTTCACCTTTTACAATCTCTCTGCACTTTTTTTTTTAGGTTGTATATCATGTTTCTTCCGCTTTTCTGCCTTTCTCACTTTGCTCCGTGTATTTGAAGCGCTTTGTGAAATTCCCATTTTATCCAGGTGAGTATGAGCTGATCCCCAGGCCCTTTGCTCTTGTCAAGAATCTCCAAGGCTATCGGGCTCTCCTGGGGCCCTGTTTCACACACCAAATTGATGTCTCCGACTGGAAATGACACTTTCAGCAGGATTTGCCATTCTAAACCATCTCAAACCCATGTGATCTCACCCATTCACTCTCAGAGGGATTGCCTTGAAATACACCGTAGCTTCAAAAGCCAATGAGCATAGCATGCTTGAATGAAAAGCTGATACATATCCTATCAGGGGGAGAAAAAAAGATATTCTAAAATGCTGGCAATGTAGAACAGTATTTTTTGCTCTGAATAAAGACCAACAGTCCCATGAATAAGTAGGTATTGCCTGGGAGAATGCGATAGAGGGTACAAGGGAGTGAAACTAAAAGAAATCAATAATCACATGAATTTTCATGTGAAGGTGCTTGTCCACCATTTGTTTTATCTTGTTAATATCTGTCTTGGGTTGTCCGTCCATGAATACACACACAGGTGGTATGATCAGCACATACCAATCAGATCCAGCCATCTTTTTCTAACACTCCATGTAAAGGAGGAGCACGGTGACCATGTTGCTCCGCTAAAGGACTAGTTATGATATAATTTGACACTGGAGTAGAGGGAAAATGGAAAAGGTGTGAGCAAGAATCCCTCCCTTGACTTATTTTCATCCCCAAGTCTTTTTGGGGCTGCACGTTTCTCCTAGGGGGCTCTACAGACCGGCATAATGGATAAGGGCAAGGGTGTGAAAGGAGCACCTTAAGGCTCCTCATTCAACTCTCCCAATCTCTCCTGCACACACTCTTGAGCTGTGAAGGCCCTCTTTCTTTGCCCTGCTAGCATGGGAGCCCTGTAATAGGCTCTAATTGATAGGGAGGTGTTGGGGTCTTTCTGTATGGGCTGAAGGGATGAGAGTAAGAGAAAGAGGGAGAGAGAGAGGATTACATGTGGGCATGTGAGGTGGAGCGGGGGGGAGGAGTGGAGGCTGTGGAGCGGTCTAGGCCCCGTCCGTAATGAGTCATTAATTTCCTAGCGGTTTTGTGGCGGTTGGCTCATTACTGGTCTGCAGAGGAGCAGGAACAAAGCTCTGGGTAGGTAGGAGGTGAGCTTAAATAGTTGGGGCTCAACACTTCCCAACAAAAGGAGGAAGAAAACGTTGAATGGCACTTGGAACAGATGCAGTAAAAAGTGGCAGATGCAAATTGCGGGAGAGCAAGTCTTCCTTCAAGCACTTTTCTCTTTTTATTTTGTCAGACTGCAGCCTGAGAGTCTAATTAGTTAGTGAGGTGTTTCACTTCTGATAGGGCTGTGTCTCGTTATTGTCACAAAGAGGATTCATAGAAATGGGAGGAAACGCATATGTTCCACAGTCCCCAGTGGAACCTGTTCACCGCCAATAGTTTAATTGACTTGATTATTTATTTTACCCTATAGAAATTGAAAGATAGCAATATTTTCACGCTTTGAAATAGTGTTGTATATAGTTTAAAATATGATAAAAGTGTATGAGCATGATGCCTGCAGGTAATTAATTATGTTTTTTAATTATGTGTTTATACTCTTCTCCTTGCAGGCAGAATGATTATGGACAAATTGGCAGTGGTTCTAATGAAAATGCGGTCGTCCCTCACTTTGTGGAGTGTGTGGGTCATGTGTCGAAGGTCACCTGTGGGGCAAACCACAATCTTGCGCTGACAGGTACAGTAATGCGCTGTGCAGGCATGTTATGCTACACAACATTCAATCAACATATTATTATTTGCCTCTTATGTGACAATTTGCACAAAAACAGTTTGACTTACAAATCTTCCAGTTCATCTAAATCATTCTCTTAGCAGTTCAAAAGGCCAGACCTGTCTCTTTTGGACCTTAGCTGTACATGTGTAACTCTGAATCTTACTGACTTAGATGTTACTAAAGAGTCCCTCCATGTCTGAATGTTGAAATAACAGAAGGAATGATATTTTTAGATTTGTTATTTCTAAAAACACACCAGCATAAATCAGCTGGACAATATCTTTAAGAGATGAAGCTGACGTCACTAGTCATGAGCTGTCACTACGTGCTTCAAAGTTCACCTATTTTACTCAATTTTATGTGAATATCAGAGCCCTCAAGCCCTCGATCGGCACATCACCTGAGAGAGAGACAAGGAAGGAGAGAGAGAGAGTTAGCGAGGATATGGCCCTGGCTCCTGATCCATAACAGTCATTGCCTGTTACATACATTTCAGAATTCATTCAGGCTATGAAGATAATCGAGGTAGTCGACAGTTTCCCCTGCAGCCCAATGGATTTATGATAGCACTGTCAAGAAAATGAGGCGAAATGACACAGTAGCTGACTTTAGCTGCAAATAATGTGATAGGCCGTACAGTGGTGCAGCAGCAGCTGCTGTCATTGCAGGTAATAGGCTATAAAGAAGCCTGATAGCAATACCTGTCATTTCTTAATGGCTGACTTCACTGAAGAGCTTTTGTGGCCTTTAACATGAAGATAATAGAAGATACAACAAATTTTACAGCTTTTGCGTTGCATCCATAATTTATCACCAGAGGCCCCATGCAGCAGCAGCACAACAAGGACAACATGCTCCTAGAGGTGTGCTGGAGAGAGATGCAAGATGAGCTGCAGGGGGTTGGAGCCCCCCCCTTCTACTTTGCAATTAATGGAGGAACTGCAAAGTATCCAAAACATCTCCTATCAGTTGATATTATCACGTCTCTCATATTACATGATAATACCCCTGTGTACTGCATTTGCTTTGGAAATGAGAACTTACAAATCCAGATACTGTTACATTGAAACAGTATATGCTTTAATTTGCAGAAATAACCTGATTACTTTTTTTTTTTTTTTGGCTTGAATTTGAAACTTTATTCATTTACTTATTGATGACATGCAGGTGACGGCAGATTGTTTCAGTGGGGCTGTGGACGGGCATGTGGCAACATAAACAAAAACATCCTGTTCCCAGAGGAAGTGACACTACCGAGCTCGCCAGTGAAAGAGATTGCTGGAGGATGTTGGCATAGCTTGCTTCTGACAGGTTAGTCCCTGCTTATGTTTGAAACAGGTGTGACGCACTGTAATACGGCCATTTACTCCATTTACTAAATCCCCCAGTGCCTTCTCCCTGCTGTTTTTCTGTTCATGCAGACATAGAATACATGTGCGTGTACTGTGCACGCCGACACATCCACAACCTGCACATAAACTATGCTTAAATTCTTGGTGTGTGTCTTGGCCCTCACACAGACATGTGAGAGTGTGCTTTTAGCTGTGGTGTCCATCTATCCACATCATTCATTAAGAGCTCTCCCAGGGCTAGTGCGGCTACATAAACACAGAGGTTGAGGCCACGGCTGCTCTTTCACCTCACTGCGGAGAACTTCAAAGTCACCTCTCCCCACACAGCAGATGAATGCTCCCTGTCTGCCAGGCTGATATATTGGCCCCAGTTGCTGTCTTCTTACTGTAGTATGCCTGCGACTGAGGCCCCATCATGGAGCCAGAGCTGGGCCATTTGTTAGTTTTAACTGTATCTCCAAGACCTGGCTTTAATTCTGAAGGGAGGACATTAATCCTTTTAATACAACACTTTGTAGAGTCGTTTTCCTGTGTTGCTAATGCTGTCTATTATTAACCCCATTAAAAGTGTAATACAATTTAAGTAGAGTGCTAAAAGTGGATCATTTGTTGCTCTGTTCTGTTCGAATTAATTCTCAATTTATGATCTAAATGATTAAACTATAGGAGTCACCGCACTAAATGAGATTCTTAAACAGCCAGGCGTACATTTACACATATTAATACAAACATTTATGAGCACATATTCACAAAGAGATGTCCAAGTGTACACACATACCCACACAAAGCTGCTGTGTGTAGCATTTGCTCCTCTAAATCCTGTAATGTCCCCAGTTTGATCCCTAGCTCCATTCTGTCATGAGGGAACAGAAATATCCATCTCCAATCAGGCCTTAATGAATAGCCTGATGAGTGTCGGGCAGAACTGAATTACCAGATAGATTTGAAGAGCGTGAGAGTGTGTGTGTGTGTGTGTGGGATGGGTGGGGGGTAGTTACAGGGTCAGTAGAACAGGACACATGTAGAAATTAATTCTCTTGAAGTTCAAAAAAGAAATTGGCTAATTCTGTCATAGGAGCCTCATGGAATCATCTTATCTATTGGTATGAATTTTCTTTTATTAGGGTCAAACTACGTAGGGATGCATGAGGGATAGAAAGGAGAGGTTAGGGAGAGCAAATTGGACTGATTGAGGGTAAGATTTGAAAATTGGAAAGAAAGAGAGAGAGAAGGGGAGAGAGTTGAAAAATGATAGAGAGGTGGGAAAGATGGAGCAAAAAGAGTGCAGGAAAGTCAGTGGTATGAGAGACAGCTTGCCTGGGCCGGAGCATATTGAGGGCAGCAGGTGGAAGAGTGGCACAGTTAATTAAAACGCCTGTCTTAATGTCTCAGCCCGTCACTCCAGGGAGAGAGAGAGAGAAAATGAGGGGGAGAGAGAGAGAGAGAGAGAGAGAGAGAGAGAGAGAGAGAGAGAGAGAGAGAGAGAGAGAGAGAGGGTTGCCAGGCTTGAGCTTGGCTGCACCCAACCAGCCATCTAGACAGCAAACCAACCATCCAGCCAACCCACCAGGCCACATGTCAGACAAGCCCTGACACTATGCCCTTCAACCCCCTTCATCCTTTGCAACACATAATACACACACTCACACATGTGCACAGAAATACACACATGTCCAAACTCCACCCACAATTTCCTTTTTTTTATCCACATACTCATACTCCTATCCAAACGGCCACCCTCTCTAATCTGATTCAGACCTTTAAAAAAAAAAAAAGGCCCCTCTCTAAAAAAAAAAAAAAAAAGAACAAAAACACACTTCTGATGTTACTGTTTTGCTCAGCAGCATCTGTAGCACGCCTCTAGACTTCCAGCCTTGCAGCGTAATCTGTCTGCTTTTAATAATTCATAGAAAGCACAGGCTGTGCACTATGTACCGAATGCTGAGGGTAATGGGGATGTTGTGATATTTCTATCATGGCCTGTCTGGAGCAGCGAGTGAATCAAACCAGTAAAGATCTGATAAGCAGTCTGTTCAGTGTCATAACAGCATTGGCTGTCATCACTGCCTTAGGTGGACCTTAACAAATCCTTCTCTATATGCTATAATTTAGCAAATCGTGATACATAGAGGAGATTCTGTGCCACGTTGTCACAAAGTTTCAAGTCACACCAAATCATTTATGGTATTTCACAAAGACACAGGCGCACATGAGTCCAATGCAACATTTGCCAATCCTGAGAACACCACAATGTTGTTCTAAAACTGTACTTCGTATATTGTGTGAAACACAGTTCATTTTACTAGACATGAATAAAAATGTACTTAAAGAGAGAAACGAAGAGGGCGAGAATCCATCCATCTGTGAGGTGCGTCTAGAGTTGTACGTCATGTAGTTTGACTAATGTTTTATCAGGCTTTGCTGTATCACAGCGGATTGCTTTGTCAATAACCAGCCTGGTGCCTCAGTGAGCAAGAATCTGAGATTGTCAGGCTGAGTGACAGGCTGGAGATGGCAGATAATTCAAAGAAATTGGAAGTGTGAAATCTTTAAGGGCCACTTCTTAACACAGCAAATGCCAGGGTATCTTTCCATCAGCTGCTGCTCTCACAAGCCACCGCATTGTTAATGGTGGCCTGTCTGTCCATCAAGACCGCTTCAGGAGGGATTTAGACCTGTTTGGGCTCCTTATCTCTCAGACTGCCTCCCACTAACCTGACCATGGCGCAAGCCTTAAGAGCCTCGTGTGTGTTCCATGTGGACAGTGATGGTCATAAATCTACCTCTGGAGCTCCACATATTTTTTCTATTCATTCGCTTATTTATAGATATTGATTTATTTGATTATCTGTCTGACAGTGTATTGGTTTATCTATTCATTGTTACACAACCAGGAGCCAAAAGTAATGGTTCTTGTAGCACTTGTTAATTTAGCTGTCAACACTACTGATTGACCCTAGATTGTAGCAGTAAGAACTCTTTGTCCTTGTAAGTGTGTTTCTGTGTCTGCTGCTGTCTCTCTGGATGAATACAGGAAAGCCAGTGTCTGCTTTCACGTTTGTGCAAAAACACTGTTTTGAGCAAGACACTCAAAATGTCAGTCACTGAATGGGGATAACTGTTTCCATATGAGTTGAATCTTTACCTAAGAAAAAAATGGTTTTAGTTGTAAGTCTCTGTAGATAGACATCCCAATATAAACATTTTTAAGTAATTTGGTAACAGCATTTTAACAACATTAAAACTTTATGAATTTGTATCCAGCATAAATTGTGCTGGGGTCCACTCAAATTGAGATTCTCCCCAATGTGTGAAGAGGAGGCAATAGAATCAATGTCTTCTATGAATATACATTTCATTAATAAGTTGAGATCTGGGGCATTTCAATACCCAAAATTAACCTAAAAGTAATTTGAAATATAAGTTAATTATTAGTTTGATAATGAGGTTTATGATTAAGAAGTTAATAAAAGAAACACATAAGTCTTTTTTTGTGCTAGAAAATAAAACTGAGTATTCACACAGGAGTAAAAAAAAAAGAAAAAAAAGAAAAAAAAAAGAAACCAGTGTGTGTGACTATGACTGTGGGCACACTAATGTTCATTCATCTCACCAGAACTGCCACTGTTTCGGTGAAAATTAAATATTACAGTTTTGAATAGTGACGTGCTGACCTAGCTCAGTTTCGCTCTCTTTCCTTCAGTCACATGCTAACTTTTTACACTCTCACACACTCACTCATTGAAAACAGCTAAGGATGAGAACTACAGGAGAAAGGCAGAAGAGGACAGAGGAGGGAAAGAGGGGGAGGAAAAAAGAAAAAGTTTTCTCCACATCTGCTAAACACCCCCCCACCCAAAAAAAAAAAAAAAAAGGTTAGATTCTGTCCTCTGTTTGTATGTACAGAGAAATAATGAGAGAAAATAGACAGAGAAAGGAGGGGGGGCTACACAGAAGGACCCAGAGAGAGGAAAAGAAATAAACAAAGAGGAAAAGAAAGAAATCTGTCCCCTATTTTCCCCTTGTAATGGTCTCAATTCCCTGCCAGAGCTCCCTGTCACAGAGAGGTAGTTCCCAGGCCGACACATCTCAAGCTGTTCAAACATCCATTAGGATGTTTTGTTTCATACACACTACAAATACAGCAAGACGAGAGAGAAACGGGCAGATGATGAGAGGGAAATTGAGGAAGAAAGAAAAGAGAAAGAACGACAGAGAAGAAGAAAAGAGAGGAGGAAGAGGAGAGCGAGTTGATGGGAACAGCAGAGAGAGGAGAAGAGGAAATTTATCAAGAAACTCGTGTGATATTTAATGATCCTTGTATGTGGAGAGGGAAGACCACACCAGCTCGTTCTCCTCCGCCAAATACCGATCCCCTAACTTAATTTCCTGCTCAATTGCTGTTCTATAGTGCATAGTACAGTGATACAGGCTGGTAATATAGAAAACAGATTGCCTGTGCGGCGGAGTGGATAAGGCTGAGGCTTGTGCTGCTGGAGACCTGCAGTCTCCAGGGGGGTCTTGTCGGTGGGTTTCACAAAACCAACAAAGCCCATCTTTCCCTGCGACTGGCAGCAGCTGGCAGGTAGATCTTCAAGCGCTGGAGGTGGGGAAGTGGATCTGTGGGTGTGGTGTGTGTGTGTGTGTGTGTGTGTGTGTGTGAGTGTGAGTGTGAGTGTGTGTGTGTTTCTCTGTAGTGTGTGTATGTGGTGCAGACAGTCTATTCTTTGTAGTGGAGAGTTCCACAGTCTTCCGTCTTGTGTTTGCTCATGTGCTATGACTCCAATCCACTCAAAAATGTAGGCCTGCATGGACAGCAACCATCAATCAGTGCACAGAACAGTGCGCAACTACAGCTGCAGTGTTTTCCTAGAGACACACACAGAAACACACACACACACACGCTTTCCATCAGGAATACATACATACAGTACACCTGCCTGTTACTGTGAGACACGGTTCGACTAGAATTATTAAAATTTCTGGCTCATTTTTTCCCTTTATTATTTCAAAGACCAGCTCCATTTTTGACATCCAATGTGTTTTCCACAATATTCAGTAGCACGCACAAACACATATTTGCAAGTTCAGGGAACATTTACACATATACACAAACAGAAAATACATACATTTCTGAAATTTCTGACATCAATTTATGAATTGTCAGAGGAAATGACGGATTAAATGTTGATGTATGTAGTGTTTCTTGGGAGAAATCCTTAAAATTTCATCACTTTTTCTATCACTCTGGAAGTGGTGTAATTTCTTGCACTGACAGGATGTTTAGGACAAATGATAGAAAAACTGAATTTACCACGTGTAGAAGAACAAAAAAAGCATTAGATTAAATGAAAGTTTTTCTTTGTTCTTCAGCGAAAAAGCGTCATAGCAGTGATTGCTTGTTCGAAGAGCGTGGATTACTCCTCAAGACGAAGATATTTCTCACATTGTTTCATCAGTTAAATCCAAAGTAGGCTAATATATCGTTGTGTATTAAACTAGACAGTAAGTCAATTATTGTAAGTCAATTAGTGATTGACACACTGATAGACGTTTCCTGCCCGGATCTACATGAAGTCTCAGTGTGTTATCATGATGCTGTTTTGCTGCCTGGCACAAAGTAGGCCAGTGTAGTGACGTCGTATCATGTCTACCTGGAGAACTGATGCTACTTGTACCCCAGTTCTTTTAGAGTTGTTATTTCATGCAGGAAGTGTCACTAACCCAGTTGCCATTGGGTTTTTGCGCTAATGTTCGCAGTGTGAACCTCCTCTGACCTCTCAAAGTGACAGGGTTTTGTTGCGTAACAACCTTGTGTAATGAACTTCCTCCCAGGAGATGTCATTAAGGACGGGAATGTTTGTCTTCCGCTCGCACCAAAATGAATATTCAGCTATTATCGCTGCGCAGCATTCAGATCTGATATAAGTATTGGGTTTCTGCTTGTACAGAAGAGAGACAGAACCCTATTCCAGATGGGTTTTATTTACTGTCTCTGTGTCTCTCTGATCAGCCACTGGTTTTCTTAATTCATCATATCTAACTTGGTTTTGCAGCGTGAAGACAGTTAAGGTCATTCCTCTGTCTATCTGGCGTACATCATTCAGACTCCCCTCCTAGTCTCGCTCTTACTCAGATTTACATATTTGTTTTAACTAATGTCCTGTTGTAGGCCACTAAAGATCTGTAATAACACTGCTAGGGTTTCTGCAGTGCAACCATGCCAAGAACCACAGAGATGTGGATGGGATAGAGTTGTCAGAAGGCTTTCCATCATACACAGGGATCACATTTGAGCAAAGGTTTTCCTTGATAAATGAACCCAATTGGTCAGCTTATCGGCTGGATCAACACTGTGTGCCTTTCATGGCTCGTCTACTTTTCCCATGTAGGAGGCCCTGTAGAGGGGGAGTGCACTGTGCATGTGTGTGCGCATGTGTGTGTGTGATATGTGAAAGAGAGAGAGAGAGAGAGAGACAGAGAGAGAGGGAGAAGGCAAAATATGTCACAATGATTATTTGAATTCTCGTGTTTATTGAAAATGACTGCAATCCAAGGTTGATCCTTTACATTCCAAAAATATTCACAAGAAGAGGAAGGAAGGGAAAGGAGCTCTATGCCCTTGTGGGGTGTGGGGGGTCGCCACACAACATCTGATGCCATGATTACCAATTCCCTTCTGAGTATCATCATCCTAATAGTAAATATAACTACAGGAAGTAATGATTTCTGCTCCAAATTATGTGGATGTTTACACTGCTTGTCGACTGAGCAATATATTTGTGATCAAAGATAAACTGTACGAAAGAAAAATAGAAGTTACATTAGTGCAGCAGTGGGAAAGAGGAAATGGTGGGTCCCAGCAGACTGATGTACCTTGTAAAGCAATCCCTCCCCTCCCCTCTTGCTGTACCGAAAGAGTCACTGCCAAGATGGCTGCTTGAGCTCCAGGCCTGCAGGGCTTGACCCTGCACACGCTGCCAGACACCATTTCTCTAAATCCAACCTCAAAATGAATCTTCAGACCCTGGCATAATTCCTCATCCTCTCTTCCTGTCCTCCTCAAAACATCTCTCTTTGTCTCTATGCTTCACTTTTCTTTTATTTCTCCCAATGTGGGCCGCGGGGAGGATGGTGTGGGGTGCCTCAGCTTTCAAATTCCTACGAGTTTAGGATGGTGAGACTTGTTTTCGAGGATGACTGTTTCATGGAGCTGGGTGTCTGGGGCTCCTCCCTACAGGTTTATCATGCTGGCAACCACGGAGGGCTCCTTTTTATAGTTGTCGTGAGTTGTCCTCCCCTGAGTCTGGACCTCTCAAACACAGTGGCATGAAACCTTGGCAGATAGTGTGTGCAAATAGAGCCATTAACGTAGAACGTCAAGCTTAATTGCAGGGCTTATACTGAGTGTTTTTATATACTGCTGACCTCATACTGAACTGTGCTGTAAATGAAACAACACATGATCACATCATTTTTTATTTAATGGAAAGCTATGATGAAATTTGGGCTAACAGAGAACACAAGAATTTTTGTAAACTGCACTGTACAAAATGGAAAGTAATAGATTATGTTTTCAATGAGATTGGCACATATTTCAAAAATGTAAAGCCCTGTATTTAGCTGAAGCAGTTTATTGTTTGCATATCTTAAAGCCAAATGTGGGATCAGCTGTATCCAGCTTTAATTGCTTGTGTTGAATATATAGCTTACGAGTTTAGAAAGTCATTTCAGTTGACAAGTCTCCATAATAACCACTGATTTATTGTCTTAGAAAAGTGAAATAATAGGTTTTCTGTCTTAGGCCAATCACTGAGAGGTTTTATTGGATTTTTCCACTCCTCTAATAACTTTGCATTATTTTGGTTTCACAGCACAGTATATACTACTAAGTTATTCTCGTGGTCTTCATTTTCCACCATTTGCAAGGCAAACAAAAAATATTTTCCATTCCTGTTAGTCACATTATACCGACAGATCCCTGAGCCAGGGCAGGCCAGACCAGTGTTAACTACCATAGCTTGGACTTGTGTTAGACCCGGTTTCTCTCTTTCCTCTTAGTCTATGTAAGGTATTATTAGTTTATGCTGTCTTTCTTCTCTCTTTATAAAACGTTTCTTTCCTTTTTCTATTTTTCCCCCTCAGTGGCGTGTAAGTGCTCATGAGGAGAATTTTAAAATTAAAGGCTGAACTTCAACCACTAGAGGTTATGCTTATGCTTTATTTTTTCCTTTCTCTGAGCCCCCCCCACCCCACCTCCCCTCCTTTTTTCTTCACCACTGAGTAGAACCACCCACTAAGTCTAAGGTCACTAGCTAGCCAAGGCGAAGGCTGTTCAGCAGGGCTGCAGCAAACTTGGCAAAGTCCTGGTTAGACTCCCTGCTGCTCCATGGGACATACCAGCTCCTTTGCCAAGTCAAATAACACATTTAGTGAATTGAAAGTAAGATTTAAGTGGGGCAGCACAATGCGGCCAACCCTCTCATCTCTGAGCCGGTCCTTCTCTTTGTGTGCTAGAGTGTGAAAACTGCTCTTGTTCTCAGGGACTTAATCTTTTTTTTTCTTGCTGATTATTTGGAAACAGGTCAGTTGGGTGTGGAGGCTGTAACTCCACCCACCTTTTTTTTTCTTCTAGTAACCTCACATTTATTGCTTCATCAAGTTAATTTCTCCTCACCTCTCAGTCTGTTTCTCTACCTCCCCTCCTCTTTAAAAAAAAAAAAAACAGCCCTCTTTTCTCCTCCCTGTGTGTATAAGAACATTTTTCAGAGAATTCAGTGGCCAAGTTCAGGCCCTTGAAGTGATTGGCTTTGATTCAAGACTCTGTTTTCTTCTCTTTTCTCTTTTTCTTTGGTTTTCTCCTTCTTCTCAGAGTATTGTGCTCCTTATTTCATTGAGAGTGACACTTTCCACCTCTGTAAAACACAAAGGTTTATTTTTGTTGTGCTGCCTTTATTTAATACACCAACTGTGATGAAAAAACTAAATGATAAGAGGAAAATCTTGCTACTAGACTTTTTGAATTCTATGTGAGATTGATGTATCTATCACAAAATTACATACTGGAAATATATATAACTCTATGAATATCACATTCTTTTTAAAAGACAGTATTATAAATGTGCACAACAGGGGTGTATTGAATTCAGACATTTGGAAATAAGTAGAATAATGTCTTCCCTACAGATAAAGTCCCCATCTAGAGAGTTTTAGCATTCATTTTATTCATGGATTTGGGTGGTTGCTTGGTTTTTGTGTGAAAATTTGAATTTCATTCATTGAGGAGTTTACCTCTGTCTCAGTGTCTTTCTTCCTCTGCACTCTCCCTGACATGGATGATACTTAAGAGGGCAGAATAATATACAGATCCTAAAAAGAAAAGAACAAACTCAGTGTTGATCCATGGCTGGCACAGAGATAATATAAATAAATAAATCAAACTGATACATATAATTCTGCTTACCTGGGGATTCCAAGCAAAGTATTTGAAACGACTCTGATCTTAAATGTAACGCAAGTGCATTTAAGTTTAATTTACGTAATTATTTAGTAAATAATTACATTGAATCACAGAGCCTATGTTGGTTTGTCACAGATACTCTCTGTACATTTATGTGTGTCTTTTCACTTTTTAGAAAAATCTTCACAATATAACTTTTGTTACAACGGCAACACAAGAGAAATGCAGGGTAACTTGCTTTCTGCTTTACAGCAGCATGATATGCAGTTATTGTTAATACTAATTAATGTAGCGGTGGCAGTGACCATGGCTCTGTGACAGGCATCTAATGGGAGCCTAATTAGTCCTATATATGAGTATATTACTATGTCGGTATGATATGATAATTGAATGTGAAGTCTCTTCTTTTTCTTCTTATAGCACTTCTTATAGCAGGAGGTGTGTAAATGGTCAGGACTGCAAACATTCCATTTTTTCTCCATGTTCAAAGATATACAAATTTGACTCTAAAGGTATGTAATACCTAGCACATCAAGGACAACAGGAACGCAAAGAAAGGAAAGACTGGGGCACACTGATTGATTTGCAGGCTTTAATTGTGCAAGCGGACAAACGATTCAGGACAAAGGCACACATGTAGTCAACACAGGTTGGTGACCATTTGTTCATGACATGTTCTCCAGCAAACTTATCACGAATTAGAGAAAGCATGACATCAGGACAGCAATTTTGATTTCATTTTTCATTTTAAGTGTAAGCACCCACTGGGCCTCCATCCGTATTATTATATGCTTTATTTGTATGCTTTATTCCTCACTGAATTGTGCGGTCTTTAAACTTAGAAGCACCTGATTTAGCTGCATTTTGCTATAAGATGCTCAGAGAATACCTTTCTGTAAGGAAAACCCTGTTGATATTTTGCTTGTGATAAACAGTTTTGATAGAATTTAGAAAATAATAGAGTATCTGGTGGTAAGTGCTGTTTCACTGTGTTAGTGTACTATCACTGACCTGCTATTCCCATGCATTATTTTTCCCCTTACTTTTAACTGCAAGGGTCGGGTAGTTATGGGAAGGATGGGTTGATGAATAGAAACCACTGCAACAGAAATTGTACTCTACATGGACTGTGAGGCATGTTTTCCAAAAACAGTTATGATTTGATTACACCCTGCTTACTGTGGGTGGACAAGACTAGTTTGTAAACATGCCATTTATCTGTCATCATTCATTATGCAATTTCATTGATCACATCTGTTGTATCTATCAAAATCACTTAGCTGTAGAGGATTCCTGTTTGTTTTTGTGAGTGAGTCATATTAAGTCCACAGCCAAGCAACATCTTACTGTGCATCGCTTTTGTATTGCTGATGGTTTTAAAAACAGTAAGCCTTAACAAGGGCTAAGACTGTATAATTTCTATGCTGTTGTGAAGTGTTATCACTGTACGGCAATAGTACAGTAGCTACTTGCCAGTGTGGTCAGGCATAGCAAATTGGGGCCATAGGCCGAAGGACTATTGTAACACATTAGCTGCTGCCACAAAGAGGTCAAACTTAGCTGGATGTGTTTGTAGGGTTAGGTGTGTGTATGTGTGTGTGTATGTGCGTGTGTGGTTGCACTTGGCTGTGTGTCAGGCTGTGCAGGTTAAACACTGGGATAGAGACCAGTGACAGTTCTTGACCTCCCCAGGGTGTACAGCCAGTACAGCCATGGTTCAGAGTTCACTTGCTAATCTGTGCTAGACCTGGAGGAAAAAACAGATGTAGTCATGTTCCTCAGTAGGATAAACAGAGGGGAGGATTTAGAGATGGAGTAGTGGATGGAAAATATACAAGAAAGGGTCAAAATTGTTCCAAGTAGGCAGAATTATGATTATTTTATTTGTTGTTTTTGCAGGTTTGCTGTTTGCTCTGTTAGTTTACACATGAAGGGTTGGGATGAGCAGTAATGTTACAACCACAGGGGTTGAGTTTAGGTACATTAAGCATTTAGCTGTAGTTGTTTGATTAGTTAATGGTTTTAGATGGGTCATTTAGAGCTATTCACTTACAGATGAGATATTTACATTTGAGGATGCAATGAAAGTTTAAATGTAAGGGTAGAATAAGAAGAAGGCAAAGAACAGAGAGAAAGGAGAGTGTCAGGACAGAGAGAGATGGTGGAAAGGAGGTAAGGGATTGAGGGATCGGGAGGGCAGGCAGAATCAGCAGGCAGTACTCTGAGTCCAGCTGGTCCCCGGCTTCCAGGGTCTACTTCAAGGACCTCTCCCTCTCTCTGTTTCTCTCAATCTCTCTCATATACACACACACACACCTACTACACCCACCCAACCACCCACACACACACACACACACACACACACACACTGTAACACTCTCCACCATTGCTCATTGTCTGGTTCCAATCTCTCTGTATCCTCACTCCCCACATCATCTCCACCCACCTTCCCCCTTCTTTACTTTTGCTGTATCTGTCATTTTCACCCCCTCTCCATTTTTGATCCACTGGCTGATAATGATGAATTTCCCTCAGCTGTACAGGAGTTGGCAGAAAAAGTTTGCTCAGCAAAGTTTTTAAAGTAAAGCGAAAAGAGTGCGGCTTATGATATTAGTGCAAGTTCAACATGATACCCCATAAGACAAAGCCATTTTTCCTCATTTAACATCTCCTCTGTGTCTTTTGCTAAATAAGCTTTTTAGGGAAACCTACTGTTGTTTTTTTTTTTTTTAACTTCTTTGGTCATTTTTTCATCACTCTGCTATTTTAGATAGTCCATAGGCCATTTTACATCGCCTTGCTTTGGGATTCAGATTTTTAGCCGAGGTTCTTTTCTTTGAAAGGTCACCCACTGATATCCCTAAGTCAGCAGAAACTAAAAATAATTGAAAGTTTGGGTCAAGTTCAGTGGTTAAAGTGATATAAAAGATACTGTACATACAGTCACAGTGATGATGTTTCTCGATACCTTGATTCAGATGCTTCTGATCTGGTCTGATCTGAAAACAATCATGTTTGTTTTATGCACAGTCAACATGCATTACACAAGAGACATTGTTTGATGATGCATTTGCACATCCATCTGGTCAACACTGTATAAACCAAACTTGGGTTAGTAACTGCTTTTATGGTGTTCAGCACCACCCAGGGATGATCTGCAATAAGGCTTCAGACCACAGTGAGACTATACAGTACTATCCACTCATGCTTCTGTGCATCATCTTCTTCAGTGTAGTTGACATATCAAGAGGAAGAGAAACAGAAAAAAAAGAAGTAACAGCCAGTCTACTAAAATGAAGTTGTGTGTAATTTCCTAGGTGGTTCTGTTGTAACCCTGTTGTTACCCACCTTCACTCCCTGGCACAAAAGTTTAGTGTCATGCTCACTTACAGGGTCAGATAATTTACGCTGAGACATTTATATGAAAGAAAACACTTTTTTTGTGTGTGTGAAAAAAAGGCGCCCAACCCCCTGCAGTCTCTCTCCCCACCTGAACTCTTTGCATGGAGTTTTGGAGATATGTTTTGTTATTGTAGCTGCTTATTATTCCTGTTGGTGTGTGTTAGCTGTGTGTTTGTAGCTAGTCTAATAGAACTTGTGGTGTGTTCATTGTTTTGCTACATATTAGCAGTTAATTGTAGAATTGTAGAATTGTAGAATTCTTTCATTGTAACTTTGCCATGTGTTAGTTTGCACCATAACTGTCCATTTCATGTACAGAGTGGCCGTACTGTAGATCCAGTTGTTAATTAATGAGGGATACAGCACATTTAGCTCTGCAGCTAGGGTAGCCATTGGTAATGATATCTTGCACATATTTCATTTGCCCTTAGAGAGCGGTGCTACCCTGCTAACAGAGATCAATGAACACTGTAGGTTGAATAGGATGTTAATCTTTTTGTCACTTTATTTCTCTACTGTTAACTAGTTTGTAATATGTGGTACAATGTAAATGCAGCATTTGTGCTGGACAGTCAAGTTAGTATTTCCTCATATGAGCACTCTATATTACATTGTATATTGTTTAAGATAATTACATGTTTATTATTATTATTATTATGTTAAATTTAGAACCAGTGATTCACCAGATGGTTGCGCAGAAGGTTTGTTGCTGTAGTGGTGAAATTAGAGGAACTAAAATTGAAGACATCTGTGTGATTCTGGTCAATCACCTGCTGCTGGTTTATATTTGATCCAATACAGAAATAGCAGGGAAGTTACAACTTACAGTTGTTATCTTGGGGCCTAAAAAAAAGTTGATACCATTAGATTTCTAGCATTCATTGTTTCTTACCATGATGAGTGTAGTGTGTAATAATAGATTGCAGGGTGTTGCAAGCATAATGTACTTGTGTAAACCATGGTTGCTACCTAGAGTTATTTTTCCTAAGACCTTTTCCAGCGTCACTAAGGTATTTTCTCACTCACATGTCATATGCTTCTCTGCTTCATTAAACTGCCTGCATCATTGAGCTCTGTACTGGCAAAACACTGTCACCCTATCATGTAAATGCAAGCTACAACAGGGTAGAGATTTGGAGACACCTGGTTAATTGGCCAAAAGCTTGCAAGTACAGTAATTCAATTCCGCTATTGGTCCTCCTCTGTCTTCCCTCACAATCTTGCTCCCTCTCTCTAGGATTATGCGCAGGTTACAGAGCTAGCACAGTGTGGATTAGCAGGGTCGTTTTTCCATGCTTGGTGCCTCTCTTAATGTGATTATGCATCATCAGGCTTGTTTACTGTTAGCTAGTTTATTGTTGAGACCTGACAAAAGTTCAGCCCCCTTCAACCCACTTACTGGTGCCCACGCCCACACACTCATGCAGTGCTTAAGCTGTCAACCCCCCCATACCCCCACCCCACTCATCCTCTGACAAACAAACAAACAACACATCAACAAAGTATAGAAAAGGCCCAAAATTTTCAGTGCTTCTTTCTATTGCAAGGCTGTACAGTTTTTCTCTCTTTTGATAATGAAATTACATGTACCAGTAGTTGGATGAAATACATAATGCAGTGATGATGTTAAGTGTTACATCTGAAAGATACCATTAGAAAGTGCACTAGACATCAGGTGTCTGTATGTATTCCCTTTAGCTAGAGTCCACTGTAACCATCTTAAAGCGTCAAGCACCGCCTTTCATTAGCCTAATGAAGCCATCAAGACAGCCTGTTTGTACAGAGCATGGTCTACCTCTGTCAGACTTCCCAGCTATGCACTCCATCAGTGCTGAATGAGCCTCTGTGTGGCCTGAGGGGGGTGTGACTTAGACTTGGTGTGTCATTAGCCATTGATGTTATTGGCTCATTATCTCCCAATTAGGCTGCTATCAGAGCTAGCTGGCGTTTTCATTACAACATAGACCTCCGTGATCTAACAAAGACCAATGCCGCTGATTAAAGATGGTTTCAGCAATAACATGTAGTGTGAGGTCTTTGAACTCTCGGTGATATAGTTAGAGCGGAGGTGATATAACACAATGAAGCTGATTAGAGAGGGCACGTCTCTTATTGTGCCACTTACTGAGGTTAAAGCAGAGTAATACTGATTAATGTGCTCTTGGTAGCATGTTTTGTTAATAATGTACAGTCAATTATGAAACAGAATAATTGAGGATGGTAACAATTAAGCTTTCAAAAATACAATAGACATCAATTTTTATTTTTATTTTAAGACATACTTAAGACCGCTGGTCCTCCATCCACATCACTGTATGCACATGTAGTGTATGCGTACACACATTGTACTTGTGTGTAAGACTGCTGAAGGACAAGTAAAAATGTGTGTGTGTGTGTGTGTGTTTTGAAGGACTAATCAGCTCTGTTAATCACCCAGGGTGGGTCAGCCTGTAAGGCAGGGACAAAAATCGCCTCTCCTCAGGTAAATCAGAACAAGGAAATAAAGTCCTGCAAATTAGAGGCCTAGACAAAGATTATAGTCACCATGTTTGTCCTTCACTTTGACCATGGAATCAGTGCCAGCTGGGCAGGACTTCTCCCTCATGTTGTATTACTTTTTTAATTAATCTACCACAGACTCCTTAGAGTGATGAGATACATTAGAGTTGTCTGTTAAACGCAATCAGTTATTTTTGCTGCTGCAGAATATAGGAGTTAATTGACATGTCTTTCTCATGTTGTGCCTGACTGCATTTACCATTTTGATTTAGAATTTTGAGTCTTTTCATCAAGTGATCACCAAAACCTTCTCCTATAGGCTTGGACTCTTAAGGATAAAATAACATTCATTTTCAGGTTCTTTCAACCAATGAAATGAGGAAATAAACAACATCATACAGTAACTGGTAGCATTAATGTTTTTAATACCATACGTGTGTATGTGTGTATTCTCGTTGGCTTAGCCAGACTGCTGCATTTCTGCCTATTTACCCGTTAGAGGGGTTAGTTCCCTGATCCGTGAGAACTCTGTAAGTGTCTGCCTGGTGATTAACTCCACATCGCAGCACAACGTCTTCCCCCTCACTGCATAAATGGTCTTTAATTGAGGGAGCTGGCTCCTTAGCAGGGAACCTCTTTCACTCTGTGTCGATTAAAACGTCATTTTACAGCCAAAAAAGAAACACGTTCCCAATCACTGCCCTTGAATTATTGTTCTGTAGCTCGAGGCTTGTATTTTAAAGTCACTGAATAATTGCAATCAGATTATTCTAATCAAGTGCTGGAACAGTAATTACAGGTTGCAGTCATTTAAGCTGCCCTGGAAGTCCCATACACACTGCTGGTGTGCGTATTAAAAGTTTATGTCGCAAGAGATAAATTTAATGAAGAGGATTGCAATCTTTCAGCTACTTTTAGATAGGTTTCACACATGAGGATAGCACGATCTGAATCTTAGCCGTCAGAACAGCTACGCCAAAGGCAGTTATGGTGGATATTTTTCGTACCCTGCGCCATTCTCCTCCTGCCCCCTCAGTCCCCTCAGTCAACAAAGCCCAGGCAATAGTACCAAACAGTTCTCCCAATAGGACTAGACGTATTTCCTCCCACTCATCTCCCCCCACTGATAACCTCATCTGTGCCCAGGTCTGGATTTCATGTCAAGGCAAACGTTAGGTGACTTAGTGCTGTGCCAAGCTGTCAGAGAGGCATGAGAATTACAATCTGGAGGTCTGTGTGACAGTGGAACCGTCTCTCCTAATCCTGTTTACGCACATCCGCATCACCCTGTTCCAAAACAGAAACCTAAGTGTGTGTTTTTTGTCTGTGTGCTTGTGTGTATGCACGTGTGTGCATTCATATATGTGTGCTTGTTTTCATCACTGTGTGAGTTTGTGTATGTCTCTCTGAAAACAGTGTCTGTGGCTTTGTGTGTGTGTGTTTGTGTATGTGTGTCTCTGTGTATTGTGTTGATGTGGAAGGTGTCGTACATGCTCTGAATGTATAATTCAATATGACTAATCATGGTGGTGGCTGCCAACCCAGCAGCACTGGCTGACAGACTGGGCCCAAAGCTAATTTGATAAGGTTACAATACTCTTGAGCTGAGATTCAGATTCAGCAGCAGTAGCCGTGCAGCAGCAGTAGTACGGCATCTTTGCGCAGCTACCTGAAATGCAGTCCCAATTGACTACTTTGGGCTTCTGTCCACGCCCAGCTATTCCACACTTAATCCCTATTCACTTAGCTTGGCTGCATAGGAAACATCTATCTCTGTTTCAGACGCTAATCACTGAAAGCATAAGAAAAGGAGGGGCTCAAAAGAGGAACGGAATTTAACATGATATAACCATCCACAAAATGCAATACCTGTGCCTTATTAAACGCACAGGGGCTTATGGGAATCAATCACAAAGGAATTGATCGCCATAAGACAGAGCATTGCTTCCATGTTGTGGTAAAACAGGTCACATTTTAATCTCTTTACTGCTCGTATTTTGGTGTAATTCTCCAGTGTGTCAGTAAATGTAGTATATGTTCAATTACAGTATAGTAGACGAAGTGGTTAAAGGAGATTGCATGTGGGCTGTGTATACTGTGAAAGTACGTTATAATAATTCAGCATGTGAGATAACAAGGTGGAAGCCCACTTTCACAAGCTGTTTTGGGCATAGCTAGCACTGTGATATGTTAGTTGAAGTCTATGTATGTTGTGTTAAATTGAGTACTTGATGTTAGTGACTAAATCTGGAACTTTTCTATCAGCCTCCTTAATTCTCTTGCTTTATCTGTAGCCATATGCATCATAACACTAGTACACGTAATGTTGTTTACAGTCTGGCTAAGCCGAACCTTACATGCCAAGCTATTACTCAAAATTAAAAAAAAAAAAAAAAAGTTGGGAAGTTATCCTTAGCCTGCTGTTTCTTATTTAATATTCATATCATTCATACTATATTGTAATGGTATGTTATGGTGTTTTGTCTGCAAGGTTGCACTTCATAAGTAGGGCAATGTCTGTTGCTCGAGCAGATCAAACCACTTTGGTTGATTGTGTTTAGAATAACATGTTGACAAATTTGGATAGAAATTGCTAATTGCACGTCTGGATATTTGAAAATCCCTCAAAAACTATTTAGCTCAATTCTGACATCCTGTCTTGCTTTTAAAATGCAACTCTCACCAGAGATCTGTGTCTTTACATTAGATATCTCATCATCATCAAATCCTCTGGCAGAGGATTTGAATGTACAAATCAATCAGCTGCCAAAGTCAAATGCAAGGAAGAAGGAATGGTGAGAGAGCAAGAGGCAAGGGTGTCAGCAAATGGTTAAGATAAAACTGGCAGGTTATTACACTTTTTTCCATTTCAAAGTCCAATATAAAATTTCTATTATAAGGACAATTAATTACCCCTGCAAAATGGCAAATGTGCATCCTTGTCAGGTGGAGTGTACTCTGATGGCCTTTCCTCAAACAGAGAATGTGAAGATTTGATCTCTTCTAATGGTTCTGCAGGAAAGGGTAATTACGGCATGGTCAAAGCTAATTTGCTTTCTGCCAGATGAACTGTTGTATTTTATTGCAGGCTGACATTTTAAAGTAATTATGGCACTGTTGACCCCAGACAATTTCAGTTGTAGCGTGGTCTTGGGTGATCCTCTCTCTCGCTCTCTCTCTCTCTTTTTCTCTCTCTCTCTCTCTGAATGGAAGTCAGAGGCGTAACAAGGTAATGACACGGACGGAGAGAGCCATATGGGGCTCCTCCATCCAGCTTGCAGCTTCAAACCTTCACATCATCATTACCCACCATGCATTTCACATTGACTTTGCATCCAGATAATATAGAAATATATGCCACTGCCATGATGATGTGTGTGTGTGGGTTATGTGTTGTCTACTGAGTGTGTGCATGTAGGTCAGAGTACATGCTTGTGTGTGTGCGTATTGTACTTTCATCCCTGGGTTGCATTCATTGCCCATCCCATAGATCCATGTATCGATGAGGGTGTAATTATGTGCCTCAGTGATCATCTCTCTGTTTCTTTACTGCACAGGAATTAAGTAGGCAAAGGTCAGTGTGTGCTCCCTGAAAATTGCCTGCAGAAAATCATATGGCGATGAGAGCAATTATGGATTTTTCTCCCCCTCTCAGGACCCCTCTCTCTCCCTTGTACTCTTTTTCTCAGTGTTTCTCCTTTTGTCGATGAACATTTGAGCAGATGTCAATCGATGTGTGCTTCTAGCAACCTCCGTATTTGTACTGCAGCAACCCCCTAAATTATCTCTCCTGTATTCTCTAGTTATTTTGGAAATGCATGCAGACATGGGCGTGCAGACACAGTGAAATCAGCGAGACAGTATGCTAATGAAAACAATGGTAAGGAGATGCTTCATTACCTCAGAAGATTATGTGATGAATTGTACTGGCAGCAGCATATGATATATACTATATATAATATACCCTTTCACCTATTTTTTCATGTTCACTCACACTTATTTGTATTAACTATGTGAAAATACTGTTTGTGTTACCAGTTGTGTCGATATGTTGCTAATTCTAGTTAGCACCTGATGGTTCTACATCTCTTATCATCTGAGCCTTAAGATATTTCTGTCAGTAAGCATAATCATGTCTCTCTTGAGTTGATGGTGGAAAATTGAAGAGATTCTGCACCACAAAGTTGGACATTAGATAGTGTGACAATCCCCAAATATCAGAACCACAGGGACCTTACCAGTTCTGCATTTGGCAGGGAGAGTATTCAATTTTCGGAGAAAATGGCATAAGAAGGATCCTCTCTATCTATTTTGCTCAATCTGTCTTTCCCCTTCCTTGATTAACCATACTCCTCCATCCCCTAATATCATTCTGAATCTGATAAAGACTGACACTTGTGACACTTCAAACATGTCGCCACCAACAGCTCCTGCCTAACAAAAGAGCCCCTAGTGCTACACGTTTTAATGGCGGAGCAGAGCAGGCCGGTGCAGCCCGGCCCAGCAGGTGTCTCCCACACATCCTGGTACTGAGAAACACTCCCTCTCATTCAGCCTGTCACTGAACACAATGGCACAAAAAGCCCTCGCCTGACGTGCTCACAATGGCCACCGTGCACAGACGGGGCCTATAGCTTTGTGATGCCTAGTGTCTTAGAGAAAATGTATGTGTAAACATGGAATAGAGGCACTTTAGAATTGGCTGTATCGATGATACAGACAAAATGATATGGATTAAGAGAAGTTTCTTCACAGGACTGTTTTAAACTGTTTTATTAATAATTTAAACATGTATAGTTATTTTGCATATCTAAATGATGTTGTCAGTACACAGTTTGATTTTATAAAATGAAAAGTTTAATTGAGGTTTTGACATTTTGCTGTATTTTAGTGCACAGCAGTGCATTAGTGGGCAGTAAACTCGGCAATCTGTTACCTTTTTAGTGAAAAATATGACTTTATGACTCATGTTTATGTTAGTATGTGTAATAGAAAATAGTCACAAGCTAATTGAAGCCAATTTTGCAATGTAAAATGAAACTGAATTAAGTGAAATTTAATCCTGTGTCAGCCTGGTGACCTGTCCAGGCTGTAACTTTTGGCAGTGTGTGCTACAGTGGGCTTCAGCTGCCTGTGACCATGAACAGGTGAGGTGGGTGTAGAAATTGATGTATAGATGGGTGGATGCATAATGGAAAAAAAGGAAGGAAAAAAAAACTGAATGAAAATAAAATGTTATTGTATTGGTAGTTATTTTCAAGATTCACAAATTGAGTTCATACATTATGGCATTAGTAATGACAAGCCTGAAACCTACTGTACAGATCACAATAGGTAAAATTTCACCAACTAAACTGTTTTCTAAGGAGGCAAGCATCCTGGATATTTTGCTTCTACTTTCACTTAACAGCATCTCGCCTCATCAACTGAAGTTATGCCTAATACAAAAGGGTTTGGGGACCTCTACAACCTCCATAAACAATTGGGTGGAAGGATCAAAGGCAACAAGGCTGTTCTCCGCTGCCTGTAGGGGTTGTAAGTGAATATATAGCCTGCTGTGCATTGTGTGGCTGAGATTTCTTCTTCGTGTCTCAAAGAACAGCATGCCTAATTATAAAAGCCTTGTCAATTGCCTGATACAACTTTGATAATGTGAGCCTCCAGCTTAATGTGCAGTACAATTATGTTTTCAAGAAGCAAAGCTATAGTTCTTGCTAATAACATTCACCTTAGTAATCTAATAATAATTCCATCCCTCTCATTGAAGTCTTTGCCAGGTGATGGTCCTGTTACAATGTAAAAAAAAAAGTACTCTAACTGTAAAATTGTCTTATAGTCAGGATATATTCAGGAGATTCATTTCTGTTGAGCTCAGCAATGTTTTAATCATGTTATGAGTGGACTTTCGAGCTGGGGACTTTAATATTCTGGATAACCAGACCCATTTAGGGTCACACGTTCATATGCTCATGCATATATATGATTACGTAGAGCATTTTTTTTAACACATGGTTTAGAATCCACAGTGTGTGGGTCTACACATGACAAAGGTGTGAATATTCTCTCATAAACCTAGGTCCTAAAATGAGATTAAACTGACTAATTTTAGTCTGTGGGTTAGTATTAGTCTCGATTTTGTCATTTAGTTCTCCGTGCCCACAGTACATAATTGGGCACCTTATGTGATTCCATAGGGTGACTGGTTGTTAACATGTTTAGTTTGTAATCTTCCCTTATATGTACCTTATGTACTTATCTAATGTTTAGTCAACATTCTGTATCTCTCTCTCTCTCTCTCTCTCTCTCTGTGCCTGTGAGTGTTTATAAGTGAGTGAGACATAGAGAGACAAAGAGAAAAAGTGAGTCTTTAGGTCTGAATAGTGAAGATGTGAGCATGTATGGGTGTTCACAAACAAGCCTGTGAAGGAAATGCTTGTGGATGCGCAAACACTTGTTTAATCTCTGCCAGACTGTTGTCCAGGACACTGTTCATCAAGACGCAATTAAGTCTTGTTTTGTCTCCTCTACCTTTGCCAGATAGCATGTTGCGACTACTATTTGAGTGCTCCGAATTGATGAAAATACATATACGGTATCCCCACATTTTGCACCCTACTTGTTGTTAATATATGAACTTTTCTTTGATGACATCACACCACGAGCAAGCTCAAATTATCTCGACTGAACAGTTTTAAGAATTTGTGTTTTTGTTGTTGTTGTTGTTGTTTTTTTTAAAAAATCTATTGTGTATCTTTCACCATTTAAACTACACCTAGACAAATATTTATCATGGATATTGTTTGATTTCTCTTGTACATGTGACCAGGTCTGTGTCATCTTTCCAACTCATGTGATTCAGAGAGACAAACTGTTTGCTGGAAGTGTGACATTTCAACAGACTTAATCAAAACAGCTTCAAGTGATTATAGAAAATTAAGTCATATAACATGAAGTTGTAACATCTTGTTGAATTATTATGGTGATTATATAATGATATGTTCCTTAAGCACTTGTGGATCAGGCTGAGGCTATAGGTTGGATTAAGTCCCTGGAGGTGATGATGATAATAATATGACTGCTATATTAGGCTAGACTGGTTCCGGCTTGTCTGGTCTTGAATGTGCCTTAGAGCCCCCAACCTGATCACTGTTGGATGAGGTCCTTAGTAGGAAAAAAATGGCTCTTTAATTCATCATGCAATCAACCAACCATATAATTTAAATACTTCTATGGGAATTAGTGTAATGTTATGATAATTGCTATACAATTCAGTATAATAATTTTTCCCCTGGTTGAAATTACTCAATTTTTCACCATAAAGGTGGGTAATGTGTGGATTTTAATTGGTTTATAAATTATTTGAAAATATTATAAGTAGTTATAGCAAGGTTGTTGGTGTATCATATTGGCAATGCTAAAGTCTATCTGTTCCACATTAACTGGAATAAACCTCAAATGTGGAAAAAATCTATTTACTGGATCTTTCCTTTGAAAGATGGGGAAAAACTGAATGATGAGTAAATATGTTCAGAATTTAAAGAGCTGTATTTCACATTATTGAATAGTGCTGCAGTTTGAAGAGATGAGGCTGTAGAGAAACACATGTTGGAGTCAAAGTTGGAGTTGAAGAAAGTCAAAATTTCCATTTCCTGTTTTCTTTTCTTTGTGTGTTATACATCCAGGTCATCACCCTATTTGCAACACAACCTCTCGCTTTGTCTCAGGGCAGGGCTGAGTGGCTAAGGGTATTGTGTGCGAGATTGCGTACACACAAGAGCGATATTCATGTATTTGTGTGTCTGGCTGCCTTCGTGTATATGTGCACAGTGTGTATAGTGGGGGCAGGGGCATTGCTTTCACAGCCCATCACCTTCACTTCCACACCCAATTTGTCATGAGTGTCACGCGTCAGGGTGAAAGCTGAGGAAGTCACCGTAAGAAAATGGCTGCTTCCACATCACACATGGTGGAAGAGAAGGGGCAATGGCTCAGGAAAGGTGGCGACGGTGTTGCACTGTGGTCATAGCAAGACAGTGAGAATGAAAAAAAACCCAAAAACTAATAAATAAATAAACACGCAGCTGCCCTCTCCTCTGATTGCGCGAAAGCACATGGTGACCGCTCAACATCCTCAATCAGTAACCTGAAAGGAACTGCTGCTCTCGAGTTTTCCTCAGTGCTGTGCGGTGGCAATGCTAAGTGAGTGGGTGTGGTAGGTGACATGGCTGCCAAGGCGCTGACTCTGACTGATGAGCTGTGCGGTTGGTACTGGGCATCTATAAACATCTGCCCCGCTCTTGAGTGACAGGTCATTAGCAGTTTAATCAGATACTAGCGTCAGTGCTGGTTGTGATTATTGGTTCATACTAGCCCCTCCCTGACTCTGCATGTAATTATTGCTTTTGATGGCTTCTCCTGTGTTTTGGTGTTTTCTTTGAGTTTAGCCAGGCGACATGCCCCATTAACTTAAGTGCAAACTGTGAAACACGCAGTGTATTCTGCTTATTATCATTTCTCGTAGTAAAAGAAAAACAACACAGAAAGGACTTATTTCTACCTTTTGGTAAAATCTGCAGGCACCTGAGGTAAAACAGCTCCACAAAGAGCCACATGATAGTGCTGCATATTTGAGATGTCTTTGTACCTCCATGTACACATTTCCATGACTTTTGTGTTGGCCTAAGCCGAATGGTCAGAAAAGCCATTACAGAGGGGTAAGGCTTGTAGCTGGAGGATTATGGACTATTGAAGTCTATGTTCGTCTCATGCTGGAAACTATCAGTGACATCTTCACCCGGTCAAATCCCACAGCATTAGTCCCTCAACTGACTGACCTGCGTGTATAATAAGGGCACCAACTCAGACACAGATACCACAAGCTAAAGATAACAAGATGTTTCTCAACCAAAGAGAAGAGCTACAATTACCATCAAATGATTGCTAACATTTTTGTTGTTTTGCATGGTTTAATATGCTAATAGTATTTTTAAATTTGATATTATTATGTGGAATTATTTACTTTGATTATTTTTAAATTCCTCATGTGGAAAAGTTGTATAACATGTAGCTTTGGCCTGCACAGGTTGTCATTGGTTTGCAGCAATGTATGATCTCCATTTTTGATGCTGAGAACTCAAGTATAACTACGAGAAACAGATTTAAATACTCATTAAACTGTGTTAACGTTTGGAGAATGTGTAGGGACGTAACAGGGACTGCAGCTGAATGCTTACTGCCTGACGTGAATATTTGGCTCTTGATTGACACATGTTTTATTTTGGTACAATGTTCTCATTGAGGGGTCCGGTGTGAAGCAGGGCTGGGGAGGGCGGGGGGGGGGGGTGTTGGACGGCAGGGGTTTCAACCTGATTAAATGCACCCTCTCAGAGAGATGGCTTCACAAAGGCAGCCACAGACAAACTCCAACAGCTAGAGGCAGGGAGACAAAAAGAATGGGACTTAAAACAGAAACCAAAACAGTCTTAGGTAAAATAGAGCATCTACAGGCAAGAATATCTACATCTGTATCTCTCTTAAGGTGATGAATTAGAGGAATCCACATCATGTGGATCACTGGCAGAGTAAAACTAGTTGAAATCTAGAAATGTCTGCTACGTAAAAAATCAAATGGTTGAATAACACGTGAAGTATGATGGGATGAAAGCTGCAAGTGTTTTTTTTTAACCTTTTTTCAGCAGATGACTTAATTTGCACAGGAAAAGCTAGGCTCCCTCTGAAGGGCTACCTCCCTCCCTCTCTCTTTCTTCCCACCCCCCCCTTCTCTCCTCTTTGGACTGTACCGTGACCTTCATTGGCGTTCCACCTGCAGGAAGCCATGTTTGATTCTCTGTCCGCCGAGACGCCTGCTTGACAGCAGAATGGTGTCATAGGACTGAGTGGAGGAATTTCTCTTTCTCTGTCATCATTAAGGGGCTTCCCCCTATGGTGAGGGGGATGAAAAGTACGATTTAATGTTCTCTGGAGAGTGGCAGCAGAAGAAAAGCTCAAAGTCCTGCATGCTGGTTTCTGAGTGGGTCACTCCAACCCTTGCAGCGAATGGGATGTCCCTGAGGAATTTGCCATAGACTGGCCTGAAAGGATGGGGATTAAGACCCTTTTAAGGATGGAAATGTAACAAAAGGAGCACTTTTATGATGTAGCAGCATAAAATGAGGGGGTCCATTGTGTAACTGATTGCAAAAGATCTTTGAAACAGGCGGCCCTGCACTGCATGCTCGCCTGGCCCAGTGGGCTTTAACGGCTTGTACAAAATGACTTGTCTACATTAGGGACAGAGTGGCTCTCGTTTAGGAGGCAATGTAGAAGATTATTGGTTTGTTTCTATTTTCACCCTTTGCTCCTCCCTCCCTTACCTCCCTCTCTCACTCACTCCCTCCCCTCCGTCTGCTATCAACGCTGGATTGAAAGTGGCGACAGAGTCCCAGTGAAAGTTGGTTAATTTAGAGCGAGAGAGAAGGTAATTAGCATGCCCTCAGGCATGGCTAAGCTAGAATAGGAGGCACTAGTATAGCTGAGATTTGAATGGGAAACACCACGCTTGGTTTTGAGGCAATAGCGACCAGATGCTGTGACTGTGCTCACTGCAAAAGCCAATCCTGTGAGAGAAAGATGCTGCCAGGGTAACGTCACCACATGGGCAAATATAATTGTAACTGGATGCTAATTGAATGCAAAGATTGTGGTGTCAAATGTCAGAAATTAATTCATCAGTATTTTTCTCATTGCTTGTTAGGTATTCTTGTTTACATGATAGTACATTATGATCAAATACATTGCTGTTAGTTACAGAAGAAAACATGGTGGAGGAGGAAGAAAATCTGATTAAGAGTAGAGTGACAATTAAAGTTTAATTGATGATTATGTTTAGTTCTAAAAACAAATTATGTATGGATGATTAGAAAACACTACTGTTGTTTAAAACTTTGGCTGTAATACACTTGAGCTGTACCCAACTGAAGCACATTAGTGATGCACATGGGAGCAACTTGTAGGCACCTGTAGTGCGTGAGATTTAAATAAAAGCAGATTTCTCGTAGCAGGTATCTCTATTTAAATTTCCAACAGATTTGGACAGTGATTGAAAACTTTTCTTTCAGTGGGAGTAGGAAAACACACACGAGAGAGAAGCCAGTGAACACTAGAGGGGGAGCTTAACCATGATGCAGCTTCAACTGCTCTGTCAGAGGGAACTGTTCTCAGGGCCCCACCACATCCATGCCTTTTATCACCCCTCTGTCCCTTTGCCTCTCCCTCCTCCACCTCTAGAGCAGGCAGTGGGAGACCTCCAGGGATCAGAGGTCAAGGGTCGAGAAGAGCGGTGGGCCTTTTTATTGTCATTCTCCCAGGAACGAAAGGGGGGAATGTTTGTGTGTGTGTGTGTGTGTGTGTCAGAGAGAAAAATATGAGCCAAAAATTGTCAGAATTTATATTCATTTATATTCATGTCTATGGACTGTGTCCATAGACATCGCTGTCCACGGCTCTGGTTTTTACACCAAATTAATGTTATAACCAGAATAATATTTCTAATACATATACACAATATGTTATGATTACTATGCGCATAGGTTTAGCAATAGATATGTTTGCACAGTATGTGAAAGGTGAATAAGTTGTGAACAGAGGTGTTTGGGGAGAGTGGGCTGGACTGGCTGTTGAGTTGGTAAGTAGGGGGAGAGAAGTTTAGGAGGCCTCACACTGCGATATGGAGCCCTTAAAAGGCCTCTGGAGGGAGTGTAATATCAAGAGCAGGATTATTCCCCAATCCCTCTTCTCCTCCCCCTCCTTCAGTCCCCCTCTTCTTCTCCTTCTCTTCTCTCTTGAACTGACCCTCGTCACCTCCTCCCTCACTCCCCACATCATTTAAATGTCTAAAGAGTAATTGAATGAATTATCATAAAATTTTGACAAATTCATTGACTCGGCAAGCTGAGTGAGCCAAACGTTTCCTTCCATTTGCGTCTAATAAGACATGACATTTGAGATTAGTTTATGTGCTGGTTAGACCTTTTGCCTTTTCCCTTGGTTCCAGAAACAAAAGGCCAATAAGTGTATAAGAGGGAAAATCTTAAATGCAACACAGACTGCAGACTTTTAAGGGAAATGTGGTGGCTACAGCCTGAAACATGGCATTTATCCATTCTGCACTCCTACATATTCAGACTTTGCTAAATTCTTTTTTTTTTAAACTTGTTTTTGAAGATAGGCTTCACAAAACGAAGCCAGTAGCAAAGTGAAAAAGGAACTGTTGTGGGGGATGGAATTTAGCGCTGCACAGACTGTTCTCTCTGACCTCGGTGTTCCCACATCAAAGGGCCTTCCCAGCCCACTTCCCTCGACGCGAGCTGAAAAGAGGTCTTTAGTGCGGAGGCTTGTGCTTGTGTGTATACGTGTGTGTGAATGTGTTGCACTGAAACCTTCAGGCTGCCTTGTGTGCTGCCAATATGTGGTACTAGATGGCGATACCAGGTTCTTGGGCTTCAACTGAAACTCTCTGTGCTCAGAAAGGGGGTGGAGAGGGTAATAATATTTTGTGTATTTTCCTTTAGAAACATGCCTTTTCACTTGTGTATTTTTCCTCAGATTTATTTCTCTCCCTATTGTTCTATATTAGCAATTAAAATCCTAGGATTTTGAAAGCAGTGCTGACTCACTGTAGTTCATTAAACACACTGCATGTTAATTGAAGTGAGAGGTTGGAGGTTAGAAAGCAAATACGGCACATTTGGAAGAGTTCCATGTTTTTCTGTTGCTGGTCACAGCTGTGTGCTCTCCTGTCTTTTGATGACGGTGAACAGAGTTCAATCTGCTGAGTGTGTGGGTCACATGCACAGGGCGCTGAACCCTTGCAAGGATGAAATTCAGGACACACAAAACAGCTCAGAAAAATGTGTACACACACTCAGACCACACACACTCTCATCCAAACTTAGTCTTGTTAGAGCCACTTGTTCCACGTGTGGAATTGTTTGTTAGAGGCAGAAGCTCGAGTATTTGCCGTGACGATATGAAGCGGCCTGCTCCCATGCCTCCATGTGATGTAACAGCTGTGCCTGCAATGGGTTGTTCATACCCCCCCCACACACACACATTTAAAAAATTCCCACGTAACATGCACGTACACGCAAACAAACAAATACAGCATATATTCATATTTATACTCCACAATCACACCAAATGCAAAGTAAATATCACTTGTATACCCCACAATAAAATGCTCTTCTTCTTGTACAAAAACATGCACGTGTTCCCCTCCACCCACCACACAAACACATACACAGGACTTCACCACTTCTCCTGCTGGGTGAAAAATGTGTATTTGCTGACAGGCAGAGAGAGGGGCCGCCACCATGTGCCCCATCCGGCTGGCAAACGGCTCGATACATCATGGTGCTCTCCTCTCCTCCAGCCCCGGCTCCACTCCCAGGCCAAATCGAGCATGTTATTCTCTGCTCACATCTGATTTCCCCCAGCCACCCAGTGACTGAGGATTCTCTTCTCCTACAATGGGAGAGAGAGAGAGAGAGAGAGAGAGAGAGAGAGAGAGAGAGGGAGAGGGAGAGGGAGGGCGAATCTGGACACACGTTCCTGCACACACATCCACGTGCACACGCACAATCCAGACAGTGGAACCAACAAAGACAGCCACACGCCCTTATAAGCAAGCATGGACACACACACACACACATATACTCGCTGACCTCTGCGCTTGCCACCACAAGGCTGCCACTGATCTTCAAATACAGCAGAGCATCAATCAGTTTGTGACTGCCTTTTAGTGTCATTTTTCTTCCTTCCCCTGGCTTTTTGTCCTCATCCCCTCAACCTTTCCTCTGCTCCTTGAGTATTCTTACAGGCGTCTGCTCTTTTTGCCTGAGCCTGCAGAGCATAGGTCATATTTAGTTTATCTCTCAGCTCCTCGTCACATATCAGGACTATAAAATATCCCAAAGAGATAGAGCTGGATAATGTATGTAAATCCAAATTGTTGTATCTCAGGCACTTATTTATTCCACTTTTTTATAGAAATCTTTTTGATTCTCTCTCTCTCTCTTATCCTAACCCTCCCCCGTCCTGCCTCAAAGTCTGCATCATAAACTTGAATGATACACAAATGTTTCATCCCAGGACTGTAACCCATGATAGTGTACTTCCAAGAGAGGAAACCTTTTGAGTTGTCTCATAAAACAAACTTCACAGTGACATCATACTTTTTAATAATCATAAATCTCTCTCTCTCTCTCTATATATATATATATATATATATATAAACTTTATTAGTCACTGGGTTCATAGATATTGGAAATTAATCACAATGTTTAAACTGTCATTATTATTTTTGTGCAGTATTTATAGTTCTATCCCCCTTTTTTATAATAAATAATTATACTCACAAAATTGAAATCCATGTGCTCAACACAGTGTTTCAGCTGTTTAAATGTTGAGTCCTTGGTTATAATTTGTGGTCTTGCTTTTTTTCAACAGCTCAATAATGCTCACATTCAGAGCCCAATTAAGTGTGACTGTGTTTATTTTTAGCTTTATGGCAAATGAATTAAACTTCTCAGTGGAAGACTATTAGACGTTCCCTGGCAGCAGCCGCCTGCCAGCCAGCCAGCTCGCTGCTTTGGGAACGTCAGCGCACTGAACACTCACCCCGCAGAGCACATAATCGTGTTTACTTGGTTGAGGTCCCAAAATAAGTGTTATCTTAATTAATAAACAAATTACAAAATAATATAAAAAAAAATCGTCAGCATAGAAGTTCATCAATTACCAGGATTAGCCGGGCAAGAAGCATGTAATCTACACAGAGACATTTATAGGGCAACGATTATGCCACCTTCCCCATAAGCCTTTATTGTGATGAAATTTGGAGCAATAAAGCACCTTCCCATTTCCCCTGACAAATCCTGTACTCCTCCTCAAAATCAAAAGGTGAAGCATTTAGCAGTCCGCCTCTAATGGGTAAAGCCGTGTGACGAATGAATTGCCCTACACACATCCAGTGGTGTGCTAAAGAGGGTGGAAAGTCAAGAAAACAGAGTGAAAGCAAATTAGAGACAGACTGGGAGAGTAGAAGAGATCAAGCTATTAAATGTGGTGATATACTTTTAATGAAAATTCATAGATTTATTCAAGAATCATATGTTTTAGTGCTTTAGTCTCTATGTAGGTTTCATACTGGATACATGGGATATTTATGACATATTGCAACATAAATAACTTATTACTGTATCCTGCTGGGAAGATTTAAACTGTTCCACCTCCACATTTTTTTTGTCTTTGCCCTAGCTGAACACAAGCTGTTAATTATGTGCATTGGAGTGAAGTGCAGACTGAAACCAGTATTGTCTCATCTGGCATACTGAGTCCTGCTTTACGTCTCTCCCAACACTTTATTTCTAGTAATCTGCTGATAGAACCTATGGATTATGAACAGCAGAGCATCATAAGTAGGTTTCTGGCTCTCTTACCTGAGAATTTGCAACAGACCCTTCTCAGCTCACTCACGGAGAGGGGTGGGATGGGGGGGGTGTACATGGATAGGATGCACAGGCAAAGGAAATCTCCATGTCTTTCCTTTGATATGTATATTTCCAACCACTTTCTAAATCGGATATTTTTCCCCTCCCCTCACCAAATGCCACTCTCTTTTACCCGCTACAGTAGTCCTTTTTGTTGAGGATCAGTTTGTGTTTTCACATCTTCTTTCTACATGAGAGTAGACACATCTAATATACAGTAGCTTTGATATGCTTTAGACTGGCATTTTCATCTCCACTTGTGGTTGTGTTACTCTTTCATGCCTTTCATATTATAAATATATACAAGGTGATTCATCGGCAGTTTACTTAGAACATGCGCCCACCGTCTTTTATTCAAGGATGATTGCTGTATCCATGGCTGCATCCATCTGGAAGTGGACTTTTTCTCATACTATCTGTCACTGAAGGTATACTGCCGAGGTCTAGTTAATGTCACATCCGCTGTACAACTTTAAACCACTTCTTTTCATGTCTCAATGTCCAGATGCCAGCTGCTCTAAATGTACCTCCTTTATATGATAGTACTTGCCATTGTGTTCTCACTTACCTGGCATTAATATTTCCATCCCTGCTGAGGTTGATTAACTGTGTTGTCTGCCTGCCATCCATCACTGCCTCCTGGGCAGCTTGGGAGCCGCCGCAGAGTGATGGGCAAACCTTTTGAGGAACTTGTTGTAAATGTCAACAAAACATCTCCATGGGCATTCAGGTTTCTTTTTGTTTCAGGCTTATGTATTTTATGTATAGATTAAAATTTTAACTCCTATAAAAAGCATTACTTGAACTAACGGCTCTATCAGCCTGTGATTCTTGAGCACTCACACAAAGTGCATTTAGTCTTTTAGTTGTCTGGGGTATGTAATTTGATCTGAAATATGGGGTATGATGGTAATTACATTTGCTGTGCACCTATTTACTATTTAGAATTACCATTTGGCATATTCTTTCATACTGTATATATAGCACAATGTAAGCTTTTCCGTTGTATGAAATATTCAGTCACTCTCATATTGAGCAACCATACCCATCTATTCAAAGAAATTAATATTCAGAGGTTAAGATATCTCTTCAGAAGGTGTAATGAGCACCTCTGCTCAATTGTTACCATAGGTGTTCCAATCCTGGGACGGCATTAGGGACTACACTCAGATAATTTATGATTCCCATAGTCCCCCTCAGCGGGGATTAATTTTGAATTATTTATGCTCTTATACGCACATAGAGCTGAAACATTTTAGTAGGTGTCAGACGCTCGCTCACAGATGAGGCTAATGTGCGGACTAGCAGGGGAACTGATGGCAGTCTCTTGTTATTTAAAGTCTAGCTTTTTATATTCCACTCATTCCCCTAGGGAGTAGAGGGGCAAAAGATGAAAACAATATGTCTCTTTAAATAGAAATATACAATTCAGATGGTGGTCGGGGTGATTCAGAAAGCAGCGTTGTAAGAGGAACAGAATAAGAAGAAAGTTTGGAGTTGGGGGAAGTGTGCTGGCTTTAGGTGGTTTGTTTTGTTGGGATAAACTTCTCTCTGGCTCACATGGAGGTGACTGTTCTATAGGTTGGCTTTGACATATTGCTGACAACACTGGGTGTGTGACCCTCTTTTATTAAGCAAAGAGAGAGTGAAGTGTTTTATTTGTGGAATCCATGTCAGGAATCTTTAATCATGTTTTTGTTTTCGCACAAATGAAAATGGATAGACGTTTTGAACCCCTGAAATGAAAGGTGCCTCAGGTTAATAGTAGCTTATATTT
Organism: Lates calcarifer; assembly: GCF_001640805.2. NCBI lineage: Eukaryota > Metazoa > Chordata > Actinopteri > Centropomidae > Lates > Lates calcarifer. The sequence continues at coordinate 12,853,152 of NC_066845.1, forward strand.
TGCACAATTTGTACAGTTAGTCATTTCTAATATCATTAGGGAAATTATGTGTGAGGTGATTTATTTGTTTATTCATTTAATAAATCATTTAAACCCATTCTGAATCTTAAGCATGCTAGGCAAAAAGACGAATAGCCAGCTCACTGAGCCCTTATAAACAGGAAGCCACATAAATCAGGTAATAAACTTACAACATGTTTTGCATAGCGCTAATTACTAGTGTTTTTAATTTGTCCGGTTCAGGCAGGGTTCTGTTGCCATGTGTCACATCTCATTGCTCTCTGGTGAGTAATGAATGATGTGATTCAGCCTAATTCATGTTATGGATATTCCCCTGCTTTGTTCTCTTCATGTGTACTAATTAAATTTCCTCCACTGGAATAAGGTTGCTTTAAATATGCAGAAATTTATGTAAATTATTTTTTGTATTAATTTTCAGTATGCTTTTTGCAGATCAGGTCAACATAAACAAACTGTAGTTTTAACATACCGCATGCTGGTTGTATTTATCATCATACTGTACTTGCACACAAGAAGACACACACATACACACCACAGTGTCAGTCCTAGAACCCTTATAACTCAAGCCAGGCTCTGTAATTGTGTTGGCAGCAGTATTGTCCTTGCCATAGGATCACTGCTACTTTTGTACAGAAAAGGTCCCCTTTCTTGCTGCTCAACAATGTCTAATAAATCCTAGGGTGGGGAACATTGATGCTGGGCACTGACTGTGACACAAAAGAGGGGAATTTGGGAAGAGGCTGCAGAGGATAATGAACAGTATTTTAACTCGGCAGTTTAACCTCAGAGCCTGTCAGGACTGACCTTTCGCCAACCCCGGCGAGAGTCTGATTTCTCCTGTTTCTCTGTGTTTTTTTTCTCCCTCCTCCTTCACTCCCTTCTCACTCTCTCCTCCTGCCCCATCCCTCGCCTTCCCCTCTCTTTTATTCTTCTGCTGACAGAGAGTATACTGGAGTAAAAGAGACGGAGAGAGGGGGAGAGAGAGGGAGTCTGTGTGTGTGTGTGTGTGTGCGCGTGGGGGGAGAGGGTAGGGGCTGGGGATGTGTAAGAAGTGTCAGTCCAAGACATTTACATGAAAAGCAGTTAGTAGTTGAAAGGCGAGCTGTTTCACAATCTGCCTGTACATTTTCTTTTTTCTCACCCTTTCTCTCTGGCTAAGTCTCTCTCCATCTCTTTTATTGCCGTGGTCCATGCCTAGCGAATTGATGTGAGAGCAGGGGCGACCCCCACACGTCTACAGCAGTCTGGGAGGTGTTATTGACTCTCATTGAGGCCTACATGACCCTCATCCAGTATGACCTTTATACAACCCTTTGCTTCACCTGAGGTTGACCTTGAAGGAATGTGGTGCTCCGTATTTATATGTCTGCTATTATTAGTGCCTTCCAACTCATGTTTTTTCCCCTTCATTTTCCCACTTGTCCTTTTTAGTCGCTTTTCCATGCATCCTCTTTCTCTTGTTTTTTTTCTCTCTCTCTCTCTCTCTCTTTCTGTCTCTCTCAGTTACACAGCAGAGGGTAGTAAGTGTAAATCAAGTGGGACCATTTTCTTTAGCAGGGCCCTGATTAGTGCTGATGATGTTTCCAAAAGGGTGAAGGGGACAGCTCAGAGGCCACCGCAGCTGCTCTCCCCTATTCACCGCGTGCAGATTTATGTCGCCCTCTCTCTTTTTTCCCTCTTTCTCCCCCACTCTCGCTCTCTTTCCTACCACATTTTCGACATTATCAATATCGATCGGGCAGTGCACTTAGAACCTCTCTTTAACAATTGGCTCCTGCGGTTGATATAGGCATTAATGCTGAGTGCTTGCGGATAGAGAGAGAAAGAGGGGAGGGTGAGAGTGATTTAAAACAGTTTGAAAGATTTATGTAATTTCACATGAATAACCCACAGTTGTCATGGTAGGGGATTCTCCCTCACGCAGATAGCTTCATCAATGTAACAGTTATCCGCGTATGTCTTGAGTTCACATCATCATATCGTCTTATCTTTGGCTAAATGTTTGCTTTTTATGGATATTTCATGGGAAGCTGAGATGAGGTCATAGTTTGTGATGCTCTGGCTTATGCCGCTGGACCTGTCCTGATGTCCTGACCCTCCCTGTTTGATTTATGATCATAGGAGCTCGCCAAGGCTTGATGGGCTTCCATCCATTCTGCTCAATCACTTAATGAACTTGACAGTGGTCAGAACAAGTGGAGGGATACAGCTTGGCCTATAAATATTCAGTGAACTTTATTAATCTTTCTTTCTGATTGGAACCATTTACTGCAGCATCTACAGAGCTATTACATAGTTAACAAAATGTAAGAGGGCAATTTCCCATATAGCTGCATATTTCTATAATGATAACTGTGATGAATGTGCGGTTAATCTCATCATTGGCCAATGTTAATCCAGTTTGAATACAGATTTTTGTCTCACCTTAACAAACAACCCATAGCTTCTCTTTGCCCTAAGAAACCCATAAGGGAGCACCTTTGTCTTATAATGATACATTATCCCAAACAAATAAAGCAAGGTGTGAAAACAAGAGGCTGATCTGATTGAAAAATAATAGATTTTAATTTTCACAGGGAGCAAGTAGAATTAGTGGTTCCACCCCCCCTGCACAGCATAAATAATTATGCATGGGTGACTAATTTGAAGACACTGCATGCTAAGTATACAAATCCCCCTTTCTTCTCCCTGCTCCAGGGTTCAGGAGGAATAACACATGACCGCGAAACAAAGGCAACATCAAGCTCATAAAATTAACATAGCAAATGACCTGAAGAAGAGGCTCGATAAATATTCTGATCTTATCACCTCTAAGTACTGCAAGACGACTAGAGAGCAGCCAATGAAAACACCCTCGTTAATCTTCCGTACCCTCGGATAAACTTTTTTACAGGAAACCATCTTTCCAGCAACTCTGCAGGGGTCGGGACAAGGGCGCCTTCTCCCTAACTTGATAGATATTTTTTGGGAGATCTCCGACTTTTGTTCAGACAGCTACACACTGACCTTGGACTCAAACTCAATTTAGCTTTTCCTTTCTTTTTGTGTTGCCTCCCTCTTTGTGATGTAGAAAGTACTGTCTGAGAGACACCATTTAAAAAACCGCCTTGTTTTGATTCCGTATTCAATCAGATCTACAAAGAGGTGTGTGGGGTTATGGGATTTGTGTTTGCGTGCGTCTGTGTGCGTGTGCGCTTGCATACATGGCTTGTGTCACAATACTAACACCTTTTCTTGTCCCTTCTTTACTCCTAAAGCTGTTTATGCAAGGTGAGAAGACAGAGCTTTGTACAAGTTTGAATGTTGTCTCCTTCGGATGTTGTCAGAGGAAAACAGTCGCTTTAGAGATGAAGAGAGGATCAATCAGCCTTACCCTCCTCACCTGCCATATGTGTCAGGTGTCTTTTGGCCTGTCGTTCTTATGTGCTGCAGGTAGATAAAATGCATAATCCCCCTCATTTGATTCAGGTACATGTTTTGTCATGCTAGCATGTGGATAAAAGTGATGGTTTTCAGCATTTGAGTTTTCTAAGTATACACAGTACTCTGGGTAAACTCTGGATCTTCTCCGTGCATCACAACTGGAATACTGTAGATTAATGCATTGCTTGAATTGATTTATTTTTCAGTATACCTCTAAGTGTATTCTTCATACATGATTTACAGATGTTCCACTCCCTAAATGTAGTCCCTCCTCAAAAAGGAAAGGGAAGAAAAAATGTTTAGTGATATTTATGTAAAAGTACAATCTCTACCCTGAAGGTTCATTTACATCTGAAATATTTGGAAACGCAATAGGAAAAAATAGGCCTGTATTTTCGATAGTAATCATTTGAGAAACATTCAAACTCCTTAATTATTGAATCAGTTCAAATATATCTGAATATACCTGTCATTTACGTGGTTGTAAAGATTTTAAAATGGGCATTTGTCATGTTATGTTATGCCCAGTCAATCGTATGTGACCACAATTTTAGAAGAAAATAGAATAGTAAAATACAGCCTCAAACATAAAAATACAGCACAACAGAGGATAGAGAGAATCAATTTAAAATGTAATTTAAAATCACATACTATAATCTACCAAACTGTAGATTAGATTATTCCATATTAGATGGTTGTTATTGATACAAAAGAGGAAACAGTATCAGCAATAATAGTCATTTAGTGGTGCTGCATTTTATTGCAGTATTATAATGTCTCATTTGTCCATCCTTGCCTTTCCTGTGTGAACATCACATACCAAGCAAAATAAGTCACAATGAGTTTTTTGAAATTCAAAATGCAGTCTACTGTATGTCCAGGTTGCTCTCCTATTTCCATCCTCCTGGTCATTAGACTCCTTGTTCCACTCGAGGCCCATAGGTTTAGACAAGCTAAAATTGTCCTCCTCTGAGAACACAACACTCTTATCCAAGGCATCCTGCAGCAAGGACAAAATCAACACAGGGAAAAAAAAGTTAGTGTAACCACTGCCTGTATTAAAGAACAGGGGCATCTGATGCCCTAGTTTCTCTTTTGTGGTGTACTTCTGCATTTGAGTTGATACAAGCTTGCATCTCTACCTTCTTTCTCTCAGAAGTGTGTTTGATATCTCACTTTGCCTTACACATTGACAAATGCAAAGACACACATGTTGTTGGGTTAGTGTGTGTGTGTGTGTGTGTGTGTGTGTGTCAGAGACAGCTGCAGATGAACGGGGAGGGACCAGAATATGAGTGTGTCGCGGACAGGTCAGGTCACTCAGAGCTTACAAAATATATGTCACTCGTAGATGTTGCGCAAAGACCCAGCAGCACACACATGGTGCCGAAGGCTGGGGCATAAATCACAATTATTGAAGTTAGAGACACTGACTGGTCTGACCGCACAGTGCTTCACAGCACAGCATAGGGAACTTCTCCAAATAAGCCTCTCTCCCCTTTCTACCCTTGCTGAATGACACTCCCAGAATAGAGATTCGTGTGAGTCCCTGGTAGCCAAACGAGACAGGACAGGAACACAAAGTTAGTGTATTTTCAGGGCACAGTCAGGAGCCTCAGTGTCAGCACAGAGAAGAGAAAAAGGCAGGTTGGTGTGTGTTCTTGCACTGTGACCTGGGTAATTAGGAGGATAGATTTGTGTGTGTGTGTGTGTGTGTGTGTGGGTGGGTGGGTGTACATATGTGTTCAACCATGTGTTTGTCTACCAGTTGAAGCAACCGCCTCCCGTCTCCACCACCTCCGTGCTGGATGACAGGGACAGGTATTTGTCGTTACTATTAGTGAGCGATTAGGCTGCAGTTTCCTTCCCTGTTCCTTCCACGTCATGAGCTGCTGGATTAAAGAATTAACGTGTGACTGTCAAGGTGAAGAGACGGACAGGTAGAAGTAAAATATGAGAAGAGTGGCAGATCATGTAGCTGCTCAGATAGTACATACTGTACAAACAATTACACACAGTCCTGTGGGCTCACACACACATACACACGCACACAGACACACACATACACATTGTTTCTTTCCTGTCTGCGTCTAGAAGATATGATTTGGACTGACATTGGCTCCAGACTTCCTTACACAACTCTGATGAGTAGGCTGACCTTGTCTCAGTCTGACCCTGAATGACCTCCTGTCCTCCAAGCCCCCTCAAAGACAAAGCCTCATTAAGAAGGAAAATGGCCTGAGAGCAGTCATGGTGGTATTGTGCGTGGGTGTGTGCGTGCGCGCGCACATGTACGCATTTGTGGCTGACTGCTGTAATACTGTCTCTGTCTCAAAACACCCCTAGTGGCTTCAGGAGGATATTATGTTTTATTCAGCATGTGCAGAACACAGTGCTACAGTACTAGAGAGGACAGACTGAATGTAGTGTAAATGAGCTGAACAGATGATTGGTGATGTTTGAATTGTTAAGCTTGAAATTGAACTACAGGTTTATTTTGCTTGTATAAAAAGCCACTCATTAAATTCTTGTTGCTTTCCAGTTATGGTTGAATGGTAGACTTAAATATTGCAGATAGAAGGGTTTTTCTCAGTTTATTTCCAGCAGACAGACACCAGACACTTAAAACCACACTCATCATGAGAGTATCTGACTAGAAGGTATGCTAATAATTTTTAGTACTCTTAACACTTCCCCTACATTTGCTTTGCTAAACTTGGAACTCATTCCAGCGATCAAAAGAAAATCTGACTGAAAGAGAATCAAGGTTAACATTTTATTTGACTTTGTTCGCACTTTCCTCTGCCTCCACATTATAAGAGCTACAGCAGGTATTCAAAGGGCTATGTATGCACTGTAAAATGCAAGGATTGTCGACTGGCGCTATTGTCCCCCAAAGCTTAAGCTAATAGGCTGTAAGATGTTGATTTAAGGACAAGAAGGGAATGTCAGCAGTGTAATAATGGGGGGTACACCACATGGAATGAGGGATAAAAGAAGACGTGTTACCTGGATTTGCATTTCTAATGTTGATAACTTAGCTTAGCAAGCTGGGGGGGGGGGGGGGGGGGGGGGGGACTCAGGCCTGCAGAACATGCACACACTGCATTCACTAATAATGCCTCCCGTGAATTATTCTGCAGCATACAACTCTCCAGTTCATACCATTTCATGTATACCTTTAACCTTTTAGAAGGGCAAATTGCACAAAAATGGGCTGTAATTGCTCACATTATATAACCATAATAGCTACTATTGAATTTACATAGCAGCATGACAGCACATACTTGACTTTTTTTTCTGTAGTATCGAACAAGAAATGCTGAGTTTACTACTGATTTACATTTTGGACATAATGTTCTTAGAGGTTTTTTTTATCTTATAATTTTTAACATGCGCTTATTTCTTTTACTCACTTCATTCCAAAAGTCATGAAAAGTTTGCAGAATATGAAATTCACAGTACAACAAATGCCAGACTTGTACTCTGCATGCATGTGTTGCAACATCAATTTTATGACGATAATGATTTCTTGCCGTCTTTTCCTGTATTGACACCTGCCTCCCAGATCAATCGTAGGCAGTCCAACAGGTAGACAGAATGCAGGAAACATAGTGCTGTTAGTTCTCTCGACATAATAAGTTCCCCGGGGTACATCCCAAGACTTTATTACTGCTGCTTTCCTCCCAGTAAGAAACTTTGAGGAGATAAGGAAAGGAAAGAACAGAGGAGAGGAAAAGAGAGGGTGATGAGAGAGGGGGGAAATTGGGACACACTGCATGTCAGTATTAATGATGAGAGTGCAATGGATGAAGAATTTTGAATAAAAGACATAAAAGCAGCTTTTATTCAATAAGTTGTCATTAAATTTCAGGTATTTGGCTTATCTCAGTAGGGCAGTTGTTGGAGTCTTGCAGAGCACATTCCAAACAATAACATAAGTCATTCTGTGTAGAAAATTTGCTTTAACATCTGTTTTGTACAGTTTTTGCTGTCTCCTCTGCTGTCACAGTGACTGAAACTTAGTTTTTAGGGTCATGAACTGACTGTACGGAGTGCAGAAGAAAGCAGATGTATTGCTGTACTAAATTGAGTGTTACATGTGATTTCAAATTGGGAGTACTCATCAGTTGTATGCTGTAGTAAGTTTTGTAAATGATTGAAATTTATCCTAAAATGTGGCTTAAATCAGCCAGATGAACAAATACTTGATAAAACTGGTTAATGTAGTAAATTGGGTTGATCTGTGTGTGTATATTTCATTACATTACATACATTATATTACATTAACCATACATTTTTTACTTTACTCAAGAGTTGCATGAATTGTTCAGTAAATATAATTACTAAATTTCTTAATATAATACCACCTATCAGTTAAATATGAAATAAATAGATGTTTATATTGATTTATATCACCTTTTGAAAAGTTCCATGATTCATACTAAGCTCCTAGAGATTTGAAATGTACATGTGATACTCAAGTTTTGATCATCTCTGGCAAGATATTTGACCTCTTCCACAATATTGCCATAAGTCATGGAAGAAAGGAGGATGTACTTGACAAAAGGAGGTGTGATATTTGGAGTAATGGGACACACCGCAGGTGTAGCCTACCTTCTGTTTGTAATAAATGACGTCCGGCCCCTTAAAGACAATTCTATTACCTCCCCAGTCATGTGCAATCAGTCTCTGTCAGGGAAATGGATATGCACACGTGTTACCAAATCGGTAGCCAAGGCCCTATCAATACAGGCTGATCTCAAGATTTATGCCACTGCTTTGGTGGCTGGTGGCTGGTACACATTTCTGACTGAACCGCAGCCAAGTCTTTCATTCAGGATCTAAGTACAACCAGCCAAATCTAATAGATATGGATGACTTCCAAGGGAATATAATGTTGTTGTTCATGTTCATTGTAAATATCCCTTTACACTAAACTGTTTGTTTCATTACTTTTTCAAGCCTGTTTTCATCAAAAAAACAAGCAGAAAGTTTGCCACAATATTTTTAGCACCATGGACCTGTGATAGACCACTGGGACTCATTATTTTCTCTTGGAGTCAGCATAACTTCCCCTAAATGCTCTAGTCTCCAGCTTCTCACAGAGGTAGCAGCATTTACAGACACACATCACTTGCAGGATTAAAACCCTGGGATGCCTCTTTTTTCCATCCAGGGCCGCTTGTTGTTTACTGGCAAAAGAACCACATGGCTTGAATTTTTCTGTATTATCCTCTGTTTTATGTTTATTTTCTTTTTCTCTGGTTTTTTTTTTTCTCTCTCTTCTTTTTTCTATTGCCATTTTGCGTTTGCCCTGTGAGCATGAAACCAAAGTCAATGAGAACCAGGGGTGTATGGGTCCCAGCAGGGGTGAGGGGATCAGACCCTCTTTGAGTGTCACATGTGGGGCTGGTTAAATCGGGGGCAGACCTTAACAGTCACGCGCACGCACACACATATGAACGCACGCGCCCTCATGTGCTTTCATAAAATGGGGCCTCTGAATCGTGGTGTCATTTTGTAACCTCATATCAACCATCCAGTACGTCCATTATTAGAGCAGGGTGGTCATAATGAGAAATATGCTCTGGAAATACTCAGCAATGTACTAATGATGTCATGATGCTATTATTTTACAGGAGTGATCAGGGAATCAATCTTTTCATGTCTAAATGTAGGAACATATGCACTGTAGGCATCCCACATGATTGTGTATGTGTGTATGTGTGTCTGTGTGCGGACACACTGTACTGACGTGTGCTTGTCCAAAATTTCCTTGAAAATCTGCACGCCCACCTACAACTAGCATCTTTTTTTCCCTGAGTTGCACCTGATACATTTCTCTCCTCTTGTGACTGTCCAAATATTTGAGTGGGAGAGACATTTAAGAGAGACCTTGAGAGGAGCACAATAACCCTCCACTTATGTCTCCGTTGGAGGGGAAGAAATAAAAGTGGAAAAAAAAGGCTTTCTCAGGCGGGGGCCAGAACATCTGGAGCACAGGAAAACACCTAAAGCTACCCTGATTAAAATCACACTTTTCCTCCCGAGCCGTGACAAAATGACACTTAAAAACAGCCAGCCTTAGAATAACAGACTCACATTTTAGAATAATACACCTTAAGTCTCTCTTTTTATTAGATAAGGGTAAGCACAGATATAACTCGGCTCAGGTTCAGCTGAGGCTGTGATGTCTGTTTAGCCTGCGCGTTACACGCCTCCTCAGTAACTAAGCAAGTTTTGTTTTCTTCTCCCCTCTTTAGCTAATTTGTTTGTGGACTTTCTCAATTCTCATAATTTCATCTTAAACTTTCCTCTTAAACTTTGACCTTGTGCCTTATTGTCGAGTCCTGTGGGCCGGAGTGCAGGCTGGGTGGCCGGCCAGAGAGGCAGGAAAGAGGAAAGGCTACGCAGACTCTTTGGGATCTATTTACACAAACGGGAAGCTTTTTGGTGGGAGATAAAAGTTAGTAACAGCATTTGAAGTGCTTTTCCCATCGTCTCTGGAATCCACCTCGCGTCAGCCATCCTCCTGTCACTTTAACAGATGTTTGGTTTCGGAAACTATAAACGATGTCTGCATTTCAATTTCTGTTATCTTCTTATTACTATAACTCTCCAAGCGTCATATTAAAGTCTTGGCATGGGCTGCGTATCTGCTGACAAGCCAAACGCAAAACTTAACGTAGTGTGTATAACAAGCAACACAGCACATGTTGTCCTCAGGAAACAGATGATGATGTAGGATCTAAGCATGTAAAATAAGATAGACTGCTACTGCAAATTGACAGACATAGTGAATAGAAGCTGTGTGGCTGACTACCTTATTCCAAAGAGGCATGTAAAAATCAAGCCCTCTATCTGTGACCCACTGTTTGTCCGCGTAAACCTCTACACAGTAATCCCTTTAGTGTTCAATTAATCCACTCACTGCTGTTCCAACTTTGTATTACACACCGATTTGTATAACCCCTCTCGCATAAGCTGTCTGTATCTGTGTTAGCTCAGCCTTTGGGTTTTTTGTAGCCTTTACCATCATCTCCATCACCAAACAGGCAGACAGGCAGAGAGAGAGAGAGAGAGAGAGGGAGAGAGAGAGGGAGGGAAGCAGGGAGGGAGGGAGGGTCAACATCAGATGTGATGAATGCCTTTCTACGGAAAAGCTGCACGGAATGTCCTTGACTTTAATCAAAACTATTTGTTTTTGGGGCGGCTCGTCTGTTGTCTCATGCGCTCATGTCCACTGATAGCCTGACATTAATGACACCATAAATCAGGCCAAGTGACGCTGGGGTTTTTGGTAATGTTTCAGGGCCGCTACATAGATGGCGGTCATTGAGGAGGATGAGGAAGAAAGTGAAGAATCTCTTGGAATGCCAGATTATGTGGGGGTTAACTAGCCCCCTTGAGGAAAAAAAAAACAAGCGGTCTGAAGCTGAGCTATGCCAGAGCCGAGAGAACCGAAGCAAGGCTGTTTTTAATATGCATGAGATAATATGTTAGAGACAAGAGCTACATGATCGTATTTTGTCCAGAACACACTGAACAGGGAAAGAAATAAGCAGGGGGAAAAAATACTGCCACTTTTCCTCTTGAAAAAATATAATAGTGGAAACACAGCTTATTTGCAATACATGATTCTTTTCTTTCTCGATACTCAACAGCCACATGGTAACATTTGTACTTCTGTGGCATCAAAGACTTGGGCCAAACATGACTGATAAGCCTCTGTCTGTGGATATGTGAATGCCATGATTCTCTGCTGCACATCCCTCATCCCTCGCTGTGATAGCCTGCTCACATAAACACACGAGCCCTCTCTGGGCCAGGATCTAAACAAATCTGACATGATTGATTTGACAGAGGCTGTGAGATAACTGTTCATCGGCCAATACACTATGAATAGAAAAGGCCCTGAAACCTTCATACAGTAGGGATGGGCCAAGAAAACACTGCTGCCCATTTGTATGTTTGAATAGAGGGGGGAAAGGCTGAACAGATGTTTAGTATTTCTAAGGGTCACTTAGTGTAATTCTACCTCAATTAGCTTGGATTTCAGGCATTAAGACGTTCTGTTTTGGGTCAGTGTGAACTTTCACACACAGAAATCGTTAAGATATGACACAGCTTTTGAATTGGAGGAGGATGTGGGAGGCTGTAGTAGAGCTGTTGTACTGAATTTGTTACTCTGGTCAAGTGCTTATAATATCTCTTGTATGGATGGCAAATACAGAAATTTTCAGACCTCAAATATTCTCTAAACATATAATTTACTAATGAGCATGTAGCTGAAAATGGAATTATTGCTGAATGAAAACATACCACTCCTGTTAAAAGAAAGGGAAAAAAATCTTCTCTCTTATCTTTCTAATTGGAAATGCATACAGCTTTGTAGAGCAGCACAGTAAGTGGTGTGTGGCTTTTTTTTTCTTGTCACAGTCAATGCAAAACTAAGGAGTAGTACATAGATCACAATCACAAGAGCTGTTTGGTTGAATCTTGCATTGGCAAGAGAAAGCTATCTAGACAGTGCCTGCCAAAAGGAGTGTGCATTTCTAATCCCTAGATGGCTCATAGGCGCAACAAATCTTATCTATCTACATGCTGTCAAAAAATGTCACTGGCATATCAAATAGAGGAGACGGTACCTGAAGGAGAGGTGCTGGAGGGAGGAAAAAGGAGAGGAAATATACAACAATGTGCATTTTCACCAGTGCACACAAACACACACACATACACCTACACAAATACACTGGAGAGACATGGAGCTGTCGTCAGTTGACAAACAAATGACAGACAAATGACACGTTGGAACACCTCCACCAGGCCTGATACTAATCGCCCTGTGAGATTGTGCCAATGGCATCTCTTATGGAGAGAGCGAGAGAGAGAGGAGAGAAATAGAGAGACAGGGGAGGGGCGAGCGAGGCCTGTGTGTCATTTTACACAAACAAAACCTCTGCCAAACACCGGATCTGATTGCTTCCACCGCCGTCAACTGTGTCCAATCTAATCTGTCTGTCAATCTGGGTTGCAGGGAGTGAGGACATGGTTAAAGGAGGGATGACGGAGAGGTGGAATGGTGGAGAGGGAGAGAAAAGGTGGATTTGTTGGATTGGACAGAGGATTTAATACTAAAGCTGTGGCAGTACGTTAACATGTTTGCACCTGATTAAACTGATGGAAGGAGGTGCATGCCCCATGTTTACGTGCTTTAACAATTTTCTAGTATGTTTCCTCTGCCGTCAATGTCACTTTGTTATGTGTGAATTTGTATACATGTGCATGTATTTGTGGAGCGTCTGTGTGTGTTTGTGTGTGTATGAGTGTATGAGCCTTATTGCACTGTGCAGGGTGGGTGTCATGTATCCAGCAGTGAAGCAGGTGGATAATTGGCATCATGGTCAGACTCTCAGCAGTCTGAGCCTGACCTGAGAGCTGCAACAAAGTGAGAGAGAGAGGGAGAGAGACAGAGGGACTTAGTGTAACCTAATGACAGAAAGACTGAGTACATATATAATACGGGAATAGGGGGGGTTATTTATTTATGAGTCTATGAGTGGGGATATGAATATGGTGATGTGTATGTGTGTGAGTATGTGCGCACATGTCTACATGGGAATGTATGTGCAAGTGTTGCAGGCACCTGCACCATTAGTGGCAACACTTGTACACAGGAGAAGTGTGCATGCACATATCTACCTGTTTGACTGCAAAAGTGTGCGGCTAGAAGAAATGGTAATTATGAGTGCAGGCAAATCCCATATTACACTTTGTTACATCCTAAAACATTCTCTACAATCAGTGCGTTTATCTGCAGAATCATCAATCCTAATGAGACCAAATGATACTTTTATGCAAGATGCACTTATGACTCATCAAAGTGTCATGGTGGGCCATGCTCTGCGACCTTTGTGTTTGTGTGTGTGTGTGTATGTTAGCGTTGGGCTCAGGACCCTGCTGGCGGATACTGTATAATGTGTGCTTTTGCTTCTCCCTTAATTCAATCAAGTCCCTCCCATTGCCGTGGCCTCTTTATTCCAATTCGATTAGTGGGCTAAAGCCATCAAGATTTCCTGGACAAAATGAATGCTTGTATTAATCCTCGCAATTTCCATTTAAAACGTAAGGGCATCGACTTGATTAATAAGGGCTGATCCTGAATAATTACACAGCAAACACAGGGAGGGTTATAGGAAAAGCACAGCTGGGCCTGCCCCCAAATGCCCTCTGGGAAACCAAAGAAGAGGGGGGGGGGGGTCAAAGTAAAGCAATGGCAATGACTGAGGTGATGAATCTCTTAGCTGGCCCCTTATGCAATTAACGAGCAACGCTTCTATTAATTTGGTTCCCCCAGAGTGGTGACTGGTCAGATGTCTCAGGGTCAAGGGTCAAGGGTCGAGAGCACAGGTCAAGCCAACAACAGCACAGAATAACAGAGAAAGAAAGAAGGGAGAGGGAGACAGAAGGAAAACGAGGAGGAAAGAATAACAGCTAAATCAAATTCTAAATTGATCTTTAATGGTTTGTGTTTATTTTTCTTACAGCTCCACATTTTCTGCAGGCATCTCTCAGTCATTCTGTCAAAAACGTGTCCATGAGCATGAGGTATTCAGAGATGTAGGTATGAAAGGAGACATCCAGTGCACATTTAATTGGGAGTGATCAATTGTTGCATGCAGTGTTTGAGCATTCAATAAAGGTCCAATCAATTGCAGGGTTGGGCTGGAGGGAGAGAAGACAAACAATGGCACTGTTCTTTAAGGAACCGATTACAAGTTAACATTTATTCGTTGGAGATATCGTAAGGCCAGTGCCGCCACCGGTGTAATATTAAACTAGCGATCCATCGTCATCCATTACAAATGTCACATTGATCTTACCCATATTGACTTTTCCCTCGAGTTCTGGGTGGGGGAGAATGTTTTATCCTGCTCTATGTACTGCAGTTCATGTCCCAAATTATATTTACTTTCAAAGAATGTGAAGAAAGGTTTAGCAATCATAGCAAACTTTCCTCAAGGTTGTATTATATTATGTAATATGAGTTGTTTGTATGTTTTTGTTCAACACTGAAAAAAATGCAGTATGTGACCAGTTTTACCTCCCTACTGTGCTCAGCGACCTCTCAGGTTTATCATTGTAGGTCTTTTGGCTGTCTTACAGTCAAGAGTTCAAACCAAGTTAAAATCAAAGGGTGATTGAACTTTTGCTGTACTGGCATCCGGGATCTGGAGCGGTCTTCCAGTTCAGATTAGGTCTTTTGGCACTGTCTCTGTTTTTAAATCCTGCTTCAGAACCCATATTTATTGAATCCCTTTCTCAACCAATAATAGCCTTTTATTGCTTACAACTCAGTCTGTCATGCTTACCCATACATATATACTGTATATTATACTGAGTTCTGCTAAAAAACTTTAGGGTCATAACTTAAAGTCAGAGCCCACTATCCATTAATAACTCTTAATAACAGACTTACTGACCTCACTCTGGATACTCTCATGCTAGGCAGCAAGCACTTCAAAAGAGGTCCGGCGGCCTCAAGGTTAATGCTGTACCAAATAAAGGGAGAAGTTGTTAAAATTAACACTGTGCCTAGGCAGCTCTGTTTCCCTTTAGAATATAGGGAGGCTTGATCCTTTTATGTTTGAGAGAAAGCATTCCCACATGTTTTCAAATATGGGGAAAATGCTCCAGGGATGGACTGTCATGGCTGCGTCCTGTACGGCTTCAAAATACCTCTTTGTTAAGTGGCAGCGCAGGAGGAAATTAAGCCTGACACTATTTTGATTCTGAAAACACCATCCTGACTGGCCCTGCCCCAACCATTATCATAGTTCTTAAAAGTGTTGCATGCATGGACGGAAACTCTGAGGTGCGACTAACGATAGTTCATACTCAAGGTTCAACTTTACTTTACTGCCTTTCCTCCTGTTACAACACCCCTACTTTCTGTCTCATTCCATTTATTTCTTCACGACTGGCTCTCCAAAAAGTAATGTGCGTGTTTCTTCATAATTAAAAAGCACTTTGTTATTGTACGATTCTGCTCTACTTAAGTAAAAATGATTAGTTAATCTTGCAGCCTAAGCAGTGTTAAAATGTATTGCTTTTGTGAGTGTTTGTGCTTTCTCTGCTGAGTGCCACAAGTGGATAATTACATGAGCATATTTGTGTCTCCATACACGCCGTTATAGTGTATGGTGTTTAATTTGCAGATACGGCATTTCATTCTACATGCTTTTTTATTTACTAGTAGATAAGAACCACAAAGTGATTTGCCCTTAGCTAATTTTGCCATCTGTTGACAGAAAAGCTCCCCCCTCAGAGTCTCACAGCAGTTGAAGTAGAACAGCACAGAGAAAGACGACTAACCCTGATCAAAAAGACAAAACAACATATGCTTATACTCTTACAATTTAAGCAGAAGTTCCTCTCTAATATGCGGTGCCACAGATGACTGACATTGTTTTGTTTCCCTTGCACTTTTCCCATCTGCCAGCGAATAGGCTGGATTCATTACATGAGGACAAGAGGATACAGTCAGTGTGCATGTGGCTGTATATGTGAGCTTTTTTTTTTTTTTTTTTTTTTTTTTTTATGTTTGGACGTGTGGTGAACATGAATGTGGGCGTGGATGTCATGCTTCTGGGAAGCAAACATGACTACAGTATTGATCTCCTCAGAGTTGAGTCCCCTCTTAGGATGCAGAGGGCAGACAAGGAAGAACAACCGAGGGTCTCATCCCATCTCCCCTCGGCCCCACTTCCACTGCATCTCTAACTATTGTTCGCAGACGCAGATCAGGCACCAAGTGGAACTGTGGAGCCAAGGGACCTGGACGGGAGAGGGGCAGGAAAGAAAGTGGTGGGGTTTCCTATTGAAGGAGAGTGCGATGGAAGGAAAGCAGGATAGAGGAGCTAGTCTCTATCTGCCCACATCCTCTTGAAGGCCGACAGGGTCCTAAGCCTGGCTCAAGGGGCTTATGCAGATTCAGTGACCTTTTTCCCAGGGACCAGATTTTACACTTAAATTACCATTAGAGCGATGGTCTCCCTTGAGGGGACTGTGGACCGACCCCCCCCCCCCCCCAGCAAGGGTTAAAAGCCATGGTGGCACTGTGCCTGGCTGCATGCTAAACGATGTGGAACACATGTAAACTACAAAGCAGCCCTGCCGTTAGCAATGAGTCACAAACTGAAGGTGAGGTCACAGCACTGGGAAGCACGAGCCATGTATTACACTTTTGGTGTAAATGCCAGAGGAATTGGGTGATTTTAAGGTTCACATGATGAAGAAATGGGACAACATTTGTTACGGTCCATTGGTGACTGTATCACACGGAATTTGAGGAATCTCTTATTAGTAGACGATGAACTGGAGCAAATTCTTTTTCCTTTGAGAGTTTTATTCAGGATAGCTCCACTTACATGTACTGCTGCTTGCATAGCTCCAAAAAAACTATTAAACTGATACAGAAATTTTGCTCCAGTGTTTGGCTGGACATTTACCAGCCCAATTTCTTTTAAATATTACACAGACAAAAGGCACTTGCGGTTTTATGGGAGTAGTTTTGCAGCCCCCATCATACTAGCAAAGAAGGACATGAGAAGAAATGGAAAAACAGCTGAATTCTGCTCTTCGCCCCCCCAACTCACACTGTAACTCTGCGACAGGGACCCAAGGACAGACACGGTGAACACACACATACACACACAATTTCACCTCCTCTTCCTATGGCTGCCGGTTTGTTTGTCTTTAATTCCCCGCTGCGTGGGGGTAATGGGGACTCTGTGACAGCTGTCATTCTGCCGTGACCTCAACGGACTGCAGATCAGTAGTGGCACGGTGATTGTCAGGATCAGGTGTGTGCATATGTCTGTGTGTGCGAAGGTGTGTTAGTTTATGTATGTGTGTGTGTATGTGAGGACAGAGGAGGCAGGGTGCTTTTGATGTGAAAATAGTGGTTAAATACTGAAAGGGACTTCCTCCACTCTAAGACCTCCCCACCCCCGCCCCCAGGCCCAACAATATGCCACTACAAATATGTCTGTTCAGCAGGAGAGTTGTTCTGACAGCAGGCCAAAACAAGACTTACACACTCATAGGCTGATGTGACACAGGGCATTAGGAACTGGAAAGGCAAAATCTAAGTAGAGACCGGACGCAGTTTGAAACATTTCCTCCATGTATTACAAGCTTTGAAGTATTGAAATACTTTATTAGGGATGAGATATTAAATTTCAGGACACAACAGTGAAAAATTGTTTCACAATTACACCCCTGATTTTTATCTGACTTTCTTTCTTTCCTTCTTTCTGTCCTTCTTACAAGAGAAGACATTGTTACTGTGTATGCCAGATTCAACTATTCCCCTTCCCTCTCCACATTCTCTCCAGTTTATGTTACCTACTGTAGAGGAGCTGTCAGAGAATGTGGAAATAGAAGGAAAAGGTACACATGATAGTGGGAGCAGAGCGCGGTCGACTGCTGCTCTAGGGGTGTTTGGGGTGCCGAGCCGAGGCGGGCGGGGGCAAAGAGACAGAGATCGAGAAGGTTCATACTTAGTGGTGATTCTGCTTACTGACACATCAGACCAGGCTGTGAGGTTGGTGCTCAGTTCAGTGGTCCCACTGGGAGTGGGTGTCTGCGGTCGAACCCTTGTGTTAAACCACAGAAACAACCGCGTGCTAAAATAAAGGTGAAAAAAAAAAGTGAGGGTGGGGTGTGGGGGTAAGCATGCGGAGCAACATCTCATATCATACTCTTCCTTCTTCCAAATTACCCCCTCCCCAAACATATCCTCCTTATCATGACACTCCGGGCTGCCTGGGCCATGTTCACCTCTGATAGGACAGGCTGTCTCCCAGAGCGAGGGCCAAGGGTGTGTGTGTGTGTGTGTGTGGGTGTATGTGGGTGGGTGGGTGTGTCTGTAGAGAGCCCTGCCGTTGTGCATGACTCATCCTAATTGGGAAGGTCTCTGCTCTGCAGCAGATCCTTCTCCTGCTGTTTCAGCCTGTTTAAAGTGATGAACCCAGGATGAGATCAACAGTCGGACACCACAGCTTTCATTGCCTCTGTGTTTGACCTCGTTCTGTCTTCCTCACCTCTGTGTATGTGTGAGTGTGTGTGTGGTTCAAGAGTACATCATTCTCTTCAGGAGTACGTGTATGCAATACATGTTGTGTGTGTCTGTGTGGGAATTCGAAGAACAGCACAATTTGTATTGAGGCTGTCTCCCCTCTCTTTCCTTCTCCTACACGCACACACATACACACAGAGACACACGTACACACTCTCTCTCTCACCCCTCTAAAACGATTATATGTCAGCAATCCCCACAATTTGGTTCCTGCTAAAGCTGCTGTGAACTCATCGCACCCATCTGGGGAATTATGCAAGCTGTAATGCAGGTCTCACCTGCCAACGCACAGCGCAAGGCCAGCCGGGGGACTGGCCGTCATGTGATAAGTCTGCCCTGACCAGTTCAAAGCTGATTTGGCCAGGGGCTGATTGCTGGCAGCTAATCATTTTAGCTGTACCTAGCAGCAAGGAAGTTGAGGGAATGTGGAAGAAGAGAATGAGGAGTCAGGGAGGGAAGAAGAGGTGCAGGGAAATTAAGGGGGAAGAGATAAAGAAATGGCTTTATTTTTATCCCCCCAATCTTTCTGCAGGCATTCATTTGCTGAACTTGCTATGAACTCTGAGATCTTTTTTTTTTTCTTTTTTTTTTTCTGTAAATATATAGTGCAATCCATTATTCGGACAGTGATTTTTTTGGTTGTTTTGTCTCCACACTTAATTCTAGGGTGTTTACATTCATATCACATGAACCGTGTAAGAATTGATGATTTCGGTGTCTCCGATTTCAGGCAGTCATTGATTCCCACACAGTTCATCTGATGTTGATATAAACATCCTCAAATTAAAGCTGAAAGTCAGCACTTTAACCTCAAAGTCATTGTTTCATTTCAAAACCAGTGTGCTGGAACACTGAGCCAAGACAACAAAAAATGTGTCACTGTCCAAATACTGACAGACTGCACTCTATTTTCATCCTCTGTATTTTATTGTTCTCATCTGTTTTGTTCTGCTATGCTATTCTCTCCAGCAGAGGCTACATCTGCCAAACTTTTGTAACAACCTTGGAGAATACGGTTTGACCAACTCTATGACCAACTGAATTTGATGCTCCACAAAAGATATATTCATGGAAAAAGATGATAATAAATTTTCAGTTTCTCGACAAATACTCAAGGCCACACAGCCAAAATGGACAGAACTTGGCACACACAGTTGTCAAAAATTGAGTAGTTTCACATTGTTACCTGAAGAAAGCTCCAAACTGTGAATAGGCTTTTGTATCAGTTTTGATCAGTGGCTGCCAAACTTAATTTCTGGATTTTATTTACACATAATTCATTCATGTTAAAGAAAACACGTGTTTCTGTGTGTGTGCTGGCCTCTCTCTGATTGAGACATCTATGTGTGCACAGTCTCTCTGGGTCGATGTAAGCAGTGGTCTTGGCAGAAGCCCTCCATCATCTTATCCCAGTGGGGAACAGTCTGCAGCCAAACCCAACCTGGGCTTTACAGTCTTCGATAAGCCCTCAAATGGCACAGGCCAAAGGGCCGGAGAGAGAGAGAGACAGACACAGGGAGAGTAAGACAGAGAGAGAGACAAGCAGTAAAGATAAAAATATCACATTGATATGGCATAACAGGGTGGTCTGCTTGTGCTTGTGTGTTTTGTTGTTGCCCCAGGATTCAAAAATGGGATTTAGTCCATTCAGGGGTTCTTTTGTGCTAATGTATATGCACTCAAAAGCTCCTCTTTTTTTCCTGTCAATACTTTATTTCTGGCTCCCTCATATATCATACACTAGGCCTTGCCTTTCCATGTTGATTTTTTTTTTTCTTTGTCCCCCATCATCAGTCGACATAAATACTCAGTATGTCACAGCAGGCTATGCTCCGAACGCCCCCTCAGTGCTTATCTCTACAAAATGTGAATCTGTTATTCTACTGTAATGGAAACCATGTTGGTAACATCTTAACATATTACATTCACTCAAACACACTGTGAAACTCTATCTTACCGCTGTGTCAAAGCGCTTTTTATACTGCGGGAATGTGGGGGGGATGTGGTGAAAACACAACGTTTTGCCCAAAGCGCAAACTCTACGTGAATGCACACACAGACTACAAGGTTCCTTTTTTATTCTTTATTTATTTCTTTTTTTAAGCGGACAATTCAAAAAAGGCTGAAAACACAGGAGTATTGTGTGCTTTAATGTTTTGAAGCTCTTGTATGTCTCTCTCTTTACGTTTGCAGACTAGCAGTGGTTCAGATTTCTTGAGGCAATTTGTTTCAGGTAACTGGAGCTTTCAACTGCAGTTGAGTGTATCCTGGGAACTATTAGGGAAAAAAGAGAGTGTTCAAGCTTTTCAAAATGTTGATGGATCCAACATAATGAGCTTGTAACTGATCACAAAGATAGACAGATAAGATTTTTTTTTTCCTTAGGAACTACTGCTACGCAGTAGAGAAGGGAGCGAGACACAATGCTAGCCAGCAGTATAGATGTGATGCTAAAGAGGCTCTCAGTAGCACATTATTATTCACTTACTGCTCCTGTTGGGATAGCTACAGGCTGTATAAGTCTTTTTTTCTGCCAGAAATCTTTGAATTGAATCAGTGCACTGTCAGCATACTGTAAGCTCCAAGCAAGAACAGCTAAACATTCAGTTTTGTAAGGATTGTCTTAAAACTGTGTCAACAAGTTTCTGTCTGCGCATACGTGCATGTTCATTCCCTGCATTTCAAGTCTGTTCAATTTGACTGCTGTGAATTGGTCTTGTTTTCCTCATTGGCAAAGTCTACATGATCACCCCCTCACCTAGGTATTTTAAACACTCTCTGTTGCCTATTGGGAGACTGGTATGGTGGTGGAAGAGGGAGGGGGAGGCCCCAGGTAACATCACTATTTAGGGCATGGATTCCACGGAGGGCATTGGAGAGACAAGAGGTTGGAACAGGTTTTTCTAATGCAGACAGCTCTGATTTAGCCTCCAGTCCTCTGGTCGACTGAGACAGTCATCACACACCGATGTCTCAGGTTTAGAGGACATATGATAATGAGTTTAGACTGACTGACATGTGACTAAAACCGTTGGGGGGGCCTACAGCTCGGACAGGAGGGCAGGTTTAAAACAGACTTTGCCAGCAGTCATGGTAGGAATAGATCAGGATGGCGGTCCCAGGAGCAAATCTGAGGCTAGGTCTGTCATTGAGGTAATTACGGCCATGGTTATGGTATCTGTAGGAAAGGCTGATCTCAGACCTGTGGCTCTGCCAGTTGCCTCGTGTCACTAGGATGTCCTTGAAGTTTTTTCACATTGAGAAATAGTGGTAAAGTCGAGAAGACACAAAACATGTAAAATGAAACAAATTCTTCAAAATCAGGTCACTTAAACATTATTAATATACTGAATTGCCCCTTTAATGATAGGCTACTTGTCCGTACTGCCTTTATACAGTGTTTTTTACCATAATCTAAGGGAACATTGGCATACTAACACAAGTTAGTGCAATTAAGTAGCAAGACAGTTTCTTTTTATAGTCATAATAGGTGCTAATGAACCTTGCAGAACTCCCTATTAAACTTTGTTCTTGTGGAATTACACATTTTACCAATTATTTGACATCACCTGAAATAAAGCATCCCAACAAGGCTGGTCCTATAACAGCTTCCCTTAACCTCTGAGAGACCAATGAGAACTTTATCTGACCCCATTTTACATATGTCATTTGCAATTTGCCACTCATGGGTTGTCCAGAAGTGCGCTGCAAAAAATAGACAGACCTCTCTTTATCTCAGTCCCTCCCCCCTTTTTTCCCCTCTGAAGTCAAGGGCGTGCTTTTAATTCAAACAGATTCACTTTTTTCTGCCCTTTCGTCCTTTTTTCATTTATTTCTCTCCCACTGCCCCCTCTCCATCATTTATACCCTCATCCCTGTATCTGCTAATGATACTGATTTCACAGGTTGTCAAAGGAATGTCAGAATTAGGTCTCTACACTAATAGTTTGGCCGCTGGCACGGTCACATTTATATCTACCTGGGCAGGTGGATACAGCTGTTGCACCATGTACTCTGGGTATAGAAAGAGACAGGGAGATATCCTGACATGGAAGAGATGAGAATGACACAGCTGACACACCGAATCTTTCCATGGGGACTAAAATTGAAATAGTGTGACTGAGTGGCGCTTGTTGAAGAGGATGCCATTCCCACATCCCAGATCACCCCACCTCGCTCCACTGTGATTGATTCTTCGCCCAGGGGCTGTAATCCCTGAACCCTTCCCCTCGACTGGACCCTGTCTCTCCCCTCCTCTTCCTACTATACCTTCCCCCAGCATCTGCCAGTCTCCCACTCCCTGGATGGCATCATCAGCTATGACAAGAGAATAAATCTGTAAGCGGCCACCGTCGCCTAGCATCTGAGGGACGCCCATGACAGCTCTCAATAAACTCCCCAAGATTGTTTTTTTTTTTCCTCCTTCCTTTTTTTAATCTCCAATGGCAGACGTTGGAATCCTGCTGTCAGCATAACGGGAGCATATTAGCAGGGCTGGCCCCACCTGGACCCACCGCTCCCGACCTGTCCCCTCCCTGTAATTATCCCCTAGCCCCTTTCCCATTAACCTACTCCCTTTGATCCCCACACATGCTGATATTATGCAAAACTGCTGAATAGAGAGACTAGGATAGTGCAAAACAGCACGCAGTTTCCCGTGGTTCTGATTTCCTCACTTATTCTCCTCTTTCTTTGCCCTCTATCTCTCCCTATTTATCTGCCTCTTTGTCATGGATTAAATTAATTTCAAAGGAATCTGTGAGGATAGAAAAGGGAGGAAGAAGAGAAGAAGGATAGAGTTGTGGGGAAAGAGCAAATACTAGCGTTGGACATTTTTACAAGCCATCTAGGATGAATAAGGGAACTTGAAAAAAGGTGCCACAAAAGAACTATTTCTTTTAGTCCCCCCTTGAATGTATCAAGTAAAACGTCTTCATTAGGTCTGGGGCCTAAAAGCAAATATCAGGGTCTGCACAATGCTGAAGGTCTGCGACTGACCTTTCTTTGGTTTTAATCATTGCAACTCTTGACAGCTTAATAAGTTGAAGGTGCTGGGTTGCAGCCTAACTTAATAAGGCCCACACCAGAGCCTTGGCCACCTATGATTGCTCCCATAAGTCTTAGCACATCTGGCGCTGTGTCCTTGGGTGAGAGATATTTTCCATAACTTTCCTTATGCTCAGAAGGCGCCATCGCCTTTTATTAAGAATGGGGATGATACAGTGCACCGTGTCTCCCTGTGGCAGAGCATGTCCACGAGACGTCAGGCGTTCATAATGTCATACCATAGTCACTATTATCCTTTCAAATGACAACCATGGTGTGCTGCAGCTCCAGTGCATCACACCGTGCGATGTTTGACTCGTTAAATATTCTGATAATTTATAGGTGTACTTTGTATATCACACTACCATATTTACTTCCTCCCTGCTGAAGTATATTGTTAGGTACAATATATGTCTTCCATATTCTATGGTTTATTACATCTGTGTATGAATTACCCACCATTTATGATGCACATAAGGTGTATAATTCTATATGCAGTAAAGTTGGATTTTTATGGAGCTATAGCTTTTCAACCTCCACTCTCCCCGCCTTCCTTGGTCCACAAAGGAAGAAATGAATCCATAACTATATCTGAACTATGATTATATTAAGTTGACTTGCTAATCCTTGATCATTTGCATTCTTTGAGAAAAGTATTGCCTTTTTCCTCAGCATTAACATTAGTTTAGCAGATCAGGCAATGTGTGATAAAATTACCTTTGAAAAAAATATTATAAACAATTTTTGTAGCTCAACTCCATGGAAGTTACAATGTATTATAGTGCTTTCATGTGTGCAGTGGGTGTATCAGAGCTCTAAACAGAGTGCGTGTACAACATAGCAAGGAAAATGGTTTTGAAATGCATGTGTCGACCTGTATGTGAACTTGCTGTTAAAACTCCAGTATTTGGACAAGCTAGTTAGCCACACTGTCATCTGCCCCAACTATTTTTGACACCTTGACATGTCATCATCTTATATTCGTATGATGACAGATATTTCATACAGCTGACAGCCATAACTTTACACTGCACACAGGCTTTTCAATATGCTGGTACTGAGCAATACCCCAGTGTTCATATGAAAGGCTACAGACTGAGGTGAGCTGCTATCATTTGCAGTTATATTAATAAAGGGGACTGGGAATTGTTTGATTGGACTGTGACATAGGCAACCATCAAAGGCCACATCTGGCCACCCACTCATTGTTCTGAACAGGTGCTCATCCACCCACTTTACCTAACGTTTTCATTAGTGTTCTGACCCAAAAGACCAGTCTGTCTCGCTGCTGAATGCAGGGGCCCTGTGAGCTTTGTCAGTCTCCTTGCAGGAGTCCTCAGCTTTTTAGAATAAGGCACCTACCTTTCTGTTGTATACCTGTGATTTGATCTCTACCATGTGTTAGCAGAAAGGCTAATGTAGTAGTTTGAACCCATGAGCTTACTGCTGGAGATATTTTAATGAACGGCCTTTGTTTGGGGTTCAGGGTGCCTCTGTGTGATCACCATAGAAGCTATGCCGAGCGCACGGTTGATTGGGTACCCTTAAAGGTGAGGATGAAAGCCCTTGTGGGAGACACAGGGGGTTGAAAAAGGGTGATGTAGAAGGGGAGGAGATGAAGAGGTGGTATGGAGACAGCATGAAGGCATTAAAAGCAGGCCCTTGCTCTTTTAAATCCACCCGTAACAGAGACAGTAGAAATTTAAATGTAAATTGCCTATTAGATTTTCATGTAAAGCATCTCTATCCTCCTTTGTGGCTGCCATTGGACGACGTCTGTTCACTTCTCATGAATATAACAACGAGTCAATTATGCGCAATGGAGCCGGTGTACTAATTTTCTTAAAAATAGTTGTTCATTTTAGACATGTTGAACAGGTGGAGCATAAAGGCTGCCACAGAAAAAACAAAGTTTAGGATATATGGAGCCAGTGTGTCATTTACTGTCAGGGACATACATACTCATGCTCATGAGTAGAAGAAAACACTAGGCTCTATTTTAAAAATAAAACTATTTCAAGGCATGCTTTTATTTCTATTAAGCCTCATTTGTTGTACAGTTAAATAAGCAGAGGTTCTATTTTTTTTCAGCTGTATATAATTTTTTAAATTGCTTTCTCTTTAACTAGGAATATAATTTTCACTTAATTTTACATTAAATGTCTGTAAAACAGCGCACACATTTCATTGATAATAGCAGAGTTTTGTCATACTTAACTTATATAAATTATACATGATGTATTCTTTTAACATACTTTTTGCCCGTTTCACCCTTTGATCCTCATTTATCATGACAGCTCAACTTAGGAATACATTTTTGTATTTGTTCTATACTCCCCCTTGTTCTCTCTTTTTTTTCCTTTGTGGTGAAGACCAAATTGAAAGAGTGAGGCGCCAGTTTAAAGGGCAGACCCAGGTCCCTGCCTCCAGGGCTTTTACATCAGCGCTGACAGAAAGCCGTGTGAACCATTGGGAAATGTTTCATCGGTCACGACACATTATGCAGCCGAGTGAGAGCCACATTAAACTTTTCACTTACTCCATCATTGCTTCACTTTTATTGTCCAGCACGCCTGCTGACAAATCTGCAACCCTAGGTCCACTGGAGAGTTTAACAACTCAGAATGTTTCCTTCAATTAATGTAATTCCTTGGGTCTTTGAAATATGAAAATAAATATTGCTGTGTTCCTGCGGTTCAGACACGTACACGGGTGGTTTATGCAGCCTCTGGGACTGTTACCCCTCATTTCATTTGATGAGAAAAAACAAATAACTGATTGATTTAGATACATTTTATCAAACTAAGCATTGTGTCAACAGTTCATACAGCGTGCACATTCAAACCCCTGCTAAACTGATTTAGTGATTGATGTTTTTATCGTTTCTACTGACATTTGAAAAGAAGATATGCAAAGAAATGCAGTCATGAAAACATATTGTCTTATAGAATAAAAGACTATACCTCTCTTGTCATGCAACAAAATAAATAACAACTTACATTATTATTTACCTCAGAGTATCTCCTCTTACGATTGTTTAAACATCTGTTCATTTTCTTCTTCTTTCTTCTCTGGATCACTCCGTCTTTTAGAGGCTCATGAGAAGTGAGCACTTTTCCTGCTATCCTATAGTTTCAAAAGCTGAATGGTGACGCAAGCTACTTTCTTTATGCATGTCTGATCAGTTCATCCATTAGCCAAAGACTGATTTGATGTTGTATGGGAAAGCGTGTTGTAGATGAATCCAAGCAGTGGTGAGATCCCCATTGTTCCACACTCCGTTTGCTGGGAGGAATGGAGAGGATGGCGAGAACGATTTGCAAAGCTTTGGGAGTCTCTTAGTTTGGGATTGAATCATTTGGATTTGGCTGTGGAACTGATGGATTTAATATTGAGTAGGGGATGTAGGTCTGACTGCAGAGGATCTCCTGTGTGCCCATTGGATTGGTCACCCCATGAGGATGGCAGAGCTGTGTTGCTCATGGTCAGCACCATAAACCATTACAGGGGCACATGCATGACAAGGATTTTCATCAGGATTATATATGTATGGAGCCACCATTTTAAATCTCTTGAGAAAAGATGCAGACATACAGACAGACACCAGGATAAACACTGCTCTTACATGTCTGCTTCAAATTATTGTAGCAATTTTGTATTAGGAAGAATTTTAAAGGCATTGCAACATTTTATTTTTTCAAGGATCAGGATATACAAGCTTGTGTGTATGGATCTTGTTGTGTGGCAGGATTGTGAATATGTGACAATTTTTGTCTTATTAGCTACATCACATCCTTTTATGCATATGCTAGTTTTTCCAGATCTGCTTTGAAAGATTTTTGCAACGTGTGGCACATTGTCAGCATGCAATACAGTTAAGGGATACCTCCCACACCAAGTTAAGATGGCTGGCTTGGTCACTCAGCCTCAACCACCCTTGATCATGCCATCAGCCACCCTGTTACGTGTGAAACCCACAGCCGGCATTATATTTGGTATCAATCTGAATTTCTCTCAGCCTTGCAAGGGGAAAATGTTCACAGGGGTCAGCCAAGGGACACACAGGGAGATACCGGGTGTGAGAGAGGGAGAAAGAGAGAGAGCAGAGAAAAGTGGAAGAGAAGGAGATTAGGGGGAAAATAAATGTAACACAGACAAGAGAGCTTTATTAATAGGATTATGGGCTCATAGATTTCGATATATCATTGGTTCGAAAAGGGAGTGAAAATGTCAGGGAATACAGAAAAGAAGGGGAGAGGAGAACAAGAATTTGTTAACAGTAATTTATTGAATCTGTATCACTAGGGGGTGAGAGAGTGATTTGGCCAAAAAGATAAGTTTTCATGTGGACAGAACTGGGTTGTGTTGAGGTAGTTAACTTTTTAGAAAAGATACGCAGGGGGGAAAAAAAAGGATGGCAACCACAACACATCATTAAACTTGGCATTTCATCCTTGTAAATATACTCCAAAATGATTTTCTTTTCCAAATTTATTAGTTATTTAGTGGTTTTAGGGTTGTAAGGTTATAGACAAAATCACTTTAATCGCTGAACCTGCTATTGCTTATATGCTACTTCATAAAATTATGTTTATTGATGCTATATAGCCAGTGCCAAGCTGTGACGATTCACTAAAGCTAGACAATAAAAGAGGCAGCCACCTTTAATGGGAGGAGGAGCATTTGCTTGTTACTAAACACAGCAGTTAACCTCTTTCACACACATTAGCAGGACCCAGTGTTAAATCTTATTTCTATTACTTTCCTTCTCACTTTATGATAGCTATAGCTCTCTTAAAGAAATGATATTGCTATTTTGTAATGACCTTTTTCTTGGTTCATTAAGCACAAACATAGGCCTCAGTGT
The DNA here is from genome assembly GCF_001640805.2 of Lates calcarifer. Lineage (NCBI taxonomy): Eukaryota > Metazoa > Chordata > Actinopteri > Centropomidae > Lates > Lates calcarifer. The sequence continues at coordinate 12,881,654 of NC_066845.1, forward strand.
TGAGAATATCTAAGTTATTACTGAATGACAGACTACTCTGCAAAATAATGCCAAGGCAACTATTTCTTTGTTTTCAATTATCTCTTACTTATATTTACACAACTTCAGAGCCACCATCTACACATTTACTGTACAGTATTTCAATTTCTGGTGCAGTAGAAAATAAGGAATCAATAACTGGTAGTGGTTATCAGCAAAGGATTTACATGAAGCTGGTAAACAAAGTTAAAGTAGTCTGAAAAAATTATAACAGGTATTGCATGAATAATATCTATAAACAGATACACAAACATATTCAATATGACAGAGAGAAATAAAAACTCACACTCAATCACAAACAGTCTGTTTGTTGTGTGGCTTCAAATGTGGATTTAGATTGTGGCACAAGCGTCTTTTTGTTTTTAGCTTGTGAAGATCGACTGTGTTTCTAAAATTAGTTGATGTGTGGCTCTGTTTTTACTTCCAGAGCATGCCGACAATCCTCAAACATCAATAATCCTACAGTAGCTACCACCACTACTTTGTTGCCACCGGTTTTTCTCTAGCTGCTCACATGGCAAAGCCTTTATGTTCTTTCGTTTAAGAATTTAGTTACAGTTGTCTGCTGTCACTTATTATCTCAGTGTCATATTATATTTCCCACAGTAGAGACCAGTGGAGATGTGTTCAACAGCTTTCTTGCCCTCTCTTGTGTGACTTGGAGTAGTTCCAAAGACTCTGAACATAGTAAAGTACAACTTTCTGAGACTGCTGTTAAGACGGATTGCTTTCTAAATCATTTTAAACATGAGGAATCACTCTAAAATGTTTCACTGTATCCGACTTGGGTTCCAATAGCGGGGAAAAATCTATTTTAAGCACAAAAACAAGAAATCAGCTATCGTTTAGTGCACATCTTTTCTAGTGGGTGAGGGGGTGGAGAAAGGTTGAGATTTTAAATGCCTCATTTTGATGAGCTTTGACAGTAATGCAGCCACATTGGCAAATGTAGCAGATTTCTATGACACCCATGTCATAGGGTTGTGGTTATGCTTCTGCTCGATCATTAGAGGAGACTTCTAAGAGAGACAAGTGAGAATGAGTAATGGTGCTGAAGCGAGCTTGTATAAACATGTCAGGGAGCAGAAAAGTTCTCATGTCATCTAGGTATTTTACTCTCAAAGAGTGACAAACTAAATAGCTAAAATCCCCTAGGCTAAAATCTCCACGCTCTACCACATTACAGTATTGGCTTCTAATGCCATAAGAATGTGACAATCGCATTTTGAAGCATTTTACATATCCTTTCTCAAACAGCCTTGTTAGCCAACTATGTTTGTTTTTCCTTCTTCATTCCCCCTCTACATTTCTCTGCAGGCATGGCTTTGGAAGTGGTGATGAATGAGTGGAAGTTGACTCATTATTAAAGGTGGGAGATGATTAATAAGGACCATGTGTGTTTTCCTCTATAGTGTAAATAAAATATATCATTCACGTAATGCAGGGCTGGGCTGGGAGAGTGATTTATGGTGTGTTAAAATGCACAGAGAGCCAAAGGCTGAAGCCCTCTCAGACACACAGGCGTGACAGTGCCCTACCCTGCCGCTTTAACATGGCTTAGAGATCTCACACTCCTGCTCTCGCTATCGCTCTCTGTTTCCTTATCTCGATTTCCGCCATGCTGGATTTATTTGTCTCAGACTTTCAGGAGAGTTCCCAAGATTGTTCTGAGGTCATTCTGAACTAATATAAATGAGACCTTCTAAACCTTACAATTCAGAGTCTATGTGTATTTTTGTCATGGATGAGATAGTCAAATTGCAAACTGAAAATTCTGAATGTTTGGGTTTTTTTTTTCCCCCATGATTGATTAGTAAGAAAAGAGCAACATAAGAATATGTATTCTTCAGGTGTAAAAATAAAAGTCAGAGTAACATGGCCCAGATTTAGAGGGCATACACAGTGAGGAATACTCTGCTTTAAAGGGGACTCACTTCTCATTCTTGATGTCCAGAGGAAGACACAGTGGATATGCCAGTCTCTTTGGCAGGTGGCCGCCACTCCACAGCCAAGGTATTGATTCACTCGTAGACCTCACCTTATTTCTCAACTTCAAATCCTGATGGAGTGTCTCTCTTTAAGTGTTTGAGGGCAGACTTCCAACAAGACACATCTTACATGGATTATCTCCTCATCAATCTTAGTGTCTGTTTGTGAAGCTTACAATTAGGAAGTTTTGGGAAGGTTTGCAGCCCCTCTTTGTTTGGCTCTAACAGCCAAACAACACACTGCAATATATATGTATAAAAATTGAACATGTGAGCCTCGACTGTTCAGTACACCACAATTGTGCAGCCTTTGTGTGACCGATAAATCACCATGAGGGAGACTAAAATTTGAACAAAGCAGTCATTCATTCTGTTTTTTTTCTCTTTCCAGAAAAAAAAACCATGCAAAAAAAATTGCTGTGCAGTCAACCACTCTTTCTCTCTCATTCTGATAACTCTGGTTTCACTTAGCATTTTGGTATTTCTGGTTTATAATATTTCCCCAGCTTTCAGGCAGTAACATTGTCCTTTTCTTCAACTGTGTTACTGAGCGGCGTCCATCGTTTTGCCTGTAACAACACAGAAAAGCAGATGTCTATATGCTAGTTTTACAGCTGTGAATAATCATCCCACAAAGTCATGGAGAGAAAAAGGAGCTTGCAGAGATGCGTTGGTTTTCACATGGGCATTTTATTGAAACCTTCTAAACTTTGCTTCCCCTGGTGGAGATTACCTCATGCCTATTTCCTTAATACATTCCCTGTATATTTCTTCAGAGGATACCACTGTTTGTTTTCTTTCTTCAGCCATTTTCACAATGTACAGTGAAAGTGGAACAAATGTGCGTATTTGATTACAAATTGGAGAACTATTTCTGTCAGAGGCAGCAAGCCTTATGCTACATCAGCTGTACGTCAATCGACTGCAACCTAAAATATCTGGAAATTCTATTCCATAAATGTGTGTGTGTGTGTGTGTGTGTGTGTGTGTGTGTGTGTCTGAGGGAACTTGCATGCAGAGTATGTGGATAAACACAGAACATGTGTATGAAAATGTGTGTTTTTGACATCAAAAAAAAGACTGACAATGGAACCTTGAGTAGCCCCATGATTCAGTATCCTGCCCATTCCCCATGGTTCCTGACCTGGGGGAAGGATCTGTCTGTCTTTTGGCAGGCTCCATAACCGCTGCCCTCCCTCACTGCAGTTATCATCACTTCATCTCAAATAGGAAAATAGGGGCACCGATGGAGGCTTGCGGCTCACTGAGGCTGTTTTTGGGTTACAGCTATTTCACTGAATTTCTTTTTAAGTCAGGCCCTTCCAGGCCCACTGGTGGCAGCTGCCTATTCCGCTGTTCACTGGGGGCATGCCCTGGTTTCATGTGTGCTGTTGTGGCGGGACTGATGGGGGTGGGTGGGGGGTGGGGGGAGAAGAAGATGGAGGAGGGGAATAGAAACGCTCCCGTTGTGCCACTGTGCCCCAACCACAGCCAGGGTGACACACTTACCAGCCAACATTCTGCCACCTTGCCCTGACGCCGCAGGAAAGTCGTGCTCTGCCTCTGAATGGGGGCACTGGGTGCAGAGGGAACCTGTTGGAGAAGACTCCTAAATCAGACTGCTGGGGAGACGGATGTTAATGTGCTGTCTTGAGGTCTTAAAGTACAGAGTTTGAGCCATAGACTCTTGCTGAGTGGGTCTACAAGGCAGCGGCTCCCTCATATTCTTTGTTTACACAGCCAGTGGAGTGGGACTACTTTACCTGGACCCACTGAGTTCACTCACACAAATCCTCCAATATGTACAAGTGAACATAAGGAGCTTAGCCCAGAGAAGGCAATTCAGTCTGCTCTCCCGGCCGTCCCCTGGAAATGACAAATTAGAGATGTTAAAAAGCCTGGTGTGGGTATTACAACTAAAGAAGCATTTTGGGGAGTTATGTACAAAGAGTTATTACTACAAGCAGCTATGCTATAAGCTCAGGCTTAGGCTTAAGTTCAAGAATTAACTACATATAATATGCCCAAGTGGAATTGATAACATACAAAAACATACATTTTGCTTGCTAGTCTTTAGAAATATATCATTTCTAGACTGATTTTGGTCACGTATGAGATGAGTGACAGTGGTAGATTTCTATTTTTCCTGTCTTCCTCAAATACAGACTAGATAAAACAGCTCTTACCAAATCACAGTCCTCCTCCTGCCCCAGTCACCCCTCCTTTTACCAAAACTCGTACCCAAATCACACCGAAGCACAGTAAGAGCCATGTTTAAGCTAATATACAGCATTTCCATAGAGTGGGTGTAACTGACACCAATCCCGGTGGGGCAATTACAGGAAATTAATTACCAGCCATTCCTGTATTAATGGTTTATTCCAAAATAAAGCAAGCTAATTTATTCATTTTGACACAGAAAATTGATTCAATGAGGATTATAAAAAGCTATTTGCTAAACAAAATGGAAGGGAGGAAGGGGAAATGAAGTAGGGGTTAAAAAAAGAAAACATGAAAAATCCTTCAAAATGCGGTAATTAGTGGATGATAATGCCTGCGCTCGCAGTGCGCTTCCCCAGTTCTCACTGTAGGTATTTGACTGGGGTTTTACAGCCATTTCCCAGTCTCTGCTCAGGTTTCCCTTCCTGTTTACCCTATACTGGAATCTCCTACCGCCAGAAAAGGAGTGGAATCTCTGCAGCGAGAGAGGATGATGAGGAGGGGTGAAGTCCTGTGGGTCTGGGGCCTGAGAGTGAGAAGAGAAAATGGGTGGGGTTGTCACGGAGAAAAAGAGTAGGAGTGGGGGAGACTCGGGGTGACAACACGAGTGGAGTTAGGGAGTGAAGCGGGGCGGTGGGAAGTAAAGGGAGACAGAGGGTGCGCTCTTGACAGCCTGAGAAACCTTGAGGTGCCATCTGGCGCGAGGGGGCCAAAGGACAGGGCTCACTGACCTTTGACCCAGATACCCCTTTTAGCAAACATCCCAGTGCTGCAGATTTATGGGCTGCTGAGGAACAATAACTGTCAGAGACCAGAGGGGAAGGCAGGCGGTGTTCCATTATCTTCAGGTGACTAGAGAGTTGAAATGAGTCCAAACACGGATGTCCAGGATGTGGTGTCTCACTTGTGAGTTTGACCTCACAGCAGCTCAGACAACACGGAGCAAGAGAGGGGGAGGGTATTTTACAGTCCACCTGCACATTTACACTGAGTTTTTGTTCTTTATTTTATCTCTGACTTGTTTGTCTCTTAACTGAGAGATTATTAAGTAAAAACTTTGGTGATGTTAAGTTTTTTTTTTGTTTGTTTTGTTTTGTTTTGGTTTTTTTTTTTGAGCAAATTCATTATCAGAGGACACGGGTGAAGGTTATGTCAAAGGCCATGAGTTAGGGGGCACAGTTGAGTCTAGTTTGTTTATAGTGAGAGACTAAAGTGAGGTGCTGTGTAGAGAAAGGGGCTGTGATCGACTGAACTCATAAGGGGGGAAAAAAAATAGAAACGTGTGTGATATTAGCAGGGAGAACAGTCTGTTTTCAACTGATTAGTTTGTCTGTTTGAACATTCAGGGATGTTTTTGTCTCTGCGAAACTTTTCGGTTTCCAGTCAAGTCAGCAGCATCACAACAATAATGGCAACTGCTCTGGGACCACTGTGACGAGGATCAGTACTGCCTGCGGAGCCTATCAGGGCACCCTGTGGCAAAGCAACCCCAAACAACTAATGTACCAACCTCCCCAATCACACATCCATCACACACATGCGCACACATACACAAGCACACAAACACGCGCCTCTTTTCTCAGCTATAGAGAAATAAAAACTACCTTAGAACAAAAGATGAAGAAGAAGAACACAGCACTCATGACAGCCAGCTGTCATTCACCATCCCATTTGATTGGTGCAATGGAGACTGATAAATCCTCCCTCTTACTTTACTTCTATTCATTTTATTTCTCACTCAATTTCATTCCCTTTCTTTTTCCCTCTTTTTTTTGCATCTTAAGAGGGGGATGGGGAAAGTCTATACATGTCCCTGGGTCTGAATAGACTTTTGTTTTGCTCATTTTTCCTGGTTCTGACTGAGTCAGTTGCAGGGTGCCCCTGATGAAGGCCCTCTCGGCCTCAGATGCAGGCAGGCTGTCTGGTAGCTTAGTTATCATTCAGAGCAGCCATGCTAGCACCCAGCGGACAAATCTGCCACCTTGGCCTGTACAGGACTAGCTTTCTTAGACAAGCTCAATTAGTATGGCCATACAGGCTTGAGCTAATCTACTGAATGACAGTTAGGGGAAAGTTTATTTTTTTTTATTTGTCTCTCTTAGACTCTATCCTTTTCCTCTCTTAATTTGCCTTTCTCCCACACACTAAAAACAAAATAACAACATCTAAAGAACCTGTTGTGAAATATTGATGTATTCAGGTCATTATTCAATTTAGTTTGTACTTTAATTTGATGTGAAAACATATATTAAAAGCCCTCGTTGTGGCCACATTCATGTGTATGTTTGTGCACTGATCTGATACCAAGTATGCAGAGATTCCTTTCCTTCTTTTATTTTGGTATTTTATTACTTGATTATGCTTTGCTTAATTAGCTCTCTCTGAGACTGTGACTCTGACATGTGCAGGATTCCTATGGACAACACAAATAACTGTCCAGAGTGCCCCTCTTGTTCATCCTTTCCCTGCCTCGCTTTGTACAGCGTGGTGACATCACAGATGCTAATATTTGCTGGCTAGTGTGGCATCTCTTAGTAGGCGGCCTGGAATTCCAGACATTTACTCCTATCGGGAAGCGGCAGGATCAGTAATGCTAACTATGCGGATCATTCTGAGAAGATTGGACTGCAGCCGGCACGTCCTCTTAATAATGCTGTGCGTTTCAGCAGTACGTCTCAATCGAGGGCTGCAACAACCCAATGCCTCCATTGTTCCTGCCCTCCTTTTGTGATGCAGTCAGGAAAAAAAAGTAGCAAGCAGGCCCTCAGATTTCATTTCTTTTCTAATGGCATGAAAAGATTTCATTGAAGTGCAGATTGAGTGTGTGCCGCTGCGGGTTGTGGAGCGAGGCCAAAAGCTCAGTGCCCGCGAAAATGCCCTAGCTGGGCAGCGTCATTCCAGCACCAAACTTATGTTCTTCATTGAGGCCGGGCAGCGTCATAGCAACCCAAAGAGATGCATAAAAGATGACAGCAGAGACGCCACTTTTATATGCCCCTCCACAACAAGACACACATTGAGCTGCTTTGAGCCCTACTGAGGTCAAATGAGGCTGTTCTAACCCAGTAATTCAGTGCTGTGTTTCTCTTTCTTTTATCAAAAGAAAATTGTGTATTCATTCAAATTATATATCAAATTATATATCCACATTTTTGCAGACAGGGGCACATTTGCGTAAAGTGTAACCAGTATACATTCATATTCTCTTCACATGTCTTTGTAAATGCATGGATTGTAGTGCAGTGGGGCTGTCAGTCTGCCTAATTGCTGTCTTCTCTGTATATGCACAGATACTACAGAAGATATGCTCTGCTCTGGTAATTCTTGTTGGGAGCATATGCTCATGTAAAGCACAGGCGATTGCCTACCAGTCCATCATCTCATACGTCTTTCTGACCAGACACTTTTCTCTGTGAACTAGAGAGGACTTTAACATGACTACCCTCTTCAGCATTTCTCCCCATTTTTCCATTTGGATCATATTTTTTTTTCATATGGCTTCATCCTCTGCAGGTAAACTTGTTGTGGGCTGTAATGGTGCGAAGGACAGACAGGGTCTCCTAGCTAAAGTGGTGATAATTGCTTAATGTGTTAAGCTGGAGATCCAGCACTAGTCCAAATAAAGATAGTCTGTTTCAAAACCACACACACATGTCTTTGGAATTTCCTTCCCCTGCTCTCCGTGGCTTTCTCTGCCTCCAGCACACTCTAACCTCTTCCGTGTAAAAAAGTGAGAAATGTGTGTCACTAAATAAATTCAGAAAGAAAAGAGGGCGAACACATGGATATGTGTGTATCTACAGGAAAATGTGTGTATAATATGTACGGCAAATGTGTGTATCAGTGTGAGACGACAATCTGGCGAGAATGGGATGGGTGAAAGAAAAAGCAATATTGTCCTGTAGGGCTCAGACACTCATGAAATTAATCTATTATCTTCCTGTGCAGCTGCCATGTACGATACAAGGTGCTTGACAATTCCTTGTGCCATTGTGACTCCGTGACATTTGCCCATTCACCAAGCTCGCTGACACCAACAGGATCTGGTCTTGCCGTCAAATTAAGGCAGCGAGTGGGGAAATGAGAGCGGTGGCATCGGCCAGGAAGAGCCCGAGAGGCGGGATAGATTTCCCCTTGTGTTTAAAGACCTGACCTAAGCACCTTGCCCAGGGGTTTTTTATCAGCTGGAGCTGAAAAACACCTTCAGGAGGGAGACGGTGATATAGCCACAGTCGGTTGTAATGGTGTGACAAGGCTGAGCTGTCCTTGCACACCTCTTGACTCCCCTCCCTCCCCCTGATCTTCTCTACTATCCCTACTCTTCTTTTCCCTCCCTCTCTGCCAGACTGGGTCCTCTATCTAAAACTCCGTCCAGTTGGGAACGGGCAGGCTTTAAATGCCTGTCGCCCAGTGTCATAGAAGCGGCTACACGCGGGGTGTCCAGTGTCACAACACAGGCTGGGCCCTGTCAAGGGCAAAATGAATTTGTTGGAGGGAAAAAGGTAGAGGAGGAGAGAAAGAGAACAGAGAAGGGATATATTACGGCGAATGATGAATAACCCGAAAGTGCCCAGATACTCCACAAACGATGAAGAGAGAAGAGAGGTGAGGTGATGGGAGGAAGCGAGAGAGGAGTGGTAGAGGGGGGTCTGGGCCTTGCTGTTGCTGGCTCAGGCTTACGGATAGCAGCTGTCAAAGGAGCAAGGTTTTATTTATTTATTGTTGGTCTGCTTAAGAGATGGTGAAGGTCAGGCTATGTGTCTGCTCCCCAGCTTTGTTACGTGAACTGGTTCAATTTATGAAATATGTCTGTTAACAATGCTGCCGATGTAATCTCTTTTTCACCCACATGCATTCTTTCGCACACCCTTCTCCTTTTCTACTATTTCCACTCCTGCCATTGCTGCTGCTCCCACAGTGACCATGGTAACCTCATCACCATATTCACTGCTCTTGCGACAATGTTGTAGGATGAAGAGGTCAGTATATTATTTCCTTGAAGAAATAAACGTGACAAATGTAATTCTCTTCAAGTGAGGCTCTGTCAGCTGTGATTGCAGTATCAGTGTATTTAAGGGTTTATGTCTGTGAAGCAGAGGGTTATTTATTGTTTAATAGCACAAAGAGAGGTGAGTTCTTTTGTAACTCAATTGAAAGTGGTGTATTATATTTCAATTCTACATCTCAGGCTTATCCATTATATTCATTCTGTATTCCTGTACTGCAGCATGTACTATGATTGACTACCACCTTTTAAACTAATGTGTCACTGTGCATACACCGCATTGTATTTATGCAATATGCATATTGTATAATTCACATAATTTATGTGCCCCATGTTTGTGTGTTTGCTTTTAGTATGACAGGTCATTGGTTTAGAGTCAGTTTCACATAACATGATGAACCAAATGGCAGTTCATACATGCAAAGGGACCACATAATTTGATGGATCAGTTAGCCAGTCTACAGTGTGATGCAATGGGTGTATCAACACTACATACAGTGAAGATAGCCACAGGTTTTTTTTGGTTTTTTTTTTGGTCGTCGTTGTTGTTTTTTTTCTTTTCTTCGAACTGCGTCATCTGTCTAAACAGTTTCTTTCCTGGCTGTCTCTGGCAGGTCCTCAGACAACCCTGCACTATAACCAACATAACCGCACCACCCTGTCACACTGTCAATTTGTGTGTGTTAAATCTGCCCTGAGCTGGAGCCTAATTCATGCTTAAATATACTGTACAGTTTATAAATATGCTCCACAATGTACAGTGTGATTTCTGCTGTATATTACATGCTTTCCATAGACAGTGCTTGTGGTGCTCAAGCTTGTTGCTCAGTCTCATCTCATTCTGACTGTCTGGGAAGCCAGACAGACTGTGGCCTGGATCACTGCTGCGCCACCAGGCCCCGCGGCCCTTTCCTTGGTCAGTAAACCAGAGCAGGATCAGTGGGCCATCTATCTCTCTATCCATCTCTCCATCCTCCTGTTGGAACACTCAGTGTTCACACAGTTTGGGTCAAACCTCAAAGCATGTCTGATCAGACTAAAGATACCATAGTGTTTGAGTGGATTCCCCTTTTTCTTTTATTTTTTTTACTCCGTGGTTCAACCAGAGCGAAAGAGGATAAGAGCATGTTGTTTGGAAAGCGGTCGCACATCTGAGTTTAATAAAGCGTTTTGGTGGAGATGGGTCATACTGTGTGTCTTCCCTTAAGTGAACCGAAGGTAATCTGGGACAACTGGGGCTCAGGGGCAGCTGGTTTGTGTACGTATTCATGCGTGTGTGTGTTTTTGTGTTTTATATGTGGTGTTGTAGGGGGGTTTGAGGGGAAATAGGAGGGTGACGGGGTGAGTAAACAGTTTGCGAAAGAGCAACCAGGGGAAATGCAGGGCGGCCAGTTTGTTTTTGATTGCTTGGGGCCCAACAATTTATAGACATAAATATAAACAGAGAGCGGGAACAACTAATCCCCCCAAATGCAAGATTAAGAAATGAAATGATTCCAAGATGACCCTTGATTACAGAGCGAGGGTAAGTTTGATGGAAAGGGCATGTGACATGGGTACTTAGCAGTGGGCAAGGGAAACCAAACGGGGAGCGGAAAAACTGGGCCATGGAAGGTCCAACTGTTAATTTGCATTTTGTGAGTGACGTAAATAAGGGCTTTGGAGATTTCTAACCCAAGAGTCATGACCATGTAATTATCACAACTTTCGGATCAATATCCGCTCATTTGCAGAACAAAGCTACAATCTAACCATCAGTCCTCCTCGTTCCCTTTACTTGCATGTGACTGAGTGACTTTGACAACTAAACTGTATGTGTGCCCAGTTTTTAAAATAGCTTGTCTTTCTTTCTCTCATGTGGCGGCATATTGAGCTCTCCCACGCACACATTATTTTAACGAAACACTGAAATGTCGAGCATGTGCTCCTTGGCCCTGAATATCAAGAAACTGACACTGATAGAGAATTTATTTGATCCATACAGTCGTATCCCTTCACCCTTATTCAAACTGTGGATTCATCTAAATTCTATGGAATCTACAGCAACACATTTCTCTTTTTCTCTTCCTCTCTTTTTCGCCCTCAGAGTTCAGAAGCTTGTAGGTCTTTAATTATGTATAATATTCTTTTGCCCTGTTTTATGGAAACTCCAGACTGGATTCGCTCAAGTCATCGACTTGAAAGTTTGAAAACCTCCAGTGACAAGAATATTAATGTGCCAGCAGTGTCATATCTGTTTCAGCTCATGCATATTCAATGTCCCCCCAGCTCTCCAAGATTTATGTCAGACTTTGCCGGAGTGTAGTTTTCCACCATTGGAGATAATAGCATGCTAAATTGATGTTATCGGGGGCAGGTTTTTTCCTCTCTACTCCTCTCCAGGTCGGGGGGTTGGGAGAGAGGGGAGAGAGGAGGAACCCACTCGCCTGGCTGCTTTTCAGACTGTTGGCGGCTTTAGTGCTCACCTCCACCCACCGGCCTGTTCTGTAGTAGCAGCAGTCTGAAAACCTCCGTCATGGGGGGAGAGGAGAGCATATTTTGGAAGGAGATTAGGGGGCGATCCTGTGGATTATCTTTTAATTAAGGACGGTTGAGTTGTGCCCACTCTGGTGGAGCAAACGCCCAGCTGCTAATGAAGTTTAAACAGACATACTTTATTTAATTACCGCTAATCGCTGGGGCCCAAAGTCCGGCCCTCTTTGATCTGCCTGTCGCACTGTAATCTTCCTGGCAGATACCATCTCCCGTTCTACCCGGATCCCTTTTAGAAGTTGCTACGGGAGGTCCAAGATTAACCATGGGTTAATTGAGACAGCCGAAGTGGAAGTGTGTGTCTCTGTGAGTGTGTTTGTATGTGTCTTTGTATGTGTGTGTGTGTGTGACAGAGAAAGATAGAGGACCAGAGAGGGAGAGTGGTAGAGGGAAAGAAGGAGGGAGGATGGGCAGTAGGTTGATTGATGTGTTTGTGGCCTTAGAAGTCATCCTGTTTTCTCAGCCTCTGCTCTCTCTTTCTCCCTCTCTCTCTCTCATACTTTCGTTCTCTCCCTTTCGTGGTCAGTTGCCACACCAGGATGTGTTGGTCACACACTGCCTGGTTGTTTGACTTTAGGGACACTAGGGGGCTGTAATTATACCTGACCTGTGTCAGGGCTTTTTTTTCTTTCTCTCAGGCCCTTGGCAAAGATTTATTGACACTTGTCAAAAAATCTCCCTTTAAGTACAATTCAATATTTAGTGAAATATTTTGAATTATGTATAGTATTTAGAATTTTGAAGAATTTCTGTTGAGTTACATAAGCAGACCTAAATCAAAGAAACCTTTCAACCCCTTTTGCCAGATGGATTTCCCTCTTTGTTTTCACCAGGCGGATCACAGTGTGTACCTACGTATACTTTTATCGCCCAGTTATCGTTTACTATTGTTTTACTGAGGCCATTGTTGTCATTGTTCATATCAATGTAAGTGGATGGTGAGCAGCTGTTATCTTTGTAAGGTTCAGAAAGGTCAGCAGGGGCAGCAGAGAGCGCAGCAAGGGGCTTTTGTGTGGCTGTATGTGTGTGTTTGTGTGTGTGAGAGAGAGAGAGAGAGAGAGAGAAGAGAGGAGGGGGTTGTCTTTATCTGACCAGGGGGAGCCATGGGCTTCCTGTTAATTGGGTTAGTGCAGCGACCAGGGGCAAACCGTGTGACTGGAGAAAAATACTGTGAGAAAAACCCTAAGAGGCACTTTTGTCTCAGCTGAGACATATGGCAGAGGAGCTGTGAGCACACTGAGTCTTCATCTGGAGGGAGCGAATGAAGACGGTGTGAGAAAGAGAGAGGCAGAGGGAAAGAGAGAGATACACGTTTCCCCAAATTAATGCGGTATCCCCAAATCGAGTGAAAAAGAGCCAGAGGACACACTTGCTGTGGTAAACTGATCTCCCTATCCATATCTCTATCTAACGTGCACACAACACACACACACACACACACACACACACACACACACACAAACTCAACATCCTTTGTCTTTCCAAATCTCTCACACCCACCCTCCTCAACATATCTCTTCAATCCTCACCCTTTCAATATGTTTCCATTTCTTTCCTTCACCCCCATATTCTCACCCGCCTGTTCCCATCCTCCACACCTGAAAGATTGCCAATAAATGAGTGATTTATATTCCGATAAGAGATGTTAACTAAATCGCTGCATGCATATTCATACCTGAAGCTGTTGATTAATGCTGGCTTCACCATAACAGAAAATGTGTATTGTTTTCTTTTTCATTGTAACATGAACTATAGAGTCAGTAAAGGCCGTTACATGCCTCACAAAGAGATTTACTGCTTTAATTATCCAAAGTAAAATGGCAAAAATTATTCATAGCCCTGCTTAAAACATGGTTGATGGAATTATGTATCGCAATTTGTGAATAATTGAATCTTTCCTTCAGATTGTGACAGAATAGTTAATTTATTAATAGACGTACACAAAGTCGAGTCAAAGCCTCGGTCGGTCCTGCGGGTAGAACTGCTTTCAAGAGAATGAACCCTTGTTAAATAAGTTACAGAACATAGTCCTGTGTAGACGTCTGAGTTGCAAACAAACCCGAAAGACACAGAGGGGAGAGGGAGAGACAGAAAAGAGAGAGAAAGTGTTAGGAGTTTCACAGACACACCGGGTGTTAAACACAGTGACGTCTCAGAGGCCCTTTGGTAGAGGAGATGAAATATTAAATGCGTTAGTGTTTATTAACAGGATGAAACAAAGGGCTGCCTCCCTTTGACTTGTGCACATTGACACTTGGCACAGAACAAACAAAATCAAATATGGTATTGATCCATAATGGATGAAAAAGCCAACTTTGAATGAGTAGCATTATTTAAGAATTAGGAAAGGGAAGAAACAGAGAACAGGGAGACGCACTGTTAGTAAACATCAACATTTTGTCAGCTGCCTCGCTGATACACAAGACTGGTTTAATCCACATAACTATGTCATATATAAGTTTAATATATACAAGCCTCTGTAATTATATGACATGACCAAAATATCATGAAATCAACATCTTTTGTTAGAATGCAGTATATTTAATTCAGTATATAAAATAGTTACAAGACATACATCATGAAATATTAGTCATTATAGTTCGTGAACTGTAACAGGAAATGAATGCAGAAGTTTTTGGGGAGTTGAGTAAGGAAGTGTAATATATCACAAAACCTCGGTGAGAGTGCTTGATGTAAGCCACTTTGCATGTCTTTCATAGTAAAGCAGGGCCAGGGTGACATTTAATGTTGTTAGCAGTTTAACCCCTCGCCCCTGTCCTTGAGGCCCTGTCATGTCCGAGTGGCACCCCAACTAAGCACTTTTGACACGGGGGCTCCAGGCTTGCGGCCCCTGCCTCCGCTGACAGTTCCTAACAAAGGGCCCCTCTTCCATTGATTGCCCTTTGCTGTTATGCAAATTCTCAAGAGTCTCACTGCTCCCCAACCCATGGAGGAAGGTATGGGGGTTACAGCAAGTAGCAAAGTTTGTTGTTGTTGTTGTTCTTCTTCTCCTCTCTCTATTTTTTCCTTGGAAGACATCTCTGAGTTGTGTCACAGAAGTTAAAAGTCCTTTCCCTGCAGTTCTAGACCCCCTTCCTCGATTCTGTGTCTGCTGCTTCTTTCTTTTCTTCTGTCTCATTCATCTAAACTTCCCAGAACCGTGTTTCCCCACCTGCTAATGTTTCATGGCACAAAATAAAGCAGGCCGACCCTGTATGCAGAGATAAATTTACACAGGTACATGGAGCAACGCACACTCACACATGCACATGTACATATATTCAGACACAAACTCTGCTATCCACTACCTATGTTCTCTCACTCACCCACATATTTAGTCTCACTAGCACACACTTGACACACAGGAGAAAATCCCCTGTAGCCTATTCCTTCTGGTTGTGGTTCATATTCTGTGCCCTAATGCCTTCCCCAGCTGTGTGTTTGTGTGTCCCTGGGGAGTCCAGGCATAGCTGCTGTAGTGACCTGATAAAATCTGGGAGTAACTGATGGGTTTGCCCACATGCTACGGAGCCTCAGGACCCCACAGGCATCCTCGGCAAAGGCCCGTCTCCCTTGGACCCTTTCAACACCTCCTCGACACCCGCTTAATACAAATTCCACCAGTGAAAATCCAAACATACTCTGTGTTTTATTAAAAAGTATGCCTCTAGGACTATTTCTCATGATCTTTGAAGTGGAAGCTCTTGTCACTGTGTGTGTGTGAGAGAGAAAGAGACAAGGCAGGGTGAAAAAGTGATGAACCCTAGAAGACCACTTTCCATGTTGATGTGTTTGATCTGCATCATCCCTCATCTAGCTACTTGCAAAAAGGAATGAGTGCCTGCTTTAAAAATTTCCCACAGAAAAAATTAGTCAGCTTTCACTTGAGTTTTGCAACTGAATTGGATACAGTGGAATTTGAACACATTTGTTTATTGAGAACTTGTGTCAGCATTAAATAAATTACATGACTAGCTGTTTGAAAAAGTCTTATTTGTCATCTTGGCTTTTAAAATTGTAAAAATAACAATCTAGAGCACAAGAGAGCGGGGGAGTGAGGTACTGTTAAAACACAACATTGGACGGCGTTTGTCCCGATATTTCATGAGTGCCTTGACCTCCAAATGACTTAAGGTTATCGAGGCATCAGGGCAGCCTGTTCTGGATTCCAAGAGTCGACATAAAACTAAGAGGAGAAAGTGTTTGTCCAAGGCAGATGTGATGATGAAGTTTTCTCTTCCCTCCAGATTCACAGGAACCTCTTTTGCAGAACATTAACATATTGTTACATAAACTGCTGAGAGAGTTGGAGTGAGAATGAGAGAGGGTGAGGAAAAACATTTTAAGTTTTAGTATGTGTGTTTTATTGCACTGAGTTGTGATAGCAGCCCTGGTGTGTAGACAAATCACATCAGCCTTTAATATTTCAGTTGTATTCTTTAACCCCCTGGAACCATATCCCCATACCAGTGAGTATGTTGTATTTTGTGTCATCTTTCTCACATTTCACATGAAACTTAATTGCATTTATGTGCAAGTATGTTTGTCTTCATGTCAACATCGAAAGTACAACAGAGGCAAAAAGGGAGTTTAAAAAAAGTGCATGATGGCCGATGAGGGGATGTATATGACCCACTCCGTAGGAGGAAAAATAAACAAAAACGGAATGAAGAGGAGGAGGAAGAATAGAGGAGGCGGAGGAGTAATAAAAACAGAAAAGAAGTGTTTCCACGCTTTTTCCAGCTGTTTTCCCATGGAAAGGCACCGGTTATCCTACACAGCTTGTTACAATAGAGAGAACGAGCCTGGTGGGATCTAGAATTGACAACTTGTGTCTGCTTAGTTACACTAGTTAATGACCCTAATTATCTTCCTCCTTGCTGTGAACAGTCAATAAACAATTAGTGTGGCATATGGACCCCCTAAACTCTGTGTTTTCTATCTCCAAGACAATGGGGTGTCCTTCTCTGGCAGTGGTGGAGTGTCAGTACAGGCTGATTAAAGTACGTGGGAAACAGTAATCAATGGCTTATCCTAAGACCCTTGAACACTATCCTTTCCTTGTAGCCTTTGCCTCCCGGCTTCATAAGCACTGATGAATGGCAAGACTCCATAGAGTCCATCCATGTTACTTTTATCTCCTGTCCTTTTAGATCAGTAGTTAAGAACGAAAGGAGACAAGGTGCTGATTAATTTGATTTCACCGGGGCTGCAGAGCCTTCTGGCCTTTGGCTAGTTTGTCCTCTAGCCCTCTTTACTACCCATCTTTCAGGCTGCCAGGACCTCGAACATCTCTGTCGAGCGTTTGCGAGTTCTACCTTTGAATTGGGCTTTCTCTTCTTGGTAGCCATACCTAGGCAGGAAAAGCTAGCTTGAGGGAGAAAGAGAGGAAGCAAAACCCTTTGAATATGGATGGAGTTCAGGTGAACTACACCTGAACCCTGCCTGTGATGTCTTTATAGAGAGGTGTTTCTGACTTTCTTTTGCTTTTCAGCCGCCATCAAAAGTTCAAGAGGCAGTAGTGTTTTGTATTCAGGGAGAAGAGAACCTTTCAAACCTTTGGGATAAAAGAGCTGCACAGTGTCAGTCTGAAAGGTAAAGGAGAAGGAAGGAGGACGGCTAAGAGGGTGCAGAAGAGAGGAAGAAAGGGGTGCACTTTGTTGTGCCGTTTCACAAGACTAATCTGAAATAAGCACTACTCTCCATGGGGAAGAATAATTGATAAATGCTAACAAGGATGGGCAAAGTTTTACTTGCATTGTTGTATTGATACTCAAGGTTTTAAGAGCTCTGTCCAGTCAAATATGAACATGACAGTTCAGTTTTATGTCATCAAAATTCAGGCTATTTAATCATTTCTGCCATTTCTTTTCATTTAAGAAGAAATTCATGTGTACTGTAATGAAAATTATAATCTTAAAAGATTTTTTTTTGGGGGGGGGGGTTAAAGTCATATTTTAACCTGTGAAATTAATTACAAGATTTTTTTTTTTTTTTTTTTACAGAAAAGACATGGTTCTGCTTGAGATATTTAAGAGGAAACTACAGAGAAAAAATAACTGCCAGTCAGTCTAATGGCATTCCTCTATTCTTGATAATTTCCTTTCCTTTCCATTCCAATATTATTTCATTGTTTCATTGACAGTCTGAAGTGGTAGCTGATCCGAGGGGGAAAAACACTCAAGGAATGTGACACAGTTGTTTTTGGAAAGAGGAGATGCTAGCCTAGAAAGTTACATTTTTCATTGTGATCATTTCCTTGCAGAGTAAGTTCAGACCACACTTGGGTTTTAGGACATTTCTGCAGTAATTTCTGGCTTCTTTAAAATTGAAAAAAGCCCAGTAGCACTGTTCTGAATATTTCCCTTTGGCTAGAGAAGAAGAGTTCTGATCTCTTGGTACGAACTATATCCCTGCTGGCAGAGGTTCTGATGCCTTGTAATGGCCCTCAACGGATTTGATAAGATTATTGCTTTTCTAACTCTAATGTTTTCCCTTTACTTTTCTCTTTCTATGGATACTATTTCTGTATTTATGATAAAGCACTGCAGCTTCATTTGTAGGGAAAATATTGTGGTATATAGTGTGTTCATGTGTTACTGTTATGTATGAACCTGTATTTGCACAGGTATCCAATATAAAATCCCTGCTCTGTAGCTGGCAACAAATTGCTCTTAATTTCTATAGATCAGAAATACATTTCAATTTATATTTTAGATCTTGTTAAAAAATAAATAAATGAATCTTTAGTTGACACAGTAAATTAATGTTGGTTTGGTATGCACATTTAACTGTTTGTTTTAGCCAAATCCAAAGTAATATCACCAGATGCAGTGTTTGGATTAAGACCTATCCACCCCCAGGTGAATTTGCACCAGGTGTGCATTTATGAAAGGTCCTCTTTCCTTATTGGATAGCTAGCCTCCAACAGTGGCCCTTATTTAAGACTGGTTTGCATGTTTTTCCCATGAGGAACTTGGAGTAACTTTGCAATTACAAATCACAGCAGTAACAACATTGTACTTAAGTATGGCTCTGCTGGTTGCCTGCTACTTGAAGCATGCCTTTTTCATTGTACGTAATTAGGCTAACTCAGTGCTTCAGTATTAATGGTTAGACTGTCGGCTCAGGGGATTAACTTAGTCGTGTTGGAGGGTTAGTGAAGGGGTCTGCATGTGAGAGGGCCTATTGTCCCGCCAGGTCACTGATCTAGGAGTTCATACCCACTCAAGGCCAGGACTTTACCCTCCTCTCTCCACTTCAGCAGGCAACAGAATTGGCTGCATTGTGTGATATGAGGTGGAAAAGAGTCCACTGCCCCACCCATCCACTTGGGTCTTGGAGTGTGTTTTGAACGGCACTCATCACAACACTGGCTGTGCACATGCACATGCACACACACACGCACACTTGCACACAGACACGCAGTAGCTTCGTGTCCACACTCAATAACCAAAGGGAAACTCCAGCTGGGAGAGCCATTGATGCCTTCGTAACAGGCTGATTGTTTCCTTTAGGAGAGGGAGGAGCGGGGAGGAGAGAGTGGGCAGGTCACTAACTCCACCCATAGGCATTGAGAGGGGCCTAGCAGGTGTAAACATCTAGTCCTCCTCTTTTTATGAGTGGCCAGGAGGAGAGGAACCCCCAGGTAGTCACGGAGCACTGCCCTGGAGGAATTGAGAAATTAAAAGTGAAGAGAAAAGGGACAGAGATCCAAGAAGGATCACAGGCCAGGCTGGATACATGTTAGACTCGACCCAGGTGTTCTGCTGTTATGATATGAGTTGCCTCTGCCCTGCTGTGAGAGGCAGATAACCTCTCTATTGACCACTGAGTCTGAGATCACTTTTCTATGGCTGGACAGCTGTAACACAGCACACCTTAAAGCAGCAGCTGAAATAGGTATAAATAATGGCATTTTCTGGCACTGGCAATACTTGTCTGGATAGGGAAGCTCCTGTGGTGATTCTAGGGCCCATTCAGATGATGGAAATTCAGCTCTCAATGATTAATCTCCATTTACTTAGCTGCGAGTAGCCTATCCCTGCCAGTTTGGAAAGCGATACAGCACAGGAGCTTAGCTTGTCCCTGAATGGGGCTCTGTGAGAGAAGTTAGTATATGTTTGAGACGCTTCTGATGCTTATAATGCATACTCTTTTGGTAATGCTGTTGGGATTATAGAGTAGAAGGAGGCAAATATATCGACCAGCATGCTGTTTATCCGCTGGCTCCACACCCTCCAAACAGAACCCCATTACACAGGCCAGTTTGGAGAGGCTTAACACCTGTTTTTTTTTTTTTTTTTTTCAGTTCATATAAACTCATTCTCTCCCTCCCTCTCGCTTAGTTTTTGTCTTCCAATGCAAAGAGGATGAAGCCAGGGGAATGAGAAGAGCTCCATTATTGCTGTATTTTCTTTCCAGAGAAACGTTATTTACTAGAAAGATATCATCCTAGCTTTTAATCCTCTTAGTGGTGGATTGCGGTTGTACTTACAGCGCCATGCACCTGCTAAACTGCCTTCTCTTAAAGCTGTATAAACACAGCCGCAGGAGCCATTGCCTTCCCAAGCCGAACCCATCAGCTTGTTTTTATGAGAGTTAGAGAGAGGGAGAGAGCTCACAAGAAGTTTAGAGGACACCGTACTGATGGGATGATGTTCGAGGTCCCTCTCACTCTCACGTCGGATGTGGTCAGACCCCACCTGAAGCCTGTGGTTGTTGGTAGGCTACTTGGAGAGGATCCTCAAGACCACTAAAACAGTCTAGGGCCTGTATGTGGGAGTGTTTACACAAGGACTGTGAGCATGCTCACATGTCCTCACTGTGTAAGTTCAGAGAGGGAGGCTGTTTGACTTTGTTTGTTTTACAGAAAACTCAAGGAGGCCCTGTCTGTGTTTCTTCTTCTTTTAATGTTCATGACTGTTGTATACCAATGAAACATTTTAAAATGTAGGTTCAGTTTTATTTCTCCTCCATATTAAGGTTGTTAAAAATGAAATAACTTTTGCTTCTGAGCCTGTGTTTACATTTAGAAAGTTGAGCTTGAGCAGTGTGTTTTTTCTTTCTTGTGAATAATCCCTCTTCCACCTCCTTAGTAAAGGACATTATGTCTAGCTGGCATGACAGCGGCACTGCACTGTGTTAACATTACCTCCTCCTTTCTAACAGGGTTACAGACACCACTCATCCTCACACTCCCTCATGGGAGAGACAGACAGAGAGACAGATAGAAAGACAGGGAGTGAGTGGTAGAGACAAAAACAGATAGAGGGAAAGTGTCTCTTATGTGTGTGTGTGTGTGTGTGTGTGTACATAGGCTGGAGGGAGGGAACTTCGACCGCAGGCAAACAATATGGAATTTGAAATATTAGCTGGCGCAGTGATTGAACATGGCTCCCTTATCACTGGGTTGCCAGGTTGGCCAGCCATAACGATGACTTATCACAGGGCTGAGGAACATGGAGTATATAACAAGATTCTCCGACATGACAAACACTGCCCTGAGGAGACACACACCACATACTGTAGTCTGCCCCAAACCAGGCCATCCAGGACTGGAAATGGAGGATTCTCCTAGGACTATAACACAGGTGGAGGTGCATCTGAATGAAGAAGGAGCATGTTTTCTACTTGTTATGAGATGAGATGCCAAGTACTGTGCGCACTGACAAATGTTATAAGTGCAATGACATTTTACTGTCCAACAGAATAACAGGAGCATAATATATCATCAAAGTTTTGATAGAGTTGTTTGTCACTGTCAGTGCCTCTACAATTACTTTGCCAGGTGCTGACATTTCTGGCTTTCATACTCACTTTGTGACCTATACACTGTTGTGGAACAATGCCCAAACACCATCAACTCCTTAAAAATGAGAATGGTGCTACGTGGAACAAAACTTGACGTTCCCAGGCCAAAGAGTCAAATGCCAAAGCGATATTATTTTACATGTTAGTTACACCAAATAACTCTCATTCTGTGGAATATGGAATGTGATTTTAATGTGATTTTAATATTTCACCTCCACTAGAAGGTTTTGTGCTCTTTATTTCTTTGTTACATCTGAAATTGAAAAAGATTGTAACATTGGAACATTAACTGTGATGCAGAATAAAAATCACATAAAGAACATTATGCTGTTGCCAGGATATTCCCCCTTCATTAGCTGTTAGTAAGCTCAGATCGAGAAATTGGAAGTGAGTGTCTTTTCCTTACTTGCAAGGTCATGCTGCAGGTCAATGATGAGCTGTGGACAGCATTCTGTGCCTTATGACCCCTCTGTTAGATGCTGACTCTTCTTTCTGCCTCCCTCAGTGGGGGATAAAGAAGGGAAAGAGTCAAGGTCAGGCCCGAAGGGACGAGGGGAAACTTGGAGGCACAGAGGGGATTCTAGTCGGTAGCGGAGTTAGCAGTAGAATTAATAGCAAGTCTTCTCCTTAACTCCCTAATCAGAGTCTTGATAAATGTTGGTGATTTCCTCAGCGTGTCCTCTTTGGCCAAACACTACAGTGAAACAGAACAAGACTGAGTATATTATATTTGCAGAATTATGTAAAAGTCATTTAGGCCATATAAGGTATTGAAAGAGTTGTACTACATAATGTTGAGTGCTGGTAATGTTCCATGGTGTGCTGGATGCTAGCCTTTCAGCTCAGAACCTAAGAGCCATGAACTTTGACCTTTGGGCTAAAACAAAAACAGATGCCAGGTGAGTTGACTCACATCCGGCTTTAAATACACTGGTGAGGAATTTTTCACCCTGTTCTCTGCAGTGTTATTGCTTCATCTCCTCCTCCTGCGCTTCCCACCAGTCATACTCCTTAGCAATGAGAAGACCACCCCCTCTTATCTTCTTTTTTTCACTGTCTCTATCCTTCTTTTTTTTTCTTTCACATTCTCTCTCTGGAGTTTTCATTAATTATGTTCCTTTGCCAGGAACTTGTTTGCTTTCTCTCTGTGTGTATGTATTGCTGGCATTGGAATGGATTTGTTTATAGTTGTGACCCTTGCTGCTTGAAGTCTTAAAGCAGCTCTGCTGTCAAGAGCCAAAACTCTGGCAAGGTCAGCTCATTTCTGTTTACTTTTTGAGCACTATTTACCCTCTGGGGCTTTTAAAAGCACTTCTGCAAAACATCACTTCCAGGAGAGAGAGAAAGGGATAGAGAGAAAGGAAGGGAAGGGTGGAGAGAGAAAAGATTAAATGTAAAACTGAGAGGATGGTGATAGGATTTTAGTTTTCCATCTGTGACACTGTCCTATTACACTGAACCAGGAAATGTGTTAATCCTTCTGTAACCATACTGTATTGAAAATTGCAGATTTGTAGTCTGCATCAGGTAACTGCACTAATATATTGACACGAATATGGCGCATTAACCATAATGGGCCTAATTTTCCCACTGCAGCATTACTACTTTGCATATTACCAACATATCCTTATGCCTTAATACGAAAACGATATATATATATTTTTTTTTGCATGATAGACCCCGAGGCTGTTGCCTGAATGCAAAGCCATGGAGTTGGGATTAACCCATCAATAATCACTATCTGCCGTGCCATGCATTTGCCCCTGCAGAGCTAATGATTAATCTCCCCTATATGGGACTGATCACTATCAGATTGATGAATGCACCAACCAATCATGTTCCGGCAAACCCCCGGCATGTACATACACCAATAAGTGATGATAAACAGCCTGTGTTGCTGGTTATTTATGCTGGCTGTACGGGGGAGTCCCTGTGGTTTTCTGTAAGGATGTGGTCGTATGGTTTTTAATGTTCATGTGTATGTGTACTTTTTGGGCCTGTGTGTATGAGTATGGGTTTCAGTGTGAGTAGCATGAAGTGCACTGATCTATCCCCTGTAGGCCAGGGAGAAGTAATGTCTGGTTAACCTCTTACTATGGCTCAGATCTCAGGAACATGCAGTAGGA
Source organism: Lates calcarifer (assembly GCF_001640805.2). Taxonomy (NCBI): domain Eukaryota; kingdom Metazoa; phylum Chordata; class Actinopteri; family Centropomidae; genus Lates; species Lates calcarifer. The sequence goes on from NC_066845.1 coordinate 12,905,377, forward strand.
TCTGGATACCTCATGCTCTGAAATCCCAGTGCAAACATCCTTTCTCCTCTATGTGAGGGCGAGTGACTGAAAGTTATAGTGTGAGTGTGTGTGTGAGCATGCCTGGAAATGTGTGTGAATGCAAACCTAAATGGACAAATTGTGTTCCTCCATGTAAGATGTACTGTATCTGCCCTTGAATGATGGATGTAGATTTTGTCCTTGTTGCTTGTTGTTGTTACTCAGGCTGGGCCTCCGTGTGTTCCATGCTGATGTCCTTGTATAGTCAGGCTTGGGTTTATTTTCTCTGGATCGACAGAGACACCTCCTCTTGAACTTTTATAGCTCCTCTTAGTGATGTGTATCTGAGAGAGTTGACCCCGGTCACCAGGCTTTACTGGCTTCCGCCTGCTTCTCATCCCCACTGTTTGTTTTTCCTCCGCTCTGCTTTTTTATATCATTGCTTTTCACACGTTTACACATGAGCAGAATGACAATGACAGAACAAAAATGAAGAAGATTGTGCGATTTCTGAATCTGGCTACAGAAATAAAGGAGAAAAAATATCCACCTTAAATCTTAACCCATTATACAGTATGTGCTGGAATGCACTCTTCTTCAGCCCCGCTGATATTAAATGACCATATAGTAGAAGCTAAAGAGTATAAGTGTTTTGTGTTTGTTTGTTTTTTTTTCTTCCTGATGTAGTTTGGAATTAATCTTATTTCACAACTTTGTACCTTTCATTCTTTTTATTTTCACGACGTATCAATATATCCCGTATGTATATAAATTTCTCTACATAAACAGTAGGAGAGTTGTTGGTAGTGGTAAAAAAGCAAGGGAACAGTATTTTGTTTCCCAGTGCTGATATTCAGTCTGGGTCAGTTCATAGTGTAAATCCCAATAAAGATTAAGTGCACAGCATAAAGCCTAATAAATGCCAAAACCAGTCAAGACGGCTAGAAAGAGCTGAGGGACATGAGACCCCACAAACCTAACCCGCCCTTTACCTTGCACAAAAAACCCAAAGCGACTTTTAGGATACCTCATACTCCCGGCCTCGTACACCTCTTACCTCACCCTCGCACTCACACAGGTGCCTCTAAAAGACCTGGGGTGGAGCTCTTAGGGGACCTGCTTGCAGTCAGAACACCGGTCCAGGTCTGGGAAGATTTTATCCATATCGCAAAATGGTATTTTAATACAGAGGTCTCCCTCTACAAATTACTGTCCAGACACAGGGAGCTGAGAGTCCGTGGGCCTAAACTAAAGTGACAGTTATTGGCCCCTCTAGTCCAGAAGAAAAATCTGTTAAGCCATTTCCTGTTGTGTCACATTTCTTGGTGGGGAATGTATTCCCATGCATTTGATACGGCCACATTTAACCATGCACTCATGAGCCCAGTCCATAACTTTTCTCTGGCTGAAATTTATAGCACAGAGCTGCATTATGAGATACTCATGTATACAAGCCACAGAGTACTCCCTTCTCTGTTTTTGACACGCCATAAACTGTGACACAAACCCCAAAGAGCTGTCCTTTATGTTGTTTATGTCATTGCCTTTTTTACCCTGAGAAGGGTAAAAGAGACGAATCTCCTCCTGTCTTTTTATGACCAATGGAGTTTGGCTTGGATAGGAAAACATCTCCACTAAGTTACAATCTGTGTTGTCGTATAGAAAGAGCAGAATTTAGTAGCTTTTTTTTTTTTTTTTTTAGGTTTGTGCGCGTGTACATTCAATGTGTTTGTGATCTTTTGATGTGTGTTTCCTCTTTGAGTGGTCGAGGTGCCTGCTGAGCCTCATGAGGAGCATCCCACGTCTTGGCCTCATCTGGTCACAGCCCACTACTTTCCTTTTTGTGGCTGACTCCTCCATCGCTCCCAACACATTCCGAATTCCCTGTTCAGTCCGAAAGCTTCACCTCATCTCTGCAAAAACCATCTTGTTTTACTTCAGCATGCATCAGCAATCTAGAAGCCCATGAACCGGGTCATACAAGCACAGTCAGACCTATTTGTCAAATTAAATGAGCAGACGGGCCAGTCTGGAATAGAACAAGGTTAAGTAACAAGCTGTATTATTAGGCAGTGGCTAAATGGTTGTGATTTCATCATTTCTTCTTTCCCTTTTTAAGCCATGTCTGATATGGATCTGAGTAACATTTTTTATAAGCAGATGGGAAACATCTTCAGTCAGTATGCAAACATAATATGATACGCAAACACAGACACAGCACATTGATGCCAAAGCAGGCATGCTCTTTACAAAACAAATACAACAACCCTACACTATGGTAGTACGTCAGCTCTGTAATAGGAAACACATGATTTAAAAATATTTCAAAACTTCAGCTAAGCTCTGCTCAAGCGTTGTTTACCCTTTTTAATATTTAGTCTGTTTGGTCCATTCTATCATACTTGGTTGTTTACCTTACAAAGGATTTATTTGTCCTTTTTGGTTTTGTGTTTAGGTTTTAATGCATTGCAGCTCCACTGGCACCACGGTGTGTAAACTTATTACGGGTCCAACTAATCTCATGCAGCAATTCCAACAAAAACAGCTAATTGTGTTTAGCCTTTCTGTGACTCAATGAGCTGTATTTGTTTTATTAATTATGCTTGTGTGGACGATAGGCCCTGTTTGGATCACTTCAGGAAAGAGGGAGTTTTAATTCAGGTGAGAAGTTGCAAGGTGCTACTTCGGTGCGACTCAATACATGAAATATAAAATATTTCATATATTGAGTCGCAATATATTTTTCCTGAACATGGTGTGGTGTGGTAAAGAGTGTGAATTTGTGGATAAAGCACTCTCGATTTATGATGACTGAGAATTCAAGTTGAAAGGTTTTGATTATTGACAACTTATGACAATGCATACTTAGGTTTTTCAATAATTTTCCTCTGTTTTGTTAAAGATATTTAATGTTGCAATTACTGCTCAGAATCAAAAAGTACCGTGGGAAAAATCTCAATAGAAAGCATACATACATTTTTAATTACTTATTCTGCTCTACATGAACGTTATGATTAAGAAATTATACTGTTTGGAACAAATTCCAAACAGTATAATGACATACAGCCTCATAATAAGACTTTGGCTTTTTCAAAATGCTTTATAATGTTTTAATGAAAGAATGTTTGTACTGACCTCTGCAAATTGAACAGCTGGTTAGAGTAAATTGTTTCTTTGATTAGAAAATACTTTTGCTGTGCCATTAAAAAAAAAACACACACAATATCATTTTATTACCCATCTGTACTGTGGGTGCATTGCAGTGCTCGGCCCTCATCACCTCTGTGCTGGTTTGTACACATTACCGCCTGTCGGTGTACAACCCACCACTTGCTAAACAGGGAACACACACACAAACACATACACACACACAGCCACACACACTGCAATTAGACCACATCTGAGGAGCATTACCAGTTCCTCCAATGTTTACACAAGGTCAGTCCTGACGAGAGAAAGTGGGAGGTTCAAATATTCTGACACTCACTGTAATGCCTTTCCCTACACACTGGCCAACCATGTGTTTTCCCTGGGGTCAAGTGTGGTCTTACTTGATGTTTAGTTTAATGAACGTCAGTTCTAACTGACGACTCATGCAAATCATAAATGGTTGGGGAACGTTGGTTAGAATGTGGTTGCACTTACAGTTTGCTTATTTGGTCATACTTGTACCTTAGCAGTGGCTTCTGAAAACACATTGGCCACTCATAGATACTACATGGGAACTGCATCATTACATGTTTCTTTGAAAGGACCTGTTGTATCCCTGTACTCATTAACACGTACACCCACGCTTTCCATATGGAATGCCTGGCAATGTCTGTCAAAGACATTTAAAGCATACTATACTTTGGCTAAATGCGACGTGTGATTGTACAGACACAGGTGTTGCCATCGTTGTTACCCGTCTGTGTCTCATTATCTCACACAACTGACTCTTTTTCAAAGACAAGTTAAGTACCTAAGGGTGAAAATAATGTGCTCACTTCTCTTTTTGTCTTCTTTTTTTTTCTTGTGGAATACCTGACCTGTATTTTGTAATGAGACAAGGTAGATAGGAGAAGGCAGAGAGAGGGAGAGACGAATCGACTGTGAAAAAACTGCATTGATTGACCATTAAAGCTGTCAGCAATCTATATCAAAATCCATGATGCTCCACTAAGGAATAGCATCCTTCTAACCCTCTATCACCAAGTGACAGTGGTAAGTTTTTACACAGGACAACGTTTCATAATACTAAGGCATTTTGAATCAGGCAGTTGATATAATCAGTGACCATTTATTGTTGTTTTCTCTTTTTATGTCTGTACGTTGTCTGTTTGCAGCATTTGGTCCATTATTTCAGAAATCATGTGTTCAACGCATTTGTATGGTGGTATGATGTATGATTATGCTAATTGCAAGGCAGAAAGCCATAGCGTGTGAGACCTGTATTATACTCAGAGATTAGTGAACCATAATTGTTGTGTAGGTGCTTCCCACTCAGGCTGCAGTATGTGCTACTTTACATCCCCCATGCACTTTCCTTTTTCTGTCTTTTCTGTCTGTCACTCCCCTCCACTTCTCTCTCCCCCCATGTCTCTCCCCCTCCACCTATCCTCGACCTGGTTCTTGATCCCTACACTCGGAGCAGATACTCCTGGTAGGATTAATATTTCTGCCACTTTGATGTCAAGAACTGTATTTCACAAAGACAGAGTTAGGATGAGGGGGCGATGGGCAGAGAAAGAATAAGACAGAGGGAATGAAAGAAAGAGAGGGATAAAGACACAGAGAAAAGGAAACTGAAAAGGTGGCAGAGATGTGAGGGATCCTCACTTGGCAGCCAGATTTATAATCTCATAGTGTGTGTGTGTGTGTGTGTGTGTGAGTGAGTGAGTAGTTGTGTGTGATTTTACATGTGACTGGTTGTACATCAGTATGTGTGTGGGGGACCCCTGTTGGCAGCAACCCGGTGCTCCCACCCCAGGCTGTGTTTGCAGAGGCCCGTCACCATGGGCTAGCTGAGGTCAACAAGGGGGTACAGGCCAGGCTGCTGTTCCTCATTGGCTCCCAGGCAGAGGCTCTGGCCTTGCCCATTAAGCCAGTCACTCACTGCCAGCTGACCCCTGACAGCCTATCAGCTTACTTGGCCTGGAGGCTGAGAGCAAATAGACAAAGGCAGAGGCGTCGGGGAGTGTTATGTTATTGGAGAGAGCTTGGAAAGAGAGGGAGAATGAGTAAGACTGTTTAGCATGGTTTCAGCTGAGGAGCCAAAGGTGAGAGCAAGTGGTGGGCGAGAGCGCCCTTAATCTGTGGCTGACGAGGGCACCAGGAGCCTCCGTACAATAATTACATTAGAGTCAAATGGATCCCTGTATCTGAAAGCAACACATTTATGCCCTGCAGGAGAATCCCTGGCTAATTGTAATCCACCAAGACGGAGCAAGCGCAAGAAGTGCCTACCTTTTAAAGTGAAGAGGTTTAGGGAGAATGCTTTTGTGTGAATTGTTGTGTGTTTTAAGTGTGTGTGTGTTTGCCTCGTTTTAGGAATTCTGTAAGTCTAATGGTTGCACATTAGAAAAAGAAGCATTTCAAAAGAAAATGTATGAGCATTGTTTCCATGTGAATGAATTCATCCTGCATGTGGATATCTGTGCACATCGATATGCATTCTTGTATTTACATGCATTATGGCTCTTGGCTGCAGTGTATGTTGGTAGCATTGCTTTTAGCATTTCTTGAGGGATAGGTGGATGTTGGAATGGCAGGATGGCAAGATAGACTACAGGAGGAATGGATGGATGGAATGAGAGGAGGGGGTTAGTATATCTAGTGAGCAGAGCCAGGCGCAGCCGGAGGGGAGGAGAGGTTGATCTGTTTAGTGTCCGTCTCCTGCCAGCTTTCACTGGTCATTAAAAGTAGGCTGTTATCAGACAGTGCAGGGAGGACTACCCAACCAGCCAGCACAGTGCTGCGTCTTCAGGTAACAGCTCCTTATCTGTTCGCTGATTGCCTTCACGCTCCCAATCCGTCTGACGTTGGCGTCTCAATCAGTCTTTAAATAATCTGCCTCCTCACGGAGCAGCAGCGCAAGGAGGTCCGCCTCCATACCTCCATCTCTCTCTCTTTCTTTCCCTCACTCCTGCTCTCTATCTTTTCCTCTCCTTGTTGTGTATGAGTTGATGCTGAATATTAATGCGGGAAAGCATTCTGTCTTGCACACTTAGAGGAAATAAACAAACAAGTCTCTAAATCTGCCTGGGTGTGCTGTGCTCCCTGGGAGCATGTGTACCGTGCACAGCCCAATCCCACAGATCTGAACGCTCGGCTTTGAGCTGAAGAGCCAGCGATTCACACAGCAGTGCTGACATTACATTCTGGGCCTTACCCTCTGAGAGGTTACTAACAAATGCACAACAATCTGAATAAAAAGAATTATTTGAAACTATTTGTTTAACAAGTTTTTATGGTAGCTTACTTGTTGTTATTGTTTAGAAGAGAAAAAAAAAATTATCTTTGTTATTAATTTTAACATGAACCATTTCCAGTATGTTCCTCGTGCTAATCTGAGTGTTGTAAGATGGATATTCGAAAAAATTAATGAGCCAGAAAGGGAGAAGTAAATGGCATGGAGTCCGTCTTGGCTTGGAGCCATTATATGACTGAAGAGAAGATCAACTTTTACCTCAAAGTTGTTGGAGTTGTTTAGCGCAACTCTAGGGCAGCGCTAAGTTGAGCTGGCAAGTCCCGCTGCCAACAGCACGGCTGACATGCTACACCGAGCCTCCCACTCACCTCCCACCCCAGCCCACAATACAAGACCACTACCGCTGTCAACTCCGCAGTAGTTATCTCTCCTACACTCAGAGAGGGAGGAGAAGCAGGAGAGGTAGAGATTCAGTGAGGGATAAGTTATTCAGTAACTAAAACAACTGTAAAGAGGGAATGAAGGGAAGAGTGAGATAATGAGGGAGCTGGTGAGTGAGCAACGAGCAAGAAATCACATTCACACTCTTTATTTCGACTTTATGAATGGAAATTGCTCTCCTGACTTAATACAGCATATTGATGAATCTGTCAATTTTTACATTATCCTGTTTGACTCCAACCCACTGTAACTAATATCACCTCCTTTCTTCTCACTGTGCTTGTTATGGGAACCCGTCAGTTAAAGGCTGCGGACGAAAACTAATATGAAAGCTGACTGGGTGAGACTGACTGTAAGAAAGCACTCCTTTGTTTCTTTACCCGTACGGAGATGTCTCAGTCTGCCTCTATAATTCTCCAATCATTATAAGCTGATTCTGTGAGGCAGGACTTGGGTTTACTGGGAAAATATGGCATTATCATTTCTAAAACATTCAAATCTCAACCAGTACGAATATAGAAGAATGTAATTCCCCTATTATGTTAGATACTTTCCCTAGTTCCCTTACTTTTGAAAAACAAAGTCTGCATCAAGTTTTAACAGTAAACATGCTTTATGATTGCTATAAGATGAAATGGATTACATTTACTTTTACATTGTACATTATTTATTCATTGGGTTCAGATTAAGGTACGTGTAATTGAAAAAAACTGACCTATGTTTAAAAGGTGACAGCCATCACAAAATATGCAGCTGTGTTATTCTTAGTGTTCAGGTTCAGCCCTGACCAAAGAACAGGCTGCATCTAGTATTTTTGCTGCAGTATTGTGATCAGTTGACAGTGATGGGAGGGTATTTGTTTCAGCAGCTGGTAGGAGCTCCAGTAGATGGTGTAATAGTGACTGTACTTATTGACTGTACTCATACCTCAGACTGAGTCAGATAAATGAACGTTCCACCTCCGTCACCACTTCACTGCTGATGTCATATGGGATTTTAGACTGTAGGTGACAACCAAGTAATAACTCCTCTATCTCTCCACCTCGATCTCTCTCTTTTCTTTTGCTCGCTTGCTGGCTCCCTTCCGCTTCTACCTAGAAAGCACACCTCCATTCCTCAGTTATCTGTCTCTCTCTGTCTGCCCCTCCAGTCCCTCTCTGTCTCTCCTTCCTCGCCCCTGCTCTCATCCATGTGATGTGTGATATGTATCATTGGTTAAGACTACTCCAGGCCGGCATGTTGACATTCCCCCGTGCCTCTTCATCTCTCCCCGCAGAGCTGAGTGGTGTTGAGTTGTGTTGATTAATGATATTGATCGCTCCACACACTGCTTGACTTTCAGTGAACGAGAGAGGGGGAGAGAGACAGAAAGCGAGAGTGGAAGAGAGAGAGAGAAATTGGAAGAAAAAAATAACTCACTCTCGATACTGTAATTTTTTTTTTCGCAAGCCCTGTTTCCATGGAAACCATACCATAGGGAAAGAGATGGAGAGAGTATAGATGCATAGAAAAACACAACAGGTCTGGCTTACAGGTGATGAGGGTGCATGTAAGTTCACTTACCTATGGATGTCTGCTGCCAAGTTGATCTGTGGTGAACGACGAAAAAAAAGTGTGGAGGTGTCATCAGCATATACGACAATGCATCAATGGATCTAAACACGGGATGTCAATATCCTGTTAGGATGGTCTCCTTGACGCCTGTTAAGCTGTGTCAATAGCAATGAGGAAGTGTCAATACCTTTTTAGGAGTGGAGGATGTTGCTTTGATAGAGTTAGTCACATGGGTAGATGATATGGATGAGGATGATTAGATGCCCTATCAGGAGAAATTTACTGACTCACTACAACCAGTAAGCAGTAACCAGTTGTCACTTTATGGCATTGATGGGAATATCTTTTGAATTTGTTTAGTCATCATTAGTAAGATCATTAATGGTACTATCCTTGTGGCCAGACGAAATGTTTTTTTTTTTTTTTTTTTTTTTTTTTTGATGAAACGATATGGAATTTGATGCTTGTGAGGGGAATTTCCACTGTGATGCTAACTATTGGAGTTTCCTCTCTCCCAGGCCTGACAGGACACATGGGGAGAGTCATACCACAACTATGGTGGGGTTTGCAGGCTCCCATGAAAGCTTAGGTCCCAGGGAAATGTATTAAAACACTGGTATGAAGTCTATGTGTATGCGTGTTTGTGATGGTGTGTCAGTGCAGGACAGGATGCAGAGTGTGTGAACCAGGGTCTGTCCCACTGAATCAGCTGGTGTACAGGAAAAGGGGAAACATAATAAGTGTGAGATGATATTTGAGTATGCAACATTTTGTCACTGTTCTGTGTGACTAAGTTTTTCTGTGTACATATGTGTGTGGGTGTTTGTGTGTGTGTGTGTGTGTGTGTGTGTGTTTGTGAGGGGGTAAAGGAAGGAGTGAACTGAGGTGCACACTTTCCCTCACATACCCACAGGCAGCTCCATGCACCCCCTACGCAAACAAACACAAGGCGCCCACACTCTGCTGCTGAGTTGTGGGTAATGGAGCAGGGCATAACCTTCCTGAGGTGTGTCACTAGAGCCATGATCCATTCAACACCACTCCAAAACAGAAACAGGAAAAGGTGGCAGTGACACTATGCTGTCAAATGTGCACACAAACACTGATTAGAGTGCCTTTGGGTTCTTGTAAATATTCATAAAACTGAGATTGATCACTTATTTGAGTGCATACACCTCAACATGTGTGTATGGAATGTTTTTTACTCGTGTTCAAGTGCACGTTTGGCATGTGTGTGGGTTTGTGGATGTGCATGTGCTGCACAGCCTGTGTGCGCTCATGCTCTCTACTGTCTGGCCTTCTCTTGTTCTCCCAGCTGTCCTAACACTGGTCTGTGTTGACAGTAAACACAGCTGCAGGTCACAGAGGCCCCGCTCTGGTCGGACACAGGGCTCTGAAGGCCAATGGGGGAGAGAGCATACAGGGAGCGTGAATGCACAAATGGGAAGGTATAACTACAGGGAAAGGTTCTTCTTTAGTCAGGCACAGTGCATTGTAGATGAAGAAGAAGTGGTCAGGAAGGAGATGAGATCCCCTCTTTAGTCTGGCATATACCCCTCTGCTCTTGTTGAGGCTGAGAGTAGCAGGTAAACTGAAGGAGTAGGTGGAAAGGAGAGGGGCAGAGAAAGGCACAGGGATACACATACTACTCCAAAAAAAACAACAAAGAAATGGTTTAAGAGAGAGGTAGAGAAGGCCATCAGTTTCTATCTCTGATTAGAAAAGGGAGGTAAAAATGAAAATGGAGGAGATAGATGAGCATAAGGACTCAGGAAAGAAAGAAATATAGATGAGACAAGAAAGAGTGGGATAACATATGGGGTAACAAAGTCCTATACCATGTATTAGATATTGAAATACCACCTACATCCTAGAGGTCAGAATCAAAACACATCTAGTAACAGCAGACACTAAGTGACCTGTACCCATGTGTGTCATTAAATCTCAATACCATCAAGACATATACATTTGAGAGACTATTTCCATAATTGTTGATTGGATGTATCTTTACAGGATCAATACATTGCAATAAATCATCCACAACTATATGTTTTTAACAGATGACATTAGCATTACTTACAGACACACCACCATTAGGGGTCCATGACCCTTGTATGCATGATTGATAGATTGTCTGACCCTGTCTGCATGTCGCGGGCTTTGCTGTAAGAGACACGTTGTTTTGGTAACCCACCTATCTCTATGTAAACACTCCCCCTGTGAGGGTCCTTGCAAAGGGAAGACACCAAGATATGCAAGGATATACAGAAGACAGATACACACACACACACCCCCGCACCCCGCTCCCAACCGTACACATCAGCACACACATGCGCACCCACACACACAGCACCAAAAAAAAAAGAAAAACCATTTGACGTGTTCCTTTCCGGCCCCTAAGGACAGATCAGGCACAGCTGTGACTTGGGAGGTCACGAGGCTCGGAGGGGTCAGACTGAGCAGACTCTGAGAGAGCCCAACGTAGGGTCACAGGTCACTCCCAGCAGCCCTAGCGGTGTGAAAGGTCATGGGTCAGAGTCTCACCACGATGCGTCGGCAGGGTAGGGTTTCAAAAGGCGGCTGGGGCCAGTGAGAGGCACAGATTTATAGATACTGAGCTGAGCCCCGGTCCTCAGCCCGAGGTAATTACACAGAATATGAGCATGCCCGTTGAGGCTTGGCCGCCATATTTCATTTCCACCCTGAGCCCCTGTAGACTGAAATAATACATGAGATAGCCAGGGAGAGACGAGAGGCGAGACCAGAGGGCAGAGAGGGAGAGAAAGGAAGAACCATTGATGCAAGGGAAGAAGAGATAGAAAGTGACGGATAGAGAGAGAAAGAGGGAGAAAATGAGGGAAAGAGTGTGAGAGTGAGTAAGCAAGTTATGAAGTCAGAGTGAGAGAAAGACTGAGCGCGAGACTGAGTACAGGCAAAGGCAAAGGGTCATATTTGTTACTAAACAAAACTCCATTCTTAGCAACAAGACCTTTGACGTCAAATTCCAGTAAGACAGGGAGAAGGTCACAGGGATCATCCCCAGGGAACGCCGGGAGCTGGAATGACACGAAGCATGGACAGCAGGGAGTGACAGCCTCGCGAGAGGAGAGGAGCATAGGAACAGATGGAGCGAGGGAGGGGAGTGAAAGAAAAGAAGAGCCCAGAAATTAGATTAGTTTAGAAAGTGAAGTTGTGATGCAGCAGGCTTGATATCCTGCTCGGAGCAGTTTCCCGTGAGAACCTGATCGGGCCACCGCGGGCTCAGCGAGACAGTTCAAACATATTTACCCCTCGTTGGAAGGTACAAATTAAATTAGGCTCTTCCACAAAGAGGAGATGTTTTCCCCTTCTGTTCTGATGTCATGGTAGTGGGGCGGTATAGAGTGGGGGTCGGCCCGCTCTGGCCTGCATGCATTTATCTTAGAGGCCATTCATCTTCCAATAACCCCCACCCCCCCACCCCCACAACCCCTTCTCCATTTCTAGATCCTTCTGTCTCTTTTGCTAAACACTGTATCACAGTGCTTCTCTGCCTAGTTACTCATGCACATACACAAAAACAGACTACAGCAGATGAAATTCAAGAACAGGTCATAGCTCTGTCCTCTTCTCAACACTAACTCTATCTCCCCTCCTCTGTCCCTCTCTTTCTCCCATCTTCCCTCCCCCTTGCCTCCCCTTTCTTCTTATCCTGTGTTATTTGAAAAGAGCACATTCTGTGGAACAATTGGAAGTGCCCATCCTTTTGTTCCTGCCTCAACAATGCCATCGCAGGTTTCATTGGAGATCATTACAGTAATTGCTTCATAATTGCATCGACTTTAGCCTTGGCTGCATCCCATTCTCTAAGTACATCCAGGCCCTGTCACACACTCTGTGCTGCACAGCAGTGTGTGACCTTAGACCGGGAACTGGGAGGGTCGCTGTCACTTTGCCTTTGGCCAGCCTGGCAGCAATACAGCATTCCTGTACTGGAGAAGAAAAAAAAATATTTCCCCCTTTTCTTTGCCTCAGTTTTTGTACAACTAGTTTTCTTCCTCTCATGCCATGCTCTTTCTCTATCTCACTTTCTCTTCTCTTCATGCTCTCTCACTTTCTCTTCCTGCTCATTACTCTTCCATGCTGTTTTATTCTCATTTCTCCCTCCCTTGCTCTGATTCTATCTTGTGTTGGTGGATCATAAATGTTTCCAGATAGTATTCTGAAGGACAGCACGGGGAGGCCTTCACCCTGCAGCCTCTCGTCCCATATTTATAGAAAGCAGCATCTGCTTCCAATGCTGCTGATTTTTCGGAAAGGGAGAAAGAGTTTGATGACTCAGCCAAGCATTTCGATGAGGGTTCATGCTGTACTCTTCAGGAGTTAGAAAAACTTGTTGGATTCATGAGTCAACTCATCATGGTCCTTTATCATGTGTATCATCACGCGTGCCCTTGTATGCACCCACACAACACACACACACTTACAGCCCCCATGACCTTTCTCTGAGCGCTTATGTAGCCCTACCTTAACTCTCCCTCTGAGACAAAGTAAACCACCACTGTGACACTCCAACAGAGAAAAAAAAAATCCTTGAGAGTCGTACAAACACACAATAAATCAATTCATTATTTATGAGTGAACTCATTCAGAAAGGAAGCATATGTAATCTACTCATCCATGCTGAGAGGATGCTGAGAGAGAGGGAAGGAGAGGAAGAGAAGGAGAAATGGGGTGTGTTCAGGGATGAGGCAGGCGGCCAGCTGAGAACGAATTCTGTTTCTGTTCCTAACTCCCCAAAGAGAGGTGGGAACCAGTAAACAAACAAACCGAGTGAGAAAGAGTTTCCTTCTTTAATGACAAAGGGAGAGGCTGAGAGAGAAAGGCAGGGAAAGAGGGAAGCATGACTAGGAGCTGGCCCAGTGTGTCAGCTGTCAGCCTCTGTGTATGTGTGTGTGTGTGTGTGTGTGTGCGTGTGTGTGTGTGTGTGTGTGTGTGTGTGTGCGTGCCCTCTGCCCTGTTTGTATGCAGGCCAGCAGCCTACACAAAGGCACAGAGGGGGCATACACACAGATGGGTAAACAAAGCCATTGTTTACTATTTTGTTTTTATTATGTTGGGAGAGATTAGTTGTTATTGATTTTTCTCAGTCAGGGCCAAGAAGAGTGAAGGCAAGTGGTAAACGTTCCCATCAGTGGCCATATCTCCACATACACTGACTCAGAAACACACTCACACAGAGTCTTGCCCCTACACAGTACCCCACTACCATTGAGTCTGTCACGCCCCTGTCAGTTCCTATCACAGTGTGTCTACCTGAAGTATGCAGATGAGGCCTTTGTGGTCCCCTGTCCCAGCCTGGATGCCCATTCTTTTGGGCTCAGGTCTATTATGGCCTGAGCCTGGGGCGGGTCTCCAGCAATCCACACACACACCCGCACGCAAACACACACACAGCACTCCTGGGGTCATAGCCTTTCAACCTCAGGGGCTCGACTTCTGCCACCGCAGCCTTGACAAATCACCCCACGACACACAAAAAAAGCGCCAGGGCCCCAGCGTGAGAGGGGCCCGGTTCCAAGCAGCTCCTCCAATCTCTGCTCTGTTACAAGCAACGCCAGTGAGCTTCTATTACCCTACTCCCACTGGATTTGGACAAAGGGGAGGATAGAAGATGAGGGGAAGGAGAGTGGAAAAAAAAGAGGGAGAAGGCTGAAAGGGAGAGATGGGAAGAGAGAAAGAGATGGGAGGAAGAAAGAGACATTTGGGTTCTTTCATTTGGTAGACTATGATAAATGGCCTGGCCTTTAGCTGGTCTGTGCTCCCCCAGCGCTCTCTCTGGGCCTCCCCTGACAAGAGGGTCTTTGAGGGAGAACGGACCCCACAAATATTGCTCTTTGTCCCAGACAGAGCATAGCCAAGACCCTAATGCTCCGACTTTAATCAAGTAAAACCAGCAAAGCAAGGGTCTGCTTTTATGTGTGAGAGTCAATCACTTTGTGAGTGTGTGCGCATCTATTTTTTTACTACAGTATGTGTGTGTGTGTGTGAGAGAGAGAGAGAGAGAGAGAGAGAGAGAGAGAGAGGGAAAAGGAGAGACAGAAGAGACAGGAGGGGGAGAAGTCTAGGAGGACTGAAGAAAAGTCAGCACACTACATTACACTGGCACGTCTCCCCATTACTCCTTTTAAGACATTCAGAGCTTTGCCTTAGGGGTACGTGGGCAGATTTGGGGGAAAGCTGAATTCAGATAGACCCTAAAGGCATATTACAAACTGACTCAGCGATCAAAACAACTTGTGAAGTTCACCTCTAACAAGGGGAGGTCTTAGCGAGACAAAAAAGGAAAAAAGAGGAAAAAAAAAACATTTTTCCATACTTAATGTTAAATTAAGTGCACACATCTGTTTCTCATAGCTACACTCTTGTTAATTATCAACCACAGTGTACAGTATTCAGCTCTTCGGTAGGTATATTGCAAATGTGTTTTGATGTGTTGTGTTTACTGAGACTACTCTATGTGGCCAACTTATAACACAGTGTATCAGATGCATCGCACTAAGCTCACAAAGGCAATTCAGAGCGTTACAATCAAGCTAAAAACTGATTAGCAAGGTTGACAAAAAATATGTAAAAAGGCGAGAGTGAACGCCCTTAGTGTCATAGATGGAGTTTTACGGTGGATTAATTGTTTATGAGGAAGGCCTACTGGCAGCAAGGGTGCACAGGGTAGAATTACACACTCGGTAAAATTAATGCTCAGGTCTTGTCGAGGGGGGAAAACTTGAGTAAGGCTGTTCTGAAGAGCTACACTACTTTCTTTCCCCCTTATCCTCACAACAATAGTGTGATACTACTGTATGGATGTGTGACTGTCTGTAATGGTGTGTTTAGAAGATTGTATAAGAAAGAGTATGTGAGGCAAATTGAGTGTTTTTGGGGTTGTATGGAATCGTGGGTGGAGAGCGGAGGTTATGGAGATTTTTGCTTTTTGTCAACCCTTAACATTCATTTCTAAGCCCTCCTTCGCCTTTTACTCTTCCTCTTCCCTCAATGTCACAGTCGCCCCGTGTCTTCCTTTTGCCTGTGGCCATTCTGGAGAGATGGATTGAGCTTTAAACTCAGATCACCTCCTTGGCTTTTGATTCAAAGCAGCCTATACTGTATCTGTATATCTGTCTGTGTGTGTTAATGTGCACACGTGCATTTCTGTTTGCACATGAATAGGTTCAGTGTGAGGATTTCCATGCACACATACGTGTGTGTGTGTGTGTGTGGTGAGGGCAAACCTCACTGCCACACAGTGCCACGGTGCCATAATCCCCGCCCTTGCCCAGTGGCCCAGATTAAATCCAGGCTTTGATCCACCCCCTAATCTGAGTTTACAGTCTCTGGGCTGAGGGTGGGTACTCTACTCTGCCTGCCAGCTAGATTCTGCTTGCTTCTTCCCTTCCTCCCTTGTCTGTCTGCTTCCTCGCTGCCCCCCCACTGAGGAGCTGGCAATTGAAATCAGCTTTAGAGTTGCTTAATACAGAAGCGGGCAGAATTAGGCCCTTTAATGCCTGTCATGGTCGAAGATTATATCAATGGCTCTTTTTGTCACCGCTACATTGGTGTCAATGGAGAAGCAGCAAGAGTGCCAGAACGAGACAAAGGATACATTTTTAGATTCAGTTGTAGTTTATCCTGTCTCTCTTTGCACTCAAAACATACACGCACATGCACACACACACACACACACACACACACAAATCTGTGAGGGTGTACGCACACACAGAAACATTCATACAAATAAAAAAAAAAAACTAAACATGTGTTGCTTGTTTGAGTTAAACTGTAGTTTGGCCGGGGTATCGAGTGATGTACATTTTGTGATTGTAAAATCAACTTCAGTGGCAACCTCTTTTGAAGTGGAGTGTGGTTCATTCGTTCAGGGTCAAACACATACATAGTCTCAATTGGAAACAAAAGCCAGAGTCTTGGCTGCGCTTTAATGCTACAGTGAGTTTGATTTACTGCCCATCTGCAACTGCACAAACACTCTTTGACTAGGCCCGGGCAAAATGAATAAGAGAGCAGGAGACTCACTGTCGTTAACCAATTTACCAGTTTATATAAACAAGCCCATGGGTGATTAGAATGGGGTCTTCCTAAAGTAATAGTTTACAACACAGCACATTAAAAATAATTAGCCTTAACACAATAAAGTTGGAGGAGTTTCAGAGCCACAAGACTGGACTGAGTTAGTGTATCAGGCCTCATGTTTGATGAGCTGCTCTGTGTTAGCTGCTAACATGTGGGGTTAACAAAGCTCAGAGAATGTCCACACTTACTGAGATAATTGACAGTATGGCAGTATTACATGCATTGTTACACAGTGTGGTGCAATTACATGTTGTTGTGATGTCTGAGGAGGCAAATAAAAATGTGGGAATATGCAGTTTATTAGCTGATGATATACTTTTAAATTGGCATGGAGCACTTACCGATTTACACACACAAACACACACACACACTGTATTGCACTGTTCATTTAAGCAGAGCGAAGAAGGTCACATTTCCTCACCTGGCGTGAAATTAGCTCTCCTTGTTTATGTTGAAAGTAATGAAAATGGACACAGCAGAAGGAGAAGGGGGAGCTGAGAGAAGTGGAAAACAACATGTGGAAACAAGTCAGGGTTTATTACAGAAAATCTCTTTTGCACTTGTACAAACCAAAGTAAGTCCACTGCTCGGCGAAAGAGAACACTGCGCACCACAGTGTATCTGTACTATCGCTCTGACACACTCATCATGTCAGTGCTGAGCTTTAAACACCACTCCTGCTTTTCTCTCTGCTCCCCCGAATAAAACCACATCCCACACATGTACATTTCAGTGCAGAACACAGACAGGTGCAGGAACAAGCTGACTGACCAACACACACACACACACACACACACACACCACTCTGCTGTACTCTTCTCAGTCAGATGTGAGTCTAATTCAGCCCCAGGGGATGGGAGTATGGTGGTGGTAATACCTGAAACACTCCACTTCTCATTTCCTGGTAGTTTGAAAACCCCCACCCCATCCCTCCGCCCTCTACCTGCTGGCTGAAGTGCCTTCACACACAAGGACACCCACAACTAACGCACATTATACTGGAAAACACAACCCTCGAAAATGAGGGATGTCATCTACAGTACCTTTTGGAAAGCCCCGGCAGTCATGAGTTATTTGTCTTGCTTATTGGCAGAGGTTGACCAATTAACGCCCCAGTGCTAGGTCCAGATCACTGGCTCTCTGCGTGGTGGTGGAGTGTGAAATGTGCCATAAATCCAGGGCACGGCCCACAGCACATAAGGGTGGCAGAAAGGCCTGGCAGAGGGTTCCTCTCACTTGTGTGAATGGCAAAGCAGGATTCACAGGGCCCGGATGGCTGATCCAATTAAGTGCTGCCTCCCGATATTCATTGCTTTCTGGTAGTGGTTTTACTTTCAAATTATGAACACTGCTGTTTATTACTGTGTGATTTAATGTGATAAACATGATTTCACAAAGAATGGTTTAATATCAACAGTGGAATAATTATAGACATTCTTGAAGTAGCTTTGTCCCTTAACACCTTTAGGTCCTGTGATCAGAGCAGCATGATTCCTGAGGGTCGTTCTAGCCCTGAGTCATTTTATGTGAGTGACGAGCCTAAGATCCTTGAATGTGTTCTCAGACAAGTGTCCTCAAACAGTCACTTACCAGGTATCTGAGGCAAGTCAAGGGGTCACTGGCCCCTCTTGTTGCTCCCTGATAAGAGAACCATTAGTTTAGAATCATCTCCAGGTAGGTGCAGAATGGAGAGTTCAAAAGGTCAAAGAGGAGTAAAAGGTCACCGAGAAAAGATGTAGACAGCCTTTTT
Source organism: Lates calcarifer (assembly GCF_001640805.2). Classification (NCBI taxonomy): domain Eukaryota; kingdom Metazoa; phylum Chordata; class Actinopteri; family Centropomidae; genus Lates; species Lates calcarifer. The sequence goes on from NC_066845.1 coordinate 12,923,655, forward strand.
GTATTGACATCTTATTGGTGTCATGTTGCTCTCTGTTGATACATTTGTTTTTTTGGTGAGTTCTGGTGTAATCTTGGCCTATATTGTCTGAATTTTTCAAAATGAAACGGGACATAAACAAGGTCTTCTATATTGATGTTGTACCTCTGTCAGTTAGTGTGACCATCCACCGATTGACATGTCAGCTGCTCACCCTTGACCTAGATCACAACAGTTGTATGACCTCCAAGCCTGTTTAAGAGCAGATAGATCATGGTCTAATAAGCTGGGCATCCCCCCAACTTACATAGCAATAAAAATAGGGGGGCTAGACTCTCTTCACTAACACCTCTAAGCATCCCATCATTGACACTTAGTAATATGACTCTGAATGTGAATGTGTCAGTCTGCCCAAAAGGACCCTGAGGGGTGTGAAGGTTGTCTATAATGCCAATGGCACCTCATTCTAAGCCACGCCTCTAAACTTGGCTGACTGTTGGAGGTCTTTTAGTTAGGGTTGACCTGAGGTTCCCTCCTCTTCCTCCTCCTTTTCACTGAAATAAGAATTGTGTCTAAATGACTTGGCATGGAAAGGATGTAAATGAACGCTGGGGGTTGTTGTGCTCACATCCAGCCAAGGTCAGGCATCCAGCTGTCAGCTCATGTTTGGGACTAATCGTTTATGTGCCTGCTCCACTCTGCGCCTGTTCCCTCATTCTCTCTGTGTCTGTCACACACCTCTCCCACTCCCTTTAACTCAATGTCCTGTCTTTTATCACTCCATTCTTTTTTGCATCTGTCCTGTGCATCCTTTATCTATTTCATCCTTCACATTTCATGTCCTTTCACCCAGTCCGACCTCCCTGTAGTGTCATCGCTTCTGTTATCCCATGGCTAATGACTTCTGCTATTAGAGGGAGGTGTTACAAAGTATAATGTTGTGGTCACCTTGGAATAACTCCAAACATGTTAACATGCATTAGAGAGAAGCTCATGCACAGTTAGTACATCAGGAGGTTACTTTAGTAGTTTGTTTTAATTAAAAATGCAGTATCAAAATGTATAAATGTAAAATTATTAGATGAAAAAAAATGTTTGCCACAATACAGTTTTTTTTTCTACGTTGTCATAAAAGATCAATTACAAACACTTCCCTCAAATTGTTGTCGAAAACTTAAGACAAAATAAAACAAGAAAAAAAATCCAAATACTATTTACAAATGTTAAAAACAAAAAAAATCAAACACACTGTTTACTCCATACATACCTTTTGTCTTATCGCTCATATCATTTCTCGACCCCTCTACTTGGCCTTAGACTACCACTACCATGGCCATGGTCACCGCCCTCCTCACTGGTCTGTCCGAGCCCCAGCCAGCCACGTAAAAATGTGGCAGGTTGCAGAGTTCAAGTCCTTCGAAATGTGAATCGAAACAGCTGCCCCTAATCACTAGCACAAGCTGGGCTTAAGGGCCTCTCAGTTTCACCCCTCATCTGCCTGGAATTTTGAATTTCCTGAGCGGAGATCAAATGGCAGTCCGAGTCAGTGAGACCTTTGATATATGGACACCCATCTCGCTCGCGAGGCCTTCTGCATCGGGATTTACGCTTGACAACACACTCGGTGTCACCTCCGCTCCCGGCGGACGCTCTGCGACCCCTGGAAACATTGGGCCCCTTTGACGGGACAGCAGAGCCCCCCTCCCTAAACCCCCCTTGGAGTGTCCAGCAGTTATTTATTAAATTTGTTGTGCCCACCGTGGTATGGTTTCAGAAGGCCACTTAGTTTTGGATTGCACTCTGGATTTTTCAATTATGTGGTTCATTTCACCTGCTTGTGTTCCTTTACCCCCCAGGATCAAGGGCACGAGAGATCACATTTAATTATTTCAAAACAAGAAGTCTCAACCAGACCCCACAGATCTATAACATCATGCTTCCCTATCTATTGCTCCATCACCACTACTTCAAATAAACAGTGTTTAGACTTAAAAAAAAAAGAAACTGAGAACCTCCTTCCTCTGCCTCCGATCACCACATTACTCATATCAATAAGAAAATTTGTCTACCTATCAGGAGGGTAAATAAAAGGGCAGAATATGGGATTTCCAGAATTCCCCGCTTGTTGGGTCTCATATGGAGTGCATTAGTGGCCACTTTGATTGACAGGTGCTCCTGTGTGTAGCCAGAGGGAGAGGCAAAGAGAGATGGGAGATGATTATATCCCAGGTAATAAGTGTGGGCTGTCCACAGCAGGCATGAAGATTCTATCTGGAGTGGCTGTGGCCTGTGGATTAGAAGATGTTAGTGGGTCAGCCTCTCCACTGAGCAATGTGTTTATGTGTGCATCTGTGTTCACATCCATGCAGTCTATCTTGTGTGTGTGTGGATATATTCATCAATGCAAGTGTGTAGCTGTGATCCTTCGGATCAACACATTTTTAAATGTAAACAGTAACAGTATTGACTGGATGAAGAAACTCCTTTATGGTTAACTGCTGTGTGTATCCTATTGCAAATGTTAAGGTTACTCATGTTTTGTGTAGAGGTTTTGTTTGTGGTTTTGGTATTCGGAAAAAAAACTCCTGACTAGGTGTATCTGAAAGTTTTTACAGCACCTCGCAATAGTATTGGCAGTAGTGTAGTAGATGTATGACTGATTTTCTAATGATAGCTAGGGATTATTTATCTGGCTGAGGTTTCAGACTATGAAACTCTTCTTACTCATCTTTATGAAGTTTTTGTCAAGAGTCTACCAGAGAAATGTTGATTCAGCTCTGGGAATTTTTTTGTTGCATTGGACTGCAATATATAGAAATATGTTTTCAATGTTCTCCTGCCAAGTTTAAGGAGCTGGATCAACACCTCTCTGCCAAAAAACTGCTGTTTTTTTTTTTTTTTTTTTTTTTTTAATCCAAGGGTGTCAGGATTTTGTGTCTATATGTCTGAAATTTCAGCATTGTCACATGTTGACAACACTATGGTAACCTGCCTGTTGTTGTTCATATAATTTCAACTTTATATAACTTTACCAAAATAATAATCGCTAATCCAGATTCAGTTAGCACAAGACAAAGTGGTGAACAATTAAAAATTTGTGTGTTTTGTAACAAAAGGATTTGCAATGGTTCCATTTTTCTATTCTCTTTTGTCTGTGTTGATTTGGCTCATGGGAGCCAAATGGTGCTTTGAACAGAATGAAAATGGCCCTTCACAATGTCTTGAGTAGTTTTGTGATTTAAGACCTTTGTTTTTTAAGAGTCTCCCATCATTAAAATAATTCATTACCAATGAACGTTGGAGGCTCCACAATGAATCAGCTGGCTTTTTTGCATTTTTCTAAAGACCAAAAGAGGTGTGGGGAGTGAGAAAATGTGTATGTGTGTGTGTGTGTGTCTGTCTGTGAGTGTGTGAGTGGGGGGAGAGTGGGCTAAATGACTTCATGGTCAGAACCACAGGGGAGACAGGAATGCCAGGACCCCACTGGACAATCAGAATTTATTCTCTGCAGCATACTGAGTATGTTTGTGTTACCGGGGCGTGGCAGAAGAGATGCCATAGAGAAAAATAGGGTGAAAGCCAGGCTGTGTTTTGCCATCAGAGGTTCTTTCTAAACTTTAGTTTTCCCCAACGTCCTAATTGCATAAATCATGGTAATAAAGAGGACTGGTATTGAAACAAAAGTATTGGGGGAGTGGAAGTTGCACAATGACCACTCTCTGACCCTGGAGTGTGGGACCCCACCTGACCTCGAGACTAGGGTTCAAACGGTCAATTGCAGGTCACTGGCAGAATGGGGCTGGTGAGGGGGTGGTTGGGTGGCGCTTAGTGTGCAAGGTTGTGCCAGAGGGTATAGGTTGTAGTAAAGCTTATGTGTATGTGTGAAGGCTTCGGGGTATGTAGCCTCTGATCCCTAATTAATGCTCAGAATGAATGACCTACAGGTTACCCATTGGCAACCAGTTTTCTCTGAGTCACATCTCTCCAACACACACACACATATATACACCTTCCCTGTCAGTAATATATACATAGTCTCCTACTTTGCACATAGCAGATGACAGTGGGTTTACATGTACCACATCCACTGACTATCCCTACTCCTACTGTATGCTTATCTGTCTCTCTCTCACTCTTTCTCCCCCTCTTTTATCTCTGTTATCATCCTATCTTTCTTGCCATTCATCTGTCTCTCCTGTCCTAGCCACCAGGCTGGCTATCTATCCTTCTAATGAGCTCCACAGACTCCTCTAAACAGTTGTCAAACAATCCTCACATAGCCATCACTTTTACTGGGCTCAAACTAAGGCATAAACAGCAGCACCCTCATGGCAACCTGCCGGAAGAGAGGGAGCAGGAGAGACTGTGGCTTTTAGCACTAAAATGCATCTTGGGTGAAGAAACCACAAGTGGGATAAAGGTGCTATTTAATCCAAAAGTACCTCATTAGGTGTTGAGTTCCAGCTAGCCAAGTCCACACCTTAAGTAATATTGTCCCTAACTGAGTTGACTTGAGCACAAAAAACACTATAGCAATTGAAATAGCCATAGTAGTCCTCTTTTGTAGCTGGTCTGCTGGGCAAAAATATGCATCAGTTTAGCAATGGCCTTAGTTTCCCAGTGACTACATGATATCATGGGTTGGGGTATAAAGAGCACAGCACTTTCAAGGACATTTCATGAGTCATGTCTGCACATTTTCTGCTTTTCGTTGTCATTTAATGCTGATTTGATTAGAGTTTGGGGTTACTCAGTAAAGAAGTGATGTGGCATGAAATGACATGCGAAAAGCAAACAGTGTGTAGTGATAACACATGAAATGACTTAAGGTAATTGGTGTGTTATTCATACTCCATCAGGCTGACAGTGAAACTAAATCTAATCACATGTGGTTGCTCAAGGGGCATTTGAGATGCACAGATGCCAGGTACGACCTGCAGTCTGTCACAGGTGTATAGACACAACCTGGATTTTTAAAATGTATTTATTTATTTTTAATATGAGATCCTAGATCTGAACAGAAAGGTCAAATACAGTCAGATGTAAAGAATCAGAACAGAGGTGGATTTGAACTCCAAGCAGTTGGTGAGAAACTATAGAGCGCTTTTCCCTATGCTATCACCTCCCCCTAATTTTCCCAACCTCGTCCTTCTTGAGGCCAACCTGGGAACATCACTCACAGTGTCTGTACAAGCCAAGCACCCAGTTCATCAGAAACACCTTTTCTGGCCCCAAACCTGACCTGTTCTCTCCTGGGGTCAGGATAACAGGCTGCAGGGCTAACACACTGGATGAGAAATGGACCGGAGACAGTGGTGTGTGCCTGTGTCTGTGTGTGCGTGCACTGGTGCCTGCTCAGCTGCATTTGGAATATATGTTTCAGTGTGTATAATGTGTATGACTAGCCTGTCAGAGGGGGCCTGTGGAGGTTACACAAACACAGAGGAGGGTTATTTATACTTCCAGGAAATTATGGTGGTTTCTGTCAGATCAGGCCCACTCTAGCCTGATCTGGCTCGGTCTTGGTCTAGTCTTAACCTATTTCCAGCCCACACAGACCCAGTGATACACAGAGAAGCAGAATTGTGCTAATATGGCTGTCACTGACAACCCCAGTGGCCAAACTCTGTCAGTCTACGGCTCTGAGCCCACCTCCACAGATGGTCCAGCAGTACTTAAGAATTCACCCCCAGGGTTTTACTGCTCTGTTGTATGGAGGACTGTCACAGCACAGGGAGCATGTGGTTTAGATATGGGAACAGCATCCTCCAAGAACTCTCATGGCCTGGCACAATGAAATGTCTCCACCCCCAGTAAAAGACAAGACAACTGGGTATGCCCTCTTTTATGACAGGACGCAGCCTACCAGCTGAGGAAGTTGAAGTTTTCATTCATGCTAAACATTACCCTTTGCATAACATGATTGAATAATGCCCATTTAAGTTTTTCATTTCCTCAGAACTTTAATTCACTTTGTCTTACTGGCTCTGTAGTTGTATAACATGCTAATGAGACTTCAGTTTCCATGTACTTAGTCAGTCAGTCAGTCAACCTGTCAGGCAACCAGCCAGTCAGAGGATGGTGATTTACTGTCCTGCAGCCAGAGAAATGGAACCTGCTGTTACCTCTCATTCAACCGGACACCCTTTTACTCTAAATGAGGCAAAAAAGACACAAATCCACAAATCAGCATTTACTAATTTGTTTATTGCTCTCGTTCTGGCTGCTGCTCCTCCCCTCTCATCCACCCCTCCATACGCTTTCCCTCTCTCTCTCTCTCTGTCTGAAAGTGTTACAGGGTGTGTTAGGTTTTCAGAAAGAAGCTGTCATGTGCATTAATGCATATATAGAGTGTGGGTGTAATAAGACCCTGAGGCATGGCTCCCCTCTGAGAAACTTGAACACATCCAGTGACAGTCTTGTTTAACCTTATTTCATACTGGTGACTCAGAGGTAGTTGGGTTGTGCTAGTCCCTGAGGTCAAAGCGCACGCTCACTGTGCACACATGTCATGTATGTGTCCCACATCCTGCTGCGTGTGTGCATATGTATAATAATGTATATTGGCAAAGTAAGTGGTGAGCTTGGGCTGATGGCATCTGGATAGGTGCCAGGTTGAGTCATAAACAAGCAGGGGGTTGAATTTAGGGGTGAGGGGGCGAGGGGAGGGGAGGGAGGGGCACACCACTGAGTGTGTCTGTCCTGGCAGGTCCCCTGCTCAAATTCCACTGATACGACTTTAATCAGGCCTAATCTGCTTATCGGCCTCCTGGGGCACTGATCAGCCTAAAGTGCTTAACGGAATGCAGGGACCCATAAGATGCTGCCACTCGAAAGCATAAGGTGGGCTGTAGCTGAGGGTTTTTTACTTAATCTGATTAATTAAAACAAACTATACTTAAAGGAGTTCCTTTACCTCTGTGCCTTTTCCTGACTCCTTCACTGTCCTGCAATTTTCTTCTTTTCTGTCTAATTTGCTTGTGACAAACTCTAGGACATAATATGATACACAAATACCTTGTGGAGATTTTTGTAGTAAATCTTTTTAAAATGATTTGTATGTGGTTATTTCATACTGTTTAAGTTGCGAACCCTCATTTGAGATGGAGTTAATAACTTAAAATCATCCTCTTTCTGCTTATATTTGATCATCTTTCTACATTGCCATAACTTTCACGTCTACTATAGTGGAAAACCTAACAGTTAATCCCTTTAACTGGAAAATGTAACCTGCATACTGTAACAGCTCATCACACCAGACTGCCAAAGTTCACTCTGCAGAGCATTTGAGAGACAAGACAGGCCAATCCTGTTGCTCACCGTAGTTGTGAAGACTAAAAGAATAATTGACTTGATCTTGTAATGGGGGTTAAGAGACATAACCCCAGTTAATGAGAGACAGAGACAAATTTGTTCACGATAATGAATTTCGTTCAAACAAGGCATCTAAGGCAGCATTGTGTGTGCCATGAAAGAAAGGGAAAAGCTGTTTGAAGAAATTGCATGTGCGCGCTTTGTCTTCTGGCTCTGCGTTATTCTCCTTAATGTACCTGACACCGTGTGATAAGGTGAATGCGATGCTGGATGAGTTCACAGGCTGTGTCAGGGCACTTGTCACCTGTGCCACCTTGCGATCATAGATTATCAGATTAATGCTGATGCTTCACCTGGGCCATCCTCAATTTCACTTGATTCAAGAGATCAGTGAGGTCGTCGCTGAGGTGGAAGTGCTCTGACCTCCACAATGTTTGATTCATTTACACACAATAAAAGTGGATTGGCTCTGGCTGCTGCCATTTCTCTGTGTTCATATTTTCCTGTACCCTCTGCAGCCCACTCAGTTTGTGTTGTTGCTTGGCCTTGTCCCAGTGTGTCCTCTGCCAATCTATTTTCTGCTCCCATTGACCTTTCATTCTCCTCATACATGTCTTCTCTCAGAGGCCTTCATGTGGAAGTCCTCCTCACGTTCAATGTGATCAATACAAAGGGCAGGGACCTTACACACAAATTCCCCCGCTGACTAAACAAGAAGGATTAAAGGCGAGAGAACCTGTGTGGTGGGTGCAAGTATGTGTATGTTCATGCTTGTGAGTGTGTGTGAATGCCTCTGTCCTTCTTTGTCTACAGCACATGTGTGTAAGTGCCTGAGAGAACATCACGTCCTAAAATTTGTAAATAAACGGTGCTGTGATCTTTGCCGGGCGGGCCAAGTGAGCTCAAGGTTCATGACCTCAGTCTGTGTCGCAGCAAAAAGGTCCCTGCGTGTCACACAAACACACACACAGACACACACTTACTGCCATTTAATCTAAGGAGAGGAGAGGGAGGAACTGAGTGGAAAAGCAAGAGAGAGAGAGGGATTAACAAAGACAGGCAGCGCCAGCAGCTGGTTGACCATTTAGAGATTCCCATTATCCGGATGCTGTGGTATTAATAGAAACTTGTACTCACCCAGCACTCTCCGTCAAAATAGATGCTTATTTCGCTGACCCTGACTGCCTCTTGATGGGTTGATGAAGGTACGACTCAGGAGAGCAAAGTGGTAGACAAAGGTTAACAGGTGCGGAGGTGAAATTCAAATACAAGAACAAAGGCCTTGTGCAATTTTTGTCTGCTGTTGTTGAGGCAGATGTATGCTCTTCAAATTAGAAGGTGTAAACATGCCCACAAACATTTAAAGGGACATTCGTGATTTTATTCCTTAGGAGCTTATTCAGACACACATAAATATATTCTCTGTCAGTCCAATCAACTTCAGTTTCATGCACTTGCAACAACAACATAAAAAGCCCTTAAATAGGAGATATTTTACACATCTGCTCCCAGCTGCTTCAGCATTATCTCTTTGCTGCATGTTGTTCAGACATATTGCAGATAAAGAAGGACCTATCTAATCCAGTACTTACTAAAAATCAGATAAATACGGCACTGTGTTTTTGTTATGCAAGATAATGCAAAAAGCGTGGTTTTTGTGAAATTCTGTAGTTGACCAGCTCCCTGCCATACACTGGTTGGCCTGTCCTAATACACCAACATATAGACAGACATTTGTAGCACGCTCAGTGATACCTTCAGCCTCCCTTTTTTAAGAACAACCAAAGAGATGACAACATTACAGTTTCACAGGAAGGGACCTTTAAGATGTTATCAAAACACTATAGTAATTTAATTAATTCTTCAGTACTTCTTCCCCAGCTCAGTCACCTCAGGGCCCATTAAGGGTTGGTAAATTGACCCCCTCTGCCCTCTTCCTGCCCTCTTTGGTTGTCACTGAGCGGCGGTCCAGCCCTCTCCACTGGGCTTATCCCAGGTCATCGTGCTGCAAGGGTACACACACTTACACACACGCATGGACCACAAGCTGGACACTTCTTAGCATAACTCCTCAGTGCTATAGCATAGACCTTGCCACAGGGGGTCTAGTGTGTCACTGTGTGCATTTACAAACAGATAAAGCACAAACACACTGAAACACACACACTGACAAACATTCTTTCGCTATCTCTCTGCAACTCAAACACACACAGACACACATTTCCCCTTTCCCTTGCCCTCCGTAACCCAACATACGCACTCCCAACTCCCACCTCTCTTGTCACCTCCCATCTCCCAGACCAAGGTCAGCTGTCCAGGCCTGCGGCTCTTGATGTAGAGGCTTTGACCCAACATGGCCACCTCTGTCTCTCCAGAGAGATTAACACAAGGCAGGGACAGAGAAACTCAGCTCCATGTTATCCCAGCCGCTCTCTCTGTCTCTACTCTCACTTCTCATTCTGTCTCAGATAACTCCTCACGTCTGCAGACTAGGGACCAGGAAGAGCTGCAAATTGAATATGTCTGGCAGGCAGATCTGTGAAGACTCATGGGGGATGTTAGCGAGAGAAAGCAGACTGTAAGTGTCCACATTGTGTCACTCAGGCAACATACATAAAGGAATGTGTAGAGGAAGATAAGAGGGGTTTATTATCCTGCTTGTGGCTTGTGTTTCTGTCATGGCTTTTTTTTTTTAAAGTATTTATTCATTTTTTTGCATTTGTTGTAAGATAGTGTAGCAAAGGAACACTGCTGCGTCCTTCAACAGTCAAATACTTGTGACATCACTGAGAAGGTGTCGGTTGAAGTGGTCCTCTTGAGGGTCTTAAAGCCTCCATGTTGTCTTTGCTTTCCCATTGCCCATCCCACTCCTTCGCTTGATTCCCCCTCATTATTTCTTCTGTCGGATGGGGCTGAGGGGTGGCTGCCACGGCAGTCGAAAGATTAAACAAAGTGCTGTGACTGTCAGGCTGAGTGAAACCAACTGGCGCTCGGCTATCAGAAGATAATCAAGGCTAATAGGTACATAATGGCTAACAGTGGGGCCGCACTCGCTGGCAGATGCATCATGGGGGACGGAACGCAGACAGCGTGACCTCGCATTCCCACCGCAGCTCTCACCGCTTCAGAGTCATCAGGCGGAAAGAGCCAGACACCAGGAATTTTGCCCCTCCTTTGCCTCTGGATTACTCACAGTAGACTTGCCTTGATTGTAATATGCTTGTCATTTGCTGTTTGTCTTTTTTCCTTTTCGATATAAATTTTTTATTGCTGATTTGAATTTTTACTTTACACAGTCTATCAATTAATGGACCATGAAGTAAATAGCCATGGGGAATGATGTCACTACACTGGACTGAAACAGTGGGAGCATTCTGCACTAGTATATTCAGCAGGGATTTTTGTGGATCTTAGTGAGTTATAGTTCCTGTAGCATATGCTTTCACTTTTGTCTAAACCAACAAACAGAATGTTTGTGTAACTGATGGTCAAAGTGCCCAAGGTCCTGAAGGACACTTTGTTCTGAACACTGAAGATTTATGAGCCTGTGAAGCAAAGAGGATGAGAGTAACGTTGTGAGCCAGTATTCTGTGGTAATGTCAATAGGAGGAAAAAAAAATCCATCCACTGTCTTCAAATACAAATTAAAAACCACATCTAGAGACATCATTTTGAATTCAGCTTAGATTTAGTAAATATAAATAACAATGTGGCCCTCCAAACCTCAAGAAGTTGACCTCACATTCTCCATGAATGCATTATATAAAAAGAAATATTCTTACAAGTGTGACACTATGACCTACCCAGCAAAGACTTAACATGTTTAAATTGATGCAATTGAGCAGAAAGGGTCAGAGGATCATGTGTTAACGAATGTACACATGCTTGGTTCTCAGCGCTCTGCGAAGCATCCAGCCAACACTTCCCCTCTGACAGCACTCGGTCGCCCTGGACTCCTCTCCAAAGGCTCTCTCTGTAAACAAAGCCTGCTTTTGTTGAGGCCCAGTGCGTCAGAACCATCATCTCCAGAGGGCAAGAGGGATATGGAGGAGAGATGTAGGGGTGGGTGGAGAGAGTTAGACAGAAAGAGAGAGAGAGAGCGCGCGAGAGAGAGAGAAGGAAAGCGTTTAGGTGGGGGTGAAGGGCAGGGGAACTGAGACAGAGGTCTGGGTAATTGCAGCACAATGGAGATTGTGTTTGATCTCTGAGGTGTCCAGGCCTATTTAGTGGGGGTGAATGTGCCAGGCTGAGGAATGTTGTAGCTCGGAAAGGCTGAGTTTATCAGGAGTTCAGCAAGTGAGAACAAGAGGGGAGGAGGAAGGGGGGGGGGGGGGGGGGGGGGGGGGGGTAGCTTGAGAGAGATAGACAGAAGTGAGAGAGAGAGGGAAGGAGAGTTTAGCCAGGCTGCCTTTTCATTATTGGTTAATTATGTCTTTAAAGCCTCTGAGAACTTCACTGTACACACTGTTCACACATGTTGTATGCATTCTATCATGCGTCTCTCTCTGTATTTGAACTGATGTGAGAAAGGCCAGTCTGGTCTGTGGTGCAGTGCAGCAACAGCAGCAGCCTCCTGATAGCAGGGCTAAACTGCTGGAGAGCAGAGAGTGCCCGCACAGAGCAGAAGGCTCTTTGAACTCTGTCTGTACTCTCTGCTGCAGAGCTTGAACTGGGTTAATCGCTATTAATATTTAACATGCTGCCAAAGTTCCAGCCCAGAAACTATATCAAAGCCAAGAGCTCCATCCAGCAGAGCCCTTTCACTACTCTTCTGTAGCAAGCTGGCTGGCATAAACACACTGAAGCTGCCGACATGAGACCTGATAAAGTTATTTAATTCTTTTTAAATAAAGGAGGGGATTCTTTGCAAAAAAAAAATCCATTTTCCATTGAGCGTGATACTGTATTTTTTTTATTTTTATTTTTTAATGTTAGCTCTTTCTCTGTATGGTGCATCAACTTAGAATCAAGATTGGGCTCATATTTTTTTTCCCCTCTCACAATTTGAAATTGTTAATTTATGTGGCTGCAAATATATATAAGAACAATTTTAGCCACAGGCATGTGATATTAGTACAATATATTGATACATAAGGCACACCATTATTGACAAGGATGGAAAAATTAGAGAGATTTACTTTGTAATCAAAAGTGGTAGGAGGATGGGGTCGGTTATGAAACAACTTCAGGTCACCAGGGGGCTGCTGTTCTGTTGCTGCTGCTCATCTCTCTGTCTGTCTGTACTGTCAGCTCGCAAACTGGATTATTTCATCAGAGTTCAAGCCTCTATTGCCTCTGCCACTGCAGTCTTTTTCACTCTCTGCCTTCCCCTTTACATCTATCTCTCTATCGCTCTCTGTCTGTCTCCCCATCTCTCTCTCTCCTCTTCTCTCTTTCTCTCTGCTCCCAGCGCCAGGACCTCAAACAGCATGGTTAAATACCCAGGCCAATGTGTCGCTCTTCAAAGAGACTCAGGTAGTAGATATGCTGGCAACAGGCCAGGATCAAAATGAACAGTTGTTGTAGAGCATTGTGGCTGCACTTCATGTGGACCTCAGTCGAACCATATTAAGGGGCCCCACCTGGGCCAAAACCTCCCCACAAGGCAGCTGAAATATGGGCCCTAAGTCCCACTTCTCCCCCTCTGAAAAACCCACTAATACCACGCAGGGACCCATTTTTATTTCACTTCATAAATCAGGGCAGCAGGACGAGGAAGTTCATTTGGCGTAGAAGAGCTTATGTTAGCTTTAGCCCCTGTCGTAAAGTTCCTTCTCTGGGTACATCTGCCTGCGTTATTCATCTACAGCAAAAACAACAGAAACCTGGAGCAGATTTAAATGGTCAGAATTAGGTATGATTACTTAAGATTTAGAAAATGAGTGGCTGTTTGTTGCCACAAGTCCTGCCTGATAAAATATTAAAGCACAGCTGAAGGGAGAGCTTTGTAGAAGACAAAGGCTGGAAGCAATTTGTGTAGCTACCAAATTAAAGTTATTCAGCACCAAGGGTAATTTAATTACCATTCTTTAAATGTTTGAATGACTTTGACCTCTAGAGTACTCGGAGGTCATGCAGGTGTATTTACTTAAGCTAATTCAGAATCAGTAACATGAAACAAGGTCCCAAATCAAACAGGCCTCCTCCCAGAATATCTGGTTACCAAGTACCAGCTCTTTGTGTTTGGAAATTAAATTAATATCTATCCACCATGTCATTAGGCCTGTTTTCTCAAAACCTTGAAATCTCTCCTTGGCCTTACTTTATCCCCCAGAGCAAACCTCTCAGTGATGAGCTTGACAAGAAGAAGACAAAAAAGAGAAAGAGAAGAAATCTAGACAATGAAAGGCAGTGAGAAAGACATAAACAACAGATGAAAAAAGCTGACAGCGGTTCCCAGGATGCACCTCTCCCAGCATGGCTCATGAATGGAAACAGGTGTGTGTGATTGTGCGGTGGGTCTTGAAGATTCGGGCCTATGTGGCATGTCTACTGCCTAGGTGATTTGGGTCAATGGAGCACATCTGGTACTAGTCACAACAGAGTGCACACGTCCACGGCCCTCAGACACCCCACCAGGCGAGTAGGGAGAGAGAGAGGCAAGGGCAAGGAAACATCTGGGTTCTCTCTTTCTCTCAGTCACACACACACACTCATACACATACACACATTTGGGATTCTGTGCTTTTTGGGGTTGCTTGGATTCCTCCAGGTGCATCTGGACTCAGATTGTGTTGGGGGGGTGGGAGGTGGATTTGATTGACAGCCTTGAACCAGAATGTTCCCTGAGCCGGGTGAGTAACTCTCCCATCATGCCCACTCTCTCTTTATTCTCTTTTGTTTCTTCCAAGGGTTCTTCTCCTGACTTTGTCTCTGCTCTATAATCTTCCCTTATTTGTTGGTGTTCTGGTACAGACTCATTCCTGTGTTGGAAAAAAAAGGCTTATCTTTTCTGGTGAACTAAACAAGGCAGGGCATTTTTTGTTTGCTGTGCACGTAAATTAAAATACCAACCCACTACATTTGTTGTGTCGAATGCTGGAACTTCATGAGTCATGCAGTAATGCAGAGCTAGAGATATGCCAATGGACAGAAAGGACACATGCGCCTACACACACACCATACACACAAGCACAGCCAGACAGCAAGTCTATATTTTGGCATAACTCCAAAACTGAAGTGGACTTGATACACTGCGGTAATGATAGGGTAAAACTGTGTATGAGACACCGTATCGAATTCTGATGCTGAGATTTTTCAGCACTGACAGCTCTCTCAGCTTCCCTCTCTCCCTCTCCCTCTCTTTCTCCCTCTCTCTAACCCACTTACCTCACTTCACCCGCTACCTCACCACATGCCCAAGGCAACAACAATAAACATGATTGGTCCTTCACACAAAAGAAGGCGGGCCATCATCTGGACAGGCATGACAAGGGGCAAGTGAAATTGATTTCAAGTGTATCAGTCTGTGTGGGTATAGGTTTGTGCTCCTTAGAGTGTGTGTTCGTGTGTGTGTGTTAACATAGGGTTTCGGATTCTTTCACTAAGTTTGAGCAGTGTGACGAATATGGGAAGTGATGGCATGTAGAACAGAGCGTTTCCTTCCTTCACTTGTAACAGTGGCTAGGGAAACAAATACAAAGAAAGAGCCATGTGTCATAGATGTAAATGTGTTTTGCTGGTGACTGTGTTTGCCTTCACGATCGCCTCAGTGTCTTCTAAAAAGCACAGAACATTACATTTGACACTTGGACAGCACAACAAGAGGGAAGTGTCTAAAAACCCCAATCACACTATTCAAACCACTTTATACAGATAAAACAAAAACTGAATTAAGTTTTAATCTTGTAGTAAACTGGTAATGTTTGCCACTGTGATTGTTTCTGTGTAGCTGATGTGTTAAGTCTTCGCTTTTCCAAGTCAGGTTGAGTGGATTTTTCATTCAGAATTTCCTTAGTAGTGCCCAGAGCAGCAACATATAAAGGTTACCAAACCCGAATCTAGGGCTGCAACTTACATTCATTTTCATTTTAGATTAATCTACTGTTGATTTTCTAGATTAATGAATTAAGTGTTGACATTTGCAAAGGTCTTGTTGTGTCCAACCAACAGTCTCAAACCCAAAGATATTGAATAAACTATCAAAACATTCCAGAAGGTGTAAATAATGAAATTTGTCTTTTTGCCTAAAACATTACTTAAAAGATTATACAATTATCAGAATTGTTTCTGACTAATTTTATGTTGATTGACTAATAGGTTAATCAAATTATTGTTGCATTTCTACTCAAATACCATTTTTTTTCTCATTTTAGATTTAAAGTTAGTGATGGTTGCCAATATATCCACAACCATTCAACATCAAAATGGTGTATGGGTATGTTTATGGGTGCATTTGAGGTCCTTGCATTTGATTGTGTGACAGCGAAGATTATTGTGTGTTTGATCGTGTGAATACACGTGTGAGACAGAGAGACAACGAGATAGACAGAGGGAGGGAGATTATGAGTGTGTCCTCAGGTGCCCATCTGGCCTGTGCGCATTTGTGTGTGTGTGTGTGTGTGTGTGTTTGTGTATGTGATAATTTCATGCTGTAGTGTCACTGGGTGAACTGAGGCAACAACGTATGACCCAGGGTTCTTAATCTGGTTAACTAGAGCTGAATGGGTCAGAGTAATGGCTGTAATCCTCACGTTGAAGCACAAAAACCAGACCAAGCTAAAAACCGCTGCACTGTTAGTGCTGCAAATGTACTGTTAACCCAACAAACATCTGCACCAATTTAAATGGTCACTGACAGACATGCATTAAATCACGATTTAAAACCTTTATCCCTCATTCTAGACTTAATCCTAATTCTTGTAAACTATAGCCAGAACCTTTCCTAAAAAAGTTTCATGGCTATAATTCCTGTAATTCCCTTAATGGCTTGCTTTTTCTTGTTTTCTGTTTTCAGACATCTAGCTGTGTTTCTAGGTTAGGGTGATCTAATTGTGTGTGTGTGTGTGTGTGTGTGTGTGTGTGTGGTTGCTGTGTGTAGGGGTAGCCTTGTGACCAGAGTTACATTGTTCATCCACAGCTATGGACTCTGGCCCAGAAATAAAGCCCACACAGTCAGAAAGCTATGATCCCACTTGGATCCAGACCAAATAATCTCACATACAAGTCAGCCTGATTTGTGCCGCAATACCATCCACATTTGTGAATTCAGACATCCTTCAGGGCTGCTCAGTTTGTTCAAAAGACGTGTAAAGGACTGCCATAGTGAACAAATAACAAAATGCAAATTTGATAAACATGTTTCCACAGTACCACAGCCTCTTTAAGTCACTGTTTTAAAATGCGCCTCTTTCATGATGCATGCTTCAGCTGCTTCTTTTTGTCCCTCAGTCATCCGAGGGGATTGTGTGTAGTCACAGATGATGCTGCTGTTGTGAGTTGTTGATTTCTCAGGGAAGCCATTAGTGTTGTTTGTCTACACAGAGCAGTGCCGGGTTACTGGACCCCTTCTTTCTAACAGTTGGCTCATATTGGCAGACAGTTAGGGCGTTTGACTATGAACAGGAAAATGACTTGCCCTCCGTGGATTCCATACAAATTACAAAACACGTTTTTTTCTTTTTCCATTTTTTCAAAAGTTTGCAATTACATTTGTCTTGGGAGACTCACTGTGTTCATGTTTCTTTCCTCCATTCAGCCTCACATCCAGTTGTTTATGCTTTTCTATCACTTGACCCTGTAAAGTTCTGTAGCTCCATAAATGAAAGCTCAAGAATGACAAGGTTAACAAGTATCCTGATTGCATATGTTGAGAATGTTAAAAAGAGCTGGACATTCCTGGCAAACTTGCTACAACAAACAAACAGAAGAATCCTGTTGAGATAAAAGGAGAGAAGGTGGAGGAGTGTGAGGAATTTTGGATTCTCTGGCCTGGCCCTGCTGTGCCAACTCCAGAGCAGTGAAAGCTTGGACTTGTGGAGTGGAAGCAGCAAGAAAGAGAGAGAGTGGTGTATAAATCCTTTTCCTCACAGCTGCTGGAAGAGGGTCTAATATAGGTGCTGTCCAAACACAACACTTTCCATAATCCCCATACACTTGAGCTGATCTCAAAGGGAGCGAACAGTTTACACATCATACACTGTTCTTAACCAGAGGCCTTTCTGTGCCCTTGGCAGAGGCATATACAGTATTAGACAATACATTTTCTGTCTATACTTAATTTGTTTGTTTTTTTTGTATGTTTTATGATGGTGATGTGTTTTGGTTGTATATGCTAAAGCAGCATTAACTCTCTCCCTCCCACATTTTTGCATCATACTCAAAAACACACAAAAGACATTGTATGAAAGTATTGCTGCCACTGAAAACACTGTTGCTTAAAAAATTCCATCACCATTCTTTCATCCAAACAGGAGGAGACATATTAAGGTGTGTTTTCATTAGTTTCCAGTAACCATCATTGCCGGCCAGACTCCACAGTCTCATAAGCAGTCAGCATGGCTACTGATGAAGCATCCTGCATGTCTGCTGTCTGGATGTTTTGTCACACCTAAATTAGACTGCACTAATACTACAGATTGATGTGTGGTACTTAATCATCTTCAATCAAAGCTTTGTGTGCTTGCATTGCATATGTGTGTGCGTCTAGAGATTTGTGTCTCTGTGTGTAGATGTATGTGTAATTGTCAGCGCCGTCTCGTGTTTGTTCACATCTATTAATTTACGTTCTCGTTCTTGTTCTTGTTCTTCGTCTCTGTCTCTGAATCCCTGTGTGTTTGTGTGCGTGCGTGTGTGCGTATTTGTATCCATCCTTGTTCAGAATGTGTGGACAAACCCTGACCTCCGAGGCAAGGAAACTGATAGTGTCCCTTTCTACCCAGCTAAGGTCCACATCATCCAGAACTAATCCCCCTTGCTTACTAAAAAAAAAACAAACAAAAAAAAAAAAACACGCACACACACAGTTAAAATACGCACACAAATCCACTCAGCAAACAGCACACATGCATGCCTACACACAGATTTGCCTACACACAGATTTGCCCACCATCCCTCCTACTGTAATTACCAGTAAAGCAAGGTTATTGGACTCCTCTGACATGTTTACTGACTGTTGTCACTGTACAACATGGTTTTGGCCGGAAGGACCCCACTGTGAACTTTTGAACCCCTCCCATAAAAACAGCAATACTGCTCTGCTATAATGCTGTTCAATGTTACCTTTAAGCCCTCAGTAAGTGGGATTTAGAAAATAATGCCCTTATGCAGGCTGTTTACACAAGATCCCTGCCATACCAGCCACAGTCTTGCCGCCTCAGCCCCCCTCCCGCCTCAAATCACATTTAATAGGGCTAGTTTGATCCCACGCCAGCATAAGCATACACTTGCTATGACCTTGGTTGAATTTAATGGGGGTTAAAGAAGTTTTCACATTGGCAGTGTGCACATTAATAGTTTGTCTGGCGGATTTGGTAAATTGGAAGAGACGGAAGTGGAGTCAAAGTGTCCGATTAATTGGGTCTACAACCCCCCCACCACCACCACAACCTCCCCCTCCATTGCTTGCACAACCCTGCTCCTACCCATAGCATCCTGTCCAGGTTCACCTTGGGGTACTCTGTGACTTTCTGTTTAGGTCAGGACTTTCGAGTGCTTTATGTGTATGTTTGTTTGTGTGTGTGTGTGTGTGTTTGTGTACATGCATGTGAGTATGTGCGCTGTATTTCCACCATGTATGTGTGGGAAAAAATATGCCAAGACTAAGGGGGGGAAAAAAGCATGAAGTGGGAGGTGGACGAGAGGTGAATGAACATTGGTGGAATGAGGGGGCGTAAAGAAAGTGTGAAGTAACTAAAAGTGCACTGAATCAATAAGTCTGTAAAGTTAGAGCAAACTGCAAAAACTTTGAATCTGTAAAAATGTGGGAAAGAGTAGGATGGTTGTTAAACTACTCTTAGTATGTTGAGGTAAAAAAAAAAAATAATTTGATATTTTTCACAGTATAATTGCGTGTCTTGATTTATATTTCGCATATTTCCATGCATGTCTTTTTTCCCCCCTGTCATTTATTTATGAATTTATTGTTTTGTTCCACATTTTAGTGGATTTTGTTGGATTAGCATCGCTCATAGTCTATTAAACATTTTCTATTTCTATGTTATTTTTCACAAGTGTCTTTACAGCCACCAGACTGTAATATATGTGATAATAGCATGGGATGTAGCATCATAGTGTGAGCCAAACAAGTCTAGTAATCCACTGTAATTGGTTGGATTTTTGCAGTGAGTCAACCTCTCTGTCTGCCTGCCTCTGTGCCTTTGATAATCCAATATACATTTCTTTAATCTTTACCCTCTGCGTTGAGCAAATTAATTAAATATTGACAAGGAATCCAGCAAAACCACAGAAAAACAGAATGTCACAGCTAAACTGATTACTTCCATGACAGAGGTAAGAGAGAGACACAGGGAGATGTATGATCCATCTCATGCACTATAAATGATTAAAGACCATAGACAATGGCTGAATCCTGCAACCAACTGAACAAGTGTGCAGACTGGATGCTGTCTTAGCCAAGACTCTCTTTCATACACCATCAGTCTATGGCCACTTGTCAATCTTTTCCCCACTAACCCAACATGAAAATGATAAGAGTGTCTTTCTGAGTGTTTAGCTCCCAGAGAGAATCCCATTTCCCTTCTTTAAAGCCAAAGCACCATCTGTCACACTGGTGCTGATAATGAAACACTAAGAAAAACACTCATAGGATCACACACACACACACACACAGGAAAATCTAACATGTTGTAGCAGATGATTTGAGTAGAGTCCATGGAAACTGATGATGTTTCATCCCCTATGGTAACCTTACTTTGACCCTTGTCCTTTTCTCCACAAGGGTAATTGGCCAATCTGGTAGACATGCACATAGTACAATGTGGAAAAGAGCCAAAAGTATTCTGGATCATTTGTGTGTGTGTGTGTGTGTGTGTGTGTGTGTGTGTGGTGGCAATGTGTGCATGTTCACTTACAATATTTATATTTCTACCAGCCTGTTTAGTGTTTGTGTGTGTGCTCGAGCATGCACATGCTTGTGTCTGTGTACAGGCATGCCAGGGATTGTGTTTATGTCTGACTATTTGGGAGAATCAACAGACACAGTGATGATGGAGTTGATTTTATTAGGGATGAGATTAGGGTCATGTTGCAATACGCTTGCTGTGGTCTTATTATTCTGATCTGTCCGTTGGAGTTTCCTACTGCAGAGAGACAGCTGGCCCAGTAACATGATCCAGACCACCAGCTACCCTCTTGCTACTTCACAGCCAAGTCAAAGCCCAGGCCAAGGACAATAGCTGATTCAGATTTACTCAAGAAACACACGCAGAGATTCATCTCTCCTTACCTACAGTAAGTGTATGCAGTAATAACAAAAAAAATTAACTGCCTAAACCACATAGGGTAGTCTGCAGATCCTCATTCAATGGAGAGCAAAAGAAGCAAGGTTTTTTTTTTTTACTTTCCAAAATGATGAAGAAAGAAAGGAATGGATAGCTGAGAATGAGTGTGGAGGTGTTAGGAAAAGCCCTCTGGCTGGGAGAGGTAGGAGAGCTGTGAGTGGTGTGGAGGGAGGAGGCTGATTCTCACTACCATCATGTGGCTGAACCAAATCCCTTCTCTCCTCTCCTCTCCTGCTCTGTGTGAGGAGCGAGTTTGGCCTGGGGCACATGTTCAGATATGGGTGCTGGTGATTGGTTTGCTGCCAACGGTGGCAAAGGTCAAGCTGCTCTGTGCTCTTTGTTGTTGTTTCCTCAGAGTCACTGTTGTATTCTGTTCTCCACTGCAATCCCATGTTTCATTATTACAGTTGGAGGTGGGATGGAGGGTGGTGTGAGATGCATCTGGTAGATCGTTGTTTATTCCCATTTTTAAGCCTGTTTTTGGTCGCTTTATTATATTTATTTGGCTTATATAACATTCTACTTTCTCTACCTTCTTCACTGTGTGAGGTTGTTTGAATTGTATCTTAATAGCTGCATTCAGGAATAACATCATTTTACAGAGCCTTACAGCAGGTGTGCTCAGATAAAGGCGTTATCAGTTTGCTGCCAAAAAGAGCAAAACATGGCTTTGCTGATTAAAAATTAGGGGAACTAATTAGTCTTAAGGAAAGTCCCAAGTGAAACAATGAGCAGTAAAAAGATATTATTAGGCGTATGTCATCAATTATTAACTTTATGGAGAAAGAAGACAAAGGAAAAATTTCCCAGAGTTGCTTTCTGCAGAAAGAGAATAAATGTTCACCCCAGTGGATCACAAGCGCAGTGTTGGGTGGTTTGACCTAATTCAGTCCTTGGTGTCATGTGACTATAAAATATTTATGTTGTGACTCCAAGTAAGGTAGCTTGTTTTAATTAAGAATAATTGTGTAAATGATAATATCTCATTTAATCTCAGAACGACAAAAGGGGCTTTTTGGTGTGTTTGGGCCTTTCTTCAGTGCACCCCCACCCACCCTCACCCTCTCTCAGTGCGATTACATTAAGTGTCATAGCCTAAGTGGAAACTAAGAAATAGATTATATAACTTAACATAATGCATAGATGTCTACAAAACTAAATTTCTCATCAGCACTTATGGGACGACCATAAGCACTAATACAATTTCTGTGGTCTGTCGTAATCAGTGGAAGAATATTTTGAGCAGAAGTGGTAATGCAGCTTGTGTAATGCGTAAGATTCAGTGGTAATAAGTAAGTGTTGCCTAATTCAGCTAGAAAAAGGGCACCAGCTGATGAAGGGACAGGTTCTGTTTTTACAGGGAGTTACAGTATATACTGTAAGTATAATAAGTATTCCCAGGGCAACAAAGCAGATAGATTATAGTGTCACATGTTGGATATGTGTATTTCCTATTTTTTTCAAATTTCTGAACTTGAAAAACTTGACTCATCGTTTTATAGAGCTTTACATTTTGATATTATATTTGACTAGGTGTACTCCACCTCTTGCCCACTTTTTGGCTGACTAAACTCCAGCCCCCCATGACCCTGGACAGGATGTTAAATAAAATAAATTTAGTTTTTTGTCTCCCTCCCAACTTTGCCCAAGTTGTTTTACAGTCTCTGGCACTGTTTGTGTAACTGTTTTGCAGTCTGCAGTATGTATGTCCTCAGGCATGTTATTTTAACCCCTGAGGTGTGTGTGTTTCATCCCCTGCCCTTTTTCTCCTGAGAGGTGAACCAAGCACTCTTAAGACTGATGTGTGTCAACCACATAGACAGAGAGACTCTAGCCTGCAGGACTTTTCATTTTCCATCATGTTTTCCTCAACACACTTGCGTGTGTGTGTGTGTGTGTCTTAATGTATGGTTTAGCTATAAGATGGTGGCTAAAATAAGAGATCTTATGAGGTGCCCAGGATATCCATGGCAACCATTATTCTTTAGGATAACAGTTTCATAACAGTTCCTTTATAATTACTGGTTATGAATGCTCTGGAAAAGCAGATCATTAGACTAATTTCAATTCAGGTATTTGACTTGGAGTTTAAATGTGCATGAAATATAATTTCAGCAGGGAATGAAGTGGTGGTATTAAGACAGTCGTGAGCCACGTTTCTTTGAGGAAATGTCTTCGCTCTTTGGCTCTTCTTCATCGTCAAGATATTTTGTCTGCTCAGCTGAAATTAAGTTTTCCTAAAATCCTTATTTTCCCCCTCTCCCCTGCCATTCCTCCCTGTACGTCCTCTCCTCCCCTCTTTCCATCCCATTCTATTATCGACTTCCCATCCTCCCCATTTTCCATATTGGCCCTTTTGGGTCTCACAAGCCAGTCGCTTTTCTTCATAGAGCCTGGAAAGACGCTTGAGCAGTGAATAATTCTGAACATGATAAATCCCACCTTAAATCCAGCCATGAGACTCCAACAGGGTTCCACATGTAATTCTAAGCCCTATTATAGGGCCACTAATGCCGGTTGAGGATGGCGAATCACGGCACAGCCTGCAGCCATGTAAGAATTAGAAATAAATATGCATCGGTACCAGATAAATATAGCAAGCGGCAAATCTGCCGTGAGACTGTGTGTGTGTGTGTGTGTGTGTGTGTGTGTGTGTGTGTGTGAGTGAGCGAGAGAAGCCACAATTTGCAGGCGATGAGAAGAATTCGCAACAGCTCTCTGGGTAATTGATGGATTAAATTCAGTGGCTAAGGGGTTGCAGTTAATGTGTGCCATAATTTAGAAAAAAGAAGGCTCAATAACATTTTTTGGTTCGTATTTAAGGAAATGTGTTTCGCTGTCATGTCTGAACACCTCATTTCAGGGTTTGTATTAGGTGTCTCAAGGGTGGCAGTTGAGGTCTCCATCAATGGTGTTTATCTCTCTGTTTATTGACTGTGGAATTACTTCAGTACTGAATGAGGGGTGTAAGCTAGCCTGGGTAGAGCTCTGGCTCTGGATTTTTTGCGCATATGACCCCTTTGAAGTCATAAGTATAAGTGTAATATTATTTTACTGAGCCCCAACCAGACAAATTCTTTATGCCTGTTTCCTAGAGCTGCACTAGCTGCTTATAGCTGTGGTCCAAGAGCTGATCTCCTCCCACTCTCAAGGCAAATAGCAGAGTTACTCAAATTCACTACATTCCCTGTACAAAGTCTCCCCATAAAGCAGGTAGCCATCCAATCGGAATGCGGGATTAGAGAAGTAGATTCATGATTGAACCCAGTGCTCATTCAGTCTACCACCATAATTTACATGTCTTACATGCCATTGTCTCCTTGTTACACACATCTGATTATAACGTCTTCAAAAATGTTTGCACCACACAGTTTGCATCTTTCAGGAGTACAGAAGTAGAAAAATGTAAATCAGTTGTGTTATCAAAATGTAGAAGTCTATTAGAATATTTCTAGACGTAGTCTGTGTTTCAGTCACAGTAGGGCTGAGCAAGGCAAAATATCAGCATGCCTTATAATATGATGTAAGAGCAGGGTTAGGCAGTATGGTAATACTTGCAATTGTCAGAGATTATAATGTAACTGTTTACTCTTGCTTTTACATTACACTGAAAAAATGTACACTTATTAGAAATAATAAAAAAAAAATATTGATTTTATAATACTCTTTGTGAGTGCTGCCTAAGTGTTTTGGGGAAAGTCATCTGCAACTGTGCACACTGGATTGTTTGTTAGTTTGACATGACAGGTATCTATTTTTTGGTATCTTGATCTTTTTAGTATTATTTTTGTTCATTGTGTGTTGATACACTGCTGTTACATCTACAAGACTAATGATCAATAGATGCTATGGTATGCAAAAGTCGATGGTGTTTTGCATTCTGAATGTGTTGATGCCTTTATTTTATGGAGCCACACCAGGACTCTCAGCCCTTGTTGGCCAATTGCTATAAAAATTTACTTGTTTCTGTCTTATCCCAGTGTATTCAAAATGTTTCCTATAAATCCAGTCAGAACTTTTTGAGACAACCTACTTGCAGAAAAATACAGATGGAAAAGGATGAAAATATAACCCTGTTAGTGGAGATCACAAATATCCATAATCAGGTGTAAGACACAGACGACATCTCAACTTGCACTGTGAGTTATCAGATCTCAGACGTTTCATGATATGTCTATTTGCAGCCATTCTCCCTTTTATAAACTTGTGCCTTTCTGTGCAGTGGTACAGGGTTTACTTTTAGAGTTTTCAACTTCTAACCCTCAATAAAACTCTGACTGTAAGTGCTCAATACATCAAATCAAGGTCACAGTGGGATAGTGTAAAATGGTAAATTAGAAAAATAATAAGATAAAACAAGAGAAAGATATAAAGAGCAAAACATAAAATGAAATGAGAGAGACAGAGAGACAAATGGGCTTTATTGGCAGCAATCCTGTCACTTTCATATCAGTGATCATACCATTCCACTGTAACACCCTGTAGACTTGTCACTTGTTGCAGTTAACCTCCGGGTGCTTATTACCCCCTGCTGGGTGCCATCCCCACCATGACAGTTACATTTTAATTAAGTATTTTGTTGCATTAGAGACCTCAGTTTAAACTTCAAACGTCTTATTAGATCATTCCCCCCTCTGCGTTTCGACATGAAGAGTGAACACTGCAGTGTTTTTCTCTTAAATCTGAAGGCATATGCTGGTTTTTGTTCTCATACGGTGAAGTATGTGGCAATATGACATGGTATTTGAAAATCCTTAGGCTTTTTTTAAACTTATTAATTGCTTGTGTCTTTCTAACTGAGCAGTGTGGAGATGACACGGCATGCTGGGATGTTCTCTTTAGATGGTGATAGTGGTTGTGGTGGGGGGGGGGTGTGGAGAGGCAGTGGTGGAGGGTTCCTCTTCACTCCTTCTCTCTCTCCCTCTCTCTCTTCCTTCGCACTCCTCCTTCAGCTCATCAGTTCATCAGGCTTCTCCGTGGAACACTTAGCCCTGAGGAGAAGCCGTGGGTGGGGGTCTGTAACTTTTGATGAATGAATACATACTGACTCACTCCTCTTTTATCTGACTGTTTAATCTTGACTCTCTCTCTCCCTCTGTTTCTCTCTCCATCTCTCATTTGCTCCCTCTCTGAACCTCTTTCTCTCTCTTTCTGGCCTCTGCTCCTCGCTCAAGACAGTGGTTGCTGATTTAATTGGATTGTGCTGAACTCTGGCTCTCTGTTGCATCTCTTATGATCATCTCAGAGACTCTTTGACTCAGACTTCCTGTGAAGTTTGGCTTTGTAACATTGTATGAGCTTTGCTATCTGTTAGAACTGCGTCTCTACTCCAGGTTTTTCCAGGTATACTGTGTAGAGGAGTTTATAAATTATCTATAAAGTTTGCTGTTACTCTAATCAAAAGTGTGTGTGAGTATAGGCAGTACAGAACATAAAATCAGGACAGCTGATATGAATGTGTTTACAACATGACTAGAATTTACCTCAGGTTCAAGGTCTACTGAGCCAACTGAGAGACTTAGTCATCGAGAGACAAACAGGCTGCCTCTTGGATCCTCTACACACACAGGGCTCGCATCCCTGGGCTTGCCCTGATGCCTCCCTCCGTGCCCTCTCGCTTCTCCTCACCCCTCTCCTCTACTCTCCTTTCCCCAACCTCCCTGAGCTCGATTGAGGGAGATGATTAAGACATCAAAAGCTGTGCCTCACTGTAGATCAAAACTCAGGGCTGACGGGCGAGAGCATGATCCCACATAGACTTCCGCTGCATCCCCACAGCCGGAGATTTGCCATTCCCAGCAGCTCTCCTGCTCCACTCCATTAGTATCTCCATGCCAATCGGAGGTTCCCCGGGGTTCGACATGTAGCCAAGGATGAGTCAGGGCTGTGCAATCAACCCCGTCCGTGGAGAGGCAGGTGCTTTAGTGGTGAGACACAGTGGTGTGTGTGTGTGTGGGGGGCATCTGTATGTGTGTGTTTGTGTGTGCATGTGTTTATCATAGCTCAAGGCCCTTATTCACCCCCACTGTTTTATCATCCCCAGCACTGAACAGCAGCAGCCCATCACATTGCCTCTATCTCCTTTTCTCTCCTTTCTCTTTCTCTTTCACTCTCACTCTCTCCCTCGAGGGGCTTTAGTTCATGTGATTCCACGCTCCAGCTTTAGCTCAACTTTGCCACTTGGCAGTCTTGGAAGATTTTTTCTGCTTGTCTCTCGTTTTACTCCTGCTGTTAAAGTGGTGATAAAGAGAACAGAAAATACATACAGGATCACGAGGAGAGACTTTTCCCTGCTTGTAAAATGAAGTGCTTCATGTTCCATCTGAGTAACGTCAGTGGAAAAGGGAGAGAGCCAGTCAGAGTCTGTGAGGACGAATTGTGGAAAAAAAATTAATAAATGTGGTTCCCATCCAGGCATGGAAATAATAGGAGGAAATAATTGGAGTCTTTCTAGCTGAGGGGGGTTAATAATAATAATCTAAATACAAAAAGGAGGTTTATGAAATGATTTGGATTTGTTTTTAGCAACATAGAGATAAAACTGAGCTGAGAACACACTGCGCAAATAGTGTTATTATTCCCCTGTAACCTGGCTGTTCTAGGAAAATTTTTTCCATGTTCACTGTAATTTGGTGCTGATGTCATGGTTAGTACAGGCAGCAGCACAATCATTAATGTTGCTGGAAACACAGCCTATGAATAGTCTTTATATCCCTGAGAGACACAGAAGAATGTGCACCACACAAACCCACCCAGCCAAACACAGACTACGCTGTTCGGACACAAGCAAGGCGAGACATTAATTCACAACAGACAATGTTAGAATCGTCCTTAATTAATCTCCACTTATCAGCTCATCAGGGCCTGTGCCATTCTTCACATCAGCGGTAGAGCTGCAGTCATCTGAGCAGCCACTCGGTCATTCAGTTTTAGCCAGTCAACCAGTGAGTCAAGCCCTGGGGCTAAGCTCATTAAGGCAGGAGAGTCCCCTACTATCCGTCCCTCCCGCTATGCACCTAAGGGCCAGCCCCCTCCCTGTCAACTCCCTGCCTTTAATTGAGTTCTCACTTCTCTTTATTTTACTGTCAGCATTATACCCTTCTCATTGTTATCCCCCTCTCCATCCCCTTTCTTGAGCCCATCTCCTCCCTTTCCTTTACTGCTGCTACCACCAACACTTTTTTTTTGGTATTTCAGAGAGTAAGCACTTTCTCCATATTAAGATGTGAAATTCATTTTGACACTGGGCTGGAAATAGAGTGGAACCGGCAATATGCCCCTATCTGTTCCTCTCTCTCTCTCTTCCTCTCCTCCACACTCCTTACTATGTTTTTTTCCCACCTTCCATCCATGGATCCGCTCTTCCTCCTCACTTTCTTAAATCACCTAGAGAGTATCCTGCAAGCTAAGGGCCTGCTTGCCCCAAATTATATTTTCATAAGGATGGCATGGAGACAGAAAATAATCCTTTGCACCTCTTTCTCAGGATTTGGATCTATTAAGAGGGAAAGAAAAATAAAATAAGGATAGACTGGGAGAGAATGTTGCCCAAAGAGAAAAAAGTGTGCAGTAATAATAAGAGAGGGCTAAAAGTGACAGGCTATGATATACAGACAGAATCAGTAATGTCAGTGGTGTGCAGCTCAGCTATGCAGATCAAGTCTTGTATGATAATGTAACCTAATGTACTAATAGATAGATGAGATACAGTTGATATATGGATTGCATGAAAACCATTGTATGAACAGCCTTATCCCTGAGCCAGCAAGTGTCCACAACTGCTGCACTTAAAGCGTAATAGAGGTAGCAGAGAAATGAAGATGATTAGACTGACTGTTACATCTGGCCACTAGCCCAGAGCTAATTCTCATAGTTGAATAACAGTGCGACCGCATGGCTGGTTTGCCTCGACTGCCACACTCTCCCTGAGATGATATGATGCAACCGGATAAAGAGCAGAGCGAGGCTGTGTGAATACGTATAAATGCGCTTTAGCCAAGCAGTGGCTTTTCTTGCTTGATTTTTCATCATGGCTAAATGTTTGTCCCCCCCCCCCCCACAGGGAGGGCGTTAAGGGATCATGACTAAAGCCATGTTACAGAGGTGGATTTGAGCCTTTCGGCGTGTCGCAGCCTTAAAATCACCCCTTCACCCTCAAACAGATATACATTGAATGCATATACAGTGGTGCATACATACGCAAGGACACACACATGCTTGAATAGGCACAGAGCACTGTACATACAATCCCTACCCAGCATGCACATATTTTATTATATGATTCATAGAGTTGTTTGTGTTCCGTTGTAAAGTATTGTAAAACAGTTTTGTGCTCATGAGCACACGCATGCATTCATGTACTGTGCAGGCTAAAGGTGCACAGACATGTTTTTGTTTGTGGGTGTGATTTGTAGTGTCCTGTTTGTTTCTGCTGTTTGTGCCTTTTCTCTTACTGACTGAGATGTCAGTAATAATGTGTATGAGCAGCAGTGTGTGCAACCCTGAAACTGCCCATGACCATGTTTAGTTCAACTCTGTGACTTATAGCAACTGTCATTAAGGCTCCTGACACAGTCACACACATACACGGACTCATACACACACACACACACACAGAGAGAGATAAGGTCTAATGAGAAACTCAGTCTGTCTGACATAGCTGAATCAGGATCAGGAGTCATCCTCAGTACACTGCAAAGAAGAAGTCTGGCTCACCTCTGGAGGACTACACAGACATGCAGCTATGTAAAATCCCACTAAAGCGTGTTCATATGTTTGATAACTGATACAAATAGATACAACCACACATATACTCCTTCTCTGACATGCACGCATACTCACGTGGAAAGCCTCCCAACTTCCCAAGTCCTCCAATTTAATTTGTAATCTAATAAATCTAAAAAAGCAATCAGCGACAGCCAATGGCTATTCAACTTAACCCCCCTGCCCCGTCTGACTAGACTGAGATAATTGTTCTGTAATGTGGTCGAGAGGGCAAGGGGGGAGAGGGAGCGAGACAGAGAGCATAGGGTCAGGGACCATCTCCTCACCGAAAATAGCCTCTAAATGTGCAAGGCAAGGCTCCCATTATTAGGCCTTCCGAGTTGACAGGGAGGTGGCCAAGGCCTGTTTACATTTGCTGGTGATATTTGGAATGAGGGACCGTAGAGAGAGAGCGCGGGGAGAGGGAGAGGAGGGTGTGGAGGGAGGGGGGGTAGAGGAAATAAATTACCAGGATGGTCCAGGAAGTGCGAGGCAGGTAATTGCAGTTGACAGTCCAGTCTGCCACACAGTTAATTTGAGCCTGAGCCCAGGTCCCTTCTACTATAGCACACCGTACTTATACACAGCACAATCTGTCTGCATAGGTACATGCCCAGACACCATCGCTGTCTCTCTCTCCCTCTTTCTCTCTCTCTCTCTCTGGCAGTAGAATTATGTCGTCAGCAAGATATGAGCAGCCATGTCTCTCCTGGTAGGTGCACACTCCATGTCCTTATTTTCCCTATAGTTTAATTTTCCACCAAGAAATATTGAATTTTGGGCAGGGTGATAGTGTACCTGTCAGTGATAGGGCGTCATCTCTAACTCCCTCTGACAGGTGGACCATTATATCTGCGAGGGAAAAATAATCCCTCTCTACTTTAAGACCAGCAAATTTCAGCCCTTTGGTTGGTGATTGCAGAAGAGGTGGAAAGAAAGGCCTCTTAACTAAATCCGCTCTGATCGGTTAATGAAAGACATTATTTAGAAAGCTGATTGCGTTTTCAAAGTGAACATACAGTAGGGGTGTTTCCCATCAGTTATTTTGAGAATCCATTTTGGTGAACCTCACTGTAGGTATACACGGATACGTATACACATACATGCACCGGTATCACTTTTTGTTCATTATGTGGAGATTTTGATCTAGTTAACAGAGTTTTTAAATACAGAAATTGTGACATGTCAAGCATACATTTTTCTTTTTTGCATGCTGTGTGTTATAGACTGCAAACCTGAGACAAACTACGGTTTTCTCCTTAACTGTTCAAGGTATAAATCCATTGCCTGTTTCATAAAATAAATAAAACAATACCTAAAAGTATTTAGCTCATGTATCTAACTCTTATCTATTATTAATCTAATATTTCAACATAAATGTAACCCACTGGGTTTGACTTCTACTAACTTTGGTGTTCATGTAGCTACAACTTTTTATTGTTTTTTTTTGTAAACAAAGTCAATGACTAACTCTTACTCCTAACTCTAACTCTACTCAAACATGTGCTGCACGGCTCAAACCAGTCCTGATTCCACTCTGCTGTCCTCAGTGTTAAGGTTGGGAATGCCCAGTGGCCCCTCAGTCTACTGTACCATGGATGACATCAACCCCTCTGGTCCCACATCCCTGCAACCACTTGACATTTCTATCGACATTTCCCACAGTGCTCTCACATTAAAGGGCGTGACATTTCATTTGCACATGATGTTGATTAAAATACACCCTTATCATCTCAAGAAAATAAGGGGTGTAGGCCATTTTTGTACCCTCTACTTTGGGAAATGGCGAAGAGATGAGGGGCTAAATAGAAGATTGGTTGATTGTCGGGATTATGAAGAGGTCCTTTCTGTGACGAAAGATAGAAACAAGACATAGTTTAAATTCTCAAAATCTTTCCAGTTGTAATTGATTACTGGTAGTTTAGAACAGAGCAATTAAAATGAAGAGAATCGAATCAACAATGGAAACAAATATTCATATTTTCGAATTTTTTTTTTTTTCGAATTGAGAGATATACTGATTTTCAGCAGTTTCTTTCATGGACCATGAGCATTTGACAACATTTCCTTCTCACAATGCTTTTTAATGCAAATAAAACCTGATTTGAATCAAGCCGAATTCAGTCAGAGTCCATCAGTGGCAGGTCACATTTACGTCTGTGTCAGGCCACCTGCACGGTGCTGCTGTCTGCTGATGTGTTAGCCCCAGCTGGACTTGTATGATCTGACTCCAGGCCAGGTCTCACCTGCCAGCTCCTATCGGCTCCTCCACTTGTACACTGGCCCGGGGCCTGTCACTGATGGGCAGCCTGCCGTCCAGTCTAAACGGCTGGCTTCCAAAGACATTCGCTGATGTCTGTTCTCCTCTGCCCGAAACAGCTTCTGACAAGACACTGAGATGTTTATTTCCTTACTCAGTTCAGGTTTCGTCTTTGTCTGTCATAAAACCTGGCATAGGTTTAAAATTTATGTTATTTGATGTTCCTACTATCACATGGTAGTAGAACAATTTTAATGGTGAGATATTAGAGTAGAACTTGAAATATACTGTATCACATTTACCTCATGCTCTCCAGCTGAATGAGACCAGTGCTGACCTGTGTTTCCACTCATTCTCACTGTGCAACAGTTAAAGTGTCGTGACATCTGTAACTCAATTATATTGTATTAGCACAAAGGGAAATGTATAGCCATAAAATAGGCATTTATGGTATACTTTTATCCCCAAGCAGCCAATAGGAATCCAGAAAAGAGTAACATAGTAACCTAATTAAAAGCAGTTGATATAATACCCAATGACCGCTCAGTTGTTAAACTAGGAGAGGTGTATAGGTTAATCATAGCCTGTGAGCAGCTTCATGTAATAGAACCATAATATGATAATTAGTTCACTTTTACTCAAACTTATCTGTGTCAATAAAAAATATAGCTCAGCATACTTACACCGCATGCCTTGGCCTGATCCAATACATCACACTAGACAAAACATCTACTATTCATGTCCCATGCTGCCCCGGTTAGCACCAGAAACATGTAAAGGCATTGTGATAATGAGTGTCTACTATTGCTACAAGGTGTTTGATCACTATTATGCCTTACAGATATGTTAATTTAGTAACCATTATATGCAGGTTGCCCTTCCACCTTAGTAGTATTTCTGTAATTACTGTAGTGACAGCATTGTCCCACATGGTTACACTGTTATAGCCCAAGAGGTTGTGTTTAAAGAGTGATGCCGTTATTAGCATACCTTTTGTCGTAAGCACATTCAGTAACCTATAAAATGGCACAGTTATAGTAATGATGTGACTGATGCCAAA
This sequence comes from Lates calcarifer, assembly GCF_001640805.2. Lineage (NCBI taxonomy): Eukaryota > Metazoa > Chordata > Actinopteri > Centropomidae > Lates > Lates calcarifer. Next base: position 12,956,491 of record NC_066845.1, read on the forward strand.
AGAAGTAGGACTTTTTAAAATTCTAAAAATTACCAGCATATATCATTCTAAAAAATCACCTTTTGCGTTCTTTATCTGGCGTTTTTTCGAAGGCTTTAGTGGAGAAGTTGATCCCAATTTCTTATATTCTAACCTTCTAATGAACTGCCCCATTTTGCAGCACACTCCTGCATCATTTTCAGAAAAGTGTGTGCTCCAGCAGCAATTCTACTGGCAGCTGGCTACAGTTACAGTGCAGATATCATAGACTACCATCAAGTTATGGAGATGACAGTTATATCATCAACTCCATCAGCCCTCCTCAGTGAAACAATTTGCAGTGTCTACAGAGACAGACACAAACAAACCGTTTTCCTGATATTCCTTTCCCAAGCAGTCAGGCTGCAAGGGTCTCTCCCGGCTAGAGGGGAGGACGGCAGGCCTGCAGAGAAATGGATAGAGAGAGAAAGAAAATAGGAATACAGGGAGGGGTTGAGAAAGAGAGATGAAGCAAAAGAGAGAGACAGAAAGACAAAGAGGGGGGAGAGAGAGAGGGGGGGGGGGCTAAATTGGGAATCTATTACTGAGGCATGGGTACAGCAGCCCCTCTCTGTCTCCCGTAAACACACAGAAATGTGTTCAAGTGCAGGGGCTTTATAAGTTTCCCCTTCTCCAGAGTAATGTGCTTTGAATGGCTGGTAAAATGGGACTGGGAGAATTTCATTCCCGCTGCCTCCCCAGGCGACTCACCTTTGGCCCACCGATGATATGAGCCCTTTTCTATTTTTTCCACTTTTACTCTCCCTCGTTCCCCTCTTTCCATCTACCCGACTGATGGAGAGGAGGAGAAATAAATGGAGAGCAGTGGCACAGCAGGGGATGCAGAAATGGAAGTGTAGAGGGAGAGGCACACAGGGAGGAGGATTGGGGTACAGGGCTTATTTATTTAGTGGAATGAGGCAGGTGCGTTATCCACAGCTCAGATTAGCTCATCTGTTTATGCTAAATGCCACACCATGGGAAGCACGGTTGTGTCACAGGAAGTACAGAAACCCATTTTTCTCACTGTCTGTTGCTCCCACCGATTGTTGGATCTGTTCTATTCACCTGTCAGACCTTTACTGGGATCCACATGCGTATCAGATATAGTCAACAGATTACTGGCTTTGCTTTTCACTTAGGTTTGTATATGTAGTTACCTAATAATTTAGCTGATACGTTTGTTTCTTATTTTGCTTGATTCAATTACACGAGGAGACTTTTTCCCCCTCTCATTTGATTTACAAAATACGGCTGAGGTAGTGATTTTGGAGCCACTCTTAACCCCTGGTTCTCTGTACACTCCAATGAGTTGACTCAAAGATGAAAGCCTGTTTAAGTCCTGCTTTGGCCCCTATACTAACATGAAGTCATGAAGCCCAGGGTGTTGGGTCTCTCAGCACCCACTTAGACATGACTGATGGACTTTAAGACATAGTAACACTAGACGTTTAAAACATTATAGCAACAGAAAAACACTGGTCCAGTTCTTCGTGTTATGCACACATATATGATGAAAGTCATAGCTCAGGGACATGCTATCTTCTGGATGTATATGTTTTATTCTGCTCACAGCCTTTTATGGTAAAAGTGGAGTTTAGAGAATATGTACACTATTACATTTTACACACTACGTCATATTTGACTTATCGCCTTAATTCAGCATATAGCTTTATATAAAGTGAAATAAACACTGAAGTTACAATTTATTTGTATCAGGCTTTACTAAGAATTGTTTATTTGACTGTAAGTGATTTACTGTAACAAGGAGTTTTTCATCAAAACGCATATTGTACAATATAGATAAGCAGACAATATTTATACTGTCTGTGAGCTTTCAGTTTTTCAATTTCCGCACAGGTAAAAGCATAAACATACCAACGAATCTGTGCCAATCATTAGACTGATTGCTAAGAACCATTCTGATTTATAATTCAGTGGCTATTTGCATTAGATGAGAGATTATCAAATGTTAGACTGAGCCAAATGAAATAAAAAGCAACAGCGAAAGCAATGTTACACCTGTTCTTCAACTTGTGTATTCAGTGGTACAAGGAGGTCATATTCTCCTCTATTAGCCCTGAACTTGTTCATTACCGCGTGATGTTTCCGCTGCTACACACCATGAGGAGAGAGCGTGGCCGAGCCACAACCTTTCACCTCTTTGTCCTCATGCGGAAAATCCTCTTGATAAGACATGTAATAGTTGAAACATTATTGCGTATGTGTGCGCCTTTGTGTATCCACCTTGTGCATAGCACGTGAGAAGGTCATAACCTCGCCGCATGTGTGGTTCCCACCTACGTCTTCTTTCCCTCACCTTTTTCGATTCATTGAGCTGTGAGACTGATGCTGGGTGCGCTGTTTTTTTCTGCCATTAGAAGATGCTCGGTAATGCCTCTGTGATGGCACCGCTCACTCTTCTCCAGTGGTGAGAGTAAATGGAGCAGCTTTTCACAAACAATAAATCCCTGAGGGTCCCTTTTCTTTCCCTCTCCCCCTCACCTCTGAGCACTGGCTTTTCATTTGTTTTATTTACATAGCCGCCTTTATGAGCTTTCATCAGCAGGTCTGCTTATATAGGAAACTAATGGCTTCTCAGAGCTGTAATTCGAAAGTCTGTGTGTGTGTGTGTGTGTGTGTCTGTGTGTGTATGTGTATGCTTGCTGGTGTGCATGTGTGCATCCATCCATATATTTTATGTTGATATTTCCACCCGTGGATCTGCATCCGTGTGTGTGTGTGTGTGTGTGTGTAGTTGTTATCCTTTATCTCGAGAGTGAAAATCAACATTTTCATGAAGGCTTGTGTTTTTTTGTCCAGCATAACCCTCTACTTCCCTTTTCACTTTCTACTCCCCTATCCCTCCTTATTTCCTATACCTTTTCTCTCTCTGCTTATGAATCCATTTTTCTTTTTTTCATCTACATTGCTCATTGATTATCCATCACCACTACAACAAGACTACAAGATATGCTGGGTAAATACTAACCATTAGTCCTTGTTTACAGATCCAGCACCTTTTACTAAATACTTTTTTGCAACATCACTTTGTGACTGCATCTGTGTTTGACTGTGGGTATATCCAAGTTTCTTTGTTTCATGAAATGCCAGTTTACCAGTTTTTACATTTGTTATTTTACAGTGAGCAGTAAACTCAGCAAGCAATGCAGAAATAAACAGACACATTTATGTTGTGGGAAAAATAACACTTCCACCACCTCTGCCCCCCTCCTCTCCCTGTTTAACACCCTCTGTGCCCCCCTTGGGCTAAACAGAAATAGGTCCAGCTTAGGGCCATAATTGGTCTTGATCCTTAGGCTGCAGGCATATTCCAGCGGTGGGTCTGGATGGGGCGCTTGTTATGTGTGAAAAGGTGGCAGGGGAATGCCTGGCCAGTAATTAACAGTGTGCAGGGGACTGTGGAGGAGGAAATTTAAAAGTGAATGGGGGAGGCCAGTTCATTCTATGGCTCCGCTCTGCCTCTCTCTCCGCCTCCTCTGTTTCTCATCTATTCAGTCTTGCCTGTTATTGGAGCTGATGGGTTTATAGAGATTTTCACACTTTTGGAAGTTGGGTTGGCATTGTGAATTTGTTTTTTGCTTGCTCCCCGTTTCGCGCCCCTTTGCCCCAGCCTGCCACACACAAGCACATGCTCCCCTCCCCTGCGTCATTTCTTTTTCACTCCATCGCTTGCTCACTCACCCAGTTCCATTTTTTTTCCTAGAATGAAATTTATTGGCATTAATTGTCAGAGTAGGCTGATCTTCAATGTAGAATAAATGTGCAGAAGCTTTGAAATAATGCAGTGTATCTTCACTCATCTTTGAGCAGCTTGGCTTTCTGTGTCTTTCCGTCCATATTGTTAATTGGTAGTGACTGAACCCATATTTAGTCAGGATCCATCTCTATATCTTATCTCTGACAGACTGGAGGACTCGCTCACCCACTCAATCACTCGCCAACTCATTCACCAAAGAGTTAAGTCTCCATCTTGTATAGATTTAGTCTACACAGTGTTTCCCATGGCTGAGCTGTCTAAACAAAGAGAAGAGTTGAATATATTGTAACACAGAACGCATAAATATTGTAATAACATTGTGAAATGATTCATGTGATACAGTTGGGGTACAAACAAGCCTATGTATTTGTAACCCCATGTGAAAGGTAAGCTTATTCTGTTTTTTCAAGAGTTACTGAATTGTTGTCTGTAGTCGGCAAAGGACAACAGCAACACACTTTTGCAAAAAAGTGTGAGACACACAAATACACAAAAACTCTCTCCACACATAAACTCCCCTTCCCTTGCTTCTTTTCCAGTCACTTGTTTGCAGACACATTTCAGCTTTTTTAAAAATTCTATAAGGTTCATTGGCATAAAAGTTTGTAGACAAAATTACTACATGCAATGAAGTACAAGACAGTTAAATATCATTGCATTATTAATTTGTTTTTCACGAAGCTTAAATAGATATACAGTACACCAGTAAAAACTGAAACAACAACTTTGTCATTCTGGCTCCTTGTTAAAAATACATTTGTATGCTTACACATCTGAAATATAGAAAAATCAGGATTTGCTGCCTTCAGCTACAACCAAATAAATATTTATATTCTCTCAAATTTATATTCTCTGGATACCTTTGATTGAGATGTTAACAAAATACTGCACACTGGTGCATGTGTGCAAGTGTGTGTATGTGTGTGCATGCGTGTAATGGTATTCTGTAAACCAGGCAGAGCAACAAATTGCTGTTTGTGTCTGTTTCTCCCTCAAGATACACTAGAGTGTTAGTATGCCAGTGTTTCCACAAGCCCTCCTCTCTCCTCTCCTGTGCAGCCAGGCCAGGTCCAGACTAAACATGTTCGTTTGAGAGGCCTGTTTACAGTGTTTAGGCAGGCAGACAGACAGGAAGTGGGCTAGGCGATGAGAACCTCCCCGACAGCCCTAGAGATAAATGGATGCGCTGCTAAATGAAGGAAGGAGAGGCTTCAAATGAGCCATCGCAGGGAAGCACCCGGTATGGGGTTTTAAACACTTTCCCAAGGTGTATGTGTTTACAAGAACAGAGTGTGTGTGTGCATGTGTGAGTGTTTTTTTTTTTTTTTTTTAAGTATGTCTGCTCATGTGCAAGCATGTGTCTGCCTGTGTGTGGTTCTGGGGGTAACAGGTGGGAGCTATGCCATGTCCTGGTTAACAAGAGTGTTATTGTGTTGTTCTGTCCTGCATGACTGACCGTCAGCTGTGCAGGGTCATCCTCCTTCCCCCTTAACCCCGGAACACTAACACACCAGCTACGCATGCCCGCACACACATAACACACACACTTTTGAGACAGACGCGTACATACGGACTCAAGGACACACCCAATCGCGCACACACAAAACAGGTTCTGTTATGCATCAGTTGGTGGCCTGTAATTGAATTGGGACATGATCAGTGATATTTCCGATTTGGTGGCCCGTTACACCCCAGTGAAGAGGCATCTGCTCTCTTTTTCCCTGCCACAGAGCTGTTCAAGGCTGCAGCCAGCGTGAGACATGGCTTGAGAGGTTCACACACACATACACACACTCCACCCCTCCCTGCTTCATGCATACACATAGCTTCCCTAAGTCAGTCACACACGGTACCCCGGGGCAGTCTTGCAGTTCTGTAACACTACCCAACAACAATACTCCCTCAACTGCTTGGCTGTTTACTTTCTGAAAGAGTTAAAGTCTTCCACTTAAAGGATTACCTTACACTTCCCTGAACCTCCTGCCCTCCTTGCCCTATGCTCTCACCTCAGCACTACATACACACACACATGTTCAATGCTGGGCTGACAGCCACACAAAGACAGTGATGAAAAAACATAGTAGTCCACTGATGGAGATGGCCTTTGTCCCTTCTCTACCTTAATCTCTTCTTCTGTCTACCTGCCACTGACTTTTCACCAGGGCAATAAAGAGCTGTCAGGAATCACGTCCCTCTACTCAGCTCCTCATTAATTTAACCAGGAGGTTGTTTTTTTTCCCCCCATTTTACATCTTAACCTTTTTACATTAACCACCTGTTCTTTTGCTGCTGCAGATGTTTTACAGTGATTCTTTTTCATGTGAAACATATGAGAATGTCAATACTTTCAAAATTTCTTTTGTTCCTGCATTGTGATCCAAAGTACTCATGGTAACTCTTACAAGTTCAGGGACTGGAGTCCCACTACTCTCCCTCTCTCTGCACTCTGAAGTGGAGCTCAAGTGGTCTGACAATCTCCACCTTCTCTTACAAAGCACCCCCTTCTGGGTTGGGCGGGGCGATCTAAGCACTGAGGCGGGGACATGGGGTCGCAACTGACGGACTTGTTTACTAACAGGCTAATTGTTGCCCTCCCCTGCACTGCTCCTTGTAAGGGACTGTATGGGTTTCTGTATGAATCATTGTGTTCAAAGCAAAGGGCAAGAATTGGAGTTTGAGAGGGCCAGAGGCGTGTCAGTAGCCCCTTGCTGACTTGTTGAGCAATTGTGTGCGTGTGTGTGTGTGTGTGTGTTGGTTTAGACTGGCAGGTGTGTACCCTAACCTGTATCCATTGACATATTCTCAGAACCAGTTGCGTGATAGAATGCCCTTCTATTTGAAGAATTCCTATCATTTATGAGCTACGTGCATGTATGTGTTAGCTTTTCTCTCAATCAGGGAGTTGGTACTGTTATCCCCTCCTATCGTCTCTTGTCTCCTGGCTTAACAAAAGCCACATAAAGGTCTGGGGGATTCAGGCTCTCATGCCGTCCAGCGCCTTCTTAATTATGGCTCTCATAGGGCAGGAAATGCCAGGCTTATGGGGTGTATCAGACCCAGCGCTGTGGCATAGAGATGTCCGTTTTGCTGTAATCCACCTCCCTGGATAAACATTCAACAAGGATTGAGCCACTTTGCACGTCTATTTGTAGCCACACAGTGGGGAGTAGATTGATGCATATGGATGTAGATGCACTCACATTTTCAAGGAGAACAACAGACATGGATATCAAATTATAAGTTGACTTTTGCATTCCACTGTTATTTGTACAGGTAGTTTGTGTTTTATCCTACATTTCCCACACTATTCTTTTGCCATATATTGGCATACATTGTTACCTTAAAAACACACACGCATCTAGGCACCAGCGCACACTTGCATAAAGTCATAAAGGCACTCACACTCACCTAGGAGGCCCCCTAAATTAACATAATGTCATGCCTGCCCCTTGGAGAATGCAGTAGACAGCTGACTACTGGAGCTTATGAGAAAGCTCAGTTGTCAAGAGGGAAGAATTCACATGAAGGTGCCGCTTCCAGTTCATGTGCTATGCATAACCCCCACATGCCAGCTAGTGCACATGGTATGTACATGTGTGTGATGTGGGGTTATGTTTGTGTGTGTGTTGGGGTGGCTTACAAGTGCACATATCCCACTTTTTAACACACTAAAGTGAGTATGACGGTGTTTATGAGTTCTGTTTCTGTCTCATGTTTGTGTGTATGTGTCTCTGTGTTATATTTGTGCATCTGTTGCATATCTGAGCACTTTCATAGTGCCCTTTCAAGTGAGTGTGTGTGTGTGTGTGTGACAAAAAGAAGACAAAAGACATCCAAAGAAAACCCGATCCCACAAGGACTCAACAATCTGTTTGATGTTGCTTTTCTGACCTTGCAAGGTGTGTGAACACACATCCTGTTCAGAGTTTAGCTACAGCGGCATGAGAAAATATGGAGCCGAAACATACTTTTCACATGAAGGCATTTGTCAAGTAGGTTAGCTATTTCACTGTCATCTTTAGAGGTCACTATGTGCTCTGTAAGACACCACCTAATCCTCCGACTTTCTTCTCCTTCGTAACATACTGGCCACTGTGTGACATCTGAGTTAGTACTAGTAGCCATTTTTAAATGATTACATTAGAGGAAAACCTGGGAAAAAATTCTACATATTTCCTTTGGACTTTTTTTCTTTGTCAGTTCAGGACTTAATTCACTGCATCCCATGATCCATCAGGGCTTGGAATTGATTCATCTGGCCGAGAGTCAGTTATTGCAGCATAGTTATGAAACAAAATCTCAGGCCAGCAGTTGAAAACAAATACACATTTACTGGCAGTATTTGTTTTTAAAAGAGCAGTCCTAATCCATGGTAGCAAAAAATAAGTCCAAAGGCCACGCTGTCAAAGGCGGTATGTTTTGTTCCAGGGTCACTCATTTTCCAGGAGGTGTGTGAAATAGCACTGACCCCACAAAACCCCTGGCACTGAAGTATGGCATGTCACAGGCCAGCCCTATAACATGGAACACACACACATACACACACACAGATTATATGAACAGGTGGCTAGGGTGGATGGTGCACATGCTGTATGAGGGTCACATTCATGGACAGGCTGCTAATATTACAGAAGCCCTGAAGTATTGTACATTTCTTCAATATTAAAAGCATCAACTTATCAGTCTAAGGAAACTTCCTTAACCCCATCAGCACATCAGCAGATCCTATATGGGGTCTGTCCTTGCTTAACAGAGGACAGTGTGGCAAGTTTTACAGATCAGTTGAATTAGAATCCACCTTTTGTGAGTGATGAGTCAGCCCTCATACAAGAGCAACACTCCCATTCCCCTAACCACCTCAGTTTCACCCAGTGACTCAACTTCCCACCTCACTCCATGTCTCTCACCCTTGCTTCACCCAACTTTCTCAACCGTGCCTCCCTTCAGACACCAGGCCATTTCCGCTCTCTTCCCCACTCAACAAATATGTTCTTTGGAGCCCTTCCCAGAATACTTTGGCATACACCCATGCCCACTCCCAATCTGCTCTCTTGTTTGACAATGATCCAGGCGACAGCGAGGGGGCAGCGAAGGTGGTGGGGGGTACGCCCATATAGTTACCGTGCAGTCATGGTGCAGCTAGCCCTCAAGAAGAAAAAAAAAGAGATGAGAGAGAGGAGAAAAAAAGAGGAGAGAGAGAGAGAAAGACTTACCTCATGCCCTCTTCTGTGTAACATGGCATTAATGTTTGCACATGGTTTATTCTCAGTGGAAAGGCTGCTCAAAGTGAGCCCCTGCCTAAAAATATCCATTCTTGGTCTCTTTGATGGAAACTATGACTCTGCCTAAGGACTGCTGTGAAGTTATGAACAAGTGATGAGAGGCTGGACGAGAGAGAGATGAGAGAAAGATGGGAAGGGGGTGAGAGAGGAATGGGAGAAATGGGAGGAGGGTGAGAGGGGGTGAGAGACAGATGGGTGGGGGTGGTAGTAGTGGAGTCTGAGACAGTGAGGGAGGGAGTAATGGGGTGAAGATAAGACACAATGGGTCAGCACATGGGTTAAATACTCTTTTCTCTCTTGAACCTTAAAACAATGATGTTCTGAAAAGGAAATGCAGTCAGGGGACATTTTTCCCGACAGTTTAAACTAAAACATGTTGTCCCTCTTGCTCTAACAAAAAACATGGGTTTTTAAAACAGCTTTTCCCACCAGACCTTCCAAATATGCCATTTAGGAGCAGTTTACTTCCAAGAATGACTCAACACAGGGGCAATTGTTGCTCAGTGGTATCTCTTTTCACCTTTGTCCATCTGCAAAATCTTTGTAATTACTCATTATGTCAACTGTCACCCATTTTCCAAGCGAGTAACTTGTATTTCCCTCTAATTACTAGTATACGCTACAGTGCCATCAATACCTTCCTCTGCAAACCTCTCCTTTTGTACCCCACTCCATTTTTTCATCCCTCACTCATTTTGTCAAACCTCTGTTTGTCCTCTCATCCTCTCTCACACACACCACTTCAGAACGGCTCACTAAGGCTTGAGCAATCTCCCGGTAATGGTGTTTTTAAGTGGCCTGTTTGCATAGAGGGTCTATGGAGAGAGAGCCCATGATAGAGCCAGTGACTAAGTGGGGCTTGTTACAGTGACTGAACTCATATTCGGAGCCCAGTCATCCACTGGGGGACTGGCTGCTACTGTAGTCTGGCTGTGGTCTCTGAGCTATCACCAGCCAACACAGTTTTAGCAGTCTACTGTAATGCGACACTTGGGGATTTTTCAAAGCGTGACGGCTATGTAGCGTACTTGTACCATGTGTACTATATGCAGTAGTTAATGCCTTTATATGTATGTCTGCATATCTCTGTGCATTCTTCTGTGTGTCCCTGAGTGTGTGTGTGTGTGTGAATAATAGCACTTGTGTTTGTGTCTTTATGTGTGCGTTGAATGTGTGCAGAGTTGCGGATGCATAATAAACATCCTTTCTCTGATTTGATTGTTACCACAATAAGTCCCCCCGGAGTGCCCCTAAAGAATTACTAGTCCTCTCCCTTCATCTCTGCTTTTAGATTTCTTTTTATGGTTTCTTTCAAATTTTCAGTGAAGTTATTTGCTTTTACTTGGCCATTGATAAAAGCTACATTAAAGCAGAGTGACTTTGATGCAGAGGAGAGGAACCTTTGGCAATGGGCCTTGATGAGACAGCCAGCCGGCCGGCCAGCCAGGTTTTCATTAGATGAATGCTGTGTGGGACTCAAGCCAGATAAGATGGGCGCCAACATACTGGAGCCAACCAATATAGTTATAGCAAGGTGCTCTCTATTTCACTTCCTCTACGTCACTGTCTGTCTTTGTGGAAGTCAGTGTCTGTCTCTCTATCGCCTTCTCTCGCTGCATAACCTGAGAGAGGGTAAGGCTGGTCTGAACTGCTTCCATGCCCTTTGCAAATCAACACACCCAGAGCGATGATTTCCATAAAGATGTCTTGGCCCAGCTTTGCTTAAGAATAGGTCGACTGAAATAGGTAGCTTAGTGGTAAATGTCAGAGAGAGATCCAAGAGGCAGAAAGACATGGAGTGAAACAGAATGAGAGAGGAGAGTAAAAGATAGAAAATGTGTGAAGACGTGGCATGCAGAAATATGAAAAATTCAAAGGTCCAGGGCTAAATTGCAGCTGTCAACATAACCATATCATTTGTAATACGCGCTTACAGTCAACAGCTATTCTCAAGCAGACTTTTTAATTTTTTACATCCATTTGCAACACATATTTACAAGACTTCCCGCTGTCGACGTTACACAATTAGCTGGACTGCCACAGTTCAATTCCTGTAACAGCGAATATCCCTCTCTCACCAAGTGTTATTAAGAAAGACATCACAATGCAGTGTACCTGAATTATGTTTTTGTACACTGTACATGGAATAGCATACTAAGTAATAAGTAAATTTATACATCAAATATCTTAAATGACACATTAAAAATATTTAGATCCTAATGTAAACAGAATCAGAATTGCAAGAATTTCTAACAAGCATACTTTTGCGTGGGCCAGTGGACAGACTGCTTGAAGGGCAGCTGTGTTATTCCAGGGCCAGCCTTTTGCTGGTGGTCAGAATTTTGCCCCCAGACCATGTAGGATGCCCTGGATTCCCACAGATAATAATAGCTACAGAGAGATGTGTTGAAGAGTACAGCTGGGGCACGACTTTTCCCCTCTGTCTGGTGACCACACGCCATTTAAAATGACACCCAGACACTCTGCACTAGGCTGCTCTTTCACAGAGACATCATTCTGAGCAGACTGAAAACACTAAACATGGTATTTACAACAAATTCCTTTGTGACAACAAGTAGTAATGTTAACTGGCATCACAGGGCTGGAGTAAATGTATTCTTGTTTTTTGTCTGCCAGAAATGCTGTGATGAAGAACACATAAAATCTGCAGTGTTAGTGATATTTTGGTTGACAGAGCTAAGGTAATTCTGCAAGGAGATGAAATACAAAAAGGTGCCATTTTACAGGTCACTCCCTATTGGGCTCTTATCTAACATTCCCCTGTTGCATTCAGCTATTTCGCATTCTAGCATTCCTTTGCCCAGGCCCCTTGTCCTTACTCAGCGTTTAGCTTGTGAAAGGCATGACCCCAAGAACTAAATGACCCTCACACAGTAGGATCCACTCACCTATGCAGTATGTATGCAAGTGTGTTCATACTTGTGTGTATGCAAAACATACAGTATGTGTTCAAGCTGTTGATTGCACGAACATTGACATGCTCACCAATAGTTTACAGGTGTTAGGAACAGTGTGATGTGAGTGTGCCTATCCATGTGTGTCTGTGTATCCATACCTGGCGTGGCAAATCCTCTCGCTGATTGTTTTAACTTCTAAGAGCTTGCGTGCGCGTGTGTGTTGGTGTGCATGCACGCAATGCGACAGATAGCTGATATCTATCGGGGCGTTAAGCTGATTAGTGTGAACTGTGGCCAGGTTCATTTGCATACGTTTCTTATCTCATTAGATTGGTATCAGCCTCTGTCACCATGCAAGGCCTCGACCGGGATGTCTTCGTACCACGCTCTGTAAGCACACATGCGTGCACACACACACACACATACACATACATACACATACACAATCACCCTTGATGCCCCTGGCTAACAACAACACTAATGTGTAACACCAGCCAAGAAGTGCAGGCTCCTCATCTCCTCTTGTCACCAGCACTACTACACCGCTGTCACGGCAACACATCATGTCTTCTCCTCAGGCTCTCCATGTCCCTGGTCTTATCAAGGTCATTAACTTGCATCTCTTACTCCCATCTCCACACTGTCATCCTTGCTCATCTCATTGTTTTCCTCCTTTTCCCTTGTTTATTTTGAATTCTTTTTTATTTAACACTGTATCCGTGATCATTGAGACATATTTTTAGGTTTGGTGCACAGAAGATGTTACATTAATTTCAGAGGACTATATTGGCAACAACCTGTGTTTGGCTTCTGTTGGGACATTTAGAAGATGGGCTGCTTAAAACAAAGCAGTTTAGCATTGTAAATAGACAAAAAAATATTATACAAAAACTTGCTTCATGTATTTGTCAAGACTATCTAATTGATTATTTAATTGCAAAATGAATCCAATCAAATTTAATTCAGCTAATTCCAAGTAATGATTGCTTTAATGAGGGACATAAAATAAAAACTTCACATAGTCCAACATCATACTCATTAGCTTCCCATGAAGCAGCTAGTCTTCAGAACAAACAATGACAGTATCATTTACTTTTACGTTATTTCTCTTCCACCCTTGCCCTTGTATTTTGGAAAACAGACATGTTATCCTGTCAACTGAACACCATGGACATTTATAGAAGAATGAACACACTGGCCATCAAAAACTCTTGCATCAGGGTGGTCTTTGATTTATTAGTGCTGTGCTTGTTCACTTGATGTGTTTATTGACAAATAAAATGACACATCTCTTTGTTTAATATAAAGCAAAACTGTAATTTGTCTTCCTGTTACATGCACAAGAATAACGCAGCAAGCACTGTTTGTGAGATAAATAGTTTTTGCATTTTAGCATGAAAGAATTCTTTAGCTCACGTTGCATTGGCAGCCTTGTTACTTTGAATCATTTGAAGAGCTGCTTTCACTTGTGTGGTTTCCTCAGGCGATGCTGATGTTTAAAGATGCTTCTCACACTGCTACTAGATAACATTTTATTTACTATCATGCCTTCCCTACCAAGGACAGCATTAACACTTTGTTTTATGAGTTCTGTCAGTGCCGCCACGCCTGTGGACAAACCAATACATTGTACTCATTTATCTATCAAGTCCTTGCCCGCCTTGAGTGAGTGGACCTGCACCGAGTGCTTGTTTCAGCAACATCATCTCTTGTACATATTTCCATTGTCAGGCCATACCATGGGTACTGATGAAGACATACTGTATATCATTGCCTGGGCAGGCAGTGGAGAGACACAGAGGTCACATTAATTTTTAGTTAGAGCCAATAGTGCAGGTTACAGTGTGCTGAGGTTAGCATATGTCCTCCTATAGAAATTCTAGTATAGCTGCATTTATAAACAAGGCAGTGCTGAAGAAGCCTGAAAAAACAATAAAACTGTCATGACTGCAGGGAGACCTTTGCTTTTTTAGTGGTCTGAGTATTAGCAACTGATACAAAAGAGAGAGAAAATCACCTTATCGCTCTCCTCAGCCAAAGAATACACAGCTATGTCACATTTCAAATGGTTAGTGACAGGTTTAGGCACGTACACCTTGAGAATGGGAAGAAAAGAACTTGAGATAAGAGTATTAGTTGGGGGGGGGGCAGAATAGTTAATTGGCTTAGAACAATTTTCACAATATCCTTAGTATTCTCATATTCTCTCCCCAAGTGTCGCTAATCAGTTTCATGTCATTGTTTGCACCAGGATTTCTATGAACAATAAAGTGAGCATAAATCTGAACATGAGATCGAATAAGATCTGAATTCCATATGCATTGTCAGATTAACAGAAGAAAGTTACTATTTAATTGTGATAGACATGTTGTCAAGCTAATTTATTTTGCAAATCACTTAACAATCTGAGGTATTTTAATCAATGCAATGATTGCAAACCTGCTGTTGACCATGTGATGTTTGCCCTGTCCTTTACTGAGTTGGTGCCAAACTGACATACACAGAGCAATGTGTAAAGTCAACACAGTGTGGAAAATAGTGTTAAACATAATGGAACAGTGTCACAGTGCTGGTGTTAAAGGGGTTCAGCATGCTACACATAACCATGTTGTTGCACTATTATGGATTTGAAACTGGTCTGTGTAAAGTGCCATCTCTTTTTACTGCACACTATGTGACAAAACGGAAACCTCTTTAAAAATCTAATCAGACTTTTTTACTGTGATGTGTCATCTGTTATATATATTAATATCATATGGGGAAATTTTTACAGCATTATTAGAAACATGGGTGCAGAAGAATTTGTGGAAGTTTTGTGGTCACTTTATTTTATTCTTAATTATACTTCTAAGTACCTTTTTTATCCATAGAGTTCCTCTGTGTAGTAGAGAGGAGGTGAGGCCTCAGAGAATAACATATAAAGTGTTATGAGATACTTTTAATTGCCCACATTAAGTTTATGACATTATGGATGCATAGAGATTTACCACCAAAATACCAATTTTGGTGTTAACCTTTTTCAGCTTTATTAACTTTATTTTTACAAAGTTTTACAAAAGAACCACAAGGAGATGAATCAGTTTATATGTCAGCCACTTCTGATATGATGGAAGTTTATCCCTAACCCCTTCTAAGTAAAAAAAAAAAAAAAAAAAAAAGTGTCCAGATTTTGGCACGAGAGTCGCACAGTTTATCTCTTAGTGATTATTTTGTACCGTTACATGTACCTCCTCAGCGATGAAAGGAGAACATGTACAAGCCTGCGGGTTAACTGTTAGTTAGAGTTAGTGGGGAAAAGAGAGCTGCAGAGACAGCCCCTCACATCTCTGTTCCCTTCAAGAGGCTAATGCTTTATTTATAACACTGCACCCCCCAGGTGCACACCTCAGGTCCCTGCACAGCCCTTTCTCTTCCCCACAGGTATACTCTGCGCCTCTGCCTCGTACCGCGCTACCTAGCGCACCTTCACATGCCTTTCCTTTCAACATCCCACTCCTGCGGCTGCATAAGAGAAGGAAGTTGTGGAGAGAGATACAAAGACTCGGTGTGACGCACATACAATCTGCAGACTGAAGCGGTTTCACAGCCATGGTCTCCGATGTCTCGCTGCAGTTCTCTCGTGTGTTTGAGAGAAAGAACTGAATCCCCTATCCTCTAGCCCTGCTCACTCCCGCCGAGCTGAAAAAACACCACAGAGGAGAAAGAGAGAGCGAGAGATGGAGTAAAAGAAATGTTGGGGAACACTAAAGGAATGGAGAAGTGGAATCGGAGGGGAGGTGATTGGAGAAGACAAAGAAGTGGGAGGGGGTGTGAGGAGAAAGGAGAGATTGAAGAAAGCATGATAAAGAGGGAAAGAAATAGTGTCTCGCTCTTTTTAAACTTGGAGATGCTCAATCCCTTCTTCTCACTCCAACCTGCATTTCTGGGTCACTAGAGACATTTAAACTGCACTTATAATTAACAGCTATTTTTAAACAGGGAGGGAGAAGTGGAGCGGTGGCGAGGTACAAAAGCATTAAAATTGCCCCAGATTCGCTATTGAATAGGACACATCAAGGCAATATGCTGGCAGATCAAAGTGAGCGAGGAGAAAGGAGACAGGGCCGATCAGTGGGGATAAATTGTTCCCTTTATAATGGCATAAGAATAGACCTCTCTGCAGCTGAAACAATTTAATAACTGCATTCATTACCTCTGTCCAGCCTGTCTTTCTGTCTGTCTGCAGCACAATGTGCATCCGCCTTTGCCATGCACTACCTCCCTTTGTCTCTCTTTCCCTCTTTCTCTTTGTCTCCCAAACTTATCACCTCACTCCTTTTCTTTCTTTACATCTTTCAGTCCTCATTTTATCTCCTCCTTCCTCTGCCCACCCTCCACTGAATTCAGCATCCTCCACCTGTCCTCCAGCCCCATATTCCCGCTGCCTTGCCTCTCCTCCTCCATACTCCAGCGGTAGCTACAGTAGCAGAGGTTCCACTGAGCCGATGTGCTGCAGGCCCCACAATGAAGATGTGCAATGTCTGACACTCTTGGAATGAGAGCCCTAATAGAAGGGGAAGCGGTTATCACAGAGCTCCCCCAGGACCAGCCTCTGTGTGCCTGACGCTAATTATGGCGCATGCAAATGAATGTGCAGCATTAAAGTCAGGAGGAGCCTGCCTGCCTGACTCTGTGTGGAGGGGTTGTGTGTGTGTGTGTGTAGATTATGTTGTTCACAGTGTGAGTATTTGAGCTTGTTTGAATACTTATAAATGTGTGTGTGTGCATGCATGTCTGTGCGCAGCAGGAATAAACCATCAGGCCAACACCCGTTTTACCTTTTCACACCTGCAATGGTTTAGATACTTACACTGATTCATTCTTTATTCTTTTATTCATTAGTATAGACTCAAGGAGTACCCCATGCATCAAGGATTAGGATGGAGAATTCTCTCTCTCTCTCACTCTCTCTCTCTCTCTCTCTCTCTCTCTATCGTTCTATCGTTCTATCTCTATCTCATGCACAAATGTGAGGCTGAGCAGAGAGGATCTCACAGGAGGATTCCTATAAATACATCTCCCTCACATTCACGAGCAACCTCTCCAAGAGGGCGTCTTTATTAAAACCATTTTGTCTTCCCTTTGTATGCTTGTATATGTGTGGATGCATGTGTGTGACCGTGTGTTTTTGCATTTGTTTGCACTCATGTAACTGCCTATATGTGCATATCAGCATATGTTTATAAGTGCATTAATACATGTGCATGTAGTGTTTGTGTGTGCTTATTTGTGAGAGTCTGTGCACATTTAATTGTATTTTCCTATTTCATTATGGGTTTGCACCAGCACCTTTATGTGACACCCCCTGTCTGTTTTCCCATCATGTGTGTATTTATATAAGTATGTGTGTGCCTGTGTGTGTCTGTGTGTAGTCTATATGTTGGCCATCTTATCTCCCCATTAGCCTCTTGTGCCCTGACCAGTATTCCCTCTCTCCCCTTCCTGCTTTCTCTAATGGGTAATTTAGCCATGCTCGCCTGACATCTAGCCTATTCCTTGTTTAGTTGCCATGGCTACGCAGGCCTATGGATTGCTCCCTTGCTCCCCTGGCCTTGCTGTGGATGCTATAGATGTCTCAACTATTAGAGGGCAGAGCTGCTAAACACAGAGCACACACATACACACGGAGCACACACACACACACACACAGTTTAGACTACACAAATAAACAATCAAGCACTCTGACATGAGTATAGATTAATCTCTTTGCCGAACAGATTCTCAGACAAACACTGAAATTGACAGTAATCTTGAAGGTGATAGTGATGATGTTTTGAAGACAGGTTAACAAGGTAATAAATGCAGTTTTAAAGAACAGTTTTATTGGGGGGGTTGTTTTGTTTTTTAAACACCATTGTTGCATTGAACACAAATACTTTTCTCAGTCAAAGCTCAGGGTATAATAAGTGATGTGATTCCTTATGTTACAGTCAAATACAGTAGCAGAAATCATGTCAATTTACATCTCAAGCCAACCATACTGTTGTTATCCAAGCATAATTGCTCTGCAATATGATGAGAGAATACAATGAACTTGAGTGGTCTCTTTTGATTTTGCTTTATAGTCATCTTAGGTAACTTTTAGCTTCATAGTTTGCACTGTGTTGTATTTTTTTTATAAGGTTTTATCGTCTCTATTTCCTTCTTATGACAGATCCGGGCCTGGCTGGAGGCAGCAACCTACTGATAGATGGGGCCCTTTTGTACTTCCCTAAAAGAAATCATAACTCCAATCCTCAACCCAGACACCTACAGAGGCCAAGCTAGATGAGTCAGTGTGGAAACATAAATGTCTGCGTGTATTCACACTGTGTGTGTGTGTGTGTGTGTGTGTGCGTGTGCGTTTGTGTGGTATTGATTTTCATTTTCTTAGTGAAATATATAAAATGTATTTGAAAACTTCATACTTCTCTGCCTCCCAAGAAACTTTAGTACTTTGTACTTTGTCATCAGTTTTGCGAGGTCATTGTAGTAGATTCAGTGCCATATGCCAGAGTTGCTTTCTACAAAAGTTACACAACAGTAACACATGGAAGAATGACGGTTGCAGGCAGGCGAGAAAAAAAAAACAGCTCTGGATTTGGTCTCTCTTCCTCATGTATTTTGCAGGACTTGCAAGTTGGAGGTAGAGGGTTGCAGCAAGGGGCTTCGGGGTCAAAACAAACAAACGTGCTTGAAGTTTTTCGTGCTTTTGCAGAAGATCTTGTCGTCTTTGAAGTTTTCACTATCGAGAGCAAAGGAGAGAGGGAGAGGCAAACGGGTATAGAGAGAGTTAGGATAAGGAGAGCAGCGAGGGAAGGAGAACAAGTTATAGAAGTGTGAAGCCCTTGAGTTGAAACTGTGCCTGGCTGGGCCTACAGAGAGCAGATGACAGTAGCTTTGGTTTCTTTTGCGGAGCTCACAGTACTTTTGCCTTACATAACCCCTCCCATTGTGCTTTTTCAATTATTTGGGGAGAAATCTTAAGTATGCACTTTAAAAGTTAATGCTTTCATGTGTTCCGAAGTAGGGGGAAGAGAGGGGGCGCGT
Source organism: Lates calcarifer (assembly GCF_001640805.2). Taxonomy (NCBI): domain Eukaryota; kingdom Metazoa; phylum Chordata; class Actinopteri; family Centropomidae; genus Lates; species Lates calcarifer. Next base: position 12,975,558 of record NC_066845.1, read on the forward strand.
CACAGATCACACATAAAGGAGATGGCTCTGACAAGTTTTCAGAATATCGACAATTATAATATTCTATAAGGTATATCAGCTGAGTTTAACAGTGTGCAGCAGTGTTTTGGGAAAGAGAGAGGGTAGGCACAGGGAGAGACATATAACATTGTAAGAGCAGATACTAGCAGTGCAAACTCAGACATTCTTTTTTTTTTACCCCTTCCCCCATCCCAGATTCCCCTTAAGGTGCCCCTTACCCCCCTTTTCTCCCCCTCCTTCTGCTTCTCTGCGAGGTTAAAGCGCACCTTCCCACTAAAGGGCTCTGGGGTCACGCATCTGCATGTGAAATGTGAACCCGCTGACATTCCAGGGCAGCCCTAAGCCGTGCAGTCCTTTTGTTCACTAGGGTGCCAGTGTCAGGCCTAACAAGCCTGGCGAAAGTCTCCGAGGGAGGAGAGAGAAAGACAGGGAGAGAGGTCGGTGTGTTATTGATGCCCTCTGCAACCATCCATTTTCACAAATGCCAAAGTAGGAAAAAAAAAGTTGTGCTGCTTGAAATGGTTATACAAATTATTACTTACTGCACAACTTCCAGGTGACATTGTTACTATGAGTTGGCTGTAACAACATGTTGCTTTGGGTATGTTAAAATAGAAATGCACGGAGGGGTGAGGGGGTCTATATACTGAATTAAGGTCAAGACAACCATAAAAAACAGCAAGGTTTCCTTGACAACAATGCAGACGTTAGTGACCGCAAGAGCAGTGGTGGTACCAGAATTGCTTATATTCACAACTAAGTACAAGAAAATACTGTTTCCATACTGATCTGCCCTCTGATTTTTGAATCAGAAACTTGACTAAACCTGGTATGTTTAACGCAACAGAGAGCTTTCAGGCAGACCTCGGTGGACATGCAGACTCTTTTAAATCAGGCAGCACACAGAGGTGCTATGGCAGGGCTGGGGTCCTTTCAGGCTGTGAATTAAGTTCTGAGGCACAAAGGGCAGCTATTCACCAGGATGTGATGGACTTCACACTAGCCTTTATGTCCTCACTGGCAGGCAGAGAGAGAGAGAGAGAGAAAGGAAAAAAAGTTGTGAGGAATAAGTCAAATACAAAACAGAGACATTGCCCAGGGAGCAGTGGTATGGACTGACAAATATTTTAGTAGAAGGTATTAATTAATATGACCACAGGAAATCCTACATGTGTTTTTTTTTTTTTTCATACCACAGATTATGGTATTTTTAAACTTCTTATATTATTGCATGTAATGTAATGTAAATGATGCACATCATTTTGGAAAAATGATTAGACAACAGGTGTCAGTGTGTCAACAGGTGTTGGTGCACACACACAGGATAAACCATCAAGTAATATTCAAATCCCATCCTATAATAGAGGTTACATTGATGTGTTAATTAATTGCCCTAAAAAATTGACGAGATTCAGAAATATAATCTCTGAGCAATAAAAAGAATGCAACTAATATAGAAGATGTGTCTAGTAGCAATATATTAACTCTACTTTGGGAAAATAGAGTATATATTTTAAGTGTGATTTTTAAAAATGTATTTTGAGGGTGTGAATATTTTCACCAACTAAACCAGGACCACATGGATATAACTGTCATTAGTCATCACGCAAGTTATGACACTCCTCACTGTAAAACAAGCACCAGTCAGGAGATTAATAAAAGTGTCACATTTTGACAGTGAAACAGAGCACAGTGTGTGCACCTGTTATCGCCATCTTGAATCTGTTTTATTTTAACTTGGGTCTCATTTGTGATTGATTGCGATCTCTAAACTCAACACCCACTGTACCAAGGGATGTGCCCTGCCTACTTGTCCAACCGACTGCGCCGAAATGGCTGTGCATGTACATATAATCACTTCACTCTCCATTTATACCATGCACTTGTAAATGCACACACGATGTCACTGTTACTGCGGTTTATTAATGAGCCCCGAGGTCCCTGCATGCTGTCACCAAACTTCTAAGAGGTCATACATGCACACACTTACACATATATCACATGGCACAAGCATGCACAGCGCTTTTCACCATACACTTTTACTTACACATATTGTAAGTGGGGCCTTACACTCCCATCCCACATTCCTTCCCCTGGGGAGCCTGGTGCAGTGTGAGTGATTCAGTTAGCGTTACTACATTAGAGCTGTCCATCCATCCGGTCTGCTTTTCCAAACACATCCATCCCGGTCCTAGTTAAAACACTGGGGGATCTCCTCCACTCCACCACCACCCCCTCCCGAAAGTCTTTTATGATGTCCATAAAATGGAAGAGTGCAGCTTTACTTGAACTAATAATATCTGAGCTTACAGGGCCGTGATTGATGATCTTTAAAGCCAGCCCGATCGGTCTCATCTTTCTTCAGATTTTTATCACTGACTTGTTTGCAGTCATGTGCAATCACAAGCACCGGGAGAGGTAACAAGTGCTTGATGTATGATGCTTGAGCCACTTTTGTCAGCTGCGCATTTCCCTTCTCTCCCTCCGCTTTTGTTTTTTTCTTCTTCTTTTCTATTTTAACCCCAGGATTCTATTTTTTGCCTCGCTTGAATTGTTTGCGGACTGTTGGTTTACTTTGTGCTCTCTCCTCTTCTCTCTCTCTTTCTGTCTTTCTTTTTTCAGATGGTGGGAATGTCTTCTCCTGGGGGATGGGGCAAGAGGTGAGCCAAACATTTTTCCACTTTTGGCCCTGCCAGGAGAGGCAGAATAAGAACAACACTGGACTCCAGGCTTTTTTCATATCATACAAACTCCCTCTCTCTCTCTCACACACACACACACACACACACCAACCTCTTCCATTTTTTAAACATTTTGGGGAGATTTTTTTTCCCCTCCACAGTAGAGATTAAAAGGTTTTGAGGGGATCTGTGTCCGAGCCCTCCCTTCAAGCACTTATTATACTTCATGGTGTGCCAAGAACGCACATCTTTTTAAATTCTATAAATCACTTTTATGGGATCTGCTGTTTGTCCATTTCAACTCCTGTGCTTCACATGGACAGAGCAGGAAATCCTCTTTGTGGAATCTACTGTAGTTTATGCATGTGCATGCCCCCTTTGAACATGCATAGTCAAAAGAGTGTGCATGTGAGGCGTGTGTGTGTGTGTGTGTGTGTTTGTTGGCCCTGTCCTGTCTCTCCTCCTCTCAGATAAAGAATCCCACCTGTCACTGAGGATTGTTCTGGCCTTTCATTTAAGACGTTCTTTAAAGAGCCGCATCATTACACAGCCCTCAGACAGAGCCCAGAGAGTGTAAAACCTAGGCCCACCTCAATCCCTCTGTTCCCCTCTCTCTCTGATTCTTTTTTCCTCCCGGCTTTGGTGTTTATCTGTAAGGTCATTTGAAACCACGGCCAAAATGTGATCACTTTTACAACGTGACAGCGAGGATGACGCTTTGCCAGGACAGTGAAACAAACATGCAGGTGAAGGTTAGAGAGAGACAGGGGGGAGCAATGAAAATGTTAGACATCAGCTGTTATGAGCTGTGACGTGGCCTTGGCTTCCACACTGCACTCTTGTTTTGCAGGGTGGCTTCTAGTCTAACTAGACTCATTGGATTTTCATAAGCGTCCTCGTGTCTATATAACTCTAAGTTAGTCTCTCCAAGGGCACCGTCTATTTTCTCTCTCCCCTCATCATGTTCTTTCTCTCTCCTCTTTCTCCTATCTCTTCTCCTCCCTCAGTCCTCCTCCATCCTTGTTCTGTTCCAGTCCTACCCTTCTTTTCCCATTTTTTTTTCTTACTCTTCCTCCATCTCTCCTATCTTCCTGCCCTCTCTCTCTCCTCTGTCTTGGAGCCGTTCTGATGATTGATTGTTTCTCTGTGCAGTCTGACAGGATGTAGCACACTCTCGGCCCCAGGGGCCCCGAGCAGACTGCACCACCTGATTAAGACTCCCCCTGTAATCAGCCTCACAGTGCCACACCGAAACTACTCCCGTCAACATGTAAAAAAATAAGAAAGGTTCCACCTCCTGAAAGATAACACTTTGTTTGTCGCTGGAGAAGAAGTGAGATGAGGGGCCATCTTGAACTTTTTTTTTTTTTTTTTTTTTTTTTTTTTACTAAGCTGATACCTTCCTCTCTCTAGGGCTTTAAGGCTCTTATGTATCAGTAGCAGTAGAAAAGCAAAAGGTCTTAAACCTAATAAAGTTCTCTGCTGCCTTACCAAGGTAAACCCAGGCAGCTCTAACCCTATTACGGCTGGTAATAGTATTACAGATAGAAATCTCATTGTTTTCCTCCTATTGAGACTAAAAGACGGACGACCTGCGCTGTATCACATGATTGAGGTGAGAAGGAATTTGAATGATGTCAGAGCGCACGCGCCACAGTCGGAATCAATATGGTAACAGCATAACAGGTAGCAAATAAGTGTCAAAGCAAGCAGGAGAGTTAAAAGTGGTATATCAGATGTTTTGTAAACCATGGCTTTTACATTTACTCTTAAAATGTAACATGTCAATATCTAAATAATTAAAACATTATGGATTATTGAATTAACCAGTGAGCCAGTGTAATGGATGTAATAAACTCAATACAGACAAATACATCTACAGTCTAGAGTCATGTCTCAATTCCTAATGTCAGCTGTGTGATAACAGGGTGAACTGTCTGCTAAAGTTGTGACAGAGAGTTCAAGCGGCCAGAGACCGAAATTGACGCAACATCTAATAGACTGCAAAAACAAATTCTAAAGAGCCTAAATAATGAGGTAGACAGAGAGGGCGAAAACTGTTCTTTCATACAAAGCAGACATTGTTCATACAGAGATGACCTGCAGATTACAGTATATCTGCATTACCAATGAATTGCAAGTACATAACAAAAATCTAACAGGAAAAATTATTTGGTTCTTAGGAAAACACTGAGGACAGTGAGTGCAGTGTGAATGCAGCACATCAGGGAAAATGAAGATCTGACCCAAACATATGCATCTGAAACCACTAATAATAATAGCATGCATGACATGCAACCAGATCAGAATAACAAGAACAGATTACATGAAGCCAAAGCACAAACACCTCCTTTTTTTGCTCAGTGTTGTTGTTTTTCAGACTGGTGAAATTTTGCAATAGCTTGTACCGTGTGTTTATGTATGTCTGAAGTATGGCTTCGGATCAGTGTGGCTATTTGGCCTGTCAATTGCAATACTGTCTGTAATGTAATGATGAGGGTGACTCATCAGGCATGGTAAATAATAAAGGAGCCGGCCTGATGGCGGTGGAAGCCCCGGGCCTGGTTCCAACACAGTTCAGGCCTCATCGAACCCTGGGCCTGTTCCAAATTGATGCTAATATGGTCTGGGCTGCAGCAGTAGAGTAAAATGAGCGTTATTGATACTGTGGATCCACAGGTCCTCCTCTGTGTGAAAGAAGAGTACAAGAAAAAAAAAGAGGAAATTTAAAAAATGGTGTACTTGTGTAAGGGCACATGCATAAGTGTGTTTGTATATTAGTGTGTGTCTATGCATGCTCATTCTCTCAAATGCATGTGTACATAGTGTAAGCATCTTTGCTTGTGGGTGTGTTTGGTATGTCGCCATGCTCACATTTATATCTGTCTATGTTTTCCCTTTTCCTTCCTGCTGATGCTATCAGTACACACGTGGTGACTGATGACAGTCGTTGCCACAGTCTGATGCTCTGCTGCTTAATGTCCTTTTTGTTTATTAATTAACTCCAGGACATATATGCTGAGAGACACCTATTGATTCTACTGCTGCATTAATTGATTTTGTGCTTCACTAATCATATTGTTGCTGCAAGATCATTACTAGGCCTCTGTGTTCTTTGTGGTAGAGGATTGTATGTTGATGCACTGTGTTGTTCTTAGTTTTGTGGGTGAAGTGTTGAGTGCAGTTGTCATTTTGAATGGATATCCCTCTGCTTTTTATTACGTGATAATTAATTTAACAATAAGAGGGTGACAGAGGGGATTGACAAATAAATCCTGACAATCAAGGCCAAGTCTAAACTAGTCCTAAAAAGCTAGTCCTAGTCTTCACTAAAAATTTCTGAATGTAAACACCGGCAGAACACATAGTAGTATATGTTTTAAAGTAAGATTAAGCAAGAGCCACTGAAATAAAATATATTATAATATAAAGTATCAGAACAAGTTGTTATCCCTCATCGACCCATATCTCTCTTTTTCCCCATCCTTACTCATTAATCCAAAAATACATTTCATCATGTCCTGCTCATGTTAAAGCAGGGTCTTAATTTGAACACTGGCCTAAAAGTTTTTTCTTCTGGTGTGCTGCCTTCAAAAATGCAAAACCACAGATCAGAAACAAGTTTTGTGAGAGAAAAAAAACTCAGTGTCCTCTGGTTAATCTTTGTAGTCAAAATGCTTGAGTTCAAATGAAGAAATTGATCATATTGTGTGTTTGGATACACTCAAACTTGGAGGCACACAAAAAGTAAAAGAAAAAAGTAAGCCTGAATTACATTGTAGAAAAAAAGGCGGCAGAACCCTGACGGGTAAGAAAAGGTGAGAATAGCCTCTGATATAAGACACTACTATTCTATCATTGGAACAAACAGATTCCAGTGTTTGTGTGTCTCTGACTGCCAGAGATTCCCCAGTGAGTCTGACCGGGGGTTACAGTGTAACCAAAGCGTCTGTCTCCTGCTCACCACCCAGATCAGCCGGTTCAGCTTGACTGGGCCCAGTTGTCATGGTTTCATACTGACAACTGTCTGGGAAAGGTCTGTCTGGGGTTCAAGTACATTAAAGTCATCCGCTCCCCTCCCACTGAGCCCCAACACAGATGGCTCCAGATGCAGCTGGCACAGCATGGAGCAGCACCTGACAGTGCTCATTCACTCAGACACACACAAAAATACACATATACAAGTATAAACACATGCAGACGCACAAACTCAGGTATGGACACATCTGCTCACTTACTGTACCGAAATCCAAGTGAACTTACACTCACACACTCTGATGGAAGCACATACCCTCACACCTATAAATACGCAGAAACACACACACTCACAGCAGGAACATATGCTGCAGCGCGTCTACAAATCCTCACAGTAGCGCACATTCGAATAAGCAATTAAAGACCCAGATTACTGCATGGCGCACACACACAGTGAAAATGTAAACCCACACATATTGTGCTCACTTTCAAACATATGCCAGGGCATGCTGACGTGCACATGAGCACAGTGCAGAAATCTCTTTGTCTCTGCAGGAGCGAGCAGGAAAGAGAGGAGCAGGGCAGCTGAGAGAAGTCAAATTGAAAACCCCTCACCATTTATAACACAGAGAAAGAGATGTAAATTGAGGACAATGCATTCTTTTGTGCCACACGAGATGCTATGGTTATTAAGTCTTTGTGTTTGAATAGAGTTTTTACACGGAGCCACTCACCGATGAGGGATTGCACTGCCAGGCTGTTGTACATGATGGTAAATGAAACATAAAACGTGTGGTGAAAGAAATATGCTGTGTGCCTTTTTTAACAGTATTTCCTCCTCACTGACAGCTATTTGAGCCAAGGTGAATTGCTAGTTCCCTGTGTCATATATAACTCCACGCAGCTGATATTATAACAGGGCTTTACAGAGATGCATTTAAATTATGATACTCCAGAGATGGTATACAAGTCCTCTTTGACAAAGCTAATAACCATGTTACATTCTGGGATGGCAGGGCAACATGAATTAGGATGACACACTAAACGGGAAAATTGTTCTTTCCCCAAAATTGAAATGCCACTTTGGCATGTGTCTGTATTTAACTATTCTGTCTACGAGCAATGGAATCATTGGGATTAAACTTTTATTTAATACTGTGACTGACACTGTATCATTATTTTGCTTGCAGGGACAGCTTGGACTTGGTGAGGACAGGATTCACATCTCTACTCCTTGTCTTCTCAACTATTCTCAGCTAGCCAAAGTCACACAGATAAAAGCAGGGGACAGCTACAGTGCAGCTGTCACAGGTGAGCCAAGCATCCAACTTGCTTCGGTAACCCATGGAGACCAGTTTCTTCTTTCTCACAACTTAATCATTTTGGCCTAAAAGCGCTCAGCACAATTAAATAACACAGCTTAACTCAAATCTCCAAACAGCTAATTGTCGCTGTAGATGTCTTTCATTTAGATTTTTTTTTTTTCAAAATCCTTAAAAGTTGTATTCACTCTACATAATATATAAAACAACTTATTAACTTGAAACCCTTATTTTCCCAGCAGTATCCCTCACTGTGGCTTTGAGCCATGCAAATTTTTCATCTACATCATTTCATTGAGTTTTAATTAACACAACAAGGATTCAGTGTCCTCAAATGACATCACTCGGAGCACAAATTCAACCTCATTAGCTCTCAATATCTCTTAAACCAAGCAAAACTGTGGAATACTGAAACCCGTTCCAGTGTTATGTGTTAGATGAAGTACATAATGAATTGATTTGTTGTTCAACCAGATATCCCCTGAACTACCCTGCTAAGATATGTCTGTCCCTGTAGCTACTTTGTTATTAATAGGACTGGGAGATAAGGAAACACCTTCTCTTTACATCAGCTTTTCCACCAGCCTGGCTGTCTTCTCTGTAATTCCTAAAAAGCCAAACTCAGAGCCCTCTTTGCTGACAAACTTTAAAAACGGGTAGTTACAGATAGTCGCTTTTTTACCTTTCTCTGTCTTAAGTCTCTAACTTGTATGATTTTCAGCAATCGGATTCATCTCCCCTCTGCTCTAGGGAGCAATTGAACCGCTACGAAACTAGTTCTAATACATTTACACCATTACAAAGTGTCAACCAACCTCTTCTCCTTCAATTGCTGCTTGCCTTCTGCCAGACAGATGGAATTAAAGTGGTTACACTACAAATGTAACATCAGCCACTTAAAGAGAAAAGGCATTGTACTTGTTTCAAGACCAGGGCACATTTGCAGCATACTGCTGCACTGCAATATTCCGTTAAAAGAATTGCCTATTGTTGAACAGAGACGTCTGCTGGCACTGTGTGCGTAGTTTTGCTGGAAATGCCACTGGTTCATTAAATGAACTGCAGTGAACATATTAAGTTTGGTCCCATTTGAATTCTTGGCGCGGTGAAGACTATTTGGAGAGTAGAGCCCTGCTTGCCTGTGGTACAGTTATGTCTTTAGGTGATCTATAAAATGTTATTATTTAAAACAAGCTCTTTATGGATTGCTTACGAGGCATGCTTAGCACATGATTGATCTGACCTTTCACAGACGGTCGTTCTTTGGGAAAACATCAGCCTTAACCTTTTTTAGCTGGATTACCCTGCCAGCGTCTCTGTGCAAGTGTGTATGTCTGTGTCTGTGTTTCTGTGCCTGTCACTCTGTATGTGTATGTACATGCATGTTAGTAGTGTAAATCACATGTGTCTGCGGTGTGTGGTAAAACGACATCTAGAAACGCCTGCCTCAGATGCTTTTATAAGGTTTGCTTCACTGAGATGAAAATAATACATTACTGATTGATTGATCAATCATGTCTGAAAGGGTATCTGTGTCGGTGTGTGTGCGTGTGCGCGTGCATATATTTGTGTGTGTGTATGTGTATGCGTGTGTGCAAGCACACCAAGGCTACGTACCGCTTGATGCAGAATAGAGATTGATGGAGGCCTGCCGTGAGGAGGATACTCAGTTATCTCCTTGTAATTAAAATCCACCTCATAAAGATTATTGACTCCCCCACCACACAAACCAGCATGCTCCCTTGCTTGGCAGGGTTTGCAAAGCGCTTCTTAAAAAATGAAAAATAGCATATTAAGCAGCACATATTTCCCATTTATGCGGAACATTTAGATGTGGTTAAGTTATCGTAATGTGCAATAAAACCTGGATGTGAAATTTGTAATCCACTTTGGAAAATTGCTTACTATATTGCTTTAACATCCCCTGAAAGAGCTTTTGAGATGTGTGTGCCAGGTTTATTGTACGCCATAATTTAAAAGTCCTCAATGCAGGCAGTAAATATAAATTTATTAGTGGCAGGTTTAAATAGGCAGACTGAGGTAGTATGAGTGAGTGGATGCTTGAGTGTTTGCTGTATGCGAGTACATACAGTATGTATGTGTGTGTGTGTGTGTGTCTTTGATAAGTACCAGCTGAGAATGTGCTCCCTCTGCTCAGCACAGCATGAAGAAAGGTGAGTGTGTGTGGGCGGGGTTACAGTCTCAATACAGTGTTGTACGTCAACTCCCTCTTCTAAACTAAATCAAACTGACAGGATGTAATTCTCAGTTCCATTTAACGGTTCCTAATTGGGGTCAGTGTTTCTTTTTGAATTTGGAGGAAATCAGAGTTGTAAGGTTCAGGAGTAAGCTAATCTGCGGTAGACTGGGGTCTGGTTTCCTCCTGGCCCTGGGGGCTGCTGAACTGACAGAGAACCACTTCTGGCACTTAGCGGTGTTATTCCGGCGTGACCACAAAGTATGCATGTTGTTTCAACAGTCCCGTGTAAATATGATCAAGGACCCACAATCAGGAGCTGGAAAAGAGTGATGGTGGAAAGCATATGAGGAGATCATACCAAAACAACATCCTCATATGGGTCAATTTACTTTTCATAGTTAAGATAACTATGGTGCAAGGTGACACTGCATTTATTTCTGAGCATTCCTCCCTTTTGTTCATATCCACAGCAGGTGGAGAGCTGCTTCTCTGGGGTCAGATCCCCTGTGTGTCCCAGGTCAGTGATCATCCAGGCCTCAAAAGGGTCCGGACCCCCCAGCCTGTTCCATTGGCAGGCAGAAAGGTGTGTGCGTGTGAGAAAGACTGCGCAAATTATGTTTTCAGGCTCCTCAAGTCTCAAGGAGATGAAAGCCTCAGGATTTTCTGAGTATATGAGTTTTAGCTGGATATGCATAAATTCTTAAAGGGTAAGTCCACACTGAATCACATAGCCCTGAAAGCTGATTCTGCACTGCTCTCAATGGGTTTAAAGTTTATAGAATACAGCTCTCCTGATCACACCACAACCGATGATGTCACAGCAGGTGTTTACCCTTTCTCAGCTGATGAAGATGTCACAGATCAGGGTGTAGCCACAAGTGTATTGTGCCAGATTTTTTTTTTAATCTCATGAAATTGAAACTTTAACATCTTGCAGTTTCATTCCTGGAGAACAAGCAAGTCTTGCTTGGCATCATCTTGCACAAAGACAACCAATAAAATCATTGCAAATTTGTAAGAAATCCCCTTTCTATGTAGTCAAAGAGTCTCTCTTTCCTTAACTGACAACCTATTGGTTTATAGTTGGCAATGATTCATCACTGTGCTATTTACTACATCAAAGTCATATGTTATTTATTCTCTAATTACAGTTCCATTCAATTCAGCATAATACAAAAACTCCATTTGCAGGTGTCTCTTGGGGAAAGCTTTGAAATTTCAGCCTGTTCTAAAATCTAAAAACTGTTTTCATTTTATTGCAGGTGTGTGATGTTGCCTGTGGTACCTGGCATATGATTGCCCTCACCACAAGTGAGTACCCTATCATCCATCCCTAAATGCTCATATCTCTCTGGTTAATTGTTCTGGGGGTAGTGAGAGTGGGTCACCAAAGGTAAACCAGGCCAATACTTCCTAGTCTCCCCTTTCCCCTCCACACTGGCTTCTCTTCCCTTCTCCAAATTATGTCTTGCTCCTCCTCAAAGCCCCTCCTCTCTCACTTTTCACTCATCAAACCATAATTCACTTCAGAGGGAAGCATCATTAATGCACAGTAGGACCCAGCAGCTTGATGTGTGCTAATTATATTGTGTGTTTTACACGCTGGATGGCTTTTGCTTAGTCAGTGATGAGCTCAGTCTCTGGTAATTGTTTTTTTGATATGATGAGTTTATAAAAGCCTGCCTGTGCATGCATGTGTGTGTGTGTATCTGGGCGTGTTATGTATGTGTGAGTGACAGTGTGATCCTTACATTTATGTGCCTGTGTAGTCTTGCATTAAGGCTGTGTGTATACTTGTATACAACATACACTGTTTTTATAAGTAGCCAGAAAGACAAGATTATTCCACAGCACCGCACATCATACGCCTCTGTGAACTTAATAATGATTAGCAAACAGTCATAGTCTCAAGATCATTCTGACACATTAAAACTGCATGCAACTTTAAACTCCATCAACCCCACACAAAACTTTGACATGCACCGTCAAACATGGCACCACACTCCATGACTTGCTTGCATTCTCCACAACCCATGTGATCCTTTTAGTACTGTACATCACTCAGCGCTATAGCTAGAAATGCTGCTCAGCCTTTGGCTAATCACGCTGATTGGAGGTGTCCTTTGGCTCACCTGGGGGCTTCCAATCCTATTAGGCCAACCGTCCTGAGCCTAGCACACCCAGCAGCCGCTTGTGTTTGATCACTGGTGCTTAGAGCCCACACTTGTCCTCTTATGTTGGTGTTGAGGCATGGAGGAGAGGAGCGGCAGGGTGGGGTTTGGTGGGGGGGGTTAAAATGTGATCTCCTTAACTCTCTAGGGGGGCAGAGGGGAGTTTGGTGCCCCACCTCCCTCACTGACACTCCTCTGGAGCTGGTCTTTAAACTTCAGATGTCAGTTGAAAGGCAGAAAACTGCAAGTTGTTTCCAAGCAAAAAAAGGAAGAGATGGGGGGAATGAGAGACTGAAAGATTGAGAGTGAGAAGAGGAGGTTGTGCCTGTGTGTCTCTGTTGTCTTTTAACCTTTTAAAAAATCTTTGGGTTGTTTTGTAGTTCTCTTACATTTTTCTCAGTCTTTTTCTTAATCTACCTTTTCTTTCTCTTTCTCAGTCTATGGAAGCATGGAACTTCTGTCATCTGGTTAGAAGTCAATACGCCTGATCCCACTAGTCCTGTCACCTTTTTCTACCCTCATCCTATCTCTACTACATACTCTACCTCCCCTCCATTACTCCCTCACTCAACCTTCATCCTGACTGCTCTTCTCCCTCACTGCACACCCATCACTATGTCTCTCTTGTGGCTCTCCTTCTTCCTCCCCTCCTCCCCTTTTTGCCCCCTCCTCCTCCTCCTCCTTCGTCCCCGGGCCAGGAGCGCCCAGGAAGAGCCATGTGTTTCCAAAGTGGACTGGATGGGAAATCGAAGCAGGGCTTCTGTGTTTATCAAGCCACAGCTCCGTCACCTTGCTCCAACTCCCGTCTGGAGGCCCCTGCAAATTGGTGACAGCAGCAACAACCCTGCAGCACACATACCCCTTTTTTCCATGTGCACATCCACACACACACTCACACATACACACACACACACACACACACAGCATAGTACCTTGGCCTGTTTAGTTTTATTGCCGGTGTCAGGTGAGGAGGTGGAGGTAGGAGTGCTGTCTAATGTTCACCTCACACACACACACACACACACATACACACTCACACACAGTCATTTCCACCCCTGCCGACACCTTGGCTAACAAGACCTGTGAACTGCAGTGACAGAACTCCGAGACTTGTCAGAGTCCCAGTCATTTAATGCCAAGACCCAGCCCCAGCTCTAACCCAACAGGGTTTCTGTATGCACACCAAGCCACAATAGGCTACACAGTGATATACTGAACATGAGTTTACTGAATACTGCTGCTCCTCCAGGTTAATATTGTTTAAATAATACCTTTACTACAGTGATCTACAGTAATTCTCTCAACAGAACACAAAATTGTAGTACAGCAATATTATGGTTATATAGATAAAATGTTTGTCTGGCGTGAGAGTGGTTCAATTTAAATTTACCCTCAGTTTGCACCTCATTATGTTGATCTGCACCATTACCCATGACTTCTTTCATCTATAAGTGTTTGGATGCTATTACTCTTGTTTGTCCATCTTGCCTGTGTAACAGTGCAGTTATGTGTTTGTAAACCTGCTGTATCCACAGGCATCTTTATCTGAAGTATCTAATAGCTACGAGTCATTACAGGTAGTTGTGCATGGACCACTGCCCCTTTTGTTGCATGTATACAGGATGGTCGCTGCTCGATACCTTTTTCAGTGCCCCCTCTCTTCTCTCTTTGGTGTGATCATGTAAGTGGAGGAGAAAGGAGAGTTGACTGAGGTTAGAGCCCTGTCTGGCCTTGCTACCTTGGAAATGAACTGCACAAACAACGGCTGGCCATTGTGCCTAAGCGCTTACAATGATGCCATTTAAGAGAGTATTGATCCAGCCAGTGCAGGGTCAATCATTGGATCAATGGTGTGTGGGCTGGTCGGCTAGAAGGCTGGTTGACTGCATGAATGAATGGATGGCTGGATAACGGATGAATGGACAGTTGAATAATGGATGGATGGATGGATTGATTCATGGATAGATTTGAAGACTGATACATGAGGAGACAGTAGTGTTGAACTTCTGTGGGTCTGAAGATTACAGTTGTCTATCCTCTTTTGTGCTGGATTGTGTCCGTTATGTTTTGTGCTGGTCCTTCCCAAAGAAACATTTCTTTCCACAAAGTCAGTTTGATTCAATAACAACAAACAAACTTTGTATTACTTGGTCATAACTTTTGCTATCGTCACTAAAGAGGGCATGCGTTACATCTGGTATGTGTGGGAGCTAGCTACCTACTACCTGCTAATATTTTTCCTTAGATGTACACAAGCTTAAGTTGACATCCTTCAAGGAGTTATACTGCATATATATAAAGCTTTACTGTGGCATAGAGGATGGGGGAAAGAAGAGATATAAATTAAAAAAGAGTCATTGTCATTAGCATGTTCTTGGTGGATTCTTGTGATGTGTTTACACCAGGGTTGATTGACCTAGTTACCCAGCCCCTGGCAGCAAAACACGGAGAAATGTAACACAAGGCAACACAAGGGAGAGGTGTAGATCCCTTTATTATTCTTACATGTGAGACACATGTGAGTGAACACACACAAGCACTCATACACACTCGCAGAGCAGTGATCATCAGGGGCTCACAGAGGTCGTGCCTTGTGACTGAGTGAAAAAAGAGAGAAAGCTTATTTAAAATTCTGTAAGAGATGTCAATTGTGCCCTCTGCATATTTCTATGGAAAATTTGTAAATAGATCCTTTGTAAATAGCTTCTCTCTTGCCAATCACCCTGTCTGCTCTCTGCACAGCAGCATTAAAAATTGATCCTTAGCCGCACCAGGGTGAAATGCTAACATCGCTGCCAAATGACTGATTAAAAAGAAAAACCTTTAATCTTTGCTTAAAAGTGTCTACTGCCTTGGCATGCCTTTCCCCTGTGCTCCTCTATCTTCCAAGGCTGTGAAGGGAAGGAGGGGGTCGCCGTGGGGGAAACGGGGTCACGCTTCATGTAGAGTCAGCGCTGTACAGTGATATAGCTCTAGAGGTGAGGGATTTCACTAAGAGCAGATCTAGGAATCGACATGTATCGCTCTCTTCTGAATTTAACCTTAAGCCAAAGGTTAAAAACACATTTGAGCATTCCACAAGAGGGGGGGCGAATGTGTTGGCACTTCTGCTAATAGCTTGCAAAAAAAATAGCTTTATATCCAACTTAATCATGCATGTTAACAAAAATGAGTAGGGTTGTATTGACAGTGCATCATGAGATAGTTTGACCTGCCTCCAGCTTGCTAGCAACAGAAACTGACACAAATTATGTTTAAATAGTGAAGTTATGAAATAGAGAAACACAAGCAAAAGACAAAAAAAGACATTAAAGCGTTGAGAGGTGTGTTTGTGTTTCAGGGAGCAGAGAGAAGAACAGAGAATATGATCACCCAGAATGTGAAGCTCTCTTCAGAGACCTTGTCAGCAAACCCCTACCGACGGAGCACACAGAGAAAGAAAACACAGTGCAAGTAAGATAAACACACCTCCCCTTTCTTGCTCTATAGCCCTTTTATTGACTTACTCACATACTGTATAGCTCAATCTGTAACTCACTTGCTAACTCAACAGCTCCCTAACTCTTGCAGTGGATCGCTCCTGATTGATATCTTCCACTTCCACTCTCCCTGCCTGCCTCGTTGATACCCTCATTCTCACACATCCACTGTTTGCTTCTCAAGTACTCTTTCATTCATTTTTTTTCACTTTCTTTATACATGCTGTAAATGAACATATCAGTAATGAGTGATGCAATATAACAAGTTGCACTTGGGTAAACAGCACAGCCCTCAAAACATTAAGTGGTGAATATATTCACTCACCTCTCATAATATCAGTGAGGACCACTAAATTGTCACCCAGAGCCACACACATACACACACGCACCCAAGCTCCCGCCCCTCCCCATCTCTCTGTCATTCAGGTGTTTACTGTCATTCATACTCAGGGTTTTGTATAATCCTCTCACCACACCTGAGTGCTCCCCACTCAGTGTCACTGGATTTACTCCCCCACCCCACCCCCTCTCTCACACACACACTTCTCCTCTCCTCCGGTGCTCAGCCTTTTTCATTTTGCATCACAGCCATTCTTTTACACACGTTGTCATTTCTTATGTAAATAACCACAGATAAAAAAGACAGTAACAGACATTTTAAGATTTACACACACTGCTCAGCGCGTGTGTTTTCAGTCATCCCCTCTCATCAGCCAGTTTGTTTGTAGAAGTGTCTTTGCCTGTAGCCATAAATTAGGGGTTGTGATTTAACTCATTGAGACAAAAGAGAAAGACAACGAAACATGAATAAAACAAATGATGTGGAGAAGGTGAGGGGAGAGAGAGAGCGCACAGAGAGGAGGGTGAACTGAAGGCAGAAATGGGCCAGTATGTATTTCTGCTCCACTTTCACTTGGGGAAGGCTTCATTAAGAAGTCTGTTTCCAGAGCATGGTGGAATCTCTGTGTGTGTGTGTGTGTGTGTGTGTGTGTGTGTGTGTGTGCGCACGTGTGTGTGTGCATGCGCGTGTGTACACAGGAAGTGTGTGTATATGTTCATAGGTTAATGTGTGAGACTGTGTCGATGCACATGCACATTCATGCATACATGCCTATAAAATTATTTGTGTGTGTTCAGTTTGAGAAATCTCTTAAATAATTTACACCCAGAACTCTCTAATTGGTATCAAGTTTTTAAATGGGGTCAAATGTTGTGGTGCAGTTTCATGCAGCTTTCCTCTTGCCTTAAGTCTGCATCATTACAGCTGGTGCTACAGTGCTGCTGCTTCATTGAACTTGAACCTTTAAATGCTGTATTTGCCCATTGACTGGGGTTCTGCTCTCAAACTGGAGAAACGCTCTGCGCCAGGCTGAGGCCAAGGAGGGAATCTAGTTTTATTGCTGTGGTAGAGTTGTGTTAGTCCATATACTCATGTCTGTTACATAGAAAACATTCTATGAGTGATCTGGTGAGTCGTAAACATCAGAGGTACACACTCACACTCACACATACACACCCACAGAGCCTGAGGCAGCGCACAGGGCTGGTATTAGATTTAAGCCCCCTAATAAAGCCAATTAGAATTATACTGTGCATTGGTGAAGGCAACTTTACCAGAGCAATTCTCTCTTCTCCTCACATACACATACAGACATACAGCATACACATGTATATGCGCACATACATGCAGCCTTACTGCTGTACACCTCAAGTAGAAATAACATGCTTAAGTCCTAGTTTTAGTAGTTGATCTACTGTGACATTGTCAAATGTTTTTTCCCTTTTTCAGACACTGGATACATTGAGTCCAGTGTTGGGCAACTTACTTGGAAAGTTTAATCAAATATTCATTGAAAAGTAATTATATTACTTCACCAATTACTCAACAGCAAAATGAATTGTTTGAATTACTTGTTGTATTATTTGTTACTCAGCACAGTTCTGTCAATGATCCCCTTAAAACCCTCAAAGCCTCCACAACTCATATATTGCATCGTCTGTAGAAAACAAGACAGCCAGCCATTTTGGAGGGATTTACCTACCATCAGTTAACTTAGCCCCAGTGACTTTGCCCAGCACTCCTGAATTCCCATCCTCACTGTCAAGCTGTAGTGTTCACACACCATCCAACTCTAAAAAAATTGAGCTAATTACCTGCATGTCGTCTTGCCAGTGACAAACGTTAGCAAGCCAACTAAGAGCGCACAACACTTTCTGAGTTACCAAGATGCACATTTATAGTTACATTTATTGCTACTGGGAGGCTTAACTTTATTTTTTTGCAGCTGATATAGTTAAACACCTACTTTGAAAGGCTGTCTGTTTTGTTGTTAAGTTCATTTGACTATGCATTTAAGAAACCTGTGTCACAACCTAAATGGATGCTGTGTATTCTCCTGGCAGGACTTCAAGTGTAGTATTCAGGATCTGGAGAAACCAGAGAGCTCCGAGGAGCAGGAGAAAGATGAAAAAAGTGAGAGTGCAGACGAAAAAGAAAAACATGAAGAAAGACCAAACAAAGATGAGGGAGATGGAGCGTTACACGATTCAGCATTTGCCATAGCCAGGGCTGCAACGGGGATGGACAGGAGAGGAAATGGCCACTCATCAATCACATCCGACCAAGGAAATGAGAGGGAGGGTTGCAGAGCAGCAGGGCCTTTGGAGCTGAGAAAAGAACCACGCAGAAGCAGAGCAAGCAGAGACGTAGTCTTCACCACTTTGCATCTTTTACCTAGGTCAGAGGGAGAGCAATATAAGCCCACTGCCAGCACCTTGCCACGGCTACTGATAGGACAGCAAGCTCATTGCAGAGTTTTAGCTGAGGCTCAATTGGTGAGTGTCAGTGTGGTTATCACAAAGAACAAATCTAAATGGTCCAGCTTGTCACTGTTGTGTTTCCCATGAGAAAGGTGCATATGTTTTCAAAGGGAAACAAATGTCCATGTTTGCACATGTTAGATTTTATTTCTTTTACTTTACCCCTTTTGTCTCAGTGAGTATAATCCAAACATAGTTTTTACTTTTATTAGATAGTTGACAGTAGAGAGTGAATGGAAACTGGATGACCTGGAAACGTCACAGGGCTGCTGGCCCTCAACCCCTTATTTGTTATACTACACATTTCTGAGAGTGCTACAGTAAGTGGTTTTGAACTTTGAGTGGCGGTGTTGAATAGCTTTCACATTCATTAACTGGATAGCAGACTTGAAGTGTGACTTTAGAGATGGGCTACTGCACAATCATTAACTTAGAAATGGTAAGCAGTGAACAAGGATGTTAAAAAGCCTTTACATTCCTTTGAGACTGATCAAATGTAGAAAAAAAAACACAGACGTATTGTTTAATTTTTGTGATTTTTTATATCATAGTATAGCATCAAGTAATTTCCCCAGCAACTCAAAAGCAAATAGCAAGTACAAAGTAGACTGTTTTCAGATGTGTTCTCGCATCTGTGTTCTTTTTCTCATATGTCTGTCTTTCCAGGAGAGATCTACACATCTGACTGAACTGGTCCAAAAATCTGGAACTGATAGCAGCAGTTTGCAGAGTCCCAAGCTCAGACCCAAACCCAGACCTCCTGAGATATGCGCGGGTCCTGGAACTCACAGGGTAGCCTCTTGTCACCGTTCAAGAACAAGACTGCTCACTGGCATTGAGTCTCCGATTTACAATTCTTCTCTTCATCTGACCCCTGGACAACAAATTCAGACGTCCCCTTCTTTCCAGCTCGGACCACACATCGAAACCTCTCTTCCTCCGTCTCGTTCCTCCTCTGAACCACTCAGGTACTGTCCTACACACAGAGGAGCACTTTCTTCCTTTAACACTTCTTGGAAAAATCTATAAAAATCTGCAGACCCAGTTCTGTCCACCAGTGGCCCTAAACTAGTTATCTATTATGTTTGAAACTTATATATTTATCCTTTTATGTCAGGTTATGTGGACTACTTGAAATCAAAATATGTTTATCATATAACCTCCCAGATAATACACAACTCATCCATGAAATCATCAACATTTTTAACCAATAGTTCCTGAAAATGGCTGGCTATGGAGAGAGAATGTGCACTCTATTATCTACTTGATAATGCTTTTTCTGGAGACCACATACAAAGTTAAATACTTTTGGCTCCAAGGTGACTGACAAAACAGCCTCTTTTGCTCTGCAAGAGCTCTCCAAAACAGATTTCAGATCAGCTTTAAAGGGCTCCACTTTACCCCACACTGTGATTTGGCAAATACATGTATGCTCCTCTTACAAACCATCTCAGTCAACGACACTCACGAACCTTGACCTCATCTGAAAGCATTAGACTTTGCTCTTACAGTCAAAGCTGCGTGTAGGAGTTGCAGAGTCCTTGAATCACCACATTTCAACAGAACTTGAGAGGGCTGAGGGTTTTTTTTTTACCCTACTACACACTACCGAGCCACATTCATTTTAATACTTACAGTATGTTGTTTATTAAAGACATAACGCCCTCTCAGATCTTGGCCTCTTGTAAGACATTTCACGGTGGAGTGTTTTCATGGCTGCCCATCTCTGCAGTATGAGTCACATGTGCATGCTACTACGGCTCTTTTGAGTGTGAGGAAATTGATTTGTTGCAGAGATAATACTATATGATGAGGTTTCTCTAAGTAAATAGGATCATTACAGGAAACAGAGCTTCCTTTGAACTTGCTTTGCTCTGTTTTGTTTTTCATGTTTCTGAGAGAGAAGTCCTTCATTAGCCTTGTACTGTATGCAAACTGGTTCTTTGCCACAGTCTCAACCACAACCACATGGTAATTCCTCTTGTCAGGATTTAATTTCAAGTAGTGCATGTGATGTTTTTTTCATTATCTGCATTTAACATAAGGACCTTTTGTTAATAACTTGGCACCGTGGCAGTGTTGGGTTAGACTAATCAGTCAGAAATGTAGACAAATAAAACTTTAATTAATTCTTATAAATTATTTATATTACTTATACTACTACTGCTGCTGCTAATGAGGACAATAATAATAGTAGTTGTAAAAATAATTAGTAAAAATATTTTATCACTTGGGGTTGATTTTATATTTACAAATCATTGCATAAAGTTTTCAATTACTTTTACCACCTGCAAGTTATTAGGTATGTTGAAATTTTGACTGGATTCGTTATTGTTCCTGTTTTGCTTTCTTTGGAGTAGTCATCATTTCAGTTGGACAAAGAATACATGTGGACATCAAAGCTATTTTTTACTTTAATTCTTAAAGGTACAAAAGGATACTAATGTTAATTTTGTAAACCTAAGCAAAGGTATTTAAAGCTCATTGAACTGCTTCTCAAGGAGAGTGATCAGTAAAATAATAAAAGTGCCATTTAATTGAGTCTTAGATTTACTTTTGTGAGCAGCAAACTCAAAACCAACTACATACAGGCATGTAGTAATGATGGCATTGAGACATCCATCCTCATCCCACCCCATCATCTCTCCCACCTCCTTGTAGTTTGTTTTGGTGTGTGTGTGTGAGAGAGAGAGAGAGAAAGTGTTGGTTGTGTGTATCACGTCTTTGCCCTGCGAGACTCCTGCCAATCGATTCAAGGTGAGACCTGTCGATTAAACACCCTGAGCCGTGCTCTCTACCTAACCCCAGGGTGATTCAATCCTACCCCTTACGAACACACATATACACACCCGTAGCACAAACACACGCGTGCGTACACACCAACTTCATCTGTCATCCATCAATACCTCCATCGGGGGCCCTATATTGATCCCCTCCATCCAGCCTCTTCACCCCATGCAGTACAACATCAGGGCCAAGACGACATCTGTGCAGGTTTAATTTCTGACAGATTTACAATAAAGCTCAAGTTATTATTTAACTCTTCCGGCCGCAGTGTGCTCTTTGATTTAGCACCCTGAGAGAGGATGAGTTACAGCTGACACAGAGAATCTGCCTGGGCTGGAATGGTAGGCACCCGGTTCATAACTCAGCCGCCGAATGTGTAGTTAGTCAATCACTTGATCTGTAATCACAAATGCTGCCAGAAATTACATGAGTGATGAGCTGTAATAAAAGCACTTACTTTTCCTGCTCTGTCTCTTAAGTGTTATTGGCAGACCCCTCTCTCCCAGGAGGCCGTGGCTGTGAAACAAAATCCCGATATAAACTGCCTCATTGGTCCCTGCCTCACGCTCTCTCTCTGGTGTACTGTATGTGTGTGTATGTGGCTGTGTGTGTGTGTGTGTGTATGTGTGTGTTAATGCAGAGTCTTCCCACTACAGTGTAATACAAAGCTCTTTTTGACAGTCTTTCTTCCACTCTTGGATTGCCTTGCTTCAGGACAAATGAGCCTCACTCCAGTAAAGACACTCATCTGCGTCTCTATCATCTATAATCTCTAATGTCTGCAGAGGTGCAAGGAAACACAATTCACTGGCAATGACTGTTTTTAAACAGACCTGGCGCTATTAATTGGTCAGTAAAACACAGCATATAAACATAGTTTTAAATGTGTTGCCATGCAGCAGTTTGTCAGTGCGGGTAAAACTTTCCTTGCCTGAATCTCATCTCAGCCAAGCATGTCGTGATAAGTTACAGCACATCAAATGTATGACCTTATGTACAGGTAATCAAACATCTCAGGGCCACAACATGAACCTTTCTTCGACTCTCTGTGACTCCCAGCTCCATAGCCTTTGGCAGGAGGTCATGCGTGACAGTTTTATTGATACGGACCTCTGTAATAATTACACAGCGTCTTGCATGCACTATTGATCAGGCATATTGATAAAATCATATTTTACTGTAAAGGTCTGTTGATTTGATGCATTACAGCATAAATCTCTCCTCACAAGCAGCTGAGTTGGAACTCCTCCTGCTGAGTGATGGATGCTCCCACAGACAAACGCACACATACATACACGTACGCACACACACAACTATTTATATCTATTGTTTGAATGGGATAGTAACAGACACAGGTTAAAGATAGACAGAGATGTAATGATATCCATACCTTTAGTCCATCCATATAAATAGACAAACACATAGGGATGACAAGTAGGATGTGCTATCCAGCCCAGCTCATATGATGTGATATATAAGCGAGGGTGTTTATGGAGTCACTGCTCCATCTTATCATGATTTGTATTGTCAGCAGGGGCTGAATCTGCATGGTGGTAATAGATTCTGATGTGGTTCAAATGCCCCATGGTGAATGGGAAATAGAGATGAATGTGACAGATCGTACAGAACTCATCCTGTATATAAACGGCTTTAGAACTGTTGTTCTCACAGGGAGGGAAGGATAGATGGTGTAACGGCTGGTGTGTAGGCAAATGTCATCGCTGGTATTAAAATGGTAAGAATCTGATCCTCAAAGCTGACCTCTACAGTCGATACAATGAAATTGATATGATTTCCTGAGGAGAAACATTCTACACTTTGGCTGCTGCAGTTTGTCTGGTGCTAAAGAGGTTTTTGTCATATTCAGGCTGCATGCAAGCTGAAGTACAGACTAATGGAGAGCTAAACAGAAAGTGTCAGGTAATTTACACTGGTGCCTATGGTGTCGCGCATTATCACCCTTTGATCTTACCATGGAAAAACATAACGTGTAATAAAGGAAAAAGAGCAAATTTATTACTATTGGAAGAAAGGAAAATAGGTCTTTATGGTTCAGGTTAAAAAGCAGCTTACTAGACCATGTTTCCGCTTTGGCCGGCAGTTCAAAAGCATGTTTTCTTTTTGGACTTTTCTCTGGCTGGATTCTGAACCACTTGGGGGTAGTTCGCAAAGGCTGTGGTGCACCAGTGACGGGCTGGTTTTCACATTTAAGGAGCCAAAGGGACATGGGGAGCATGTTCATGTTCAAGAGGCCTACAAAATTCTAAAAGCCGGGATATAGAGTTAATCGCTGGCCCAGGCATGGTACCCCCAGAGCGGCTGCTCCTGCAAAATGCTGAGCAGCCTCATCTGGCTGCAGCACAGGAATTTAGTCCTGCAGAGGACAGAGGAGTGGAAACTGATCTTAATTGGCAGAGATTCGTTTTATAAGCATAAAACCTGCTCCAACCTGAACTCTTGTAAATGCCCTGGAATTCTGGTGAAAGTAACAGCATAGAGGCTTAACGTTTTTCTCAGGCAAACCAAATGCATGGAAGCCTATTAAAACAGAATAAAAACAGCATTCTGAGGAAATAAACAGACGCAAAGAGACATTACATTTTTAAAAACCATTTTGTCACATAACAGGTTTTTTTTAAGACATACCATTTTCCCCTCAGTATTTTTGAGATCAATTGAGGACCTTCTATAGTGTATGATTGATATAGTATGGAATCTATCCATAGACTATGGCGCATAACTAAAGAATTCCGCTGACTTTGAACATACTCACTACTTTTGTACCACAGCTGTTTGAAATGCTAATATAAAGCTTGTGAAATAGCAACAATACCGCCAGTGTGTTCCCCAGAGCTGGAGGGAGAAGGCAGACGAAGACAAAGGCAGTTTTTAATCTGAGCAGGAAGCATACAGTGGCGATTCACTGTGACATGGTGATTGATATGAGTGAGTAGTATATTTACCGAGTCTGACGGGATAGGAGAAAGAGAGTGTTTTCTTCCCATCCGTACGCTTATCTCCCTCCATAAATCACTGCCAATGGGATGCATAAATGTGGACGAGCAAACATCGTATTGCTCCGACTCAGGCAATTCCACTTTGACCTTTACGTTTGGCATTGGTCACTGGTGCTAAATGCCTACCACGACCTTCCCTGACCTTGGGCTATTCATATTTAATAGCCATGAGGCCTGATGGCTTCTCAGACAACGTACAGTATATGACCATGCACACACACACCACACAAGTGGTTACCATAGTCAAGCCAAACAACATTTAATGCCATTAATTGAGATTCTGATCATGAGCAGCTCCTGTAATTTTCTCTGTCTATGGAGATATCACGTAAATGAAGAGATCCCTTTTTCCCTTCTCATCTGGCTGTTTCTTTACAGCTCTGGTTCCATTACCCCTTGCCCAGCGGCACTCTATGATGTCCTATGTCCGTCCTAACCTTTGACTCCAGCCAGTGCTTTAAAGGTTCTGCACTTTGCCCTCTCCCATTTGACCTGTCTGAAGTATACCTTTATAATTGCGCCTGTCGCTATCAAATGCTCATATGAGAGGGTGCAGGGGCAGGGGGCCAAAGTCTGTCCAGTAACCTTTTGGCCTCTTGTTCATCCATTCTGCTCGAAGACACACAGCAGGCCTCCTCCCCCTACCCACAGTCCCATACTGTATTAGTCTGCATGTCGGAGTTATTGATGGTGCTCTGGAAATATTTTATTGGTCAGTCACGACCTTTGACTGGGGCAATGCAAACACTAACCCCCCTAAAGCCTCCTATCGACATGGATATATATATCTATGATCAGATGGCTAATAGAGGTATAGATTTAGAACAGCCAAAGACCTAGTCATTTAGATTTTAACACCATGAGGTCAGCATTGCTTTTTCCACTATGCATGTGAAGGATCAATAGTCAAAACACATACTGAGTTCGTTTTATTAAAAAAATGGAAACAAAATGGACACAAAAACACAAAATGAAAAAAATTATACTCTGACATATTGCTCATCTTTGACTGACAAAGTGCTAAAAACAAACAACCAAAGGGAAGATATCAAATACACTTCAAAATTGTAAGTCCTTCTTTCGTCTCTTCCTCCTATCTTCCTTTTTTATTCCACGTAAGTCTCTTCATCAAAGGAAGTGTAGCTTGCACTGAAGCACCCACAATTAAGATAAGCCTGACCACAGCTGGACAATTACCTGCCAACTAACCTTTTCTGGAGGCACTTAAGAATGTAAGGACCCCTGAGGATAGATGTGCCCCGAGTAGAACAAGCACTTCAACAGTTCAGAGAGAGAGAGAGAGAGAGCAGGAGGGAGGATGTAATGTATGAGAATGGAGGGGTAGAGAGAGAGTGACAGAGAGGGAAAAAATGATAGAAAAAGAGAAAAAGACAGTATCATGGTGAGATTACCTAATCCTCTGTCTGAGAGGAGTATTTGAGGGACCTGGTGGTGTCAGACATGAGGGGGCTTTGTGGAGGTTTACCCAGGAGAGGCCAGCTTAGCAGGGGGATCTAGTGGAACACCAGGTGACCACTGCTCTGTCCCCAAGCACAGACCTCAGTCTGTGGCTTTGTAAACACTGTTAAATTGATTGCAGGGAGCTGATGAGATTTCCCTGCAGCCTGGGTCATTATCACATTGTGTACCAGCTCTAATTCACTCATACTGAGCCCTCTATGGGCTGTCACTCTGTTTTATGTTGTAGTTTTTAATGTAAGTGACAGTGTTTTCTGTCACATTGTGTGTGTGAATGAAGCAGAGTGCCACAAGTTTAAGAAATGAGAAACACTGACTTGTATGTAATTTCCTAATATTTGGTGTAACATTTGTAGCAACAGTCAGGGTGTTACCATCGACGCTGCTGCACAACGGGGTGAGTTTCAGCACTGTATGATATCTGATCCCAAAAACCCTGCAGGGCAGCCACAGCAAATCAACAATGGATTAATGGATCTGGTTCTGCTCATAAATCTCTGTGGGATTGGAAAGCATTCGAGGACAGTCGGCCTGTAGTGGTGTGCTTAATGTTACAGGCAGTTTGGGGTTCCCATCGTTCAAAGCAGTGACAGCGTAGTAAAGATGTGGCAGTATCTTATGTCTGCCTTAAATCAGTGAATATCAGGAATGCTGGATTGTCAGTCAGCAGTGTTGAGAGCTACACCAACACTTATTCATTGGCACAGATTTGTTTATAAATAACTCTGATACTTTTCCATCGCTCTTTGCTTACAATAGGATAACTATAGCAAAGACAGAAAGATGTGTTGTGCAGACATGCCCTAATTCACTGGTGTCAGTACAACACTTCAACCTTAGCCGAGTGCAGTAAGGCCTTGCCATAGATCACAGTGGTTAGCAGTTAGCTGTTCCTGCAGGTGTGTAGGGAATGGCAGTAACTGCTTCCATTACTGGAGAGAATGGCCCAACTCCCACAGCCCCCTCCAGACAGCGCTGTCATTACCCATCCATTGTGAGGCCTGAGAGGGAGCTGTAAGTACGGCAGACTTATGGCTTTGTTAGAGTGACTGGATGGTCTCCTCTGGCTCAGCACAGGATAAGGAGGTATGGTGGTATGGACGGATAGCCAGATAGAGTGATAGAGATGGAGGATGAGGATGAGGATGAATCAAACACCCACTCGCCCCCACCCACTCCCCGATATCCCACCACCGCCATGCCACCCCCCGATGTGCTAGTGAGTAGAGTGCAGGCTGTGGGGTGGGGAGGGTTATTTGGTGCTATTTTTACAAGAAACGGGTTGATTTGTCTTAGGCCATTACCGTCTATTACAGCTGCGAGTCTTGGGGAAAAGGTGGGAAGCGGCAGACGCTGGCATTCTGCCTAAAGAGAAATCAATGAAACAAATTAATCCTTCGCAGGCTGCGGTGACACAGTAATCCATCATTCAGGGGGCGCTTTTACACACTGAATCAGGGAGCGAGGCAGGGAGGTGGAGGGATTGGGGGTCGGGGGACTGGGTTGGTGGGTGCGTGCCGGTTTGCGGAGGGGTGGGGGAGAGCGGTACCGAGGCCCTGGGGGACAGGGGCAGACATCCATGCTACGGTAACACTGGGGTAACGGTGGGTGGTGGCAGGGAATCAAGTGGCTCTGAGCCCTTCCTTTACATCCTTGAGCTGCCTGTGGACATACAGAGCAGAAGGAGGAGAAAGGGGACGTAAACACAGTCAGCTGAGCTGCACCATGGACATGGCCATGATTACACACAAATGCCCACACACAGTTTCCCTGTTGCCTGTCAGTTGCTGCCTGGTTTTAACCCCACCAAGCTGATCGCTGATGGTAGAGAGTAATAGAGCTTTATACAGGCAGCTAACTGGTCATTAATGCATGGACATAACTGGCGTGTGAAAAAAGAGATGTAGAGACAGGGGCCATGAGGTGGAAGGAGGATGAGAGGGGAATCAGGAAGATGCTAGAGCCCTGCAATGATTCTGTTCTTTTCTTACCATTCCCAGCCACAACTTCATTATGTGGCACTGCATTGTTTCACTTTCCTTATGCAGCGATGTGCATTGTCCTTGCGATGACATATTATTTTGCATTGTAGATCATCATAGCAACAGACCAAGGTCCAGGTGTCCCCACCCACAGACATGCAGGAAGCTCACTGCCCTCTTGCCTGGGAAGGCAAAACTACACCAAAGCTCAGCCCACCATTTTGCTATTCAAAGCAGAGAGCTGTATACATGCGCCCAGATTCGCCACAGTGATGCGCCAGTGCATGGCCAATTAGAGCTCAGATCTATCCATGTGACTGAGTCATGTGATCAGCTGCCCTGTGAGGAAACAGTCCTGTCCAGGCCAAGATCCATGTGAAGCAGCTGTACCCTCCGATGAATCACATAACAGCCGACATCAAATGATATCACAATTCAACTGGGAGTGAAGAAAGAAAAAAAAACACACACACACATATTGAGATTGATGTGTTTTTATTAAGATCTTTGCTGTGTTGCATTGCCTTTTAGTAATATTACATCATTATGAAAGCAAGTTCAAGAGCATGATCCACTCAACTGTATCAGCCGGCTTTGTTGGTCTCCAGGATCCTTTGTGGCACTGTGGCTGCTCTGCTGACATTCATTGATAGTGACTGTGTGTGTTTTTACAGCAGTGACTTGTAGCTAAAGCTCTGATGGAGGGTGGTGATGCTTAGGAAGCCGGGGTCATAGCATGGAAAAAAAAGTTAATACAGAAACACAACAACCAGAGCCATTATTTGCCCTGTCATTGTAATAGGTGGTGCCACTTACCTTAACCAGCTTCCAGAAGAGGAATACCAATAGCCCCCTTTTCCCCTTAAAAACACAGGTGGTAGCATTCTGTGGAATGGCATGTTAGAAAATCAGAGAAAATTGTGGGTGGAGGAAAAAGCGAGGGGGGTTGGTGAGCGTGCTGGAAGAAGAGAAGAAGGGAGGGAAAGGTTGAGATCGGGCAGGGTGGGGCAGAGGAGAGGAAGGGTAAAGGGAGCAAGAGTGGTCAGAGAACAGAGAGAAGGCGAGTGGGGAGGGAGGAAGGGAGAGAGGGAGGGTAGGGGAAGAAGTGAAAAGATGGAAAAATGTGGGGATATTGCAGTAGAGCGGATGGTGTGAGGGAGGCAGAGTGAGAAATGTTGCCGGAAATGCTAGAGCCAGCAGCGTGTGTAAAAAACCACACTGCAACATTTCTCATCCTTGACATCACTGACAAGCTTTCCAAACACGCACAGTGTGCTTTCAAAGTGCAGAGTTGTAATATCCAAATTTTCAACACAGCTTCTCCTCTGTGATCACACTCTTTTGTTTTCTCAACTTCTGTAAACAGGGTTTATGTCAGGGATATAAAATTTAACTAATGCTGTAATTCTTAATTTGACACGTGCTTTAAGATCCCCACAGCAAATACAATAAAACATGTTTGTGTGCAGTGAGAACTTTCTCTGTCTCTAAGTTGAGAGGAAGAGACATAGTGAGAGGAATGAAGGGGTGAGGAATGACGGATATGAGGAGAGGGGAGGAGGACACAAGATTGTTGTGGAATGTTTGCAGTTCTGGCCAAAACTCGACCATCTCATTTGTCAGGGCTTGACCCCAAGTCTTAGGTCAAAGGTCAAAGGGAACATCTGAGAGAAACTGACTTGGCTATCACACACACGGAGACAAGTAAACACACAAACGCATGAGAGTGTCTCCCCCTTTGCTCTCCTTCAGCACTCTCTCACACATGATTCAAGCTCATGCACAGTACATCTGTATATATCATCATGAATATCCATCCAGTCGTATTTGTTTTATTAATACTGAGTGTTATGTTGACCTCTAGCTTTGAAAACATAAGCTGCCAGGTTCCCAAAAAGCATAGTATGGTCTTTCTCCAAGAAAAAAAAAGGAAAGAAATGAAATAATCAAAAAAGAATTTGAGTTCCAGGATGCTTGGATTCATTTCTGAGTAAAAAGCTTGACTTGATAAACACACACTCAAGTAATGTACTTAAAAGAAAATCTGAACAGAGCAGTGAAATTCAAACAGGGCAACCTGTTAAAATCCATTTTGACAGTGGCTATTAACTTACCTTTAATGTTATATTTACCACATGTACAGTCAGTACAGGGCTGTCATGCCAAATGAACCCAACATTCTGCTGCTAAGCAGTGGTTTCACCGTCACTGTCCTATAATCAAACAGCACTCGCCATAAATTATGTCTCATCCCAGTGTTAGTCCTTGCCTCACACAGACACGTCCCCCCTTTGTTTCGCCTGGCCGCCATGTCGCTCTCTGCCTGCGAGGACACACACAACACAGATCCTGGTTACAAAGAGCAAAGTTTTAGCTCCACTGAGTCACTCTACACAAACTCTCTGCTTCAAGTTTCAAATTAAAGCGAGGGTAAGGCAGGCACAGGCAATGTGGGTGGCCCACTTCAGTGACCGACATAATCACTGGACACCTGTGAGTCACATGACATTAAGACAGAAGCCACACCTTGCGCACTGCAAATGGTAGATTGGGTTACAGCCGAGTTTTATTAATGTATCATATACTTACTTTCCATGGCTGCTCTCTGGTCTCTCTCTCTCTCTACTCCTGCACCCTCCTGTTAGGAGACAAATTGATCATTTTTGTTGTTTAAAATGCAGCATCCCTCCCTCTTTTCCCTGCTCTAGAAAAGAGACAGGTAGCACAGCAGCTGATATTCATGGCTCTGAGATGCATCTTAAATCTTACACCTTTGTCATTCTTTGGCCGGAGACATCAAACAGGTGCTATGAATAATTTATCTTAAGAGTTTCACATTGATAAGGTCACAATCTGCCAGGTCTGGACACTAAACACAGGCCACCTCCACACCTTCACTTCACACATGTCTTTTCACACACATGTGCCCTCACGCGCAAACACCAGACACACACCTTTCATATGAAAATGCACAAAATTTCAAGGGGGTTTTGTTCGTGTGTGTGGGTGTGAGAGAGAGGGGTATCTTTTAGTTTAAAGTTAGCGTTAGTGTTGATATTGTTTTCAGTTAGAAATGTGTGCAAAAAATATATGTATTTCACACAGTTGCCGTGTTACCTGTGCTATATTTTAGCATAATAATAGATAATATTTCACAGTTGTTTAGGGGGGTTAAAATTAAAGAAAAACTTGAATTGCAGCTTCATGTTATTGTATATTTTCATTTATGGCACAAACGACTTTCAGGGCTGCTAAATGTAAATATACAAATATGTTTCTGACTCCAACTGCCACTGAGAGTTTGCAGGGAAATTATTTTCTGTTCTCTCTGTACTGATGTACTGCACCAGTGTGCTCAGTCATTCTCAGCTCCAGCATGCTGATGGTTCAGCTACACTACATTTCTAATTAAGCCCCTGCTGTGTGTTGGTTTTTAGAAAAAAAAAATTGTAGGAAAAAAAATAATGTGCTGATGTGATGCCACTCATTTAGTTAAACAACCAAACAAGTTAAACCAAAAGGAGGGGTGGGAGGGCAAACTCTGACCCAGCGTCAGCAATCAGTTCAAGACATCACAACCGACAGTATAAACAACAATCTGTGAAAGTTGCCAAAAGAGAAAGAGAACTAATTTGTTTACATATCCCTCTAAACGATTCTGTCCTCGTTCAGTTTTGCTCGGTTTCATATTTTGTTTGATGTGCGTTTACTTGCCATAAATATTGATGCCAGTATAAATAGGTGGGTAAACTCTTTTTAGAGAGGTCCACCATCCACCTCGCCACCACGACAGTGACGGGACACTGTATGTATCAGCTTCATGTCATCTTTTTTTTCTTCTCCCCCCTTTGAAAGCACACAGGGAATCACTCCTCCGCTGTGCTGACCCCCCACCCACCCTCTCTCCCTCCGCTCTCCTCTTCCTGCTGTCCCTCTCTCTCCCTGCGTTCGCCCCCTCCCTTAATAATCGCCATACTTCTTTAAAATTGTTTTGCACTCTTCTGTGTCGGAGGGTAATCTCGCTCTTTTGTCGCGGAGCTATATTTCTACTGTGTGTTGTCGGATAATGTGAGGATGGGATGAAAGGTAATCTGCGTGCAGAATTCCTAAAGCTCCCTTATCCTTGTTGAATTTCTCAAGAATTCCACCTTTGCCCTCCGGTTTCCTTGAAATAAATTACTTTAAGGGCGAGATGCCTTCACGCACCTCCCGATTTTTGTGTTTCCTCCTTTTAAACGCAGTCAAACAGGTATTAAGTCTTATTTTAATTCACTTTATTCCTTAAGGCGGCATCCCTCCCTGGATGTTTCACAGGCACGTGGGGAATAAGAATAAATGATTTCCCAAACATAAAAATAGAACCCACGATATTAAAATGGTGTTGTGTTGATCATTAATGATTACAATGGTGCATTAGGTTGACGCAGTAATATAAACAGGTCTTCTTTAAACCTAACCACCGGCCACGGGCAGTCAAACCTCCTGTGATAAAACATTTTCCCCTGTCACTTCATTTTCTGTTCTGCTTAGTTTACTCAGTGTTTCAGTTTAGCTGCTGATTGATATACGCTAGGCTTCCGTTCACAGTGGATCCCTGAGAAGTGCACACACTGTTGAAAATCTGTTTCCCTTCATCTAGCTTCTGGTACTTAAAGTTTGGTTTTTTGGTGTACTACAAAATTACAGTGTGTGTACTGTGGAACCACGAGGGTTTGAGTGCTAATGGATTTATAATCTCCGTCTCTGGGACCATCCAAAGTAATTAGCACATAGGCTCTAAAGAAATGATGGTTAGTGAGCAATAAAGCCATTGCCCATAGCATAAACTGACAGTCCCTCTAACTTAACTCCAACCTCAAGCCTAATTGGGAAAGTCATTGCAGTTATTGTCCTCAATTATAGTCTGGGATGCAAAAACCCTGGAAAGAGACTTTCATTCATCACGTCTGAAAGTGAAGGATCTCAAATCTCTGGAGAGGCGAGGCCATATTAAAAATAATGAGGAAATAAACAATAATATCTACATAGGAACGAGGATGATTCGCGGGGTAATGCAATTTTACAGTTAAACTAAAGTCCTTCAGGGCAAAAAGATAACTTAAACAAAGATGAAATAACAAAAATGAGCAGCTTTATTATAATACATAAAGTTACGTATACCATGAATACACAGATTGCTGTTTGCACATGTCAGTTTTAATCTGCTATGTAAACTTTTCACTGTTTTGGAGATCCACTTTGCAGTAAATAATTAATAGCCATGCTATTTTGTGAACTCTTGTTGCCTGTTAAATGCCTCGGTCTTAAATGGCCGCTGCCCATAGGCTCCACGATATTTCCACTATTTCTCATGAATGGCGTTTCCATTAAGAGCGATTAGATTATGTCTATTGAAAGTTGCTGATCCATAGAAAAAAAGCCAGCGGATAAAAGGCGATTTCAAGTGACCTTCTCGTCCCTTTCACACCAATCTGAGCCCCCAGAATAATTTGGGGATCAGATTTGGACAAAAAAGAAGCACCCCCACTCACACACATACACACACTCACACACGCACACACACACACACACCTCGAGCCCCCCTCCCTTTTCAACACTCAACCACTCAAAGCAACAAAACCTCCAATTCAAACATAAGAACAAGTTTGATTTTGGTTTTTAATTAGAACTTGCAAAAATATGAGTGTTAGTGTTCGTTGTGTGTTTAGCGCACTACGCACGGTGAAAATCAGACTTTTTTTTTCTCCATGTGCCAGTTTTTAAGTATGGGCTGTAGAGATGTTGAGAGAAGTTACACTAACTTCACTGTAGTAAATGGGCTCCTACTTTTAAAACCATGTCCAAATCACTGTTGCCTCTATCAGGTCGAAAGCTTTACTGTCATTTTAAAATTGACTGATTTCAGCTTAATTAAGAAAAATAAATTCGTCCTTGTTGCCCAACTAAAACAGCACAAATCAATCTTCCACTGCAGGGTTACTGCTCACTTGTAACAAGCAAATGATCCGGAGACACATTTGTAAAAAAAATTATATTCAAAAACATACTGTTCAAAGTAAGACAAGAGACTGTTGTCAATATGGCACATATCCTGTAAGGTAGTGTACTTCTGCATCTACATTTTATTTTTATTTTTTTTACTAGGAAATGTGGAAAAACATTGCCCTAATAATCCTTTGTGCTCCCACAATTAATAAAAACATTTAATAGAAAGTACAAATTACCATCTACTATAAATAGCCTAACAGGCAAAACCGTGTAATGGCATTGTCAGCAGCGCATAAGCTGTTTACTTACTAAATCATAACTAACTTCATTATTAATGGAAATAACTAGTCACAAACTTCCCCATGCTACACAGAAGCACAGTCCAACACGTGTTAAGTTATTTTGGAGGTTTGGAACTGCATCTTACTGCCACACATGCTCAATTTGACTATTAATCAGTGTCTATTATTCAAACAAACGGCCAGGACCCAACATGGAGATGTGTAACGATGCTTATAGTTCCACCGCATAAAGGGTGTCCATCACAGCATTCCGTCTTTGGTTGTTGAATTATTTTAATTTTGCTGACAGATGTTTGGAGTCGCAGGGATCAGCATCAGCTGCATGTGGCCCTCTACAGCCCGGCGTCCAGAAACATAACACTCGTGTGTACACACAGGAGACGTTTTGAACAGAGGCCCCCTGGAAAAGCGAATCACCCTCTAAGCCCATGCAGTGTCTTATTGACTGTATGCTGTGGTTATAACCCTGATGTGATTACACACAATCAATAATAAACAGACCCTCGACCATTTATAAATCTCTGCATCGCTCTGCATCATTTTAAATGCTCTGAAACGCGTTCTTGTGGTCATCTGTTGTTTTATTGAGGGGCCTTGCACTTATGACCTCAGTGTTTTCCCAACTGATAGAGCTGCTTGTTGGTTTCTGCTGCATTAAAGCTGCATTTCGTGAGCTTTATAATGCCCCACTGTCCCCGTTTAAAAAAGGGGGACTCACTTACTGATCATCACAGATTTGGCAAAACTGTTCTGTGCTTCTTTTTTTATTTTTTTTTTAAATCCCCATAAATATTTAACCAATAAAGCCGTCTGACAAAACTTTCACACGAGGGAAATTTAAACAGTCATCCAGCAATCCATTCGTGGATTATTCAATTTTGATTGAAACAGAAAAAGTCAGATTGAACCTTAATATTCAGAGATCACTTCATCACAGTATTGGATTACAGTATAAGACGGCTGCCATGTAGTGCGCAAATGTATCCATTACCTGAAAGACATGTTTAATAATAATGTGATTGTGTAATTCTTAACGTGTTTTCAGTCACTTAATACATTATAGAGGCATGCATATTTTACTATTCAAATAAGACAAAGTAGAGCCCTGAAAGAATAGGAAATGGAAAATAAATATTACTTGGCTCACGTAAAAATAATTAATTAGCATGAACTCAATACATGCAGGATTAAAGTCAGTGTTATTATGTAGTGTTATTTTACAAAGCTGTTTGGAATAATTGAACCTGGCCCACGTTGCTACATCATTTATTTTAGTTTTCAGTTTTTATTACAATCCCTTTATATCAACATTGCTGCTCTGATAAATGACATTGCATGTCCTCTTACATTTCCTCTCTGCTGCCTTTTCTGACATGAGATTTTGCGTGAATCTATATATATATATATATATATATATATATATATATATATATATATATATATATATATATATATATATATAATTTTTTTTTCCATTTGTCAGAACAGAGGCTATACTGGCACTTTGAAAAGAGAGTAAAAGATGGGCAGCGGCTGGTCTCCTTGATCAGCCTTTTAATCCGGTGACACTATCGCTGAGACAAACAGCCTGCTATCGATCTTTTCACAATGTGTTCAAACAACAAATAGCCTCGCAGGTGAGGTGCACGGGACGGTGTAAAAAAAAAAAAGCCCCCCATGTCCAGCGGCACTACAACCAGCCTGTAATAACATTACTACTATCTGATGTACAAATCGGTGAGGACAGCTGGGAAACGGCGAAACGAGTCTCAATAATCGGCGATAATGTGGAGAAAAGATGCGGCTGTCCATTAAAAAGTTGTGAGTCTGACACTGCCGGGGTCGACTCCACGGTTTGAAGTTAACGGTCATGTGGCGTGACACAGAGAATGTAGCCTTGCGTTTAGAGCCATGCGTGTGTAGCGTAGGAGAAGTGAGAAGTAAATAGTGTTACTTGCCTCATCGGTGGCCGGTTTTATCCAGGTAGAAAGCTGCTCCTCTTCTGGTAACCGCCGTCGCTGGTGCTTCTTCTTTTAATGTCCTGCTGTCCACTTTCTCCTTTTTCTCTCGCCGTTTCCCCAGCTTTCTATTAGAGCCTCTCTACCCTGCTCCCATTCGCTGTCCCCCTCACTCTCACTCTCCTCTCCTCTGCTCCTGCGGAGCCCCCTTTTTTCCAATCTGTGGAGTTAAATCTTAATGATACACTTACAGAAAAAATTCTTTGTCCGATTTAATCTTATTGGTTTCACCTTTTCAAAGAGCTGGAGACATGGCCGGGGAGTTTTCAGTGGAGTGTCCGAGACAGGGACGGGAGAGAGAGCTCTCATGTTGAATACTTAAAAAACAACCCATCCCTCCTATGCGTTTCCAAAGGGGGCACTTGCATATTTACGCTCCATTCTATCTACTGATATCTCTGTGTGCTTAAAGATCTGTATACAAGCACTTTGTTTATTTTTATTGAACGATAATTTGATGTATTATGAATGGTTATTCTTTTCCAACATGGTGCATTACAATGTTTTTGGCGAGGATTTACGCACGTGATTTTGACTTTACGCCCCATCTATATCAGGTGTAATCAAAATGGTAGTGCACTTTTGAGATTGTTTTTATTTTCCTGTAATATAATCTATATTTACTGTTGTTCTTTCAAAGTTTTTTTTTTTTTTTTTTTTTTTTTTTTGGTTCTACAGCCTTAACATCAGAAGTTTTTGCTTTTCAGAAAGCCAAAAAACACGAGAGAAACGGTGCGCAAAATTTGGGCTTATTGTATTTTTAAAATCAACTTTTAAGTTTTAAAAAATTCATGTTTGATGACTTGTGCATGCATTAATATGAGGTTGTAATTGTACAACGTACGCTAGATGGCAGCGCGATCCAGACATTTTTGAGTTGGAGAGGTGGTAAGCCTGCAGAAACCCTGATACAAAAAAGCCGGAATCCCCATGCAAATTCCCTGCAACTTCACATGATTTTGAATTACTGTCATTATTAAGACATAATGTGACACCAGCTCAGTGATTGTGGAGACTACAGGACCTCGGTAATTATTGAATATTGCTTATTGCTCCGTCTATTTTTAGAGATTTTCGGCCGCTGGCTCGGCATCCCGTTTGTATAACACACTGTCTTTAATGCATCAGTCTCCCCATTGACATATTCCTCCCTTTATAAGCTCCTTTAAACTAAATTGTAAGTTTTAATCAGCGAGACTGTGCCGATTACAGACAAGGATGTACCGCAATGCGCATGCCAAAGACAAAGCAACGTGTGAAAATATAAATCCGCTTCAGACCAATAATGACACCCGCTAATTCTATAATAAAGATACTGGTCCAAAACAAACCATTTTGAAACTTTGGGGAATTTCTGAGCCAGAGTCCCCCCATTCGCCGCTGCGCACAGTTTTTGGTTTATCTGTCGTGCGTAAAACCTTTGTCCCCCCCTTGCCTTTACCCCGCTTTTTCAGCTATTCTATCCAGGGTTTCTTCCTCTTTTTGGTGACAATAGACGGCCCATACTAATCAGGTTTCAAAGTAAATAGCAGCGCGGGGCGAGCTCAATGTAAATTGTGCCTGTCAGAGCCCCCCAGCCCCTCCAGTCGTAGATGGCAACACTGCAAAAAATATCCATCCCCGGCTATCAGTCGCTTCAGCGGGCTATTGAGTCTGGAAATCTTGGATTTACCCAAACAGGAGACTGAATCGTCCATCGGGACGAGATGCTTCCACTTGTTTCTGATGCCAACAGGCGCATCACTGTAAATTTTATTACATCGACCGTTAATTTTTAAAGGAATCTCCCCGTATACTCAGCCTCAATTGAAGATACTTACTCCTAAAAAAACGCTACGAGCGATTCGGACTGCTACTGGAACCAGGTGGAATTCTGTAAACTGTACTTGCATTTTTTCCGATGTGTTTTCAGGAGAAAAATAACATTTTAAGATTTGAACACGAGACCCAGTGAGTTATCGGGATGGACATTTTTTGCAGTGAATGAACAGAGGGGGACTCTAACCAATGGAGAGAAAGAGAGGGCTTGGCTATAACCTTAGCCTCCCATTTTCTCTCTCTCCCTATCCCCCCCCTCTCCTCCTCTCCTCCTCCTCTATGCAGGGCTCTGGCCAGTCAGTCGCCTTTGATTATCAGTCTCCAGCAGCCCCTCTCTTGGCTCCTTGACATGAGCACCATATAAGGCGCAGCGATCTCCATAGAAACGTGTCAGTTTCAATAGTAGTGTCAAAGTTCACTATATACAGACATTCGCGCAGATCCCCCGTTTCGGAAACATTGCTCTGCTGGTCCTCCCGTTTAAGCGCATTCATTTTTGGGTCTCTCCTTCTTCTTGCATATTCTATTAGTTGTTGGTGTTTTTCCTCTTCTTTTTTTATCTTTTCTCTTCGTATCTCCATTCCTCCTGCTGGAGAGAGGTGAAACTATACATGGGCACTTCATTCGGCGACGCGGTTTTCTTTCGCTGCTGGGCGAGATGATGAGGTTTATTTAAGAATATAGATGTAAAAATCCAGCTCTTCAGTTTTTCCTCCCCTCCTATACGACGAAGACGGGAGTGTAAAGGAGCAAGGGGAAGAAAAGAGAAAGGAATTTATCTCCGCAGCACTTTGGATCGCGTGTCTTTCCAGCAAAAGGTTTTTTTTTACTCGTTCCTGCGTCCATGTGAATCGCTCCTGCCTTTCCTTTGTGGCTATTTTATATCAAACTGCAATTTGTTACGTCTGGACTCGGGTTTTCCTACAAGATTAGGGATTCCTGAATGGCTGACTGCAATTTACCTTGGAACTGGCCTCCCGATACTTGCAAATCCTGATCGGGTGCCTATTCAATCGCCCTCCTGTATTTTGAATGTATTGATCGCGTTGTACTTCCCTTCTTACCCCATATGAGATTGCGTGCTCCGATTTGACTTTGCACTGCCCCGTCTTTTGAGATCTATTTTTTTTTCCTCCTCTACGCTTCATAAACACCGGCGATCATTTCGCTTTATAGCACTTTCCGGGGCCGAGATATGGCAATGGTAGTTAGCGTCTGGCGAGATCCGCAGGAAGACGTGGCCGGAGGACCTCCGAGCGGCCCCAACCCAGCAGCGCAGCCGGCGAGGGAGCAGCAGCAGGCGGCGTCGGCGGCGCCGCACACTCCGCAGACCCCCAGTCAGCCGGGACCCCCGTCCACACCGGGGACCGCCGGGGACAAGGGGAGTCAAAATTCTGGACAGAGTCAGCAGCATATTGAATGTGTGGTTTGCGGAGACAAATCGAGCGGCAAACACTACGGCCAGTTCACCTGCGAGGGATGCAAAAGTTTCTTCAAGAGGAGTGTACGGAGGAACTTAACATACTCATGTCGTGCCAATAGGAACTGTCCCATTGACCAGCACCACCGAAATCAATGCCAATACTGCCGGCTGAAGAAGTGTTTAAAAGTGGGAATGCGGCGGGAAGGTGAATATATATATTTTAAAGCCCACTCATGATTACGCATCCTAGTAGCAGACGAACAGGGTTGCCATGTTGCATTAAGGTCACAGGCTATATGGCTGGGCATACTGCAGTCTCCATCCATGTTTTTGAGGGATGTTTGCATGAATGATTAGTCTCTCTGCCTATGTGAGAGAAGGGTAAAAGGCCAGTGCAGCCACAGCGGCTATGCTTGTGAATGCAGGTCGCCTGAACAAAGCGGCTCGTCTAGCTGACCCTTTTATTATGTTTTCCTTGCAGTCTAAACTGTACTATTATCAAGCAAAGGCATTGAGCCTAACAGGCCTATTTTATGTATAGATTTTAGAGCAGAAGATGGGTTGTGTGTATGTGTGTGTGTCTGTATGTCTGCCTGTGTGAGTGTGTGTGTGTGTGTATAGCTTAAATGTGTGTGTGCAGTGTGTCTCTCTGTGTGTGTACAGTGTGCAAGGCTAATAGTCTCTTCCATAAGTATGTGCAGCTATCTAATTTATAATCGTACAGTAGGGTTTGTAAGCCGTGTGTGTGAATGTAAAATGAACACACTACAAACCCACGTCTCTCTCCGGCTCCTTGTGCTGACTAGACAGCTCAGACACACTGAATAATGCCGCTGAAGTTGTTCATGGCTAATTGTTTTGCCTGCTGCATTACAGGCCGTATAACTTTCCCCCATATGTCAAGTGTTTTATTCTAATTTATGCAAACATCCCTCATTTTAAATCTACTATTTGTGGCACACACTGCAAGCCCACGTATAATGTGCACTGAGTTAGATTAATATTTTATTTTTAATATTTAACAATAGCTGAATTCCTTTTATTCCCAGCTGACCTTTTGGTGTGGGTAAAATGTACAAATGTGACTACATTTAACAGTAATTATCAGTCATATTTGTAATATGTTTGGCCCCAATTAATAATTATTAAAATAAGCAAAAACCCACATAAATGTAATGCTAAAGTAATATAACTAGGCTACTGCATCCATCGTGCAGTTGCGCCTTGAAATATACACAATAGTAAATTTTGTAAATTTACTTTTAGATAGGAGAAAATGTGTGTGTTTTCTGTCTAAAGTGGATGTATTTTCATTTTGCACTCAGCCCATGTAGCCTGCATCCCTAAATACAAATGCAATCAGTGTGAAGGTTGAGGGACACAGCACATCTGTTTTGATGAGATGTTTATGTTGTCGATAGAATAATTTGCTCAGGAATATTATAGTCTTACAAACAGCACACACTAGTCAATATGTTTTGAGAGAGCGTGCTGAATTTAGATTTCAGTGCATGCCGTTTCACTGAGAAGAAGCACACTAGCTGTAGCTTGCCTGACGCTTGTACTACTCATGAACAATGTTTATCAGTCCTGGATGCACATTTCCTCTTTTTCTCTTTCTTTTTGTCAGCGGTTCAGCGAGGACGAATGCCTCCAACCCAGCCCAACCCAGGCCAGTACGCGCTGACGAACGGGGACCCTCTGAATGGCCATTGCTATCTGTCCGGATACATCTCGTTATTGCTGCGGGCCGAGCCTTACCCGACGTCCCGGTACGGGAGCCAGTGCATGCAGCCCAACAATATCATGGGCATCGAGAACATCTGCGAGCTGGCAGCTCGTTTGCTCTTCAGCGCCGTGGAGTGGGCGAGAAACATCCCTTTCTTTCCCGACCTGCAGATCACCGACCAGGTGTCCCTTCTCAGGCTGACGTGGAGCGAGTTGTTTGTGCTTAACGCGGCCCAGTGCTCCATGCCTCTGCATGTGGCCCCTCTGCTCGCCGCGGCGGGCCTCCACGCCTCCCCGATGTCCGCGGACCGCGTCGTGGCTTTCATGGATCACATCCGGATCTTCCAGGAGCAAGTGGAGAAGCTTAAGACCCTGCACGTAGACTCGGCAGAGTACAGCTGCCTCAAGGCCATCGTGCTTTTTACATCAGGTGGGTGCCCAACATGTCACATACATACATGTCTATAATCAAATGAGGCCTAGTTACAGTTATGTTACTGGGAGCGAGGCTCGCAGGGCGAAGCACTGTGGCATCACGAATATGGCTGTCAAGTATAGGCTGGTCACAAATCTGAGTTTACGAGATGTTTGTGTTGCCGATGGAATAGCTATTTTGTCAACAGCTTGCTACATATCCACTTACATGCATTCCCATGTCAGTTGTAGCCGCAGCGTAAGACGTGTAAACAAATCCAGATTGAGTGAGCGCATCAAGTTTTTAAGTGTGACGCTCAGTTCAGTGCTTTCTAAATAGGAGACAACTGACAGTCTCATATAGCTGTGTCAATATTTTATAATTGTTGAGTTAAACTTTTTTTGAACGCGTCTGAGCCGAGACCGAGAATTGAAGGTTCGCGTCCATAAATTTTGGAACAGGTGTCATATAATTGAGCGTAAAGATGAAATAGTCCATCACTGGGTGATATATGACAGCTGATGCATTTATGAGTGTTGGTGCGTGCTTTTATCCTTGTTTTGCGTGCACAAACACATGTCTTGGGGGGCAGGAAATAATCCTTAGCAGACTGAGATCAAAAAAAAGCTGATGGAAGTTGACTCATATGTCAGTGCATCGCTTCTGTAGGACACATGAGTAACACTGCTGTATGGACTGTTTGTAGATTAATCTTAGCTGACCTATTAATTTTCTTAGTTATTGGGGATAGTTTCTCTTCTCTCACGCGCTTTGGAAAGTCATCAGCAGTAATTTTCAAAAGTAACCTACATTGTTGATAGCTTAATTGATGGCTGACTGGGGCAAGGTCCTAAAGGTCCTCATTTACTCTCGGTGCGTAATTTAGATGCTATTTTGGAGTTGGTTGTGTACACTTGCTGCCATTAGGCCTGTTATGTCAAGGGAGTCTGGTGATGATGGGAAGGGAGAGGAAAGTCGAAATTCACTTGCTTACAGGCCCCAAACTACCTCAGAACTTATCTCAAAGTTTTGGCCTCATTGTCTCATATTTTGTCCGTTCCAAAATTCTGTAACATGGTTGTACATAATCTATAATTGGATACGTTTGTGATAAAATATTCAGTTTTATTGTGGTTTTCAGATTTGGATTTATATAGAAAAAAATCCCACTTTCAATATCCCTAGAAAGCGTCTTAACTCCATTTTATATTGAGAGTGGTCACACTTGTCCTCTAGCATATTTTAGTAATTATTGTTTATTATTTACTTATCGTCTCCGGGATCTACAAGGACATATGTACATTGCCTTTATTGTTTTATATTATATTATATTATATTATATTATATTATATTATATTATATTATATTATATTATATTGGTGAAAATGTCTCCCATGCCATATTAAAATGTCACCTAGTGTGTTTAAGTGATAATAAGCTCTAAATGTTATCAGGATCTAAATTATCCAAACTTAAAGTTAGAGTGCTCACCAAACTTGGAAATAGGAACTCAGAGATTGTATTCCATCTACTAAACCATCCTCAACATTCAATTTTCCCTTTTTGGCGAATACGACATTACCACATAGGTTTTCCTACAGTTAGAGGACTTTCAGTTTTTTATATATATATTTTTAGTTTCAGGAGCCATAATAACTACTTTCAGTTTTGGGGTTTGGCAACTAGGTTAATTTGACACGCCAAATTTTGAATTCATGCTGAGAGGTAAATATATGTTTTAACACAAATAAATACGTATTTTGCCTCAGTTTCCGTACTTGAGTAACGTGACAGCCTCTTAGATTCACTTTATTTACTATTAGCCTACTCATCCTGTAATGTAACCTTGTGCACTGACATTTTTTGACCATATTTTCCTATTACCCGGCGTTTCAGCAATTCACCCCAGATTACCCAGAGAAACTTCATACACACATTAACAGCCACCATGTTTTCTAACAGATCATTTAGTTAGGTTGATAGGCTACAACTGGTGTTGGCTATAACAAGTCACGTGGCACTTTGCCAAGACCAGCGTGGATTGTTTGCCTTTAATAACACCAGACTTGTCAGTATTTGATGCACAAATAATGGTGGCCAGGCTAAACTATTTCACCACAGTTCAGGATCATTGTCTTACATTAACTCTTTATCCACATGTGCACACAGCAGTGTGTTGCCTTTGCTAACCTACCACAGAAATAGTCGTTTGCGAATCTGGAAGCTATCTGCTTCTATGTCCCAGTCTATTGAGGTAGTGGGGTGCAGGGTTGCAGGCAGGCCTTATGGAGAACTATGGGGTGTCTTTGACCAGCTTTCTCTTGACACGTACATTCAACTGCACCCTATTCCCTGCAATGCTAAGAAACCCTTATATCGTTGCGTTGCAACATTCACGCCAGGTATTATAATTTACAAGAAATTTCCAAATGTAATTAATTTCAACCGTATTGATTGCTGTAGATTTTAAAGGGGACACTCAGCGTTAATCCACGGGGATTTGCATACATGGGGCACTGACCGGCCGGACTAAGGTCACAGTAAATCACCCCGAGATCTCAGCGTTGCCCCCGGGTTCATAAGGTTATTGTGTCTGGCCATAGTGAGTTATAGCACTGAGAGATCACGAATAGGCTTAAAAGCCTCTGTCCGGTCTTTAATGTATTAGTGCTTGAAAACTAAAGCTGTCTTCCTCGTGTACTTTCTACAAAAGCACAGCTCAATACAGAATCTTTTAGGGGGACAGCCTAGACTCCATGTGGGACCATATACGCCAGCGGTTATGCTGCTTGCGTTTACAGCAGTTTATAAGCAGCAGAACACGCATGCTTGGGTTGTGTGAAAAACAGTTCTCTTTATAACAGGCTAAAACGTCGTAATTCACTAACAAGCCTTATATGCTTTTG
Source organism: Lates calcarifer (assembly GCF_001640805.2). NCBI lineage: Eukaryota > Metazoa > Chordata > Actinopteri > Centropomidae > Lates > Lates calcarifer. The sequence continues at coordinate 13,020,090 of NC_066845.1, forward strand.
TCTATATTGAAGGGTGACTGCTCACGGCTGCATAACCCACCAGTGAGCACCAAAACACACGTCTCGCCTGCGTTGTTGCACAGGCTCATTTTCTGACATTTTATGTCGCTTCTGCGTGACTATTGACTTCACCTCCTCTAATAAATTTGATTGCTTCCAGCGGCCTGTCCTATAGGCTCCATCGAAAAACAGGCCAAGAGTGGTCTATGGAGAGAAGAGCAGCGAAATGACTTAACAGCTTATTGCAGAGTAATTAGGTCACATTACATCCAGTGTAATTTCAGATTCATCAGTGCCGTTTATGTTTCCTTATACTTGAATCCCCAGAGTCCAGACATCAAGAGCAGCGGCCTTTAGGCCCTATACCCTACCTTTCGCCTTTGCTCCACTGCCCCATCACTTCTTCCTCCACAGCGCTTAACAACACTGTTTTCGTGACATTTAGCTCTATATTCTTGTTGATTGTTGTAAGAGCAGGCAGAGAGATATCCTCCACTGTGCTGTGCATCTCCTACTCCAGCAGCAAAGCCCCTTGTTTATTCTGTATGACAGTCCCACTCGCTCAGTGTGATGTAGCATGTTTGGGCAGTGTGTTTGTTCATTCCACTTTGTCAATAACACGTAAAGGCTGATGTTGAATGATAACCAGAGTGCTTTTGCAGGGCGTAAATTGGGAATGGCAAAGTGTGCACTTGCCAGAGCAAAGCCCACGTGAGGCAAAAAAGAAAGAAAGAAAATGACCATGTGGTTCATATATTGTAGAGAAAACGTTAAGCGAATTCATCAGGCATGTATTGTGAGTGCTATACATTTTAGAATAATTATGATTCAAAGTAATATGTGTATTTAACAGCACTGTTTCTCCTCAGCTCTGTGTGCTCTCTGTGCACGTTTGGTGACCTGAGAGGCTGATTTATTTTAAATTCTAAATTTTAATAATATATTTTGGAGTCTACACGTATTGTTCCACTTGTTCCCCGAAGTGTTAAAGTTTAACGACAATATAATATCAGATCCAGACACTTTTTCCACGACGTGCTACACCTTGGGGTTTTGGAGACGTTACGAGCCTAACCACAGTGTGTGTTTTTTTGTTTTTTTTTGTTTTTGGTGTGTGCTTCTCAGACGCCTGCGGCCTGTCGGACGCTGCTCACATCGAGAGCCTACAGGAGAAATCCCAGTGCGCCCTGGAGGAGTACGTGAGGAGCCAGTACCCGAACCAGCCCAGCCGCTTTGGGAAGCTCCTGCTGCGGCTGCCCTCTCTGCGCACCGTCTCCTCGTCGGTAATCGAGCAGCTGTTCTTCGTCCGCTTGGTAGGTAAAACTCCTATTGAAACCCTCATCAGGGATATGCTATTATCCGGGAGCAGCTTCAACTGGCCTTACATGTCCATCCAATGATCCTTATAAGAAAGTGGAAAAAAGAGAGGAAAAAAAGGACCAAAATTCAGCACCCCTCACCCCATCCTCCTTCAAGAAGACTATATATAGGACCTTTTCTGAGAAAACTTGGAAGACATTACTTTTTTTCTGTCTTCTGGGACTGTGATGGAATACATTATGTACAGAAAAATATTGGAACTGGACTTTACACCTGTGTAAATCCACCCTCATCTTCAAGAACAATACTCTTCATTTTGTAAAATACTAGTCTTTATTTTCCTTTTTTGTAAAAAATACAAATAAAATGAAAAACATCATATGCGCAGTAAGAAAAAAAGAATCAAGACTTAGCGGGAAAATAATGTTTCCAAGCAATTATAAGAATTGTCCTGTGTCTATGTACCTCTCTGTTTTGTATTTTTTCTGGTTCTAAACCAGGGTTTCTGTGATTCTATACTAATAATTTTTTGATATAACCTTTTGCTTCTTATAATGAGTGCGATATATGTTGTCGAAGCTATGTTCTCCAAGAATTAAAATTGAAGTGAGAATTTAAAAACAGAAAAATAAAGAAATTTAGACAAATAAGAAACAGTCTAATCGCTATGACAATATCACCACTGATGGTTGAACTTTTTTCCCAATTGAATACGATGGACCTGCAACAGCAGCAAACTGACCTCCAGGACATTTTTACTGAGAGGACGTCTGGGGCGCCTTTTCCCCGGGCCATGAATGCGCGTGGAGTCGATCATCAGTCAAAGAGGAGAGACATGAAAATCAAAAGCACTTTTAATATATCATTTCAAATACATTTTGTTTGTTTCGTCTTGAAAATTTTCATTGTTTCTTGAATTTTATTGGTTGTTGCCTTCAATTTGCTTACTCCATGATGCAGCTTTTTGCAGAAGGGTCGGTTGATGAAGTTGTGTGATGGTGACTGTACTATTAAAAAAAGAAATAGGCAACGATGTCTCATTCTCAAGCATTTTCCTGGAAGTCAAATGCCAAAGATGCTCGGGCTTATTTTAAACCATCTGAGGGAATCTCTTGTCTCTGTGCGCTCCTGGCTTCTATAAGAAAAGCGCAAGTTCAGCCTACAGTTAGTGAGTCAGTGTCCAGCATTGCCATATACTGAGACTTATAATTCTCAATACACTGTTTACCTCTATCACACCTACCAGTGAAAACGAGGTGATACACGGGATTAAGTGTGGTAATTACACAATGGTTGCATACCTTACACTTTAACAAACCCACTGACATAACTGGCAATGCGAGCACAAAGGAGGGGAGGCTATATACGTGAGGAACTACAGCAGTGAGCTCTCTGCCAGCCTGTGAGCGCATTAATGTTTAATATTTTTCCCAGACAGCAAGGGGAAGCCTGCGCACCACACAGAGCCACCTCTATCCTACCTCCTGTGGCTTAATCAAGGTGATTCTCCACAAACCAAACAATATACCCCCCCCCCCCTCTCCTCTGCCCCCCCCCCCCAACACCGTTCCTAAAAACTCTGCCTTGATAGTGCATGCCTTAGTATTGATGTGGGCGTCGTTTGGCAAAAGGGTTAGGCCCCGCTGCAAAGCTGCTGTGATATGCGTGATCAATCTGGAAAATGTATTTTACAGCATGTAAGCCAGTCGATAGGAACACCGAGTGTGATGCATTGTGTGGGAATAGAGAGGAGGAAGGAGAGGGAGGGAGAGAGGGGGGGGGCAGAAAGGTAGAGAGACTATGGAGGCAGTGCAGAGAGAAATGAGAAGGGAAACGTGTTAGAAGAAAGGCAAGTGTATGAGTGTGTGTGTGTGTGTGAGAGAGAGAGAGAAAGAGATGTGGCCTTGGTTTGCCTGATACATTCAGAGTGTAATGAGTACATCGATAACACTCAATGTGTTAGATGGGTTACATAGAGTTTCTGTCCTTGCGTTGGTCTGTCTCTGTGTGTTGCGTTCCCTCTTTTGTGTGTGTGAGAGAGAGAAAGAGAGAGAGTCTCCATATACTCTACAAATGACACAGGAAGCCCAGTTATGGACCTGGATCTACCCCACACTGTCATTACTGCGTTACACTCGCACCTAGAGTGATAAAATGTGATAAACTGGAAGGCGTCGTGAAGAAGAAAATGGGGTTTCGGTGTGACAATTATTAAATTTGCCTGTTAGTCCTCCCCTCTTCATCACCAGACGTGTTGCTTGTGTGCCATATTGCCCACATCTTCATCTGCTGACTGGCAGTGATGAGGGACAGGAGGACAGGAGCAGAACTGCATGTAGCACGTTGCAATGCCTGAATTTGATATCGCCATATTTGTTATCTGCCTTATAGGACTGGGGGAGGGGTATTTTCTGCCACTGGCGTTATTTGTTTGTATTGCATGTCTCGTTCAAAGGCAACAGTATTAAGCTATTAATTAGTTCGTGCTCGTGCTGGAATGATGCTATAGGTTGTGCATTAGGTTGTCCTCAGATGCTCTCTCGCGCGCGCGCACGCAAGGACACAGTTTTTATTCTCGTGATTAATGTCTGTTGAGGCATATTGTACCTGTTAGCTCCCAATCGACCTGTCTGTAGCGCTGGGTCAGTTGTCAGGCGCCTTATTGTTGTTGTTGAGGCCATTGAACAAACATAAATGTGATATTTCTTCGGGTTGGATCGTTGTTTCCTTATTGTGGAAATAATTCTCCCCGCAGCTGTAGGTGCAGGTGAAAGTTGCAGAATAAATGAGCTGATAAGGCCTTTCCTTTCTGCTTTACAATGGAGACAAAATATGCTGAATTTGGCCCAAATAAATAAATAATAACAACAGACACACACATAGCCAACAATCTCTAAAACGCAGCCTTAAAATAGATAATTACTGATGCCCAGGAATTATTTAGCGTGTTAGTCTTCATTGTTTTTCTTTCTCTTTTTTTTAATTGGAATAATCCAGATGATCGTTTCCTGGACGGCGAAGGAGGGCTACATGTGAGAATAAATGTTTGTTTATCAAAGAGAATGAATATGGCGTCACCATGGCCATCACAACAGCGCAGGTCGTTTTTGTTTTATGTGGATCTGGACTAAATTGTTTGCTGGGTTATTAAACGCAGCTTTCAGCTGGTTGTCTCAACATAATGTATTCTAAATCCCTCTAGAGTAACTATCTTTTATCCTCTTGCTGAGAGCATTCTGTTATACAATTGTTACACTACAGGCTATATAAAGCAATAGTTCAAAAACAGATGAAATGGTGGCATGTGTTCCTAATTAACGTTTCTGTACAGGCAATACAAGCAAAACACATGAGGGCTTGAGGAAAAGTCATATTTTCTATTTGGGCTTTGGACCATTTTTGACTCCCTCCACTTTGACAGAAGCTCAAATTAGAACATTATGCAACAACTTCAAATACTGAAATAATAACCATCAAATATCATCTTTATTTTTTTATTTTTCAACTAGACACCTATCATCAAATGTCTAATCTTCTCGTGTAATGACAGCATTATCAGTACTTATACTGAATTAAATAAAAGGACAGGGGAAAGTACAAAGTGCAGCGAGGGAGGAGTAAATGCACCGTCACATTGGTCTGTAGCTGCGGTGGGTAAAGGAGATGGATATGTGGCACACTATAGGCCCCATTTGTGTCTCTGTAATTTCGGAAACTCCGGTTACCAAAGTGTTACTACGAAATGAGTTAAATAACCATTTACCTTTGTCTGGTTTCATTCATCAAACCACAAGTGGAGGACTGCTAACACGGGGGGCTATTTGTTTGCTTTACACAAGCAGCTGGGTGCGATTTCACGTTTGAGATATCTGTCTGAAAGCGAAGCATTTATTATCCTAAGTTGTCAGCGAACCTATTTCTCCAAAACCCTTCAATGCAAGCCAATGGTTTTATGCAGCAGTGGAAATGTCCTATTGGCGTTACACGTCACTTCATTTCACTTATAGTAGCCTGGTTTTCCCGGTCACATTTGACAAATACTGTTGTTTGAGACAATAACAATTTCCAAATAGCGGCTCCGTGTATGAATGGGGGGCCCTCTGAAGTATGACACGGCTTATTTCTCATATTGTCTTCTGCGTAAAAATGATGACAACACAAGACAACAAGTGCTTCGCCGTGTCTACCACGCACACACGCACACACACACACACACACACTTACACCTCATCCAGCACGAGCTTGCAAAATGGCTGGGAACGGCACAGAGAGGACAAATGTCTAAAATTAAATGGATTCCCGTGAGGTGTTTGAGTTATATCTCAGCAAACAGCTCGAGTTTCTTGTTGTATTGACTGTACACAGTCAATGAAGACAGGCATATCTTATAATTACAATGTGCTGTTCTGAGATCTGTCCGCGGACCTCATAGGCAACCTTTAAGCCATGGATCAAATCCAGCCCTGCGGGGTATAAAATATCCCTAGTTGTGAATGTAACATAAGGGGATGCCTCCCGGGGACGCCTCCCTACCCCCGCGCGCGTGCACGCCCGTGTGTTAATGTGTGTGTGTGCACGCAAGTTTGTCAGGATTGTCGTAACTCTGTGTAGGCAATGGTAGGGGTTTTTTTTAATATACGTGTGAGGTCTTTCTGTATGTATGTGTGCGGGCGCCTTCTTCGTATGCCAGTGCGTAAAAGCGTGTATCTTACCAGCGTACGTACGCGTGTGTGCGCGCGCTACTGGCCGAGTGAGTGAGTGAGTGAGTGAGTGAGTGAGAGAGAGAGAGAGAGAGAGAGGTGGTTGTGAGAAAGCCCGGATCGCTGTGTAAGCGGATCCCTTTGTGTTGATTTAGGAAGACGTCTGCTGTATATAACGTTCAAGGCTGATAATATCATTGCCTGGCCAGATAAATAAAGCATTGGCCAAAACCATCGGGTCAGCTATCGATCCGCTTTTTCTCCCCGAGAGAGGGAGAGGGGTGGGGGTGGGGGGTGGGGGGGAGTGGGGTGAGGGAGGGGGGTTAACAGGAGGAGAGTGGGGGGATTGAGAAAGAGAGAGAGAAAGGGAGAGAGACCTCACTCATTAGCATTCCACAGCCATGGACTAAACGCTGACAACTAACAGAGATATCCAGCTCTACACCACTGCATGCATTTTCCCCCCTTTGTCTTCTTCCCCTGGCCCTTCATTTCCAGCGGACAGATCTCTCGTCACAGCCAACACATTTTTATTTATGCCTTCTCCACTCTTCTTTTTTGCACGAATGGACCCCGTGCACAAGAGAGAAAACCTTCCAGTAAAGCAGAGAAGAAAAAAGAGGGAGGGAGAGAGAGAGAGAGAGTAAGAGAGTAGAGGGGGAGTGATGTTGTAAAAGCTGTGCAGAAGTGACAGCGCTAAGCACACTGGCTTTACTTGGGAGAGATACAATTGTGTGTGACTTGACAAAATAGAAGTGGGAGACGTTTTAAATTGCAACCTTAACTGCTATTATTTAAATATTTGAGGATTTAAAAAACTGCAGCCTGTATGCTTCATTATGAGAAGGTAAATGATGATGATTTTATTTCCAATCCAAGTAGTAGGTCAATATTTTTCCACTTAGTTGTGGACATTTGGTTCCATTTAGTGTCACAATTGCAGAAAATATCTTTAAAAGGTTTGTCCATCATTAAAGCTGTTATTCACGGCTTCAGCATAGAATAAAATAAACACAGAGAGTCAATAACAAGAGCAAAAAGTAAATTCTAAATCTCTTGACCATGAAAAGTTAAAGTTCTGTTTTTGATGAATGATTTACAATTTGTGTATTTTAGAAACTAAACCTATTTTTGGAGGAATAAATGAAAACTTTAAAAGATTTGAATGAGTGATAGACCGAGTACCAGTGACATTATCTGGACAAGCTCCTTTTTTTTTTCAGATGACTATATCTTAATATGCGCTCGAGTCTTGCCCAACAATGACAGCTGTTCATCTGATAGTAACTTCTTTCCAAGTTTTCTCCCCTCCCACCCCGGGGCCCCCGGTCTCTGTCTTGCTTTGTTGTTTTAAAATATGCATGTCTCTCCGGAATGCCAGTCACGGGTCCAAACTTTGTGTGTCCCAACCTCCCACATGATGAAATGATCCTTTTAAAGCGGGCTCAATATGTCTCAATCTGCACTCCTCTTCCCTTCTCTAAAGCTTCTGGGTTCGGGACACAGCCCAGAAATATATTAATTAAAGCGCACTACGACAGACTTTTTTTAAGCGCTGGGGGAAGAAACGGTTGGATCAAGTCAAGCTCTGTCAACGACGGATGGATGAAGATTCACGACAGGAAAAGAAAAAAAGTAAGGCTCATTTTGACGGTCTCTCTCGCTCTCTCTCTCCCTCTGTCTCCCCTTCTCCTCCTCTCTCTCTTTCCTCTGTGTGTGTGTGTGTGTGTGCGCGCTCGTGTGTGTCTGTCTGTGTGTGTGTGTGTGTGTGTCTTTTGCACAGTGTTCTTGTGTGTTCCTCGGACTGAAACGGATAAAGCCAGGGGGAGTGAGTGAGAAAGAGAGAGAGAAGTGTGAGAGAAAGGGGAGGAGGCATATATACGTAAAAAGTGAAAGAGGATGGACGTGTGTCTGTGTTTGTGTGTGTATCTGTATATATGCATGCGTGTGTGGGGGGGGGACAGTGTGCGTGCTTGTCACCAACAAGAAATTAATCAGCACGTGGCATCAACCTCCAAAAGTGCAAGTTTTCTCACTGGTGTACTATATATGTAGAGTATGTGGACTTTTGTTTGCATGAATGAGGGGTGTTTGCATGTGTACGCGCGCGGTTGTGCACATGTATAAATGCTGTGTGGAATAAATCACACTACCTACCAGGAAAAAGAGAGAGAGAGAGGGACCCGGATGGTCGGAAAGGAAATGCTTGGTTTTAAAGGGGAAAAGCGTGAATCGGATGTAACAGAGTGTGTTCAACTCAAGAGGAACTTCTAATTCCTTCTGTTAAGTTTGAGAGGCTGTGTGTATGTTTGCGGCAAAGTGATCATCATGAAAGACAAAGCAACTTATTAATAATTGATGTAATAATTGTAATAATTAGCTGTTAAGTTGGTGGAATTTTTGGGGGGGAAAGTTGGAGCTGAAGCCAGTTAACCTGTTGCTTCTGGTCCAAACGTAACAGCAACCTCAGTGCTGTCATAACATCCCATGAGCCCTGCAGCATTTCATCCCATAATAATCCACCCCTCTTGAAAAATGTAAACAGGACCAACAGTGGGAGTCACTGGGAGATCTGCACAAACAAATTGAATTTAATTACTGTGCTCATTTATTAAACTCAGATAGGTTTTAATAGACATCCCAACAGTCCGATTATGTCAACATATGGGAGGCCATGCAGCAAGGCCCGGGCTTACATACCTGATAACGCCTGGGCTTTTCAGCAATATTTACGGCTTCTCTTTCTAATACACTCCAGATGGTGTGTGTGTGTGTGTGTGACTGTGCCACCGCAGTCAGCGAGCTCCTCAATTTTTTACTCAGCAGCATTTTGTTGCAATTACATCAATGCTGAGACAGAATTTATTGGTGACCCATTTTCGCTGCTTTATATGCAAAAATAAAAAAATATATGAAAAAAGAAAGAAAGGAGAAGGAAGAAAAAAGTTTTGGCCACTACTAAGCTCTGCTTTATTTGCATGTGAAGTTTTTTTTTTTTTTTTAAACTGCTCTGAAGTTTTCTTTTAAGAGAAAAAAATATCTTTAAAAAATCTCATTAAAGTATAGGGCTCAAATAGTCCCCACTTCATGGTTTGATGGATTAATATGTTATGAAGACAAAACACACAGGCCGCATTCATGCCTGACCAATCTTTGTTGTAGCCTGTGCGTTTTTTTCCCCATCCACTCACTCAGGCAGAATAATGCTTGTAAAGATATAATCCACTGAGCCCATACCCTCTGTAGTCCTCTGCTATATTATCCACTGACAATAAATTGGCAAGCTTTTTAGCAGGTATCCAGCCCTCTGCACTAAACACATGTGAATGTCATTTGCTGAGGATCTGGTTAATAGACTAATTCCGTTTATGTTTTATTACTATATTAGGTTTAGCATGACATGATGAAAGCACGTGTGCCTGCTGTAGAATAATTCATTTTTTCTGGGTGCATTTGTGCAGATACAGATAAAATTATCATCTGAATATAGCAAAGCAAATCTCGTATTGTGTGATTATTTTACATCTGTTTGCATGAAGTAAAGCGTGACAGATATTTTGCTGTGGACTAAGGCTGCTACAGAACTGTCATTAATAGACCTATCTATCTATCTATCTATCTATCTATCTATCTATCTATCTATCTATCTATCTATCTATCTATCTATCTATCTATCTATCTATCTATCTATCCAGTGTTGTGTTATAGACTGTTTTACTGTTAAAGTTGCAGCTCATATTGTTGTTATCTGTGTTTAGCTAGATTGCTCGGAGAGGCTGCTGTAGGTCTATTATGATTGACTGAAACGATGCATCGAAGGGTGTTTTTCATCTGTGGCACGGAGAACCACTCCTGACAGTGGTAAGGTTTCCCATTGACTCCCTTTAGTCTCCATGGTTGATGCTCTCTCTCTCTCTCTCTCTCTGTCTCTCTCTCTCTCTCTCTCTCTCTGTCTCTCTCTCTCTCCCCCTCTCCCCTCAGCCACCTCAGAGGACATGCGGCATGTTGATAAATACATGTCTTTTTTTTTCCATCTTACTCAGCACCATCCATCAAATTTGTATGTCCATGTTACACTGCTGTGCTTAAGGGAGGGACGGGATGCCAGTAGTCGTGCAGAAACACACTCTAAATCGTCAACAAGGGATGTATTGCTCTCTCTCTACACAGAGACTGAATAATTACTTGATCATTCGCGCTGTGCTCTGGTCACGTTAACGTGGTGAATTGTCTTAAGTCGGGCTATGCCAGGGTTATGCTGTTTGGAGATTTAGAAGTGGTCTTTCGCTGTGCTCTGTGGGTTAATAACCTCTTCACGCACTATAACCACTGTGTTTTGATCCCAGTAATACGTTGGATAGAGCGTTTCTCTGGCTTGCCCAGGGCTTGGACCACTCTACAGAAGACCAGTCGCCCTGTGGTTGCAAACTCTTTGTGGCCCCACATACCGCCGCTGTGATTATAGAAGTGCCTCCTCTCCCTTGTTAAAGGAGCAAAGCTCTAATCTAGCCTCTGTGTCGCCCCCAAAGCCAGCGTGCTAGAGTGGAAATGTGCGTACGTGCGTGTGTGCGCGCGTGCGTAAGAGTGAGTGGGGGTCGGTGGGAGCGAGAGAAGAGGGGAAGGGAAGGGTGGGAGAGAGGGAGAGCAAATAGGAGGGGGGTTATAACGGAGTGGCCCTTTCCTTCTTTTGAGTGACACGACCCCTCTCTTCTCTTCAAAGGCCATGCAGAAATAAACGCATCTCATTTGAATGGCGATTTTTTCTTGGTGGTATTTCACAGCCAAGATTTCTGGAATAGGAATGTGTATTCTTTTTTTTCTTCTTCTTCTTCTTCTTGCAATATTGAATTCGGGAATGGTTCTGGTGGCGGGGTATTCAATATTCCCATCTCTCCACATGCAGCATTCTGCAGCCAGTGTGGTATTTTGTCCATGACTACACCACCACTACCCCCCCCCACCCACCCCCCACTCCCAACACACACACACACCACCCCGTCCAAATTCATTTGCATCCGCTGATGATATCAGTAAAGAATTGCTGGCACCATATGAGGCAGGGTGGGGGAAGAAGGCTTATTTGGATAAAACTGGACCGCAGAGTGGACACGGCCCTAAAGGTCAGTCGCCCATTCATGTCAAGGTGGCAGGGGGTGTGTGTGTGTGTTGGGGAGGGGGGGGGGTCGGCATGGGATTGCCAAAGAGGCTTATTTGAAAGCGGGCGTATATTTGAGGCAAGGGAATGAAAAGGAGTGGACCACAAAGCTCGTCATACTTCAAATACGCCCCGTCACATCTTCACTCGTTGCTTTCCACGCAGGCGGCGGGTATATAAGGAAGCTGGGGTCTCAGCACCGTGGCATGGCCCTGCAGAACGTGCAGCAGAAAATAAAACATGTGGTCCGTAAAGTGGATCACAGAGGTTTAGGTGCACAAAGGAAGGAGTTTCCAGGGTTCTCCTTCAGTGGTTTCCCCTGATTTGTGCAAATAAAATACTGGATGAATTCAAATAAGGAAGGCCAGTGTGGTTGTCAGAAAGTTCCTTTAATGCAGCTGATGTGGAACATTTCATGTAATCTCGCGGTGTTGTTTACAGCACCATAACGCTGGGGAGATAGAGGAACCTTTCTAAAAGGATTCTTCGTAGAACCAAAATAAGGCTTTGCCAGGGACCAAGCCTATAATTTTCTGATTACTAGACTATGTGCTACAATTTTGGTAATAGTGCAGAATGTCAAGGATTTACTTCTCAGGAAAAAAAAGAAAAGAAATAGAAAAAAATCGGGAAAAGTATTAATGTAATGTATTGTAACTGAATGATACACTGAACGCCATGAGGTGTTCAAATATTTGAAGCGTTTGTTTTATATTTTTTATATAAGGATTATGTCATTTTATATCAAGCTCAGGGTTTTTATGTAATAAATCACCAGTACCCGGATGACCATTACACTTGGTGTAGTCTCCTCACCAGAGAATAGTAAATGATGTAAACAATACCACATAATGGCAGAACACGTAATAAAAGTGCTAATGTTTTTTCTCATTAATTAATAAATCGATTAATTCACTCTCCTGCCACACACACACACACACACACACACACACACACACACACACTTATCACTTCATCATTATGTATATATAATAAAATTAGGTGAGGTAAACTGCAGTGGAAGGAGCCACAATTTCATTATAATCATTTCCAAAACTATATTAGTGGCCCAGTTCTAAGTGTGCTCATGCAGTCTAAACTTTACTCTCAGTGTGGAAGCTGTGGGGGGATTATTGAAAGCCTTAACCGAGCGAAAATTGTCACAAATTGCTGGTTGTCGAGGGACGAATGACAAGATAACGAATATGAGAATTTTTGCCCCTGACACCTCGGTTCATATATCATTGCAAAAGCCTACTAATCACTCACACGTTGCCTTTAGTATTATTACACTTCAATGTCATGTTTAAGTAATGTGTCAAAATTGGAAATTTAGATTTATTTTACCTCCCAGACCTAAAAGAAAAAAATAATAAACAGAAACGATTTTCTGTATTTGTTAATTTGGCTTGTGTAGGTGCACTAATTAAATAATTACACAAGCTTTTCAGTTTGCAGCAGTCGCTGATGTATGAGATTAATACTTGACACGATGTTTTTCTAACCTGTGCAGTGATGATGTGGACTAAGATGAATAGTAACATGAAGAATCCGCCGGCTGAATGAAGCTTGATCATTTTAGATATATAGCTCTGCATTGATTGCTGCACTAATAGTGCTTGTGCCCCTTACACTCGCGATCAGGCTTTTACCACTGCTATCATTATTACTGCTTATATTGTATGTGGCTAGAGCTGCTCTCGCTGTTATTGCACTATCATCACCAGCAATGATGTTACAGGGATGACAACTTAGTTCTGTCTTTGTATATGAAACAATGGGCTGCGGTGAGGATGAGTAAGGAAGATTACTGAGTGGGTGAGGATGGAAGAGTTGGAGACATATTACTGACCATTTTACACACGATTCTACCTTTTTTCTTTTCTTTTATTTCATGTGGTCGAAAACCTACCTCTTAACACCTCTCAGCAGCAGCAGAGCATATATATATATATATATATATGTATGTGTGTGTGTATATATATATATATATATATATATATATATAAAATTGATTCGCAACTATGCACTCGACAGAAGATGTATTGTTTGCTTGTGGTACACATACACATCCCCAGTAAAACGCTGTGATGGAGCTTGAGAGTGATAGTATCGATTGATTTTGTCAAGTGGGGGAGTCGCCGGCCGCTCTTACCCCCTCCCTCACCCACTTTGACATTAAAAGTTCTCCCATTTTCAGCTTTGACCACTGATCAGCTGCTTTGCCATCTCGACCCCTCTCGGATGCTCATTAAAATACGATCCGGTGGCAAAATAAAAAAAAAAAAAAAAACAGCAGACGTTACACTAACACTAATTAATCGATTTGAGCTGGATCGTGTATTAATCTTGTACAAATGGCAAGCTTCCATAGCAGGCACGGCAGGGCTTTGGGATCGTGCGTGATACACAAAGTTTTTTTTTTTTTTTTTTTTTTTTTAGTGTTTGAGAGCGCTAAACCGCGGCGCTTTGTTGTGGCGTCCCTCCGCGCCCCTGTGTGCCGTGTGCGTAAAGACAGCTTCTCTCCCTCTCTCTCTCCCAGACCCTCCATGCTGTTATTGTTTCTACCTTTGTTTGCTAGATGGCGCTCTGCGTTGTGGGACCCTCTGACACAAGGACCGCCTCACACCCTCTCTCTCTCCCTCTCCTCAGCACTGCTCTCAGTCCACCGCACAGCACAGAGCAACGTATCCAGGGCCATTTTTTAAAAGCAGGAAATTTTCAGCCGCTGCAAACCGACTTTAATGCAACCCCACCGCTGTGAATAGTGGGGGAGTTTTATAATTGCCTCATCCTATGTCGACTGTCATTTTTTTTGTTGGTTTTGCTAAGCTGTGGAATCACATCGATTAAAACCAGCGATCAGTAATGCGTTTAATTTTAATGCACACTGATAATAACACAGACTATAGCACAATATTTGAGCTTCAGATAATTAATTGTTTGTTTTAGCAATGTAACGTTGCAGAACGTATACACTGGTTCAAATTCAAATTATGTTGAAAGGAATAAAAGGACTTAAATGATCCATCCTCAAATAAACGTCTTATTAATTTAAATAAAGGCAGGCGAACTCAATCTGTAGATGCAACAGAGAATTAAGATCGACTGCAAAATCTATACTGCAGAAATATTTAACATTATTTTGGCTTCGCAGAAAATATTAAGAAGCTGTTAACTATAATGACACAAAATGTATCTGAGAAAGGCAGCAACGCAAAACAGAGTCTGTTATTTACGTTAAAAAATATAAAATGAACGAAAATTAACCTTCATGCAATTTTGTAATTTTTATGATTTTTTTTAAACAATCCAACGATCATCTGTCTGACTTTATAATCTGTTTTAGATTGGTTACAACCAAAGGGGGGGAAGAAAAGTCCATTGTATTGTTTGCTGAGTGGCCCACTCTGCTCTAAAATATACTGCTGCAGTTACACTTTCACTAAATAGCGGCTTGTCGGTGTCTGACGTTGATGAATGTGCTGGAGACTTGGAGAGCCTTTTACAGCTGTCTTAAAAAGCGCCGTGGCCCCCCAGACCAGCCACAAACAGATCAGGTGCAGGGGCCTTAATACGGCAGTCAGTGACAAAGAAACACGCACTATATACACACACGCGCGCGCGCACACACACACACACACGCATGGAAAGAGCCACTGCTGCACTGAAAAGTAAATGTTTTTATTTCAAAGTCGAGTTTCTGTTGACTTGAATCTTAATGATGTAAACTAAAAAACAATACCACTGTGAGATGTTATTTAAAGATGTGGCCGTTTGCAGAAACATGTGTGGAGAGATTGACATTTTAATGAAGATCTAATTGTTTTTAGTTTATGTTGATAGCTTTATATCTGTATAATGATCTCCAACTGTAACTCTTGCATTTTAACCATCTTTGAATTTGCCAGTAGATCACTGGACAGATCCAGAAGATAGATTTTCTCTAATGTGGCTGAAGATGAACACAGTGCAAGTGCTGCCCATGTGGGCTGTGAATGATGGTTTTGGCTTTTTTTCCCCCCTCACTGTGGCTTCATCTACTCCTCATATGAAGACATCAAAAATACAAATGTGAGCTCCAGTATTGTATGTAGAGTCAATCTAATTATTATATGGAAAATATTTTTTGAGTATGTCAAACATTTCCTATGGAGAGTGAATTTATAGTAGACTTTAATGCCAGGAGAGTGATACATATTATATCTCACTAGCTGAAGTACTAAGAAACTTTCATACCTGTTACAATAAATAGATGGGGTGGGGGGCTTAAAGAAAACACACAAAAGACATAGACAATAGTTATACACACAGAAGTTACAGGAGTTGGACCTTACAGGGAGCTTCTAATCTAACAACGGGCAGGGTTTCATTGTTGATTGAGCTGTATTATCCATTTGTTCTAGACACCCCCTCCAACACACACACACACACACACACACACACACACACATAGAGTCACACTTCCTCCCCCGTTAGATCCTGGGTGGTGTGGCACAGCAGGTTAGCTTGTACTGTATACGAGGCCTCTCCACCTGCAGCACCCCCCACCCCCCCCACCCAGAGGACTCCAAACCCAGTCAGGCTTCACTCACCTCATTCCCTCCAAATCCACGTCTGTCTCCTCGCTGCTATTTACATGAGTTGGCCTACACTTGGCTAACACGTTATTAGCGAGCGGGGGGGGGGAGAGAGAGAGAGAGAAAGGGAAGCAGCATTTCAATTATTTTTTGAACAATGGGCATGGGCCCGTCATACATTTTGAGTGTTTGAGTAAGGCTCTCTTGGTATTTGTTTTCCTCGACTTAACAAGCCATCATCTCACACATGCATATAGAAGTGAAATAGCTCAGAGATCCCGCAGGCAAAGGGCGGGTTGCGGGTTCAATTAAGGTGGAATAATGCATGGGGACAAAGCGTATGATGACCTCGATTGAAATTGATCAGAAAACGCATTCACCAAAAAAAAAAAAAGAAAGAAAGAAAAAAGAAAAAAAAACCCAAAACACACACACACACGCAGTAGCCCCCTTTGTTTTGACTTAATGCTACCTCTTTGTATCTGCACTGAGGCCTATCTGCCTCTCTGAAATCGCAAGCTACTTTGATTCTGGCAATAATTCCAATGCCCGAATATAAAGCTAAGAATTTAATACCACCCAAACTATGTCTAGACTAATTCACTCCATTTTTTGACATTCCTTTCTTTCCTTCCTTAATCGAATTTGCCACATTTAAGCTGGTGTGTGGATTTTGAAGCATAAGCAGCCATTTGGGCTCTATCCCTGGATTGACAGAGAATACGAAGGTTTGTCATAATTTCTTAAGTAGAAAACAAGATATTTCACCGCCACAGTGGGATTTTAACGAATTAAAATATCTCACTGCTTGCCTGTGATAAAAAGGTATGGGATTGAGGCGCTCGCTTGTTAAGTAACTTGCTGTCAGTATAGTTAGCAGTGCTCTGATATGGACGGTGGCTGCAGAGCCTCATCTCTTGGGGTTTTAATTAACAAGCTGTCTCAAAGCTGTAGAGCTCCATCAAACAGCCCCTTTCTCCCTCTCTCTCCCTCTCTCTATTTCTCCACCAGTAAATCCTCCTCCCGTCAGTGCCTTGGGCTCTCTCTCAAACTTTAGACATTCTGGTTCCCAAATCAACTTGTTACCACAGTATGTGCAGCAGCTGATAGGGTGTAACTATTCTGAGAAGATTTGCAAAAATATAAATTGCTTGTGTTTTCTGTTTTCGCTCGGCATCTATTTACGTGCACTGATGCGCACGTCTATTCAGCAGACGTCCGCATACTGTACGTGTTCTGTTGGGTTTGACTTCAAGCCCGACTGAACTGTTGCTTTCTCCGTAGTTCGTGAGATGGAGAGATGACTTTCGCTGCTCTGGTAAAGTGGATGAAGTCTTTCAATCTGTTTCACAAATGTGAGATTATGCACCTTTAACCTGGAAAACATGTTCTGAATGATGTTTAACATACTTTACAAAATCAAATTTTCATTGGAAAAAGTCAGTGGTGTAATGTAACTCAGGGAAATGTTCAGACTTTTTACTCCACTACATTTATCTGACAGTTAGTAGTTATACACTGTTAAATTGATAAAGTGGCCAACAGCCTATTAAATGGTTAAAATAAGTGTCACCTCCACCTGCTGCAACAGTAAAACGCTACTTAAACATTAGTCGGTGCATCAGTAATAGTTATGTATATAATGTACATAACGCTCACAGATGCATTTTTCTGATTTGTGAGTACTTTGAGTACATTTTGCAAACAGTACTTATCTGCTTTCACTTACTTTTTCAATGCAAATCTTTTAATGGAGGTTTTTAATTTATGACAGTAAATGATCTGAATACTTCAACCACGACTGGAAAATTCAACTGGAAAAAAGATTCAACTTTTATATCACTTGGTTAAATGTGGCCAGTTTGAAATTCCAGTTAACAGAGTAGAGTTTAAGTTGTCCAGGTAGGAGCCTGTTAACCCCGGGGAAGTCGTGTAGGTAAGGATGGGTCCTTTAAGGATAAAAGCATAAGATAAAGTCATTGTGTAAGTGTAACTGAGTATTGTTTACATAGGCGGTTGGCGCAACAGTCTATGTAAACCGCCAACCTCTTCTTGATTTACCACAGTATTATAGAGTGTAAGCACTGGCTTCAGAGAAGATTTGTCTTTTGGTGAAGAAAAAAAAATCTCTCTCTCTCTTTATCTCCCCCCCCCCCTCTCTCTCTCTCCCTCAGCCTATAGTAAACTTGGTGCTGGGCTCCCACCGTGGCCCAGACGGGGGTAATTTGATAGCAAGGCAAGGTCAAGACAGTGCGCTGTCCATGGTGCTGCGGCGGGGCAGGCTGGATGTTATCATCAAATTAGACAGGACAAGTTTCAAATCGATGCCACCCCCGGATGTCTGGAGACCGCCAGCAGTCGGAGTTAAAGTCCTAACAAGTCCCCCCTGACAGGTCAACACCTCAACACAAACACACACCTCTGATGCAGCAGCCTACAGGTCAGCAGCGCTGTGTTGGCGAGATAAGCACCAATCCCATTGAAGGCTCTAAGTGAAATATAGCTTTAGGTCCACTGTTATTCTGCGGGCCCTGTATGAGACCCGGGCAGCTCAGGTTGGATGTCATGCTTTTCTCAAGATTTCCCCTCGCACTTGAAGTTCTTGTGCTTGCCGATTTATTTGACAGTCTTCATTTATCTGTGTGTGTGAGGAATATCAAAGCCACACTCTCACACACATCTCCGTTTATTATGAAAACAATCCATGGACACGCAGTTATGGAAGGTTGAAAGTTTAGGTAAAAACAGAACTTTTTGGATAATTTGTTGGAGTGTTATTACAATCCTATAAATATTAATATTGAATATAGCTGTAAAGGTTGCACGGTCAGTAGCCGAGACGTAAACAATGTGCTTTTCATCTCCACTAGATCAAAGAATATAATGTTTTATGTATCTTTTTGATCCATAAAATGCAAAAACTGCCTATATTTGTAATATTCAGATAAAACACGATGTCCTTATGAATTGATTTTCTTCTGCACTCTTGTTGCCTTAAATGAGTTGCATTTAATTTGTTAGAGATTCTGCAGACTATGGAAAATATTTTAGTTTTAATTGGATATGTTTTTTTTCTTGTAATCAGACTGAAATAGTTACAAATTCCCTGTTTTAGCTCGATTTTATTTGTTTTGCTGCAAGTTTGCTACCTTTAAAATGTTTTTTTTAATTATGTCAATGCAGTACAACTCTCTTCTATTTTCATTTTTAATTTTAAGACTGCATTTTCAAATTCTCATTCAAAAATAAATAATTGAGCCTATGAATAACCTGTAAAATGAATTATCTGGACATAGGTGGAATAGTAAAACTGAAAAGTTGGACTTTATCTCTATATACATTATATGTATTAAGTAAAGAATAAATGCCATTAGTAACAATCCATTTGTGAGGAGTTGAGAGGGGATCTCAGAGAGGAGTGAAGAGGCCACTGATTAGAGATGCTGCCAATCTGTCACCACCTGACAGCTTTTGCTGCAGGGATAAACAGCAATAAAGTAGAGTTGGCCGCTGTGTTGTTAACTTCACACACACATACACACGCTATCACACGCGCGCGCACACAGCTCGCCACCGGAGGAGCAGGTAAATTCACTCAACTCCCCCCACCTCCCACCCCCTCCTCCCCCTCCTCGCCTATCATCGCCTCTGTCTCCCTCTCTGCATGTCAAACTACCCCTTCCTCCCGTCCTTCCTTCCGTCAGACTCTCCTCTTTTCATCCTCCCTGCTGACTCAGGTAGCAAACACAATGAGGACCTCAGCGACAAGAAAGAGAGCCATTCAACCGGATGGAGAGATTGTGAGCGAGAGAGAGGCAGAGAAACGTTATATTTGAATGGTTGATAAAGAAATGAAATAGATGGGAACAAAGTCTTAAAGCCGTCGGGATGGGAGGGAGGGGTTAGGCATCAGAGAGCAGGCTGCAAGGTGACTGCAGGCCCTTTAATAACACAAGTATATTAACTCGCTTAACCACGGAGATTCAAAATGAACTCAGCTTCACTTAAGGGGCCCTGCAAACCATGAAATGCACATCAAAACATACACCTGCCAATCCCACCACCTATATCCCTCCAAGCCCGCTTCCTCCCCCTCTTCTCTTCATCCGAGCTGTCTGTCATGGTGTGGCCCGGCTAATTTGAGTTCATTGGATGGCAATAACTTCATTTAGACCTTCATCTCTTTTTGGGGTAGATGTAATGAGGATGCAGGGTGCTGCCAGTGAAAGGCCGATCCCTCAGTAATAATAACTTGGATCTTATTCTTACCCCACGCACTGCCGTGTTTATCCTCGGAGGGCTGCGTCCACATGATGAAACTCATCTATAATGTGTGATTTAATATCGCGTTGCACTCCTTTTTTTTTTTTCCTCAGAGATTTTAAACCCAAAAGAGAGGAGACGGTGGGTTAGAGTACACTGCAAAAATTCAGCCTTTAGTCTTTACTGAACTATTTTTCAAGTGTTTGTTTTTTCTGAGAATGAAAAAACAAACAAACTGAAAGCTGAGGTTATCTCACTTAAGAGCAACTTTTTTTAAAAAAATAATATGCATCAGCAACATTTTCCAGACATCACTAAAGTTATTTGCGTTTATTTTTAGAAGATTTCCAAAAATATTTAACTAAACAACATGTGCTGAACAGGTGAAATGAAATGGGAAATATTGACTCATTTGACTCTCTTAAACAACTTTTCACCTTTTTAAGAAAAAAAAATGTAAAGAAAAAATATGTGGCTAATAAATTGGTTCAAGGGCTTTCTTTTTCTTTTTTTAACAGTGTAAGTGAAGGCCTTGTCTCTAACCACCAACTAATCGATATCTCTCCAGCTCCAATGCGATATTGATTCAGGGAGGATTGTACTTTAAGGATTTCTGGAAATACCTCATTATTTCGTTGCTTTAAGTGCAAGAAAATATTTTTTCACAGTCGACCTCCTTTGATTTATTAAAATAAGACCTCATCGATGACAATACAATTCTGGAGTTGTTGTTAGTACTAATGCACAGGTTTATGAGGAGAATTGATGTTTTTTTTTTCCTCTACAGAATGAACCAGTGGGGTTTTCCAATGAAAACTCTTCACTTCTTTTTTGCAGACAAACTCTCAGTAAACTTTTAGAAGACTTTATTAAAATTCTAAAAATAAAATATCTAAATATTTATTTTCGTTTAATATTAATTTATGCATAGCAGAAACTGCAGTCACTTCCTTTTTGGATTCGTATTTGGATTGTATAATTGTTGTTTTTTTTAAATCACAACCATTTAAATGTTGTTCATAGGCGTCCTTTATGATAATGGATTATCCAGGAGGTTTTGAAATAATTAAATATATGAATATATATCTTTTGTTTTTAATGAAGTTGTATTTAGTTTGTTTACTATTAAGCTCTACTATGAAAATTAGTTTTATATAGTGTTTTTAAAATAATATTATCTAGTTTAGTTTTTATAGTATTCCATTATTTATTATAATATTTTTAATGCTGGTTATTTGTTCGGTATTATTCTAAATATAACTACTAAAGCATTTACTAATATTGAAAAAAAAAAAACAGTTGAAGTTCCTGTGAATTGTATTATTTATGATAAAATATTGGTCCAGTGTTAGACCTTTAACAACACAATTTGTTTTTAAATCGATTGGATAAAAAAGGCCTTGAAATCAACTGGTTGTAAAATGAAGAGTAAATATAGTGGATAAACTTTTTTGGAGGTAAAGAGGGACTTGTGACTGAAACTTGTGAGCAGTAAATTTACTCTCTCTTCAGCTTTTGTGAAGAAATCATGGGAGAGGTTATGTCGCACACAACAATCAGAGTCATTTCTTTGATGGCTGAGTGTGCGTCTCTTACAAAAAGACAAAAACACACACACACACAAGTGTGTAATTAAAACTGGCATTTGTCAATATGATATTTGAGACTGGACAAATTACAGAGTGCTAAATAACACACATTACTGGTTCTGAGTTTGCAGATATCCAGTCGCATTTTACAGCCTGAGAAAGGCCCCGATCACAGGCCTACCTAGAGCCCCTTCATCTTCACTGCCATTCATCAAGACAAAATGACCAATTTTCCCCAGTAAGTCGTCGGTGGCCTGTTAAACTAGGCCAATGAGCTGTGTTATACTTCCTTTCCTCCCTCCTTCATCACTGCTTGCCTAACATTGCTTCCCTGAAATCATCAGAGTATAGCCCCAAATCTTAAAAGTCAGAGCCCATTCTTCAAATGTATTGCATTTCAGAGGGTGTTTTTTTTTTACTGCAGGAGTCTTTAGGCCAGCAGAGTATCAGAGGAGGTGTAATTGAGGGGGCGGTGAGGGGATAGAGTAGCGGTCCGCTTGAAAGCTGCTATTAAAGCCAAATGGACTGAACACCGTAAAACGGCTCTGCCAACAGCTGTCCCACAATCGGAGTATTATATGCCAGGATCCTCAAGCACGCACCACGCACACATTAGGGCCACGCTGCTGATGTAGTGGCTACTTAGAAGTATTAGACAGCAACGGCGAGAAAAGAAAATACCAACGAATAACCACTAGAACATCACGGTAATATTCGTATTATATTCCTATAGGGACTTCAGCCCAGTAGTGTTTCTTGGTGATTTTGGTCTCTTAAGGCATTTTTCCTTCTCTCTACAAGCCCCGCTCTTCATATAATAACCTGGGGAATTGCAATTGTGCTGGGATAGCCGGTTTGCTTTGCATATTTCCACACATTATGGTTTAATAGTGCTTTTTCATAGGAGCCCCAAGACAGGTGAGAGCAAAGGCAGAAGAATAGCGTGTCATCCTGTATGTGTCTCTCTATATTACGTGCTTGTGAGCGCGCGCGCGAGTACAGCAGGCTCAGGATATCATTATACAAGTTTTGCAGAAGTTCATTTGTTGGGAATTGTTCCCTTAAAAACTTTTAATGGCAGGGTGTTTCTCTGCAGTTGTGCATAAGAGAAATATATATATGATGTGTTACATTTCGCACATTAGTTGATCCAGACTATTAGAATAAAGTATACATTTGCATGTTTTCTACTACCCATAAGAGGCCCGGCAACCCCACCCCCTCCCCACTCGATGCAACACCTGTGCCCGGGCTAGCGCCTTTCAGCAGCGCTGCACCTTCCTCGCCCTCCAGAATAAAAGCCCAGTCACACCCTTCCCTTAAATGTGATGTCTGCGGACCCGAGTGTTGTCTCAGTCCGAGAGTCCTTATTAGAATAGAGAAGGAGAGAGAGGGCGATTGAAGAGGAGTTGTTTCCACTGGATTAAATGGATTCTCTGCAAGTCAATGAATATGTAATGATGTCTAACGAAACCGGCCACTGAGTTCTGTGCTGCTCTGGTATACAGGCCCTGATATTAAAGACCTCTTCTGCTGGGGGAAAAACACAGTATAGAGCCGGGGCAGAGAAAAGAGGGGCAGAATAGGGGAAGGGAAGAAGGGATACAATCTTGAATGCACCTCCAAAGCTTAAGCCAGACATTCTCTCCCAGTCAATAGATGAAAAAGTATTTGCTCACGTACCCAGAGAGAGAGAGAGACAGGGAGAGAGAGAGAGAGAGAGAGAGAGAGAGAGAGAGGTTGGTTGGGTCTTTTTGAGGCAAGGGTGGGGGGTGAATTTACATTTTTTAAAAACTGCTTTGGAAATATTGTTTCTGATAAGCAGTCATGCCAATAAAGTAATTGAATTGAATTGATAGAGAGGAGGGGAGAGGGAGAGAAAGAGAGTTCCTCCACCATGATTGTTAAAGATATTTTTCCCTTAGTATACCCGATAAAACATTGATTGTTGCAGTTAGTTGACCCGTAAAATTTGGGGGTTAGTTTTCTCCTCTGAGCTGAGCATATAATTATGCAAATAGTGATCTGACAGTGATCCGCTGGAGGAGTGCTGAAGGAGAGTGTGTGTGTGTGTGTGTGTGTGTGTGTGTGTGTGAGGTGGGGGCTGTCAGAGGGGTGACATTCCAACTTTGCCTAATGCCCGGTTCCTTTGGAAAGAGTTCATCTTCTGCACGGATGGCGCGCCTATCAGAGTGGGCCGGAGCAAGCAAGCGTGACAACAACTCTCTTAAAGTAAAAATTGAAATATCAGGCTGGGGCAGCATAAGGAGGTTCCCCAACTTTATCATGTCAAGGACACCCCCCACCCCACCCAACCCACCCACTCAAAAAAAAAAAAAAAAAAAAAAAAAGACGAAAAAAAAAAAAACCTGACATTACAGCACAGACCCCCCATTTGGCAGGATTTCACCCTAAAGCTCCGCAGCCGATGTTATTTTCTGTTGCAGATATGATTCAGTGTGGAGCTGTCTGTTACCGTCTGTATACCGCCAGTTGACGACAATAGCTGGGAGAGTGAAACCTATAATCAAATCAGTCATACCTATTATATATTCACACGCTGTGCTAACTTCTAGCGAGTTAAAAAAAAAAGAGAGAGAAAGAAATCAGACTGATTTCTCATGTGGGGAATCCCTCCTTGGGGAGAACTTTTGGGAACCACCGCGAGATTTTAAACCAGCACCCCGTAGACACGAAGAGACAGATACATGTGACAAAGTGATGCATGAGTGATCAGTCTGAATACACAGGACCCATCAGAAAATCACTTTAAGATAAATGGGGTGTAGTTTCTGTTTAGACAAATGCTTAGAAACAGGAGCACGTACGCCTCCAAATTCCAGACTTGTGAAAAGTTTGCTCTGCATTGGAGTGGATGGGTGTGAATTAAAGGATATATTTTACCTAAACTTACTTTACATAACTTTTAATGTCGCCATATAATAGCTTAACAGATAGTGAACAAGTCTCAGGGCGTGAAATAATTCCTGGCCGAAAATATAATTTATTCCGCTGTGTATTAGTCGTCTGCCTTTGATGATAAGTGACTGGAGGTCATAATTTATGGCAGCACCACATCATCGCTTTGGGCAGAAGGCAGGTTATTTAATTAAACTCCGAAAATTCTCTCCATTGTAAGAATGGACATTTTCTTTCCCAACATCATAGAACTGTTAAGTTATATATATCCAAGGGAAGTTGTGAATCCATTTTTAAGACAGAAAGTTGAGTCCAGTTCACTTGTGTGTGTGTGTGTGTAAGAGAGAGAGGGAGAGAGTGTGTGTGTCGGTGTGATTGAATGCCTCTCTTTAATCAGCGGTCTGACACGGCGTGAGGGGGACTCGCCTGGTTCCACTTGTTGTTTCGGGGGTTAATGGAAAAGATTTCTAAAGATTTATTGAGGGGGCGTTTAATGACCTGATCGGTTTCACCGTGTGAAAACAAATGATGCTGTAAAACCTCGCTGAGTTGGAGTGGTGGCTGGTTGGGTGGGGGGTTCACTTTGCCAAAATTAATGACCAAAAAGAGGGGCATTACTGTTTATAGTTTGTTTTCCTTTTGACACACTTCTTACTGTCGATATGAGCAGTTTAAAGATATCGCTCAGAACAGCCTGACCTGTAGGACGTGTTTTAAAAGTTCAGCCCTTAAAACTTGCGTCTGCCACTCTCAACTTAAACTGGACACTGGAATAAAGTGAAACGAGTTGTTTGACAGTTTAGAAAGGAGACAAAAGATAGTCACGTTAGGTGGTCCTCCCTCTCGGTCAGATTTCATAGATGTCATGTGAGATGATGACACAGGTCAGTTTTCACTTGGTGCTCCACTTTCCCGTCCCGCTGCACTCACTTTACATCTCTGTCTGTCTTTACAGTCGCACCGGATTTTCTAGTTCTGGCGATTAATTTTTTCCCACACATCTCTTCTGTGCGCTATCCTTCACCGACAACCCTGTAAAAGAATAATTCTGATGTCTTGCAGGGAAAACCTGAGGAAATAAAAAGCACAACAAGACACAATAATAATAAAACAATCAACAATGAAATATGAAAATGTGTACAGTTTCAAAACCAAGATGCAAAAGTTCGTTTTATTTGCTTTTGACAGGTTTAATGGGTTAATTGCAAAAAATGAAATCAATCATGTTAAAGTAGAGTAATTATTGAGCTGCAGAAAATGTCAAATCATTTTTAAAGACAGTCGTTTAAAACCGAAATGGATCAAGGAGCACGAGAGAAACACTGAGAATATAAGAAAAATCTGTGACCTGATAGGACACTCGCGGTTTCATAAAATCAAAAGGCTTGTACTGCGATTAAAAAAAATACAGGCGTGTTTCTTAAACCAATACAACATATAAACCATCTGCAAAAAATATTGTCTTCAAGAGCAACTGGCAAAATTAGTCCCCTTTTATTTGCAGACTGTGCTTTGGATTTAGGCTGCTCTTACATCTTTAGTTCCATTCACATATGGCTTGCTGGATATTATTAAAAAAACAGTGAGCAGAGTCTTGTTTATTCCTAAGGCAACAATATACAAATTATGGAGTGAAAAATGAACTGATTGTAGCTGAAAAGCAGAAAGATGAGCAATGGTATCTTGAAATGAAACTCATCAAATCAAATAATAAGCCAACTTCTTTGCTGAAACCTGGAGAGATCTGAATCAAATTAAAAGGAAATTAGGCCTGCAACCATCAGCCACAGTTGTCTCATTACAGCAGAAAAGATAATCCACAAAAGCCTTAAACCATACACACAGTAGGCAGGAGAGGCAGGATTTCACAGTGTACAAGTTTAACAATGGTAACGATTTGAAGTTTCAAAAAAAAAGAAAAAGTATACATTTGAGAATGTGTCTAAGGTATCATAAGATTTAGTATTCGGTTTGAGTTTTTTTACTAATGTCATGACACATTAGAAATGTATTCCATTAAGCCTTGAGTGGTTTATAAAACATACGAGCCTTATGGAAAAAAATTTATCATGTTTGTGTCACATAGTCAGATTATGTGCAGCTGAGCA
This sequence comes from Lates calcarifer, assembly GCF_001640805.2. Lineage (NCBI taxonomy): Eukaryota > Metazoa > Chordata > Actinopteri > Centropomidae > Lates > Lates calcarifer. Next base: position 13,046,724 of record NC_066845.1, read on the forward strand.
GGGAGCTGACTTTGTCACTTCTAAGTAGAAGACTACTTTGGTGGAAGGAAAAAAGGGGGGAAAAAATAGATATGTTACACTTCTCTAACATCTAAGGAAATATCATTCAGGCTTAGAATAATATTGAAATCTTGGATTTCCTGACATGTGTAAGGCGATATATTGAGGCTTTATGAGTGTTGTGAGCTGACTTCTGGCTCCTGTTAAAATGAGATATCCCTCAAACCCATTTTGATGCTTGACTTTAAGTGATTTTAAATATGCTCAGTGTCCTGAATTTTCCATATTCAGCACTGGTTGTGTTTTGTTTTATTTGTTTCATCACATTCAATCATCCAGAGACATCAATTTCAAGGATATAAAACTGAAAAAAGAGATATATGTTTATAATAAACACAGAGAGGTGGACTCTCCACAGTTTTGCAAATCAAACCCAGAGATATTCTAAAGTAAACACATACAGTTATGAGAAGTATTGGCTTAATATTAAAAATCAAATAGTGTGAATGAGAGAGTGCATTCAAATTTAGCTCAAAGCTGAGAAAAAAAAAGAGATCTCCATTATCCAGCACTGCAATCCCAGAAATACATGGGTTAGAACCACATTTTACACAAAGTTGAATGAAAAAGGTCAGGATTAAAAGCTAACTGCATGTGCAGAGGAGTTAAAGAATAAAGAATAAATCATAAAAACAACACCCAAAAGAAACCAGCTAAGAGTGTGTGTTCACGCTTTCTAAAAACATTTGTGGTGGGTATGGGCTGAAAAAAAACTTAAGATGGGCATTGGCCACGCTGAAATGATAGTGAGTCTTAGCAGAAGATTTCAGACAGCATGAGCTGATTTCAGGATAAGCAGTCCAGGCTTTGGGACCAGGAGAGGGGGGAGAGGGAGAGGAGGGAGAGACTGAGCAGTGCAGACTGGAGGGCAGGCGGGGCATTAGCTCAGTTCAGGCTGATGTCAGGACAATTAGAGGTGCACCACAGCGCATTGTGCACAGCGCCTGTCAGCCTTAATCTCTGCTGCCGTGGCCCGTACCCGCAGCCAGGCCACAGCCCACGGGAAGCACTAACACTCAGGCCCATATTGCTTTGACAGTTGCGCTCATCTAGAAGTAATGCAAAACGTTACTGTGATGTATACATGGTGACCCTGTACTCTTGTCTCTTACAACAACAAGGCTATGTGTGCGCAGAGCCAGGGAGGGCTGGAAGGGAGAAATGACGCTCAAGGAGAAGAGTGAGTAGGAAAGATGGAGGATACTGAGGGAGAAAGAAAAAAATAGCAGAGAGGATCAGGGAACCATAGCCTCCCTTTCTGCATTCCCCCCCTCTGATCCCTTGACTCCCTCTCCTCTTGTTCCATGTCACTGTTGTTGGTCCTCTACAAATCTTGATGTCTGTTTTTAAGGGAGCTGCTGCGTGTGGTGACGGTGTTGGGGGTCTCTTCTGCCGCCTCGTCCTCTTTCGCCTCCAGGGCCTCACTGAAGAACCTGAAGATGGACATGAAACTCATCCAGGAAGTCAGCTCATGCCTCTCTGTGCCTACATGTAAAAAATACACACAAGACACACACGCACAAACATAAACAGGGTTTACAAAATATTTACTTGCCGTAAAAGTTGCAAGCAAAGAAAGTGCAGATGGATCATCTTACATTATTAAAAATGTAGCTCCACAGCCTTTATATCTGCTGTGGCAACATAGAAGGTGAAAATGAATGAACTCCATTAGATATGTATGTAGATAAGATGTTTAGTCTCTTAAGGCTCTCCACTCCCACAATGTATTGTATCTCTCCCTGCAAGCCAAAGGCCTTATGCATGAGAGCCATGACAGCCTATGACCTATTAGTCCAATGGGACGGCCTTAATATGTTATCCAAGTGGATACCTGATAATCAACACCACTGCACGTCCCTCTTTCCATCTCAGGCCTTCCAACAAAACTAGAGTTATGCACAATGGGCGCACTAAGTGAAACCAGTGGAGCGGTAGTCATTCATTCTAAAGGGCTGATTGAGGAAAGGCAAGACAGAAGCTGGAGAGAGGTAACTAACGAACATATCAGGTGGTCTGGCGGTGTGGGGGGAGGTGGCAGTGCTGGGTTTCCCTCTGACCTCCTCCAGGTTAGGCAGTTCCCAAGTTGGGGTCACGCTGAAGCTTGAAATCTGGTACACACGCCTCAGGTTCCTTAGGGTTAGGGTATCACAGTCCGGCTTTTTAGTTGGATAGCTTAAATTCAATGGCAGCTTCTCCTACACCAGCAAGTCCTGCTACCTCGTCTCTGCATCGGAGCATCGTTGATGAGGACAGATTATGGCTGCAGCTTCTGCCCGACTCATTTCTACTCCTGTTCACTAACCATTCAGCGCTAACAGATAATGGCTTGTTTCTGCGGCCGCTGGCTTGCAGCTCAGCTGCTTAGCAACACAACTGTAACTGGACTTGAGAAGCCATATTGAGGTGCCCTCTTGTTTTCCCAGAGGGAGAATAGGTTTGCCACGAGATGATATTAAGAGTTTCATCCCTTGATAGATGGATCTAAGAAAAATTTACATGTGTTTACAGACAGAGGGATAAGTGAATACAAGCCTGGCAGTAATGGGTTTTCTTTTTTGAATCTTTATTTGCACACTTAAGACTCTTTTTTTTTGTTGGGACCTGCATTTGTTTATAAGATAAGAACATTAAAATGGATCCTTGCAATTTCCTCAGGAGGATTAAAACAAAGGATAAGCTTGGGGTTGCCTGAAAATAACTAGTCCCAGCAGAAAAGGGTTGAAAACCATGACCCTTACGGATGAGTCAAATCAGTAGTACATTAGAGATACCTCTTTACCTCTGCTCCTTTCTTCAGTGCCTTTCTCCATCCTTCCTTACTTCCCCCCCTTCTCGTCTGTGTACATTGTATCGGCTATAAAAACCTAGACTAGAAGGCCGCAGGGATACAATTAGGGGGCACCTTAAAGGCTCTCTCACCATAGACAGGCCTCTGATGACCACTGCACTGACCCCATGTTTATTAGATTGACCCCTGCCTGGACGCATTAATGGAGATGGCGTGCGTACACCTGTGGGTGTGTATGTTTGTGTGTATGACTGTAAGACCGAGGGTAAGTGTGGGGTCTTGGGCTGAGAGTGGATTTGGGTTCAGTTGCCAGTGGTGTGTTTGGTTTGTGTGTAATTTGTGTGCACGAGTATGTAAGGGGGGTTCTCGATCACTCTGAGATAAGGGACTGCGCTGTGTGCTATATAGCAAACCAGACTGCAGTCGGTGCCTTGGGTCAAATTTACTGGCCTGGCAATCATGGGAGTCAATAACCCGGCACTCTGAGTGACTCTGCTACCTGTGTAGGGCTCAACATAACACCCATCCCTGGAAAACAAAGACACAGCCCTCTCACACCTCTAATCTATCATTTATATCCAATTTGAGGCACTGTGATCTTTTTCCACCTCCTCCTCCTCCATGTCCCTCTTCTCATCGGTCTCTCCCTCACTAGTGTTTTTACTTCTGTTTTGTCCTTTTTTTCCTCTCCTGCAGAAGCAATCAATGGTGCAGCGCTCTCTCGTTCACCCTGAACTGGCGGTGAACTCCTGCGGAACGCCGCCAGCCTCTCCACCCTATCCCATCGCAGTTCGGGGTCACCAGGGGGGCGTCTCTGTGCCAATATGCAGATGAGACTGTGCCCCTCCAGTGACTCTGGTGTTAAGATCCACCCCTCTATATGGTGGAGGCTTTGAGATGAAGTCCAATCCCCCCACCCCACACACACACACACACACACACACACACACACACACACACACACACACACACACACACACACACACACCCCACCCAGACAACACTCACACACAGAGACATAAACCCACTCTCACATTGGCTTAAATAGGCCTTTAACAGCTTTCGTCCTCTCTTCCTTTAATAGCCAAAGTGTGTCGAACCTAATGGATGTTGTCAAAGCTGAGATGTGACCACTGATTTAGAGGAGGAACCCCTATGACCAGGCTTCACTAGCCACTAAAGATGGGGAGAGAAGGAGAGAAGGAGAGAGAGAGAGAGAGAGAGAGAGAGAGAGAGAGAGAGAGAGAGAGAATTACCTCAGCTATGCCACAAATCAAAGTAATATCTTTAAAAGATGTGGGGATCGATGAGGTGTCATCTGGCTGTATCTCGTGTGTAAAGTGAACGCATAAACAGCCAATGAGTTCTACTTTATCCTCAGTTTTAGTTGCTGGCTGAAAAAGTTTTTCAGCTGATAAGCAGATTTTTAACATTTTTTTTTATGGCCAATTGATTTCATGTATTGTTAAAACAGGATATAACAGGCAAACAGCTCCTCCATTTTCAGGATTTTAATTATAACTTGTATCTTGTATTTAATTGATCAAACTTTGACAATAAAATACCTTGTATATTTATGTGTGCTTTCTTGCATTAACTATGAATCAATTAAGTTGCATGCGCTAATTTTAACAGGTTTATTGTAATTGCATTAATCCAATAAAGTTTACTGTAAATGCAATAATGTCCTCATTTATTGTAAATGCAATAATGATGTTACTGTGAGCTCCATAACATTGGGTATTGTCAAGGGAAATACAGCGAAAATTTCTCCTTACTTTAACAATGTGTTTATAATTAGCATTAGGCAATGGTAGGCTTAACAGACATTATTACTGGAAGTAGAATGATGACTGCGATAACCTTCCATGATGATGTTTCACTATAATGCAGGGAACACCAGGTATAGGAACAAGGTCTGTGGTGAAAGCCGTGCTCTTTGCTCAGGTCATGGCAGAGTTTCAGTCCGTGCCCTGTGTTTGACCATTCTAGGCGTGTTGTCTGAGCCTGGTGAGGCTGCCTCATTATGTGACAGGCAGAGGAGAGTATTTGATCCTGGATATTTAGCCTCCTCCTCTCTGTCACAGCCACTGGAGCCCTCTCAAGGTAATTGACTGACTGTTTGATCTCCCTCTGACTCTACACTGCTACAAGACGCTGACACACACACACACACACACACACACAGTAACACATTCATCGCTCGCAAGGGTCTACCCCTGGATGGCACACACTCACACATACATTCACTCACCAATGTAGCACATACCCGCTGTACCCTCCCCCACAACACCAAGAAATCCAAGACATGCACACACAGAGAGATCCACACACACACACCGTTGTTATCATTTGTGTGCAGTGAGGTGAGGGAACAGAGGAGGAGAGTTTTGAGCTGTTAAAAAGGAAACAAGGAAACTCCTCCATAGCTATGGGCCATGCTTTCTTCCCTCTGCACCAAACGCTGCATGCTGTTACAAATGGTAATCGGCTCTGATTGTCACAAATTTCAAAACAAACGCTAGGTGACTGAAAAGCCAAAGTGACGCCCCGAGTGATACTCCGACAGAAAGCCCGAATCAAAGCATGCCGACTATAATTAGGTTCCATCTGGGCTACATTATTTAAAGCCGCACCAGTTAATTGCTTGTGTACAAATGGCCTATTTTATTTGAATCAAACTCTTTTTTTGTGATTCATAATTACATTGATATGAAGGGGGCCATATCTCTTTACCTCATTTATAATATAAATACATATTCAAATTATTAAGAGGACTTTGAGGCAAGGGAAATGTAAAGTGATGATACTTTACTATGTGTGAATTTAATTTCTTTAAACAATTATGGGTGTTTAATCAAATATACTGACATTTGGGTTAAACATTTAATGAGCTTCAATTAAAAAAGGAGATGAACAATGATATAATCATGAAGTGAAAATTACAAAAACATAATACCTAACAGGACTGATACTCATGATATTATTGTATGCAGAAGCAAACATTTTCTCATTTCCTCTTGTCAAAGTTTTCATCAAAAATCTAACACAAACAGTGCATTTTCTTATCGATTTCCTATCGACCGTAACCTGAGCTTTTGTTTTATCTCCATGTGAGGCAGAGCATTGCGTCGTGGTGCGGGCCCTGGTTGGCTGTAACCTTAGCCGGGCTGCTGTTTGTGGAAACTATCTGTTGCATAGATCTGCGGTGGGGAATCGCTATCTGTATCCTGGTTGTCAGATGATCGGATTTCCGCCCCTGACGCTCTCTGATATTAGATGATCTTCTGTGGTGTGTGTGAGTGTATGTGCACAGTGTGTGTGCAGATACTGTGTGCTTGTGTTAGTTCCTATGTGTCTGGTTATCCATATGAGATGCATGGGTGCGTACAGTCAGTTATGCTTGTTGTCATGTTGCTTGCCGACATGAGTAAAGGTCAAGGATGTCATTTTGTCCCATGTGGCTGTCTGTCTGAAGGGGGCAGGACATGTTGCCACTGGAGACGAGGTCAAAGAGAGCCCAGGCAGGTGACAGGCAGTCAGCCATACTGCCAGAGCAACTCTGTCCTCTGTAACAAAACATGGAGATGTTGTCCTCAGTCAAAAAGCTAATTAAATCTAAATTGACTCCCCCTCCCCACCACCACCCCTCAATTTCCACTAAGGGTGAAGACATCCACGTCAAAGCCACAGACAGCATAACACAGGTATAATCAGACTTTGTTTATGCTATGCTATGTGTCTTCATTTTTTAATAAAATCAACACTGTACTAAAGCTTCACACATCTACCGGAGCACAAGAGACACACATGCATCACACAAGGAAAAAAAAAAAAAAAAAAACAAACAGAAAAATTACTCAAAACAGAGCTCATTTCATCAAACCAGTAATACCACTGCTGCTCCTTGAATGTAATTCATTTTTAATGCTTGTCGGTAAGTGGGGTCTGCTTTCCCCCACATCTCCCTCGTACTGCTTTTAATTACTTTGCTTATTATTGTGTGTTGTTGTTAGACAAAAACAAGGCAGAACTCATTACACATCCAGAGATGAGGAACCTGAATCACTAGCTACAGGGGCCGCTGAGGGGACTCTGTATTTACTTAGAATAAAATACAAACAGAATAGGGACACAGAGAAACAAAATCAAGCGAAAACCCTGAGAGGGGGAGAATATCGCATTAACTTGTTCAAATCATCAGCCAACGTAAGCTACTTTACATTCCATAAAATATTTCGAGGAAGAGTAAAACTTATGGCAACAAAGACTCCACACAAAAGACTGTGGCACTGTTCTTCTTTCTACTTCTTTCTCCTTCAGTTCCCTCCCTTCATCTATCCTTCCCCACTTGCCGCCTCCCTACCCAGACACTGAGACTGCGCTGAGTGCTTTTTTATTTTAACGTGAATGAGTGGCCTTGGCCGTCATAAAGGACCCTCGCTTTTATAGACTTGGAGCGGAGTATTTACAAGATAACCCCAGTCCAAGGACAGCACAGGCTATTTGATACCAGTGTCAGACTCTCCCCTGTTCTCCTCAGTAAAAATCGAAAGCCCAAACATACCCTCGCCTCTGACAGCACCTCTCAATGTCAGTTGTTTTACTGAAATGGGATGAGACACTTTGGAATAAGAGGAGAGACAGCTGTGTGTGGCATTCAACAAACACATTGGTTGCATCTTTTCTCATTTACTTTTTACACTGGAATGATAATGACATCAAAATACTAGAGATACAAATGTTTTTAAAAAGTGCATTCAAATATTAAAATTCAAGATTTAAGTTAGCACTCTATATACATACAGCAAGTGATAACAAGTTACTCTTTTGTAAGGACAAGGCAGGACATTAAATTCACATATAGAGACAGAATGACTATAAAACTGTTTTAATAAGACTGCACAAATTGTGCTGTCTTGATTATCAGGATTAAAATAATAAAATTTTAATTACTATTTTAGACATGACTAAAAAGAAAAGAAACAAACCAAGAAAAAAATCTCTGGAGTTAATGACAAAATTACATAGAATACATTATTTAGTTAAGAGGGAGCTTTTGAGATTATAGTCTGAGCACACTGTTTGCTCATAGCTAACAAATCTGTTTGACTACACCAAGAAACATATAATTGTGAGAATGTCTTTGTAATAGAAAGAAATTAGGGTAGCTTTGGAAAACAAAACACTGTCACTTCAATTATCAGATACACACATTAACACAAATTCCGCAGTTCATTTCCCTATAAGCAAATTCCCAACTTGCTTCTAGTGACAGACCCATGCTTCACCATTATGGAGAACAAATGTTCACTCTGGCTTGTCCAAGATTCACTGGCAGTTTTTGTTTCAAAAATGCACAAGATCTGTGCATGTACCTGTTGATTCAGTGTGTGCATGTGACAGAGGGAGACATAGAAGGAGAGAGATTGAGTGACTGAGTGTGCGTACACATGTATGTGTATGGAGGGGCCTTGTTGGGAGTGCCACCCAGACATTAGCACTGTAAACAGTGCAGGCCTCCTTCCCTGTCCAGGGCTTTTGTTCCATCTGCACCACCATTGGTCGGAACTTAAATGGCAAACACTCGGGGGCTGCTAGCTCGCCTGACACGGTTTTGTTTTTGGCCTATTGAGCGGCAATGGAGAGCTTCTGTTTCTATGCCCAGGCACAATGTGTCTCAAAAGCAGCATGGCTGAAAAGAGAGGCCCCCACAAAGACTGTCCATTAGTGGAGGTACTGCATGCATGTGTATATGTGCACTTGCATAGGCACAGGCGCATGCACGCACACTGACACACACACACACACACACACACACACACATCATGGTGCCTGGGCAAGGGTCAGGACAGACAACCTTGCCAAAGACATTGGTGGAGATGGAGCATGCGCACATGGGTATGCCCATGCACACACTAGCACACACACACATATATAACCAAATCTGAGCCAAACTGCAGGCTCACTACACTACTTCACTATACTACACTCGCTCCTCACTCACATAAACACACAACCTCTGCTCCACTTCAACACAATGAGGTCTGGTGCACACACATGCATGCACGCACTCTTGCACCTCCCTAGCACCTTCAGGACAATACCAGGCATAGAAACACACACACACTCTCCAACAATATCAGACATACACACATCACTCAGTCACAAAAGAGGTAGAGAAGGAGGAGAGGGGGAGGAGAGGCCCCTTTGCACCTGTAAACCTGTAAGAAAGACAGGCCACATTCAGAATCAGTGGTCAAAGAATAGACAGCCTTGAGTGTGAGAACTTAAATACAGCCCTCCTTCACTAACCAAGTTGTCTAAGCTTTATCGAAGAATAGAGCATACACTGCAGTATGGTGAGGGAATGTATAGTACATGGAAAAATATTTTTTTACCTTTTTCTTTGCCTAACTGGCTGTAAATGTTTGTGCAGCACTACACTTACTTTTTTCATGCTTAGAAAGAGAAAATGTCTTGCTGCGCGTTCTTCACAATGCAGAGGCTTATGTCTGGTAATAAAAAGCATGAAGCAGCCCTATACCAACAGTAGTCTTGACCAGCACTTAATCCAAAGATCTCATCAGCATTACAAGCCAAAGAGAGCTGAGCAATGGATGTAAATGATCAGTATTGTGCGCAACAATATGTTACTTGTGTACAACAACTAAGGCTGAGAAAACATGTCTCCGCTAGCGCAAAGCAGTTGCCTTTGGACCTTAGGACACAAAAAGGAACACGACTGCAAATGATCAAACTGGTGGAACTGCTCAGATTCCTGAACTGAAGGAATACACAATACATGGGTACATTCTTAGATGAGATGACGTGCAAGCAAGCTCTCTGCTTTTACCCCAACAGATTTCAGAAACAATTTAAACACTGCTGTTAAGCATATCTCAGGTGTAGTGGGCACATACACATACAACACACAATGCAAACGCATACTTCAAAATATATCACAGGCCACCTGAGAACAATGTGCAGTGGAATATGTGATATACTAGACTGTATGATTTGCACACAGTTTTGAGTCTACTGAGAGAGAAATGTAAAATCTAAATATAACAACAGAGTGTTCTATAAGAGCCTCGTTGTCTTTATTGTCTCAAATAGATGCATGTACATACACCTGGCATGCATGTATAGAGCTACTTGTCAAATGACCTTTTGATCCTATGTATTGTAATACATACACGGTTGGGGGTAGGGGGGTGAAAATAAAAAAACAGAGGATAGAGGACGAGAGGGTAGGACAGATGTGGAGGACAGGAGAGGAGAGGAGAGGACAGGAAAGGAGAGGAGAGGGGTCATGTGGGGGAGGAGCAGGCCAGGGGTGGAGATAGCAGAGAGTGGGTGTTGAGGGCGGGGCAGGTCTGAAATAGATCACTTAAGGGAACAAAGTGTAATTAATGGGTCGCCACAGATAAGAGCGCTCTGGCCCTATCTGGGAATGTGCTAATGGAGTTGACACACACTCAACAAGATCAGTGGACAACCCCTCTTTATGTGTGTGTGTACATATCTGCAGTGTGTGCATGCACATGCATGGGTGTGTGTGTCTTTTAAGGACACAGTGGATAAACTGTGGGACAAGACTGCTAAGGTGACAGGTTAACATGGTTTCCCCCATGACAAAGATCTACCATTCCTACAATCAGAGAAAACTCAGAAGGAAACACACACATACAAACACACACACACACATAACGTTTCTCCCAATACACACAACTAATATCTATGTGAGTCAGCCCTAACACACGTAGACATCCCACCTCACATCAAAACATGAGTGATGTTATTACACTTGGAGAGCCGGCACGCCTTCAGTTGCAGGGATGTGGTTGTTTACGGAGAGATGGAGGGGGAGGAAGCCGCCTGGTCAAGAGAGGGTCAGACCTGAAGTGTTCTAAGAGAAGCAAGCTGACACAAACCTCTCCTCAAACTTCCTGCCTGCGTGTGTCCCTGCGTCAAGGGAACCTGGCTGGAGCCAAGGGGCCTGTGCCTGTGGATAATCTCTGTGTGCATGTGTCTTGGGTTTGGAGCCTGGCCGGGGAGGTCGGGGGAGGGTTTGCAGGCGCCCACGTGCGCTGGGACAGTGAGATGGCCTGTGATGGACAAGGCAAGACAAGGAGGATTTCCCCTGTTTGTCTGAGAGAGCGGAGCTGCCGCGTCACATACACAGAGGGAGAAGTCTGTCTCCGGGATGGATTTCTTGTGTGAATGTGCGTGGCATGAGGCGAGTAGGTCAGGCATCTGGTTGGTTTTGTGTGTGTGTATGTGTGTGTGTGTGTGTGTGCGTGTGCCTCTTTCAGGGTCACAGACCCTGCGGCCATCTACTTCAGTCTGGTTTAGTCAGACAAGCCAAGGCCACATTAACACACTACATGACTTAATAATATAGAGACGCTTGGCTTGGCGCAGCAAATACAAGGCTCAGAGTGGTGAATAATCAAAAAAAACAAACACACATCTTACATCTTTATGGAAATGAACTATTTAATGCCATTACAGTCACCTTGACAAGTCAATAAATATCAAATGAAGTAAGTGTAACAGTCCTTAAACACAAGGGCATGACCTCGACAATAGCAAGCTGTGCACGGAGCTCTAGGTGAATCTTAAATCTTGCATTGTGCTGTTAAATGTGTCCACAGCAGCCTGAAAAAGTGTGTCTAGTTTGTGTGTGAATGTATGATGTAGCATCAGGGGGTTAAATGGAGAGGGACGAGACTCCAATCTGTCAGGACAAGGGAAGAACAGCTTCAAAGACTCAAGATCAACCCCTCTCTCGCTCACACACAAACACACACTGACGGACAGTCCATTGCTCCCAGCATATCTCTACTTTGTCCTTGGACTGTCTGAATACCACTGGAGGCGAGCATGATTTGAGAGAGCAAGTGGGAACAAGAGAGAGGGAGACAGAGAGAAGGGAAGAAAGAGGAAAATGATAGAGGGAAGGAGAGGGAGAGAAAAGAGGCGCCCCTCAATGACATCTAAAGAGATAACTCACTCTCCAGAGCTTCTTTTCTCTTGCTATCACTTTCCAGGCAGCGCTCCTACCACATAAGGCCTGAAGTGTGAGTGTGTGTGTATTAACTCTGTGTGTGTGCATGTGTGTGTATGAATGAGTGACAGTAGTGTACGTGGGAATACAGTGTACGTGAAGGTGAAAAAGATTTTTGAATCTCAATGAGATGATCAAAAGCGCTATCAAGAACAATGACATGCATACTGAAGACAGCACATTGTACACACTCACAAGAAAAATACGTTCTGCTTGGTCAGACATCATGATCATTGTCAGTGTTTATATATAAAACTATAATTAACAAAGCAGAGATGTATTTAGACTGGTTTGCATATTTGTTTGCATGTAACATCAGTGTAAAGCTGAAAGATAAAGCTGAAACTCGACAATACATAGTGTGTGCTGTATATTCTGTATATTTATGTCAGAGTCATTTTGCTGTGAATCTGCACTCAGATGGCTGCTTAAGAAATGATGTACAGAACACAACACAAACAACAGCTGGCTTGTCTCTTGATTGAAAGTTAACTTTGGGAAAACAAAGCATCAGGCCACCGGCAGGTCACAACATTGTTGAAAACACCCAGACAAAACAGCAGGAAAACACAAAGTGGCGCGATGCTGCCACTGTTGTTGGAAATGCTCCCTTTTGTAGGCACAGACAACTGTAGGGAAGAGTTAACCTTTTGATAAGCTGCTTCGAGCCCCAGCTGTATGCATTTTTCATCGAAATGTGTGAGTCAGAAAGAGAATAATTATCTCCTCTCGCTCTGTGGAGAGGCGAGGGGTTGCAGCCCCCAGTCTGGTCTTCATAAATGAACTAAGTTCTGAAACGAAGAGCACAGAGAAAAACTAAGCTATACTAATTCATAACCTAAAAATAAAGGGAATGTACACAGTATAACTTCACACATACACACACCCTAATATTCTTTGCATTCCAGCATGGAATTAATTTTAATACAACTCTGACAAGAAAACTAACCCATAAACCTGTAAGTCTGCATTCAGGTCAGCAATAGTACTATAAACTATAAACCACTGGGCAATGTTTCTGTCTCTAATGCACCTTCAGGCTGTATTTCGTCTGCACACCTGTACCTGTAGCAATCACCTACTCCAGCTGAGCCGTGTATGTCTTTGACGCAGTGTTATTGTTGGGTTGAACATGGCCCAATAGTCCTTGCACTGGAAGACTTTCCCAATCAGTACAAGAACAAACATGTATGCACAAACACACACAGAGACACACAAGTTGAGCCTGCCAAACAGGGCAAGGTCACTGATCCCTGCTTCAGAGTGGCCACGATCACCTCTAGAGGAGACACAATCTACACCCACCCTGGCACAGTCACACATTTACACAGAGACACATAGAGAAAAAAACAAAAAAAATAAATAAAAAAACAGAGCACCCACCCCGACTGAGCTTAAGACCTTTATCTGACAGCATCAGCTAACACCAGATACACACACAGTCCTGCCCTGACCTTGCAGCACTTCAAGATTAATCAAAATTGTAGCTGGGATCAGAGGTGTGGGTACAACGGGCAGAGAGTCATTCATTTTGTGCATGTGTGTGTATTTTTCTATATGTGTCTGTGTGTGTATTTGCGTGGTGGGGTGGATGAGACAGACTCAGAGATTGAGGGAGGGGAGGTCAGGGGAGGCACTCACCCTCTCAATCCTACTCTATTGACTTGTGAGCAGGGAGACCGCGCCGAGCGGTCAACGGCAAATAGAATAAACTGATCAATAACCTCGCACTTGTCAGGAGGGACGAAGGCACCTCTAAAAAACATTCAGGAGACCAACTTGAACTATGCAGGAGGGGAACATTGATCAAATCGTGGAGAGCTTTGCCAGCTTGATCACCCAGTTTTGTCCTTTATCTGTGACACGTATGGAACGCTACTTCTCAAAAACAGTGCAGGAGAGGGCTTAGAAAGGGGGGGCAGTGAGAGGAGATGTCATGGCATTTCAACAATGGAAAGCCATAACCAAGTAGCAAATTCAAACATTTAAAAGAAACAGTTGGAGAATCCTCAAAAGCAAACAATGAAAAAAACTGACTGAGTGTACGCGTGTGTTGAAGATGGATGCTTGTTAAGACAGATGTTGGAGAGAGGGGAAAGACAGAGGCATGAGGTAAAAAAAAAAAAAAAAAGTCAGCAGGAATGGGGAGACTGAGAGAAAGGGAAAGGAAACTCTGAGTGAGAGCGGCAGAAACAGAAGTGCGGGAAGGAAGAAAGGAGAGGAGAAAAACTACCCTCTGTCATAATTTAAACGAGCCGTAGTCTCCCAACGCTCTGTTTACAATGTATAATTTATGCCTCCCAGTTCAAACACAGCTTTATCTGCACTCAGCTGCTAAGTGATATGATTTCACTTTTTATAGCAGCCCCCCACCCGTCCAATCCACCACCACCCCCAGTCCCTCTGTAATGCAGGCTGGTGTGATTCTGCACGCCTCATGCACTGACTTTCAACTGTACAGCCCCCCAAGGGCTAAAGTAGCATATTAAACCCCTCCCTAACCCCATCCTCTTCCTTCCCTTAAGCAAAACCACAGCCCTAGACACACACTTAAGCACATGCATTTCTTGCGTGCATGTACACACACTCACAGACATGCATACCCTATGTGCTGCAAAAGGAGAGGGCTGCCTCATATTTTACAGCAGTTAAAGTTTCTTTCTGTATTTATTGCTGTGTTGGTGAGCGGTAATGTCCCATTTCACAGCAGCACACTCTGACCTCTGATCAGAGCCTCTCTCATGACCCCACGGCTCTGACTGAGTGGCACTAATATGCCACTTAGGTTACTTCGGTGTAATGGTATTTTTCATGTGTCCCCTCCACACTTATCCAGCAGTGCACACATACACACACAGATATATAGATATTGTATTGAATATCAAACTGGGGGGACAATCTGGATAATGTTTGAGGTCCTAATACAGAAAGTGGATGTCAAGAGATACACCCTATAATAAAGACTTAATGGGTTTCCACAGTGTCCACCATGGTGATCAGTGCACTGATGGGTCCAAGGGTCAAGGTGAGCATTCATTAATAGTAATTAATATTCATTTCTGGTAGTCATTAACAGAATTAGTAATCTTTGTGAGTCATGTCAAGGTATTTCAAGATGTGACAAAATTGTAATTGTTGTACAAATGTAGCTTTATGTTGATGATTTGAATCATGATTTCAAACAAAATTAAAGAAAAAAAACTTCTTAGTTCACATGTGTGGTGATTTTGTGCCTCATATAGTATCAAATGGCAACATTCTTATGAAGTCATGTTATGAACTCTGGTCCAGTCTCATTACATTATTATGTACAGATCAATTTATCTGACTTCAACAGAGTATTAGCCCTCTGCTTTTTCTTTTTCTCTGAACCTTGCTCTTCTTCTTTCCCACCATTTCATCTATTCATCATGCCGCTCCCTTCTCCCTTCCTCCAGCATCCCTCTTTTTACTTATTCTCTGCCATCTCCTCCCCTCTTCTTTCTCAGCTATCTGCCTACATAGTGTTTGCGCTAGCAGAAAATTCCCACTTTATCTCTGGGGAAAACTGCGTTTTTCTCTGCTCCCCTCGTCTCTCGTTCTTCTCTTGTATGTTTTCCATGCTGGCAAAGCTTCCTCTTCCTGCATGCAGCAGGGAGTGTGCTCCGTCTGCAGCTGTCCCATAAGGGACCTTACAGTGTGATGTTACAATCCCCCCATCCAGCGGGTTCCTCTCTCTATCTTCCTCTCTCTCTGGCTGCTCTTTTCTCTCTCTACAAGACGTTCATGCCCTCTTTTTTTCCCCCAGTCTCTAACTACTTTATACTCCTCTCCCTCACTTACTTTCTTAATCTGTTTATCTGACTCTTACCCCTCTGACACTTTCCACCTTACGTGCACTCTTGCTCATTCTCACTCGCTCTCCCTCTCTCTACCCCCACCGACACAGACACACTTAAAATTAGGCCTTTTTCCTGTTTACTTTTCTTTTTCCTGTATTCTTTACTGGAATTGACTGTCTTAGTCTCTAAAAAAGTGCAAATCCTGAACATTTTGTCAAAACAAGAAAAAAGAAAGAATTCAACTTCACAATTAACTGAAGTCTGCAATGGAAGTCTTTATCATCCACCTTACAGTCTCCACAGTTCATTTTTCTTGAGACATGTTCAATATGACACTCTTTGGGGTTTTTTTGATTCTCATCGAACAGTACATGAAGCCTGGAGCCCAGTTAAGTCTGGAGCTCCAAGACTCCAGTCCCTAGCTGTTAGCATACAGCCCAAAGGAGGTCTCCAGGGAGGTGGCTGTTGTGTGTGTGCTGCAGTCCAAATGTGACTTGCCAGCCAACAGACCACGGTCCCTTGCCATATGGCTTGGGGCTGTCCTGCTCTGGTGTTCCTGTAGGGGCAAACTAGGATGGCACCATGCCCTGTGACACACATAGTGGTAAAGAAGGAAAACCCCAAAACACAGTCAAGCAAGACAACTTGCACTGCAGATGTGCATAGTTGCATAAAAATGGGGGCTCTCATTCACAAAAAAAGCCTTTCATAAACTCCTGGGGGTTTCTCTTATTGACTTATTGAATGAATATTGACATTAGTGTAAAATGGAATGCAACTGAGCGCCACAAAGTCGACAAGTAGCACAGTTTAAAATAAACCTACGTCTCTTCCCTTAACCAAACCATCCATTCTGCCAAAGGACAACCAGCAGGAAATGAGCCAGACCCTATAAATGGTACAGTATACAATTTTGCAGTGCATTGCAGTTTATAGGAAATATCTGAGAGGCATATAAGCATAACTTCTTAAACTCTAGCAGAGCGGAAACTCCCTTTGGGATTCTCATGTTAATGCTATGCACATGTTTATTCTGAGACATTGCATGTTTTAATATATATTTTTCTTTCTTCTTGATAAAAATGGAAGGACAAGAAACATAGGTAAAAGAAATCAGGCTAATAGGACAACAGTTAACAGTTTAACAATAAAATTAAAATCCACTACACTATTTATGTCTAAATTAGAGAAACAGAGAATTGGCAGTGTCTTCATATCACCATTAAAATGTGGTCTGTTTTAAGCCTCTCATTACCCATATCTCCCTGTAAACAAGCATGTCACTATGAAGAAATCTGGAATTGGCCACTTAAAAGTGAAAGCTACAGATGGGAACACAGCTTGGCTAAGCCACTCGTGTAGTGATGCCTATACATACACGCATTTACAGGAAAATACTGTGTGTACTGCTGGGACTTCTAAAGATATAAACAGAGTTTAAAAGGTTGAGGGAGATTTTCAGTTTGTTGAAATGCAGAGCAATATCTTGACTAGAAAAGATGAGGTGCTGTGTGGGTGAGATTCCCTTGACCTGCCATCTATGGACAAGGTCTCCAGTTAATTAAGTTTCTTGTACATCCAACTGCATGGCTTTTATGTTTGCAGTTCTTTTTGGAGATTAACATGGATGCCTCTAAATCCACCTCACAATTTCATTTCATTCAACAGGATTTCTTTTCTCTTTTCTAAAGGTTCATATCAGCAATGTGATATGGGGGCGGGGGGCGGTTTGTGGGTTTGTGCATGTGTATCTCTGTTCTTTTCAGTATGCATTTTGTGACTTGTCTGTGCTGAAGCGACAGATAAAGAGAGAAAGAGAGTGAGTTCTTTTTAGTGTGCATTCTGGCATGTGTATGTGAAAGAGAGGTGTTAAAACTGAAACACAGAGAATGGGATTTGGGTTAAAGCTAATTCACCTCTCTAAATATTGCTCTTGGCTGGAGATGGCACATTTGCCCATGTTCTCACGTGGACAGAGATGAGCAGAGACACAAAATGTCAGAACCTGATGCTAAAACCGAGACCTGAGAGTGAAGATCAAGCTGACTGTCTTTGACAAGTCCAGGTAACACAATCCTTCTGTGTAAATGATGAGGAGAGGGAGCATATAGTATAAGTATGTTGGTAACACACACTTTTGCCTGGGAAATGCAGATAAATATACATTCAAACACACACACACACACAGACATGCACACAGACACATGCACACACACGTCTAATGAGTGATTGGTACAGGATGTTTGTTTGGGTGGAACTTGAACCTGTCTGTGCCCCAAGGCCACAGTCAAACAGGTGTTGGTGTGCACACAGACACATACACACAAGTAAGAACACCTGGACACCTGGGCTGGGCTGCACAGCACTGTCAGACTCACAGGAGCTGTCACACACTCCAGGATGAAAGTGACCCTAGAGCTGAGGGGGGCACACCTGTGCCATGGGAGGCCCCCTGTCTGTCGAGGACCCTCTCATAAAAACACTCTGTCACAGTGACAAAGTTGTAGGTGTTTAATTGGCACTTAAACTCGCTCACTGCTAATAAGGGTACTAATAACATCTCTCAGAGCCATCTAAACAAAGGGACAAAAGAGGCTGAAAAGAGGGATACAGTAATACAGAGACAGTAAATTTAGCATCATGTTCTGAATGAAGATTGCTGCAAATATTATAGTTGTATGTATGAAGTAGCTGCCTCGCTAGCTAACTTGTTCCAGGCTGTTGGCCACAGTTTTGGTAATACTGTCTAAGTCTGGGTGTCTTCACAGGGCAGTACAGTGAGCAGCTTTGCACTTTACGCAGCTATGAGCAATCATCAAAGCCAGCCACATGTATACATGAGAGCTGAGGTTCCAGTGTTCCTTGCTTGGTTGCCTGGCTTGGGGGTAGAGTGTGTGTATGTGTGTGCGTGTGTGTTTCAAAGGATCAGGGCATTGTTTGATCATTGCCCAGTATTGTTCAGTCCAGCCATTAAAGGGCACTTTTACCTGTGTGCTTAATGAACAATGATGAGAGAGCAGAGAAAGATGGAGAGAGACAGACAGACAAGAGACGCAGACAGCCACAAAATCAAAAGAGATACACAGAGTTACAGAGACTGAGTGAGACAGACAGAGATATACTAAGGGAGTTTGACACGCAGCCACATCAATAGACACAAACAATGCAACAGCATAACGGGGAAGCTACAAACCCAGGCTGGGTAGTTCAGATAGATGTGGTGGGGGGAAGGGAGGAGGGAGGGCAGTGGGCTTGTGGGTCCTGTCCTGCCCTCGACCTGCGAATGCTGGCACACCCTGTCCTGCTGCTGGCTAAATAAAGAGCCCCAGGGTGGGCCGGGCTGGGCGGCAGGAGAAACAGACACAGAGTCGGCATTACCCAGCTAATCTCATTAGGGAGGCAGCCCTGCCAAGCTGCCAGAGGTCAGCCAGAGTGCCACGTCACTCACCGCACCTTTGGCACTCCCTGTGACCCCAAGGCAGGTTTGGGCTGAGACTCATAGCCAGCTGCGTTGGGGTTGTTGGTAAAGGTGGGCAGTAGGCAGTAAAGCTAAGAAGAGCGGGTAAACCAGATCAGCAGAGTTTAGAGTCAGTGTAGCTTAGAGACTGGGGAGTGTCTGCATGCAGTACTTTCAGATAGAGGTAGCGAAGGGGAGGGAAACCAGAGAGTGGATAAAAGAAAAACAAGAATGAGACAAATATAGTGAAAAGATATAGAGCAAATGAGAGAGAGAGGCAGAAGCAGAGGGAGAAAGAGATAAAGACAGAGTAAAAGCAAGAGAGGGAAAAAGAGATGGAGAAAGAGCAGAGAGGATGGATAAGCAGCTTCCTCCTCTGCAGCTTGGTTTAATATATTTACAGCGGATTGCATCAGGGTGCTGTAGTTAAAAGGGCCATCGCCATCCAACAGGGTCATCTGTAGTGTGATGTGCCTCTCATAAAGAGGATGTGTGTCACATCGCATACACACACATGCACGCGCACACAGCCACACAGACAATAAATTAATGTACCCACAGAGACACAAATACAAGCATACGCAAGTGTGGGTATACATGCACACACGGTCAAATCTCTTCAGAGCAAAATACACAAAGCCAGCAGAGTGTCATAAACCCTTGCAAGTTCTTTCTCATGGAGCATACCCCTCCTACCTTCCTATCTCTCTTTCACTCCTTCCCTCCCTCTGTGAGCACAGTCGAGAGCTGATATGACGGTACTTTTAGCTCTTGCTCCCTGTGCTGGGTTGACATTCAGCAACACGGGCAAAGGTAGGAGTTTAAAGCCATGGAGCACCTCAGTCCTGTCAACACCTTGGCTGCATGCTGCTTCCCAGACAGGGTCAGACACATTGGCTAACGTTACAACATCACCAGCACTGCCCAATGTGGACAGAGCCATGGCCATCATCCTTGTTCCAGCTTAACTCCACTGAGAAAAACATCTATCTTGGGCTTTTAGCTCTCTTTGTAATCTTTAATTGGTGGTCCAGGCTGACTTATATTTAAAATGAAAACAAAATTTGCTGAAATATCATACATTCATAGATTAAGCACCATCATGTGTATACACTATACATGCCTATTGCATTGTGGCTCAGGAGGTAGAGTGGGTTGCCCACTAATCGGAAAGTCAGTGGTTTGATCCATGTACTAAAGTTTCCTTGGGCAAGATACTGAACCCTAAATTGCCCCTGATGTATCACTGGTGTGTGAATGGGTGTGTGTGTTAGAACACTTCATATGTATATGAACAAGTGCTGTATGAATGTGTGTGTGAATGGGTGAATATCAGTAGTGTAAAGCGCTTTGAGTGGTCGGTATGACTAGAAAAGTGCTAAATGTGTGCAGTCCATGTAACATGCTAACTTCCAGTCTTGTTAATGAATATTTAGCGATTGCATTTACATCCTCTTCAAAAGTTGAAACTCAGAAGAATTCGCATTGCCTCACATTAAGTCCCAAGTTCTGGCTTTAACTTTAGTTGTTAGATAGACAAATATTATTTGCTCAGTCTCAAACATAGAGAGACACCTTCTCATGACCCCTAAATGTCAGGAGAGAATAAGGAAGGTGAGGGTTATGGGGGCCAGAATAGCATGACCACTGGCACTGGCTACTATGGACTGAGCTCAGCTGTTTAACACCCCAATCTCATTATTGTAACTCCTGATACTCAGGAAATACAGTGGCTGAAAGAGAGGGATAGAGAGAAAGGGAGAGTGAAAGAAAGCCAAGGGCAACATAGAAAGTAGAGGTTGTCAAGGCTAAAGCTGCTGGTTTGTGTCTGTGATGACTAAAACAGAGACTTACAGTCTTTTGGCTGGGACTTCCATCATTAGCCACTAGCCAGTGCCAGTTGACATACTTAGTGGTTTTAAAAATGAAGTGAGAAAAGGGAAATTAACCCAATCGCCTTTTCTACTCAGGGGACACATTTTCAGAGCTGTCTTAGTTAGCTCAGCTTTGTAAAATTCATGATGGCTGGCTGGCTAGCCCATCTAGGTGACTACTATCATAGTTGTTTGACTGACAGCGTGCAGCAGTGTGACTCCCTGGCTAGCTAGCTGACTAGCTGGCCGGCTGCCTAGCTGGGTGGCTGGTTGGTGTGTTGGCTGCTGTCTGGATAATAGCAGAGAGTTTATGTTATTGTTGAGCTCTACTCGACACCCTGAGTGTGTTTAGACGTGCCCTATAAACTGTGCATAAGAGCATCCACTGCATATCAAGGCCCTCATCCAAAACCCTCCTAAAAAAGGCAGAGATGGAGTCCGGGTGAAGGGGGAGCCAGCTAACTAGAGAGTGAAGGGCGCTGAAGGAAAGGTTGAGAGTTCACAGCTGAGTTCAGACGGGCCCTGCACTGCTTTGGGCCCCCAGCCAAGGCCGAGATTGGGATAAGCTCCTGATGGTTCCACTGTGAAATGGGATCAGAGGAGGGACAGAGGGAGGGATGGAGGGATGGGAGGAGGGCTTAGGGGGGGCAACTGTATGAATAGGCCAGAGTTGGCGTTGAGATTTGAAATTGTTTAACAAGCTGGTGTTGGAATATGCTGCCGGGAGCAGAGCTGACTGAATTGCAGCTGTACAGGGAGGGAACATGCTTGGAGGAATTTCTCTTCCCTCTAAAGTATAAAAATTGCTGGAATAGTGCGACTTGATTAGACTCCTAAAGAACCACATGACCTATGACAGAGGAAATTATCTTCAGAGCATCAAAGAGAGAAATAAAAATGAATCCATCTGGACAAACCACATGATGCAACTCTCCTTTCTGTTGTATAACTGATAAAAAAGAAAGGTTGCGCAGTCATATGTAGAATGGCCGAGTAGCTGAGGTAAACACTGAAAGTAAAAAGTTTAGGTGCAGTATGCCAAAGTGCCTGAAAACCTATTCCACGGCAGGTGCAAGAGTTTCCTAACTAAAAGCTGATCAAGCTAACCTTACAGTTACCTCAGTGTAAATGCTCCACAGTTGACTAAGAGTGGGAGTGCCCTTATCCTCACAGCAGGGGAGAGAAAGAAACAGAGGAAGAGAAAGAGGGGGGTGTGGAGATAAAGAAAGAGTCTTTAGGAAAGCGAGGCTCTTCTGACTAATTTTGGAGGGGTGAACAGTACAGAGTTCGGATTCATGCCAGAGCACGATTTGCCATGAAAGCTCATGCTGCACTTCAGCAAATATTAACAAGAATAGGAGGCACATGCAAAATATAACTGGGTTAGCGATAGGGTTATTAATTAACTACTTAGTGACTTCTGCTTTTAGAGATATGGTATGTATGGTCAGCTAAAACAAGTGAGTGAGAAAATGCTTCCTATTCTTTTAAACATGCAATGAAATTAACAGACTTTAAAATTTTGACTGAAAGCTGTTCTGATGACATGCTTAAATATATCAAACATAAATCTATCTGGAAGACACTGTATTCTTATAACCCCAGATACATTTTAAATGCACGTTCTCATTACCTATCTTTTTTGTATGACGTGTGTGCATGTACTACATGTGCATCTCTCAATGCCACTGTGCTTGTCTACATTCTGGGAACTCATTACCAGGAAAATCAATGCATGACATTGCTTTATAGCGGACGGCTTCTCATCAACCTAAGGACCTCATTCTATCTCCTCTCATTTCTGGCTGAGCACAGAGACCAAAACATATGAACACAGACACAAACACACAAATCAATAAACTCAGTGTATACAGAGGGCACAATCATTCTTACGAGTATGATCAAACACAGCTGAAAATGTGTAAAGGCTTTATTTGAATGTGTCTGTGGAGTGTGTTTGTGTTAGAGAGATGTAGACAATATAAACAGCTGTGTGTGTCTGTGAGCTTGCACGAGGCAGCATGTGCATTAGCTTGTATGTAAGCATGTTTGTGTGCATATATGTATTTTGCGCTTGTGAGTGTCAGCGTAAAGCATCTTTCTGTATGTGTGTTGTGCGTGCGTATGTGTGAGAGTGTGTTTGCAGGCAGGCGTGTCTGATGAAGATATCAGAGTTAGCAGAGCCAGGGCAAGATTGGAATGTTGAGGAGGACTGGGGGGCTCAACAGGCAGAAAAGAGGATGCTGTATGCCTGAAATGTGCACACCCATACTCACACACACATCCTCAAACACACCCCTCCGCCTCTCTGTCATGGCCTCTGCTCCTACTGTATGTGTGGCACGCAGCATGCTTTAAAGGCAGAACTACGAGGCACAACACTGTCTGCCTGGGGAATTCTCTACTTCTACATCACTCTCTTCTCCTTTGCACACCTCTCGCTGCCTTGCTCCCCCGCTCTCTCCCCTAACTCTGACTCTACGAAAACCCAGAAAGAACTTTTGCTTGCACAGCCTTCCCACAAAAACGACTCTCACCCTCCCTCTCTCTCTTTCTCTCCCTCTTGTAGGCAACAAGCAGAGGAGACGGCAAACCCGTGCTCAAAAGTGATCAATTTTTAATTTCTCACCACTTTTTCATGTTGTGTCAGAGAGAGAGATGTCAGCAAACAGGAGCCCTGGGGAGGCTAGAGTAAGGAGGAAGAGGGGGGTGGTAGTGGATGCAGGAAGTGCAGGTGAGGAGAGCAAAGATGAGCAGAAGATAGAAGGGAGGAGAATAATTGAGGAAAATATGAAAAAAAACCTGACTAATATTACACAATCACATTGAGTGAGGATGCTCAACTACATGCATTATGTGCCTTTTACATGTGATCACTATTGAGCTTATTTCTAGTAATACACTATTAAAATTTGTTGAGTTTTTCCGCTGTTGTGTTTGTGCCACAAGCTGGCTAAGCTGGC
Organism: Lates calcarifer; assembly: GCF_001640805.2. Taxonomy (NCBI): domain Eukaryota; kingdom Metazoa; phylum Chordata; class Actinopteri; family Centropomidae; genus Lates; species Lates calcarifer. The sequence continues at coordinate 13,070,763 of NC_066845.1, forward strand.
TGGCTTGCTGTTTGGCTCTTGCTAGTGACATGGGTGGTGAAAACGAGCAGAAAATCTAACTGTTCCATATCAAGGAATATTTTTACTGCTGCTAATGTGACTTAAATACCTTGTTCCACAGCTGAGTGGGCTAGCACCTGCTGCAAGCAGCAGCTAGCCTATTACAGCTCAGTACAGAGCTGTCGCTAATTTTCTGATTCAATTAGCATGCCTCAGAGCTTTCCAGTCTAATTGCAAACTACTTCACAGTTACCTCTCTGATTAATCGCTGCCCATCTGCGAACCATTGCACGCAGAACTTGGTGGAACAAATTTGTGTATTCTCAAGTATCAGCTGCACAACCCTGAGCTGTTGAATAGGCTTCAATCTCATATGGTCATTGAAAGGCCCTGATACCTGACCTGTGTGCCCTGATCTGCTAGGAGTGTGCATTTTCAAGAACCAAGGGTCACATCCCAGTGTTCTGCAAATGTTGCTAGAAGGCTATCACAGCATCAGTAAACACAGTGACACTGGCTCCTGCTGCTTACAACATAAAGAAGATAGGTTGGAGGCTGTGTGAAGAATGTGTCTGTGTGTGTTTTACGTGCAAGTACAAAACAGAAAAGCTATGGATCATATGTTATAGTGGATGAAGAATTTGCACCATACTCCCTAAACTGAAAGGTCAGAGAAAAGAAGCCTCCTTCGCCACTGAAATATCATCATTCATTCTGATACATTTTATATTATAAGGCCTGCTTCTTACACATTTCAAATTAAAAATGCTACCTCAAAGGCCAGCTAAGTACTAATATATTCCTAATTATGATATTGACTTATGTTAGTCCCATTGCTGTAGGCTTTCATTGTTGTCAACATATATACAACCAACAATGAAATCTCACTTGCCCAACGATCCAACACCCCTAACCTTCACCGAGGACTTGTACACCACTAACCTTGTTGGCCTTAAAACCTCCCAGCAGATCAGTAACACATCTCATTAGCCTACTGTTGTTTAACCTTAAAGATTCTATGAATATTACTGCATGCATTGGGGATAGTATTTGGTAAATGGAACAAAAACATTACAAAAAACAGAACAGAGGGAAAACAAGCCAATTCCTTGCTAAGCAATTTAAACAAATGTGTTTAATAAAATCCAAAATAAATGTCAAGTTTTTTTTTTTTTTTTTACCTCAACTATTTAAGTTGTGATACCAACTGTAACAATATATATATATATAATATAATTCTGGCTGTCCATAAAACCTCCAGCCTCCAATTCCTCAAACCTATTTGAGGAATTTATTGCCTATATCATATCATTCACCCTGTTCTGGACCAAATTTTGAAGCCGTACACCTGCATCTCTGGTAGCCCTCCGGCGTTTTTAGTGGATCAACACTGACTGACTGTTGTTGGCCTGGTACTCCATGTTCCCTAACGTCCCCCAAATGAAGAACTCAGGACAGTGTAGTCTAGACCTGGAGGCCGTAACCCTCCTGGAGACACATCAGGAGACCCCTCACCTCTCCCACCAAACCAGATCAATAGCTCTGTGTTGTCTGGGCTGTTGGCCAGTGTTTACTTGTGTTGACCTCTGGAGCTCATGAAGAACAGCATAGGACAGATGACAGCAGAAATAGAGTAAAGCATCATGGTGGAGAAGATGAGGGCAGACAGTGGACAAGCTGTGGAGAGAGGGGCAGAGATACTGCTATCAAAGAGGAAAGGAGCAGCGTCAGAGAAGAGAAAAGAGAAGGGTAGAGAGAACATGAGGAGAGGGCAATAAGGAGAGCTCAAGAGAAAATGAGTACACCAATATCAAAGAGAACAGAGTGGAGCAGAGGTGAGTGGAGAGCTTTGACAATGAGAGAGAAGAGTGCAGAAAGATGGTTAAAGGAGTGTAGCTTGGGTCAGAGGTAAGGCTGAGGTATCTCAGGTTATCATATCAGTCAGTCAGCTAGAGACTTCCAGCTATCATAGTGAGGGCATGTTGCTCTCAATCCCACACAATCCTCTTCTCTGTTCTCCAACCCAGCCCTATTGACAAATCTAAAACCAAGGTCACAGCAGTGTTTACACAGCCTTTAGCCCAAATTACATCATCCAAACTCTGGCCCGCTGGATGCATCACACTGTCACTGAGAGTAAATGACCTGGCAGGCTGCCGTACTGCTGAAAGAGGAGAAACAGAGAAAAAGAGAGGGAACGAGAAAGAGAGACAACGAGGGGAGGTGTGTGTGTGTGTGTGCGTGTGTGTATGTGTGGGGGGTGGAGTCAGATGAAGAGGATAAAGTCTGATTTAAAAAATGAAATGGCACAAGAGCTTGGCATGTAGAAACTTATCAGGGTGTTCAATTTGTGTCCCCACAAAATAAAAATTCAATGTCCCCAAAACACACATACACAACAATATTGTCATACTGTCTGTGGCAGTGTTTTCGCCGTATGAGTCCACACACCAAACAACAAGGGAGCATAATGCATATTGTTGCTGGCTCCCGATAATGATGCATAACCCGGTGGCTGCACAGGAATATAATACCAATATGTCAGGTCTCTGATTTGGCCACAATTTGCATGGTTATAATAGCTTATCGACTGGCTCAAGGTTGAGCAGGGCCAGGCGGCTTCACTGTAATGACTGGCCGTGTGCCTCCGACAGTTTATTTCAAGCTTCTGTGGCTCAGTCACCCGGTCCCCTATCTCGTCAATACCCAATCTTGATCCCACTATCTGCATCCTGACAAAGTCTGCACAAACACGTCTGGCCCCCCTCCACACTGCCAGCAACCTCACCTCCACCCCCCCAGCCCCCACCAGCCCAGTGTTTTTTATTCTTTACATTATTCCTGTATCATACAAGTATTTCCCATGGAGATCAATACAGGTGCAATTCATTAGGCCCCCCAAAAGCTGCTTGTCTGCAAGCGTTTGCTTGTATAAGAGCTATCGACCCTCCCTGAGTTGGCCTGGCGCCCACCTCGTTCAATGTCTTTGCAGCAGCACAACAGGCAAGCTCCAGAAGCACAGCCAAAATTATTGAAATTAAAATTATGGATTGAGTTTGAAACAAAGAAAAATAGGCTATGATATGACCTCTAAAAACATGATTTGTATTTAAAGAACAAATGGACGTACATTAGAATTGTATTTTTTGTATTATTTTGTATTTTTTTAAGCAAGATTTTAAATTTACACAGAGAAATTTCCAAAAATGAGAAGTTGTCTTAATCAACTATTTACTTATCATTCCTTTAGTATAACATCAACTTTGGGACAATGCTTCCAGAACTACATGCAGTAATAGGAGCTCATCAATTAATTGTCAAATAGAATATTATTTTATTCCAAAACTGCTGATTAAGCTAGTCAATTGCCCAGTATAAAATATGCCATATGTAGGCCAGTTACAGTTTGACATATACTAGAAATATATTGTGTTTTGCTTAATTTTAGGGTTTTGTAAATTTTAAATCACATGCAATACTGGTTAGTTGTGATGAGATTTTAGTGAAGTAATTATTGTCAAACTATATACAACAATATGTTAAATTTAAACATTACAAACAGATAAGTAACTAAAATGATTGTTAGTTGCAGCACTGGCATGTATTATGTGAGACAGGACTTCTGCCAAACAAGATACTGAATTTAAAAGTATTTTCCATTGACATAAAAAGCTTTACTGTGTAATTTTTGTGTACACAATATCAGGTATAAGGAAAACATACAAACACAAAGTCCTTGTTTGGAGCTGGAAGCAGTGAAATTCCAATATGAAGCTTTTCATCAGCTGAAATTTGATATGGAAACCTAAACATTTCAATTAATTTATCAATTTTTTTTAGAGAGGAAATAAAAAAAAGATTAGAATTGAGGCATGTAAACAGAGGAGGGACATAAGCAAAGGTTAATCAAGAGTGTACCAAAAAAGATAGAAAGATGGATAACAGTAAAGAAGTAAGGAAAAGGACAGAATAACTGCTGTCAGGCAACGACTGACTTTACAGAGAACTCCATGCGTTAGTCACTGGAAGTCCTTTCCTTCCCAACAGACTACAACACTTGACAGCGTGATTGCTCCAACACTAACATTCTCTGAGTCAGTGTCAAGGGCATCGCCTTGTAGGGGAAGAAGGTCATACAACAAGAGAAACCCGACAGTCCTGCTCAGTGTGCCTTCCACTTTGAGAGATGTTGGTCTTCATAAAATAAAACTGACTGCCTCTTCATTTGTAAAACATAAACTGTTCAAAACTTTCTTGGACAAAGTTTGTTCTGCATTGTATTACTAAACTTTTCTCTAGAATCCCATTCTGTTGAAAATGTCTATGCAGATGTTATAAACAAAATATTTAAATCAAAGTAAATTAAAGCTGCGAGCAGCGTTGAACGGGCCCTCGCACCCGGCGTCCGTCGGGGGAGCGGCGACCGCGGGACCCCGGCAACCGCGGGGTCAACGCAGGTCGCAGGGCACACGCTGGCGTAACAGTTCACACTTCCCAGATGTAAAAATTTTAAATAAAAGCTTTTATGCTAATTATTTTCTGTGATAATATTATTCAGAGCTCATCATCTGTGACAGATCATGGCTCTATTGACTGTAACCTCCCTGTGGCAGCTTCTCACAGACACAATCAACTCCTCTTCCCCTCCCCCCTCAAACACACACAGACACACACACACAGAGACCCCCTTCCAAAAACCCATCAAAGAGTAATACAATGGCTCCATCTGTAGGATAAAGTAGAGAGTCGCAACAGGAAGTTACCCCAAAATCTGAGGTTTCAAACAGGAAGTTGGGTTTCCGAACTTTGACGGGCCAGAACCGGCACACGCTTCGACCCAAACTCACAATTTTCGGAGCCAGTCTTCCAAAAATCCTTAAGTCTGTCCTGACAACATTTGAAGTGAATCTGGTCACCCGTCTAGAAACTGGACATCACACTATAAAATATGTCATTTCCTGCTATAAATAGGTGGTGCTACAACAATTGTATGAATATTGACATATGGATGTGTGCAGATAGGTACCATTAACAATCCTGTAAAGTTTGATGCAGTTTGGACAAAGTATGGCCGAAATATAGCAAATTTAAAGCAACTTCCTGTTTTGTGGCGAGTGATTGAACTTTGAGGGGCCATAACTTCCACGCCCTTCAATGAAAAGTCCGAAACTTTTGCAATTTAACTTCGTCTATGTCTTAAGAACAAATTATCAAATTTTGAAGTCAATCGGATAATGCGTCTAGGACTAGTTCGCGTTCAAGCGACCCCTGGAAATGGCCAAAAACACACAATTTTTTCACCTTCCGGTCAAAATAAAAATACTTTCTGTTGGGTTTAGAATATGGCTCCAAGAGACTTTTTGGTGCGTCATGGGATGTTACATATGTGTGCAGATTTTCAGATTTTTAGGCGCAACGGGCTTGAGGGGCTGTTCCGTTAAAAATGTAGGTGGCGCTACCGAGGCCATTTTGCCACACCCATGCTCAAGACCCCTAAATTCTTAAATTTTTCGCCGTGCCTGACGCGTCTGCAAATTTTCAGGAGTTTTGACGCATTTTAAGGCCCTCAAAAAGGCGATCAAAGAGGCGGAAAAAGAAGAAAAAAAATAATAATAATAATAATTAAAGCTGCGAGCAGCGTTGAACGGGCCCTCGCACCCGGCGCCCGTCGGGGGAGCGGCGACCGCGGGACCCCGGCAACCGCGGGGTCAACGCAGGTCGCAGGGCACACGCTGGCGTAACAGTTCACACTTCCGAGATGTAAAAATTTAAAATAAAAGCTTTTACGCTAATTATTTTCTGTGATAATATTTTTCAGAGCTCATCATCTGTGACAGCTCTTGGCTCTCCTGACTGTAACCTCTCTGTGGCAGCTTCTCACAGACTCAATCAACTCCTCTTCCCCTCCCCCCTCAAACACAAACACAAACACAAACACACACACACACACAGATACCCCCTCCCAAAAGGAGATAAAACTCAGTTTTAACTTGAGTTTACAAGCTTTGAGCTTTGAGCAAAAGCATTTTTTTGCAAGTTCTGTTATTGGGTGCATATATAAATCATTTATGCTTAAACAAGGCTTATAATGAAGTTATTTGAACAGTGAATATCTCATCTGCCTAAAGTCAGGGCGAAGCCACTAACCAGCTGTAGGGATGGGTATCATTAGGATTTTATCTTTATCCATACAGACCCCTATCAGTCCAGCTCAGACTGTTACTGGTTTAAGAGAGTGAAGTTTATAGCAATTTGCAAAATTTGGAGATTAGTGACAAACTAACCAGTTAGACTACATACAGACAAGCTTTCATTTTAGCTGTTAGTAACAGTTTGCCATGAGCTTAACCAGCGTGCTGTGCTTCGTGTTAAACATGTCATGAGACTGTGGACAACGCTGAAAATATTACTTTACTAACTACTGGCCCAACAGGCGCTTTTACAAAGAAAAGGTAAAGGCCAGCAGCTTTTACTTTTCAATGCACTTGTCGTCAACTTGAGTGGCTTATATTCAGCTGGTTCACCTCGACGCCGGTGGATGTAGACGTGCACTTTTCCTGTCGCCGTACACTGTGTAACATGAAAATATCAGCCGACCCCTTGTGAAATTTCCTAACTGATCAAAACCAAACTGTAAAGACTTTGGTCAAGGGGAGACATATGGTAAGATTACATGAATTCAAAATAACCTACAATTCCTTCAAATTAATTTGAAGCCAGTTTAATTTTTTGAGCCAGCTTTGACATCTGCAGATATGAGTTTCTGAAGAGGGGCCTGCTGAGGTTAGATGTGCTGAATAATATCCATTTTCATATCAGAAAAAACACTGCATTAAACATTGTCTTAGCTCACTGAGCTGAGGTCAACAGGTAATATAACCAACCTGTGAGGTGGCTCACCCCCGTAAGATAAACACATAAATGATCCCTGATAGAACCGATAATTAAAGGCACATCAGTGACAGGGAATGCTATTAAAACTAAACTATAAACTGGTGACATTAACTGCAAAAGAAGATTTTTATTGATACATTTCAGGTAGAATTTAGTTTTCAATAAGGAAAATGCTGTAAGAAACCTGAATTTGTTGCAACAAATTTAAAATAAAAGCTTTTATGCTAATTATTTTCTGTGATAATATTTTTCAGAGCTCATCATCTGTGACAGCTCTTGGCTCTCCTGACTGTAACCTCCCTGTGGCAGCTTCTCACAGACTCAATCAACTCCTCTTCCCCTCCCCCCTCAAACACACACACACAGACACACACACACACAGACCCCCTTCCAAAAACCCATCAAAGAGTAATACAATGGCTCCATCTGTAGGATAAAGTAGAGAGTCGCAACAGGAAGTTACCCCAAAATCTGAGGTTTCAAACAGGAAGTTGGGTTTCCGAACTTTGACGGGCCAGAACCGGCACACGCTTCGACCCAAACTCACAATTTTCGGAGGACTTCTTCCAAAAATTGTCAAGGAGGGGCTGACAACATTTGAAGTGAATCTGGTCACCCGTCTAGAAACTGGACATCACACTATAAAATATGTCATTTCCTGCTATAAATAGGTGGCGCTACAACAATTGTATGAATATTGACATATGGATGTGTGCAGATAGGTACCATTAACAATCCTGTAAAGTTTGATGCAGTTTGGACAAAGTATGGCCGAAATATAGCAAAAATAAAGCAACTTCCTGTTTCGTGGCGAGTAATCGAACTTTGAGGGGCCATAACTTCCACGCCCTTCAACAAAAACTCAAAATCTGCCGCAATTTAACATCGTCTATGTCTTAAGAACATACTATTAAGTTTTGAAGTCAATGGGATAATGCGTCTAGGACTAGTTCGCGTTCAAGCGACCCCTGGAAATGGCCAAAAACACACAATTTTTTCACCTTCCGGTCAAAATAAAAATACTTTCTGTTGGGTTTAGAATATGGCTCCAAGAGACTTTTTGGTGCGTCATGGGATGTTACATATGTGTGCAGATTTTCAGATTTTTAGGCGCAACGGGCTTGAGGGGCTGTTCCGTTTAAAAATGTAGGTGGCGCTACCGAGGGCATTTTACCACGCCCATGCTCAAGACCCCTAAATTATTAAATTTTTCGCCGTGCCTGACGCGTCTGCAAATTTTGGTAAGTTTTCACGCATGTTAAGGCCCTCAAAAAGCCGATCTAAGAGGCGGAAAAAGAAGAAAAAAAATAATAATAATAATAATAATAATAATAATAATAATAATAAACAGACCGAAAACAAGAGGGTCCTTGCAACTCGTTGCATGGCCCCGTTGGGCCCACGCAACTCGTTGCTCGGGCCCTAATAATAATAATAATAATAATAATAAACAGACCGAAAACAAGAGGGTCCTTGCAACTCGTTGCATGGCCCCGTTGGGCCCACGCAACTCGTTGCTCGGGCCCTAATTAAAGCTGCGAGCAGCGTTGAACGGGCCCTCGCACCCGGCGCCCGTCGGGGGAGCGGCGACCGCGGGACCCCGGCAACCGCGGGGTCAACGCAGGTCGCAGGGCACACGCTGGCGTAACAGTTCACACTTCCGAGATGTAAAAATTTTAAATAAAAGCTTTTACGCTAATTATTTTCTGTGATAATATTTTTCAGAGCTCATCATCTGTGACAGCTCTTGGCTCTCTTGACTGTAACCTCCCTGTGGCAGCTTCTCACAGACTCAATCAACTCCTCTTCCCCTCCCCCCTCAAACACAAACACAAACACACACACACACACACACACACACACACACAGATACCCCCTCCCAAAAGGAGATAAAACTCAGTTTTAACTTGAGTTTACAAGCTTTGAGCTTTGAGCAAAAGCATTTTTTTAAGTTCTGTTATTGGGTGCATATATAAATCATTTATGCTTAAACAAGGCTTATAATGAAGTTATTTGAACAGTGAATATCTCATCTGCCTAAAGTCAGGGCGAAGCCACTAACCAGCTGTAGGGATGGGTATCATTAGGATTTTATCTTTATCCATACAGACCCCTATCAGTCCAGCTCAGACTGTTACTGGTTTAAGAGAGTGAAGTTTATAGCAATTTGCAAAATTTGGAGATTAGTGACAAACTAACCAGTTAGACTACATACAGACAAGCTTTCATTTTAGCTGTTAGTAACAGTTTGCCATGAGCTTAACCAGCGTGCTGTGCTTCCTGTTAAACATGTTATGAGACTGTGGACAAGGCTGAAAATATTACTTTACTAACTACTTGCCGAACAGGCGCTTTGACAAAGAAAAGGTAAAGGCCAGCAGCTTTTACTTTTCAATGCACTTGTCGTCAACTTGAGTGGCTTATATTCAGCTGGTTCACCTCGACGCCCGTGGACCTAGTGCACTTTTCCTGTCGCCGTACACTGAGTAACACGAAAAAATCAGCTGACCCCGTGTGAAATTTCCTAACTGATCAAAACCAAACTGTAAAGACAGCATCAATCCACGCTCAGCTTTGGTCAAGGGGAGACATATGGGAGAAGATGAGTAGAGAGATGGAAAGAAACAGAAAGGGTGATGGAGAAAGATTACATGAATTCAAAATAACCTACAATTCCTTAAAATTAATTTGAAGCCAGTTTAATTTTTTGAGCCAGCTTTGACATCTGCAGATATGAGTTTCTGAAGAGGGGCCTGCTGAGGTTAGATGTGCTGAATAATATCCATTTTCATATCAGAAAAAACACTGCATTAAACATTGTCTTAGCTCACTGAGCTGAGGTCAACAGGTAATATAACCAACCTGTGAGGTGGCTCACCCCCGTAAGATAAACACATAAATGATCCCTGATAGAACCGATAATTAAAGGCACATCAGTGACAGGGAATGCTATTAAAACTAAACTATAAACTGGTGACATTAACTGCAAAAGAAGATTTTTATTGATACATTTCAGGTAGAATTTAGTTTTCAATAAGGAAAATGCTGTAAGAAACCTGAATTTGTTGCAACAAATTTAAAATAAAAGCTTTTATGCTAATTATTTTCTGTGATAATATTTTTCAGAGCTCATCATCTGTGACAGCTCTTGGCTCTCCTGACTGTAACCTCCCTGTGGCAGCTTCTCACAGACTCAATCAACTCCTCTTCCCCTCCCCCCTCAAACACACACACACAGACACACACACACAGAGACCCCCTTCCAAAAACCCATCAAAGAGTAATACAATGGCTCCATCTGTAGGATAAAGTAGAGAGTCGCAACAGGAAGTTACCCCAAAATCTGAGGTTTCAAACAGGAAGTTGGGTTTCCGAACTTTGACGGGCCAGAACCGGCACACGCTTCGACCCAAACTCACAATTTTCGGAGGACTTCTTCCAAAAATTGTCAAGGAGGGGCTGACAACATTTGAAGTGAATCTGGTCACCCGTCTAGAAACTGGACATCACACTATAAAATATGTCATTTCCTGCTATAAATAGGTGGCGCTACAACAATTGTATGAATATTGACATATGGATGTGTGCAGATAGGTACCATTAACAATCCTGTAAAGTTTGATGCAGTTTGGACAAAGTATGGCCGAAATATAGCAAAAATAAAGCAACTTCCTGTTTCGTGGCGAGTAATCGAACTTTGAGGGGCCATAACTTCCACGCCCTTCAACAAAAACTCAAAATCTGCCGCAATTTAACATCGTCTATGTCTTAAGAACATACTATTAAGTTTTGAAGTCAATGGGATAATGCGTCTAGGACTAGTTCGCGTTCAAGCGACCCCTGGAAATGGCCAAAAACACACAATTTTTTCACCTTCCGGTCAAAATAAAAATACTTTCTGTTGGGTTTAGAATATGGCTCCAAGAGACTTTTTGGTGCGTCATGGGATGTTACATATGTGTGCAGATTTTCAGATTTTTAGGCGCAACGGGCTTGAGGGGCTGTTCCGTTTAAAAATGTAGGTGGCGCTACCGAGGGCATTTTACCACGCCCATGCTCAAGACCCCTAAATTATTAAATTTTTCGCCGTGCCTGACGCGTCTGCAAATTTTGGTAAGTTTTCACGCATGTTAAGGCCCTCAAAAAGCCGATCTAAGAGGCGGAAAAAGAAGAAAAAAAATAATAATAATAATAATAATAATAATAATAATTAAAGCTGCGAGCAGCGTTGAACGGGCCCTCGCACCCGGCGCCCGTCGGGGGAGCGGCGACCGCGGGACCCCGGCAACCGCGGGGTCAACGCAGGTCGCAGGGCACACGCTGGCGTAACAGTTCACACTTCCCAGATGTAAAAATTTAAAATAAAAGCTTTTATGCTAATTATTTTCTGTGATAATATTTTTCAGAGCTCATCATCTGTGACAGCTCTTGGCTCTCCTGACTGTAACCTCCCTGTGGCAGCTTCTCACAGACTCAATTAACTCCTCTTCCCCTCCCCCCTCAAACACAAACACAAACACACCCACACAAACACAGAGAGAGATACCCCCTCCCAAAAGGAGATAAAACTCAGTTTTAACTTGAGTTTACAAGCTTTGAGCTTTGAGCAAAAGCATTTTTTTAAGTTCTGTTATTGGGTGCATATATAAATCATTTATGCTTAAACAAGGCTTATAATGAACTTATTTGAATAGTGAATTTCTCATCTGCCTAAAGTCAGGGCGAAGCCACTAACCAGCTGTAGGGATGGGTATCATTAGGATTTTATCTTTATCCATACAGACCCCTATCAGTCCAGCTCAGACTGTTACTGGTTTAAGAGAGTGAAGTTTATAGCAATTTGCAAAATTTGGAGATTAGTGACAAACTAACCAGTTAGACTACATACAGACAAGCTTTCATTTTAGCTGTTAGTAACAGTTTGCCATGAGCTTAACCAGCGTGCTGTGCTTCCTGTTAAACATGTCATGAGACTGTGGACAACGCTGAAAATATTACTTTACTAACTACTGGCTGAACAGGCGCTTTGACAAAGAAAAGGTAAAGGCCAGCAGCTTTTACTTTTCAATGCACTTGTCGTCAACTTGAGTGGCTTATATTCAGCTGGTTCACCTCGACGCCGGTGGATGTAGACATGCACTTTTCCTGTTGCCGTACACTGAGTAACACGAAAAAATCAGCTGACCCCTTGTGAAATTTCCTAACTGATCAAAACCAAACTGTAAAGACAGCATCAATCCACGCTCAGCTTTGGTCAAGGGGAGACATATGGTAAGATTACATGAATTCATGTAATCTTCTTTGAGGCTACAATTTCAGACTTAACTTAGTCATTCACTAGTGTCTTGGCAGCGTTTATGGGGTTTTTAGACAGGTCTCTCACTGGTTTTCTTTCCAGGGTCATTGAAATCTTTGGCTTCCTACCTCTGCCAGGCTTGTTCTGCACAGTGTGGCTCTCCTTGAATTTCTCGGTGACGCTTCTCATTTGAGTTCTTGACGCTTGGAAATGCTGTGATAACTTTGTATATCCTTCTCCTGCTTCCTGAGCATCGACAATTCTTTTCTTCAAGTCTACAGTGATTTCCTTAGTTTTTGGCATGATGCTTTCTCAAGTGACAGCTCAAATCTTAACTGAAGTTTTTATCCCGCGTGTAAAGCAGCTCTTGGCTCTCCTGACTGTAACCTCTCTGTGGCAGCTTCTCACAGACTCAATCAACTCCTCTTCCCCTCCCCCCTCAAACACAAACACAAACACACACACACACACACACACACACACACAGAGACCCCTCTCCAAAAATCCATCAAAGAGTAATACAATGGCTCCATCTATAGGATAAAGTAGAGAGTCGCAACAGGAAGTTACCCCAAAATCTGAGGTTTCAAACAGGAAGTTGGGTTTCTGAACTTTGACGGGCCAGAACAGGCACACGCTTCGACCAAAACTCACAATTTTCGGAGGACGTCTTCCAAAAATCGTCAAGGAGGGGCTGACAACATTTGAAGTGAATCTGGTCACCCGTCTAGAAACTGGACATCACACTATAAAATATGTCATTTCCTGCTATAAATAGGTGGTGCTACAACAATTGTATGAATATTGACATATGGATGTGTGCAGATAGGTACCATTAACAATCCTGTAAAGTTTGATGCAGTTTGGACAAAGTATGGCCGAAATATAGCAAATTTAAAGCAACTTCCTGTTTTGTGGCGAGTGATCGAACTTTGAGGGGCCATAACTTCCACGCCCTTCAATGAAAAGTCCGAAACTTTTGCAATTTAACTTCGTCTATGTCTTAAGAACAAATTATCAAATTTTGAAGTCAATCGGATAATGCGTCTAGGACTAGTTCACGTTCAAGCGACCCCTGGAAATGGCCAAAAACACACAATTTTTTCACCTTCCGGTCAAAATAAAAATACTTTCTGTTGGGTTTAGAATATGGCTCCAAGAGACTTTTTGGTGCGTCATGGGATGTTACATATGTGTGCAGATTTTCAGATTTTTAGGTGCAACGGGCTTGAGGGGCTGTTCCGTTAAAAATGTAGGTGGCGCTACCGAGGCCATTTTGCCACACCCATGCTCAAGACCCCTAAATTCTTAAATTTTTCGCCGTGCCTGATGCGTCTGCAAATTTTCAGGAGTTTTGACGCATTTTAAGGCCCTCAAAAAGGCGATCAAAGAGGCGGAAAAAGAAGAAAAAAAATAATAATAATAATAATAATAAACCGAACGAAAACAAGAGGGTCCTTGCAACTCGTTGCATGGCCCCGTTGGGCCCACGCAACTCGTTGCTCGGGCCCTAATAATAATAAACAGACCGAAAACAAGAGGGTCCTTGCAACTCGTTGCATGGCCCCGTTGGGCCCACGCAACTCGTTGCTCGGGCCCTAATTAAAGCTGCGAGCAGCGTTGAACGGGCCCTCGCACCCGGCGCCCGTCGGGGGAGCGGCGACCGCGGGACCCCGGCAACCGCGGGGTCAACGCAGGTCGCAGGGCACACGCTGGCATAACAGTTCACACTTCCCAGATGTAAAAATTTAAAATAAAAGCTTTTACGCTAATTATTTTCTGTGATAATATTTTTCAGAGCTCATCATCTGTGACAGCTCATGGCTCTCTTGACTGTAACCTCCCTGTGGCAGCTTCTCACAGACTCAATCAACTCCTCTTCCCCTCCCCCCTCAGACACACACAGACACACACACACAGAGACCCCCTTCCAAAAACCCATCAAAGAGTAATACAATGGCTCCATCTGTAGGATAAAGTAGAGAGTCGCAACAGGAAGTTACCCCAAAATCTGAGGTTTCAAACAGGAAGTTGGGTTTCCGAACTTTGACGGGCCAGAACCGGCACACGCTTCGACCAAAACTCACAATTTTCGGAGCCAGTCTTCCAAAAATCCTTAAGTCTGTCCTGACAACATTTGAAGTGAATCTGGTCACCCGTCTAGAAACTGGACATCACACTATAAAATATGTCATTTCCTGCTATAAATAGGTGGCGCTACAACAATTGTATGAATATTGACATATGGATGTGTGCAGATAGGTACCATTAACAATCCTGTAAAGTTTGATGCAGTTTGGACAAAGTATGGCCGAAATATAGCAAAAATAAAGCAACTTCCTGTTTCGTGGCGAGTAATCGAACTTTGAGGGGCCATAACTTCCACGCCCTTCAATGAAAAGTCCGAAACTTTTGCAATTTAACTTCGTCTATGTCTTAAGAACAAATTATCAAATTTTGAAGTCAATCGGATAATGCGTCTAGGACTAGTTCGCGTTCAAGCGACCCCTGGAAATGGCCAAAAACACACAATTTTTTCACCTTCCGGTCAAAATAAAAATACTTTCTGTTGGGTTTAGAATATGGCTCCAAGAGACTTTTTGGTGCGTCATGGGATGTTACATATGTGTGCAGATTTTCAGATTTTTAGGCGCAACGGGCTTGAGGGGCTGTTCCGTTAAAAATGTAGGTGGCGCTACCGAGGCCATTTTGCCACACCCATGCTCAAGACCCCTAAATTCTTAAATTTTTCGCCGTGCCTGACGCGTCTGCAAATTTTCAGGAGTTTTGACGCATTTTAAGGCCCTCAAAAAGGCGATCAAAGAGGCGGAAAAAGAAGAAAAAAAATAATAATAATAATAATAATAATAAACCGAACGAAAACAAGAGGGTCCTTGCAACTCGTTGCATGGCCCCGTTGGGCCCACGCAACTCGTTGCTCGGGCCCTAATAATAATAAACCGAACGAAAACAAGAGGGTCCTTGCAACTCGTTGCATGGCCCCGTTGGGCCCACGCAACTCGTTGCTCGGGCCCTAATAAAAGCTCATGAGCCTGTGCTGGAAGTTCACCTGGAGTTTTCACAGTGCAATTGTGACTAAAGGAGTAATGATGCGCAATAATGTGTCTGTAAACTGCTTTTTCAAATATGTATCAGTTTATCCTCATTGATTAACAACAACAACAATAACTAACAAGGAAAACCCCTATTACCACTCCCATGAGAGTCCCAAAAAAATCTTTCCTTTTGTTGAATGCAACTCTTGGATATGTGACAGAAACACATTAAGGAGAAAATCCCATCTGTAGTTTTTGTGATCTTCAGAAAAAAATGTTTCTTTTGATCAAGAGGTGAGTGATAAGTTGCACTGTATTAAAAAAAACACTGCAAAAAGCATTCCGCTGGTGGTGTGATCACACACCTAGCCCACTGCTTTGACAAATCAATTCTGAAACATCTCTGTTTTGGCTGTTATGAAGCCATTTCCAAAATACAAAGAGGGGGGGTTAGGAGGAGAAGAAAGGGATAAATCAAAAGGGGTGGTGGAAACAGGCAAGCAGTGGTCCGTGGTCGAGAGGTCAGAGTGAAGGCAGTGCGGCCATGCCCACTGTGGGCACTCGGCTGGAACTAAATGCGGACGTGGAGACGCCAACTACTGCCAAGGACCTCTCATCCTGCTGTGCTTTCTCTCTTTCTCTTCTTTTGCCCGAGACTCAACAATGAGTGGGAATTCACTGCCTACCGCCCCACATCCCCACCCAACCAGCCCCCCCAACTCCCCCACACAACACCCCACCCTTACCCCATTTCGCACTCATTCAGTCATTCAGCTTAACATTTTCATTATGGCAAGCACAGGGACAGTGGGATGTAGGAAGAACACTGAAGGAGGGGAAAGTGAAGGATGTGTGTGTGTGTGTGGGTCAGGGGGGTTGAACTAAACCTCTGACAGCGAGGTTACCCAAAATATTACACTCATTTAAATTTCGACACCCCTGTAGGTGGTTGGTTGGTTATGGCCGTATATGTGTTTGTATGGGACAAGCCTCTCTGAGATGTGTGGGAGGGACAATGGGGCCAGTGAGCTAGTCCAAACAGTTGCGAGTGAGCTCGGTGTCATACCACCTCAACACACACACACACACACACACACACACACACACACACACACACACAAACACACACACACACACACCATCTGTGAACACCAACACATGACAGAGCAAATAGGATTACAGTATGGAGGAAGACAAGGAGGATGATCCAAACACCATAATATCATTTCCAAGAAGGGACAGGGATGGGGCAGGGCATGCAGCGGGCAGGTGTGGGGTGGGCTGGGGGTGAGGGGTTTACCAGGGGGCGGGGCAGGGGTTTAGTTGGTCAGGGGTCAGACCTACAGTGTAGTGATCTAATGGGTGTCTGGTTTGTGCACCGCAGCTTAGCTCGTGTTTTCCATAAACAAGATACAGAAACTAGGCCAGCATTCAAGAGATGAAAAGCACCACAAATAGCACACCGGATAAATGAAATGCACCAAAGTTCATATAGTTCAAACCTTTTTTGCAGTAGAACCTTGTTTATCTCAACTCCTTAGAGACTGAGGTTATTCAGAGAAAATTATTTGATATGTAAGAACATATAGAAATCCCAGATTACAATTTTTAAAATATAAAACGTGCAAGCATGTGTATGATGCATTCTAATTTATAGCTCACGCGTATAACATTGCTTAAAGAACATGGCCTGTATGTCCACAATGGGGATTTATTTGAAGATAAACTAAAGTCTGTTTTTGTGTCTGCAATGGTTTGGTGGTAATTTCCCCTGCTGTGCGAAGGTTACAAGCCAACATTGGACATAAACCTTGGACATGGTCAACATAACAAGTACTGTGTGTCAGCTATGATTAGACCCTTGGGTTAAATCCTTGATGTACGTTGTCATTCGAAAGAAACACTTTCATATCGTGATTATCATGTGATTTGTCAACTAATATTCAATGTATTAAAAGAGATTATGGTTGCATTAGAGGATTAGAGGTCTTTTAAGGAACCAGGAATGAATGCACCACACACATCCATATACACACATACAAAAAGATACAGAAGATTCACACCAACCTCACCATATATGAAAGAGATTATAATGTGATTTTCAGAATTGTAGTACAAAATAATCCATTTCTCTCTCATTCATCCATTCATCCATACATGCATTCGTTTCTCTGTTTATTGCTTCAAGGGCTTGTCTGTGTGACAGAAAAAGGTTGATCCTGGGGCCAGAGAAGGGCAGGAATGCCAAGCATGGGTTTAAGCTGTAAGGTAATATCTACGTCAAAAGCTTCATCGGGTGTAAGACTAAATTTCTGAGTTGGGCTGGGTTGAGCAAGTCTTGAGTAGGAACCACTGAGACAATCTGACATGTGACTGGCTGCGACACCTCAAGGTCAAAGGTCAGTACAGATTTCAGCAAATCTGAGCAGGCACGGCATGAGCTTATATTCAGAAAGGGGAGGGGGCATGGCTTGGCCTCCAACCCTTACCCGCTAAGACCCTTGAAGTTTTTTACCCTGACCTAGACTTGACTCCTTCATCTGGGATGTTAGCTATACTAATTACTGCCTGATAGCCGCCTGGTGCCAAACGCAATTCACTTCCCCCCAATTCTCCTCGACTCTACTCCAACAGCTGGTGCCAACCTCACTTAGCACTCATGAAGTGTTTCAGACACAAAGTGCGAGCCCCCACCTTTCTTCTGCTCTGGCAATCTACCTCTTTTGTTTAGGGTTTTGTTATCTGGCCACATGTTGTTCAGAGGGCTGGTTTGGGGGCAAAGGGTAGCTGCACTATGTAACATCAGAAGGTCGGCTGGCATGCACTCTGAAAGAAAAAAGCATTTCATAAGCCAAACAAAAGGGGATTAAAATGGCGCCAAAGATGGATTTGGAATTTGCGCCTCAGAATACTGGCCCCACCCTTTTGCATCTCAAGGGTAGATATAAGGCAAACTGTCTCCTCTGTGGCTGAGGATTCTGTTAGAATATGAACAAAGGACAACTTAGGGTGGAAGTGGTTGGAAGGAGGGCCAGAGCTACACAGCAATCAGGTGACTTGTGCCCTAAGGCCCCCTGTCCAACCTTGTGGCGCCCTCCACTACCTGCTCTGCATGTCTACCACTTGGCCTTATACCCCCCTCTCTGCCCTCTGGGCCACTCTCACATCTCACTGCAACAGCTAGTCATATCTGAAGAACCAGAGCAGGCCCAGATCAATGTGAGTTTGTCTGTCATTATCAGCTTCTGGGTGTATATGTGTTGTGGCGTTTAGGGGTGTATCACTAAGTGTGTCTACATGTGTAACGCTATCTCTGGGCATGTCTGTGTGCATGTGAATCTGCAAGCACACATGCAGTTTATGTGTGTGTGCATGTGGACAAGTGGCCTGTCTATGCTGATTAGATAAGAGGTGAGCCCTGCAGTAGGTGGACATGCTGGCTGACCAGCACACAGATGCAGAGGCAGGGGGAAGGCAGGAGTGGTGTTTTTCCGCTGGCTCTGTAGTTTAGCCCTGAGAGGCTCACAGAGGTGATAACCAGTCTGTCTCTAGGTCACCCAGATAACATGTCTGTGCACACAACATTCTTCTTCTTGGGTGGATGCACACAAGTGTAGGTGAGTATCTGTATGTGCAAGAGTGCAAGCACACATATCTTGTATGTATATATCAAGTATAAAGGCTCACACCATTAAACAACATGGTTCAACATGACCTGTGACAGATAACACAGTTAAAGAACCTTAGTCTGATCCAAGTTTAAGTATGACAGGATGGACAAAAAGTGACAGAAAAGATATAAACAGAAATAATAGGATAACACCAGTGGCCAAAAGCTAAACTCCAGAACCTCATGATATACAGAATATGTGCACCAGATAACAAGATCCATTGGGTTTTCTTGGCTTGAAATATGTCCGTCAATTCAGTATAAGAGACCACTAAAGACAAAATCACATGGGCAAAATGGAGAAAGTGAGACCAAAATAAATGGCAATTAGACCATTTAAAATTCAAGGCAACTGTTTATTAAGGGATTAGTTTGGTGATAAAGCAAACCCACTTATTTGTACACTGAGGAAAACATACTACAGTGCACTTTATGACATTATCGCCCCATGACTCAGTGCCAGACCACTTTCAGAGCTGAAAAGTCAGCTGACACACAGGCTAAAGGTCATTAGGAGCTGCCCAAAGCAGTGACAGGCCAGCGACAGTCAGAGGATGTTGGTGGATAAACAAGTGAACCAGGAAAAGAGGTCTGAGGATTAGGAGCCATAGCATCAGTGAGGGATCAGTGCAGCCTATCTCATTACTTCCAGGCACAATAAGCACAACAACTCTCCAAGCACTTTATAATTGCTGCTTCCTAGGCCACAAACAAGCTGTGTCTATTACCCTTTTCTACTCCTTGGTGCTTTTATTGGGGAAAAAAAATCATCCTCTAATTGCCACATTTCTCAAATACTAGCGTACATCGGTTTCACAGGCGGTTTGTCTCCTGTCCTGAAGATGGCTGGTTAATAAAGTTTTTATCTGTCAAAGAGGAGCACAGGGGAGGATCCAAGGTCATTGCTGCATGCTCAAAACCTGGCTGGTCGTGGAATCTACCATCACTTTTGTTTACATAATTACAGAAATAAGATGTAATTTTCTTTTCTCAGCAAAAAAAGACAAATGAACATTATAATTTGAGGCTGATTATGACTCAAGGACTTTCAAGGATGATTTTTTTCTTTATTTTCTAATCATCTCTTTGGCAATTATGTGCATTCCAAATATATTCTCACAGCTTCCATGTTTGCTCTTTTTTTATTTCATAAAAATCATATTAAATGTGCATTTAATTATAACCTAATCGTGCAGAAGAGAAGAGAGGGGGTAAAACTGCTGCCACAATGTATCAAAGAAGTTTAGCTAAACAAGAGCAGTGGGTTTAAACTAAAGGAACTAAAGGAACATCTAAACCCTTTGCTCTTACACAATTAGAGTGTACACACACATCACACTGACATATTAAATTGACTGGCTTTTACAGATGTTGGATCTCAGCATGGGTTCTTCAGTCCGGCAGTTGTACATACTGTGTGTGTGTGTGTGTTTCTGTGTGTCTGTGTGTTTGTGTGTATTAATTAACAACTAAACCTTAAGAACTGGCCCCATGAACCCATAACAATAACAGTCTCCATTCAAAAAGAAATGTATAACATGTCCAGCAGAGCACAATAAAAGATCAGTAGAATAACCCAAAAAATCGAACTTGCACCTAATTAGAGTTAATACACACTTCTGGGAGCCACAATCATAAAATCTAATTAAAAGTGCAGGAACAACAGCAAATAAATTCTGTTTGCACAACAATATAATTACCACATCTGTCTTTAGAGTCATGTACAAATTATTCATCACTGTAGGTAAATTAAGATAAGATAGCACCTTAAGTCCAAGTGACCAAGTTCTATGTTTCTTAACCAAGAAAAAAAAATACTGGACAAAGTGTTGTAATAACATTTTATACTGTTAGAAATTATTTTTGTCAAATATTAAAAATTAAATAAGTGTTAATAGGTTAACTATATGTGGAGTGTTTGTAGTAAATGAATTTATGCTCACAAAAATGAACATGCTGACAAATATAACAGAAAAAAAAGCATCCATTGACAAGTTTGTAGCTTTGTCTTTCTTCCTCATTTCCTTTTAAATAAATACTTTGTTCAGAGGTAAATTATAAAGTCATATTCATGTTCTCAACCTTCAATAAAAAAAGCGGTGGAGCAGTGAATCAGTGCTTTTCTTTTCTTTTCTTTTTTCAAGCACTGTGGTGAACTTATAAGGATTTATGATGACACTCTCATATGATTACTCAATAGATTAACCTCTCCTTGCCCCAATCTACTTTATCCCATCAACTAATTTCACCTGCCTAGTGGTAGCACCTGTGAAGAATACTACATTTACTGTCAAACATTTAAAACATTGGGACTAAAATAAGATCATATTTCAGAAGTAACGCATGCATAATGGAAATTAAATGTACAATAACAAACAAACACACACTCCAGAAATCTGGAGAAAAAGTGGTGCTATTAAGGTACAAAGTTTTCTGGCTTGGTTATCCCCTCATCCTCTCACAGACAACATCAATGCCAATAATGATGAGAAGTATCATCAGAGGGGTATTGCTACTGAATAGCAACACTGTGACACTTGTTGGGTGGCAACTTATGCCTTGTTAATAAGGGCACGGTGATACTGGGAGACTATGGGATGAAGGAGATTGCTAAGAGTTATAATCTTAGCAGTAGTTAGGACTTGCCGTGCCCCACTGGGGCTTATTGGATTAATTCCACACCAGGGAATGCACCTAAAACCAGTCTACTGCTACAAGAACCCAGCATGTTATTATGGTATTTCTTGCTTTTTGACTACACCACAACCCAAAATGGGGAAAAGTCGCTAAAATCCCATAGAGCCGCTGATGATCAAATACACTGGCATCCGTTTTTCATCCTCATCTTTACGCTTGATCCTGTCGATGGTGAAGCCATCAAATGTGGTATATGCACGGTTTGTGTGTTCTTTTTTCTAAGTAGTTTGCCACATGTCGAGGTCAGGGGTAAAGGCTGGGCGGATTAGAGCCTATATTGACTCAATGAGAAGAGGCCATATGGGCAAATGAGATCCATGTCCGTGAAGCACTAATCTGGGGATGCCCTCTGAGTGACCAGGGATGGACACTACCCACAGCAGCTAAGAGGCTTGGGGATTCGAAAGCAGCCTGTGGCCTGCTCTACTGTACCCTGTACATTAGCTCCCCCATCTGACCCTTAATACTCAGGGAGAAAAGTGCCTGGCCTTGAACATGAGAGATGATTAAAAACGCTGTCAAGAGTAAACAAATACAGTGTACTATGCAACTATATTGATGCCATTCATCCAAATTAACAAAATCTGCACTATGTAACATGAGAAAATATTTAGAGTATGCACATTCACTTTGTTCCTCATATCAAAGTCAAAGTATATACAATATAATGACTTGTATACTGTATACTGTATATACAGATGTGTTTAAAGGCAAATAACGTCTTTAGAAAGAAATAATGTACAGTTATTAGCAGACTGCTGAATAAAATGCTGGGTGTTTGCCCCATAGCAAGAAAAGAAAAAAAAATCATAAATAAAGCAGTAGGTGGTATAGCAACAGAGAAAAAAAAAGTGAAGATAAAACATGAAGGAGGGGGGTATTTATTAGAGTCCCAGTGATTGGCTGCGAGATGGGTAGCAGAAGGACAAATGGACAAATCTGAGGAGCTAATAAGAGTGAATACAGAACAGCCCTCATGGGCAAATCTGGCACTAAGATGATAATGAGATTATAAAACCCCACTATATTGCAGCAAATTGTATAAGTGTTTCATTGAACCTTGTTGAACTTTCATTTATGCATGCCAGGCTCTTTCCCTTTTTGTCTCTCCCCTTTCTTCTTTTCCCTGGGATGATGGGTAGAGTATGAGAAAGGAGGAGAGGATAAAATGCCTCCTGGATAGAGTTTACCTAGTGCAGGGGTGAACTGAAGACCACAGACTGGGCTTTCCAGACACGCTTCTAGTTCGCATAATCACAATAGCCTAAACTGTTAAAGTGCTCTGCATATGAGATGTGATTATAAATCACACTTCAGCTTCATCTTGTCAGCATGCAATATGTCATTTATACATACAGTATATACATATATATCTATGCCCAGAAGTAAATATAGCTGATGACCAACACAATGAGCAGTTACAAACCTGTAATTTGCATTTTTCATTACCTGAGCTTTGATATTTTCCAGTGGAATTAAATGAACCAATTTTGACATATGGAGTGTGGTCCAAATGGAAGCTCCAAAAGAACTACTGTGTTACTATAAATATAATGTTGACCAAATTGAAAAGTGGGCAATACTTCTGAATATGAGAAATATTTTTAAAAAGCTGAAAAAAAACATTCATGTTCATCTATTGTTACAGTTTTGATAAACTTTCTTTAAAAATGCTGGAAAACGTTTTAAAAAAGGAGACAAGATGAAATCAAAGTAAACACAAAATCATTTTGTAAAAGATCCTAAGACATCAAATGTCTTCTTTTTTCTCTCTCTCTCTTTCTTTCATTTGGATGTAACTCATCACAAAAAATTGATTATGACAATTATCATGGACATGGACAGTCCTCTAGAATTGAATCAAAGAATTGAATCAAAGTGATCAAATATTTGATTCAAAGGAAGTGTCCCTGAGAGATTGCAACCTACATGATGGGACAGGTTGTCTGTCACCATGGCACAATGGCACTGGACTCAGGCTAATATTGCATCTAAATCTAAATTTGGCACAGGAATTTGATGATTGCTGCAAAAGTATCTAATATAAGGACAGTATATGTCCATCTGTTGTTGTTTCTGTAGTTTTTACACAATCAAAATCAAACTTAAATACGTCTCTCACTCCAATGACCAAAAGATGGACTATATGAATATGAATGTTACAAACATCAGGGTGGGTAAATTTGCCAACATTTCTTAAATATTGGGCATTTTTGGTAAAAACAAAACAAAACAGAGGTTGTGGCTCAAACTGATTTATTTTTTTGTTGTTCTTGTGAATATGTACTAAAAGCTGAACTATGTAAATTATTTGATGAAAAATGTTGTTTGTGTCATTTCAAAAGTAAGAAGCAGAGAAAACATTTTTCACATAATTGAAATAAAATAGTCCAAAAGTAGTCTAAATTAAATAGTACTTCAATCAATATTCCTTTCAAAAAGACATTTGTATTTCTCAAGCTTTAGCTTCAATGTCATTCTTTGTTTATACTGAAATGTTGTGTCTAAATGTGTCTCTACATTAATTAAGAATCACATTCACATATTTTGAATCAGAGCTGAGTTTAATTTAGTTAAAGCACCTTTAAGTTTTTCTTTTCTTTTCTTCAAGCTGTCATGGCCTAAAACCTCTTCATCCACACCTGCAACTTTTCAATGATTCCAAATGAGATATCAGAAAATCAATACATATTAAAACAAAAGTAAAATAAAACAAAAGCTGAGATGGAAGATATTCTCTATATTCAACACTCTCATCTGCTCATATCCTCTGTTTATCTCTTATACACCAGACTCTTGATAATGAGCCAAGGTTCCACTCCAGCCAAGGCAGCTGAGACTTAAATACATTGCAATCCATATTTTCACAAAAGAGTCTGGCACTCTTGGAGTTCCAATTCACAGGTACCTCACCAAATAACAGATCCTATAAGTTTGCCTACTAATGTTCCCAACATTGATGCCACCAACAACATGTTAAGAAGTTTACCACCAAAGGATGAGGGGCATTTAAATTCAGACATAATTAACCAAATTTTGGTTTGGTTTGGTTTGGTTTTGCCAAAGTGGATGTTTTTTTGACCAACTCTTATTCCTCCTGAGTCACCATGGGAACATGTCCCCAAGGCGAATACCCATCTTTTCATGGCTGCACCATGACATCAAATGGAAATATTCTAGATGTCTTGTGTCTCATTTTATACATTTCCCAAACTTCAGCCTGACATATCTGGTAACTTTGGATGAGTGGGATCTACACAACTTTAATATGTAGAGAGTTTGAACCATATTTTGTTGCAAAAGTTTGTAATGACTGACCTACTCGTGGGTCAGTGGAGTTTAACCTCCCTCACCTACCACTTTAGGTTGCATATGTAAGCTGGGATGTTGTAAAGGCCTGGGTGTGGATGCCAAGCGAGGGTAAAACAGCCATTTTTACAACAAGTTCTATCAGGAATTAAGGGGTCCATGCTTATTGGCTAAAGTAGTACAGGCTAAAATCCAAAGTTCTCTGCCTGTGCTCGCAGAACTATGGTTACAATGCTTACCCTTCATTTTGACTTATTGAACATAAACATCTAAACATAATTATCCACATCACTTTTTATCAGCTGTAACATACCGTGAATGTTCCAGGTCTATTTTCTAATGTTTGTAAAACAGAATTACTAACATCAAGAGAAACCACAAATCTCTTCCATCTTAACACCAGCTGTGCATGACTCAACACTCTTCTTGGGTTTTGTTACTTAGCACAAGTACAGAGAACATGATAGTCCAGGCATTTTCTTTCTGAAAAGACCTCCAAAGACAGGACTTTTTAATTATAAAGGTATTTGTTAGCCTGTCAAAACAGGTGTAATTTCTTTAAGCAAGTTTACAGACTGATCCACAGCCAAACTCTGTCTCACTGTTTGTCTTCACCTTCAATTTGACATTTCCAGTTTTTGTTACTTTAAAAAAGTTGGTTTCCAGCTCTAACATGGCATCTTTTGCTGTGATTATACAGTTGTCCCTTGTCAAATGTCTTCATAAAAAGGTTTCAAAAGAAAAAAGAAAAAAAAACCTGGCCACCTGAAACCCTCCAATAAAGGCCAGCTGGTTATTGTAAAATTGAGCTGTTTTTTTTTTTTTGTTGTTGTTTTTTTGTTTTTTTGTTTTTTCTTACCAGGGTCAAGAAAGTTTGTTTTGTTCTTACTGATAAAACTCCAAGCTGCTGGAGATTTAGTCCCCCTAGTAATTTCATGGCATAAAGCTTTTGCAACTAAACCTGCCCCCTCAGAGTCAAACACAAATAAAAAAAAACTCCATAAGAAGGGAAAAAGGGAATAGATAAAAAGATCTTTGCAACACTTGTACATACTCTCCCTCTGTTTCATATCAACCACTCAACACTATTTCTGACACAACTTTTCTTCTTTTTTTCCAACTCTGTGCCTTCAACATAACCTTATTACTGTTGCCTATAGTTTGAGAGTGCTACACTGACTTTAGCCCTGGCACTAAGGAAAAAGAGATAACCATTGTTTGACAATTTGGTATGAAAAGGAAATATAATATAGATGGAAACAGTACAAAGAGTACTTTTGAATCATTGCTCCACCAAAAATATGCATTACACTTTGGTATTTTGATCATACGGTTGTGGTTTACGATATCAAAGTATAATCACAAATCAAATCAAATTGTTTTTACATCTCATAAATCAGTACTAGTTTCTTAAAAACCACAATTCCCAGACATCAGTAGTCTTTGGTGTCAGCATTTTCCACATCACTGTGATACAGTCTGTCACAATGGTGACCCACACAATAGCTTGATCCAACCTCAGTGAATTCAGGTCAGAGGTTAGGGTCCGGTTCACCAGAGTTTACCTGTCTATTTCCTGCAACACTAGCACAGCGTGTGCCGGTCAGACTAAGAAAACACTGACATACATATGTGAAAACACACACACACACATTTTAATGTGATCTTCCATTGAGACTGCGGACTTCCACTTTACCAAGCTGAAAAAACAGTGCTTGGAGGGGGTGAGGTTAATGTGAGTGGGCCTGAGTTTCCTCTTAAAGAGTTAAGTCATACAAACATCAATCAGACAGTGTGTGTGTATGAGTGTGTGTGTGGTGAAGAGGTGCAGACAGCTAGAGGTGTTTCATGGTTAGTAGTGCGTGGATTGGGGAGGTGAGGGTAACAGTCAAATCAAACCTACAGCAGGACAGAGCAAATTCACAATAAGGGCATGACAGTGTGTGTGTGTGTGTATTCTAAGTGTGCTCTGTGTCAGGCTGTCTGCCTTTTTATGCAGGACTCTTTTGTGTCTCTGTGGTATCTTGGTACATTAATAACACTGAGCCAAAGAAGTATGAGCCTTAGGTAAAGAAGAAAGGCAGAGTGACCTCCCATGTCATTGCACAGAAATTATTTCTCATTTCTTTAACAATATTGCATCACTTTTCCACCCAAGACCCTACTATTTCCATAGAAGATACCAAAATCGAGAAATCCTTTCAACAAAATCCTCACTTTTAATTATAGAAAACCTAGTAGGAAAGCAAGAAAGGTGGGTAGATCCTAAAATGATATACAGTAGAGTATTTATGTTGTGAAAGAAAATGAAAGTGAGTCTCTTTCTACAGTCCATTAGGGTTAATTA
Source organism: Lates calcarifer (assembly GCF_001640805.2). NCBI lineage: Eukaryota > Metazoa > Chordata > Actinopteri > Centropomidae > Lates > Lates calcarifer. The sequence goes on from NC_066845.1 coordinate 13,098,032, forward strand.
CAGCCTTGTGTTCGGATGCTTGTAACAGAGCAGGGTTGGTAATTAAAGTACAGGTAAGACATTAACTTACTTTTGTTAGCCATTAATCAGTGTTTACCTTCAGAGAGCTCTCCCTTTGTAATTAATAATCAGCTTGGACAATGAGTAATCACCCAAGAGGAAGTTGTGTGTGCATGTGTGTGTGCACTTATGTATGTGTGTGTTATTAGCAAAAGGGGTTTTCCCACCTTTGAAACAGCATCTTTCGTGATCAAACAACCAATCATCCATCTCACCAGAAAAAAGTCAATAAACTAAGCTACAAAAACAGACAGGCCCTTACAAGAAAAATAACTAAGAATGTTGTTCTTTCCTCTCTTTTCATCCATCTATTCCTAATTCTCTCCCACCTTGCATTTATCCTTATCCTGGTATCTAAACAACATTGTAGGTTTGGAATGATTACATCTTGGGAAGGCCTCAGCAACCCCACTTAAGCAGCATCCCACTCACTAACTTATTTCTCTGTCAGCCTTGCAGTTACTCCACCACACACACACACACACACACACACAAAGGGAGCTTTTCCAGCAGGAGATTGGTTCCACTTTATCTGCATATTTAGCCTGTGTTCGGTGTGCTCCTAACTGATAAAATTCTGCTAGTGTGCCAGGCCACTGCCAAACGCCAGAGCAATGACCTTCTTGGGGGAACAAATTCCTTTTGCTAGATGGGAAAAAAAGAATGGAGTGAAAAGAAGAAAGATTAAGACAAAAAAAATTTAAAAATGAAAGGGAGGGAAGCTAGCCAGTCAAATGCGAAGGGAATGGGTCCAGGTTTTATCGCATTTAAAACAAGAAACTGAGATGTTAGCGGACACCCCCGCTACACGTTATTTTCCCTCCCTCTCTGGGTACTTGCAGCCCCGTCTGAGTGCCATGCTGGTACACCGGCGTTGCTTCACAGATGATTAGGAATAACAGACAAGCTCTGCCTCCACTTCTCCCTACCTCCTTCTGCCAAGAGTCTACCAGCATGGAAAACACAATCATCATATCATCACTGCACCACACAGGGAGGCAGGATGCAAGCGGAGGAGGGGAGAGAGAGATGTATAGAGAAAGTCAGAAACAGAGGAGAGTAAGGAGAGAGAGAAGAACAGACGTAGAGGCAGAAAAAGCAACAGCAAGACTTGTCCTGCAACCCGTTCTCCCATCATGCTGCCTGACCAGTCCCATTGCCCATGTCTAAGCACACATCCAATACTTTGTTAGCCTTCAGACATCTTAGTATGTGTGTGCTTCTGATCACATGCCATTCTCCACAGCAGCTGAATTGCCCCGGGCCTGGCTCAGTCTGGCTCGACACAAGAGCAGTGGTTCACACTGTGATGCGTGTATCTGCATATGTGCATGACAACAAGGATTCACTGGTCTGTTCTCTGTTGCTGAGACACTTTGGTGGTCAACCCCGATTACCCCCACCTACAAGCACACAAACACATACTCTACCATAGCAACCCAGATAACAGCATTCATGGTAGTGGAAGAGGTGACTGTTGTGGAGCTGTATGTGTGTTGATTGAAGCACTGGGCAATGATGCCCTGACAGCCTTCCCTCAACCTTCTCTCAACCTTGTCACCTCTGTTGCTCTGCTGTGACTCTCGCCACAATGGCAGCTGCCTGTGAACCTGCCAGGCTGCCAAGGACACAAAGACGACCGAGTCAACCTTTGACATCAGAAGCTGCCACCAAAAGACCAGAGACAAGCTGAGTTGGCAGCTCTGTTAACAGGCCAGAGACTCAGATCTTTTCAGCTTGGTTAAAGTAGCAAAAGTCAATAGAGCACAAGTCAATAGTGCATACATACAGATGGAGGTTGTGTCAAACAGGTCTGTGTTAGGACAATGTCAGGCAAGCCAGCAGTTTCAAAACGAAGACCTAGATATCTTGGCTGAAAGGTTGCTGTCTTTTGACTGGCAGCAGTCACTGAGAAGAGACATAAAACATCAAGGTAAAAAACTGACATTTGAACATGAAATACAGTATTGGTTTTGTATTGAAGGCTAGATGACATTTCAAGGAGCTGATTCACTGGTAGATGTTAAGGCCACCCACCCACACAGCTCCGTGTGGAACATGGTGTTTTAGTGGCTGAGATGAGATAGCAGTGTTGGAGATGTATTCACCGACATGTGGAGCATGTGTAAGATGACCTACACATTCACCGTGATGTCACTGAGGGGATTTGAAGAGAATAAAATCACAAGGCAGCACCTCCTGAGTGTACACATGTAACAATCAGTGCTTAAACATACACATGAAAAAACAAAAGATGCATTTGATAATTATGACATTATGATATATAGTATTTCCTTTTCAAAGCTTGAATTTCCTTTTGTTTCTTTGTGTGTGCCTGTGTGTGCACGCCTGCATGTGGGTCACTCTTCAAACAACACTGCAATCATCATCTCTTATCAACGGTCATGTTGAGGATTACAGCTTTCATCCCTAATCCAACATTAAGGACACATTCTCATGATGGCCATGACATCATCAAGGCCAGTCAACCACAGAGAGGGCACAGGGACAGGAAGCCAAACACCACAGGAGAGGATTAATGAATATAGGAGACAGAGCAGATGATGAAAAAGAAAGAGGGAAAGGGCGCGACAAAGAAGACAAAAATAGAAACAAAATCAAACGGCACATTTCTGTAGCGTGTGAGAGACAGCCTCTCTTTCTGTGTGTATTTGTGTTTCAAGATAATCTGCCACTGCTTCAGTTTCTCAGTTTCTCTGACAATGATCCCTCTCAATCAGCCTTACTAAGACTTCCAATCTACCCAACACCCACAAACATGCACGCACACACACACACACACACACACACCCAAATGAATTCTGTCAACATACACATCACACTGCACTGACTGAACCCTGATAATCTTCACATGTGCACTGCTATAAACCACCAATGAACACAAATATGGAGGTATAACAAACACTGAGGGGTGTATTTGTATTTAAATTATTTACCTATTTATGGATATGTGCACATCTGTTATTTATTCAGGTTTTTGCTATTAAATAATTTCACCTACCTGTAATGGCAAATCAATTGTGTCTTAAGTTGGTATATTACATCCACCTTACTCTCAGTTGTGGCATGGAATATAGTATCTAATAAAACATCCTAAACTTGATTTACCCATCTTCATCTTCCAGAGGAGAGATCATTCATTTTTTTAGGCTACATTTCAGGGACCTATAGAAATGGCTTATGAACCTTTCACTGATTGATTTCATTGACTATTTTAATAATTACTACATCACTGGTTGTGACCCTCTGGCAGTGCCAAGACTCCCAACTGCTGCTACCAATTGTACCACTCACAATGCAACCCTGATTCAATTTTTCACCCTTGAATGCAGAATAAAAACTTGGCTTAGCTAACAATGACATAGCACCTGTTACCTGCATGTGAGGCATTTTGACTGGCAACTAGTGTGCTAGTACTCTTACAATGAACCAAGTCAAATTTCATGCACAATTGTATTTGGAAACTGAAAGCAATCCTGATTATACTCTAAGTAGATATGGTGTAATAGTGTTATTACTGGAGTTGGAGTGTGTTTTATACCTGCAGAGACTCGGGGGCAGTCTGGCAGCATGGATTCCAGTGGTGTGTCCAGGGGTTCTGCACTCGATACCCAGTTATAACAGTGCTGTGGGAAAAAGAAAAAAGGAATTGCTGATTGGAAACTCTGAGGAAAGATTTCTCACCATAGCTACATATCATATTCAACTAGAGGTTGTAAGCACTTCTACATAGAAAACTTTGAGCATATAGAGGGTTTGTGTATAGGATGTGAATATAGGACAATCAACAACCTCCAACACAGACATGCATGTTCAATGATGGATATACAATAAGTGAAAGGAGGATTTGATGTGAAAATGTATGTCTTTTTATCTTGATGCCTCCATGCCTTTTTTAAAAAACACAAATTAAACATGCTATATTCATTACTGAAATATAGTATGTTTAAATGAAATTGAAAGTGATATTAAAAGAAAAAAGAAAAGAAAGAAGCCAAAAAAAGAAAAAATGGAGAAAGAGAGGGACAAGAAAGCAAAAAGAGGGAGGCAAGGGAGACAAAGAAAAGGGGGACAGGTGGGGAGCACAAGGGGAGGTACAGTAAGCAAGAAAGAGTTGTGTGTATGGCAGAGTGAGGTTGGGGGAGAACTAAAGAGAGAGGGAGAGAAAGACAGGAACAAGCAATTAAAAGCTCTGTGACATGTTGCTCAGACAGCTTGGCGTTTGTTTGTGGTGGAGAGCTGAGGCCTTCTACCATGGTACATCAGTGGGTGCCCTGGGGGGAGGGTGTCTGTCCAGCTTGCTGACCCATAACCCCCTGCAAACACCCCTAGTCCTCTCAAACCCCCCTGTGGTTGACAACTCTACTGTCAGAAAGAGGAGAAGACCTCTTTATCTGGTTTCTGCTGTCTTCATCTCCCTGTCTGTGTGGCTCTCCCTCTCTCTATCTACTAGGTTATTTCAAACATATAATGGTTAAACCTAATATGCCTTTGATGAACCACAGCAATAGCTTACTAGAAAATAACTTACTTTTCCCATGCTTTGAGTTTGGTATGTTGTGGCTTGTAAGGTTAGTACAAAAACAAGGGAAAAGGGAGAGAGGCAAAGAGGGAGGTTGAGAAGGAATGCTTGGAGAAGACGTTCCCCAGATAAGATAAAAGTTCAATAGAAGAAAGAGAAAATGTAAAGAGATTAGAATGTGCAGCTGGCGTCCTTCTGAATCACTGCTTATCTGCCCTTGTTTACTTTCACCCTGGCCCCCTGACAGCCATTACAGTGTTGTGCACACTTGTGTGTGCCTGTGTGCTTGTGTGTGTGGGTCAGTGATTACATTGCGGGGGGTCTCCCACAAAGATGAGTAGTGTTGTGAACCCTTCAGACTCAAACATGCACGCACGCTTGCGCATTTTTGCCCTCAGCGACCCTGACTCCCAAGCCCCTGAGAGGGGAGGGACTGGATAAACGAATGTGTGAAACTTCGGCCCCTCCAAAAAAAAAAAAAAAAAACACACACACCACATACACGCAAAAAAATCCAGGGTCATAAACAAACATGCACACCCTACTCCCAGATATGATCATGTTTTTCTGTATAAATGTAAAGATACAGCAGGACACTGAGTATACTTGATGTTTAATTGAGCCTTCCTAGCTGCTGCTTTTTGTCTACTTAGGTTTCTGCAGCTTTGTCAAACTAAATGTCTTTTACTATTTTGTGCTTGACATATACTACATGTTTTGTCACACAGTAATTTATTTACTTTAAGCTTATAGAGAAATCTAGAAACTCATTGCTTGAGATGACTGTAATGAAACATCTGGCCCATGTACGCAAATCCTTAGCAAATATCATTAAGGAAGTAGTAGTAATATCTACAAGTAAGTAAACAAAATTCAGTTGGGAAATGTGTGCAGAAAGGACTGATATTAAAATAAAGTTTGGCTCATGTGTGATCCATTCCTAGCCAGTCAAAAGAAATAAAGATGAACTAAAGTGAATCTGTCTTTTAAATAGTAGGAATGCCCCTTCACTTTCTTCCTCTATATTTCATTTCTTCAGCTCTGTCAATCAAAAGTGCTAGCAATCGGAAGGAGCATGGCATAAGAGGAGCCAAAGAGGTTGAAGAAAGATCGGCAGAGAGATGAGGGGGAATGGAGGGGAGGAGGAGAGGGGGTTCAGTGTTGGGGGAAGATGACAAGTCATCTTGGTAAACAGTGGCATATTGTGTATTTTTAGATCCTTTGCTTTGCCCTAGATGTGCTCTCCTCTGAGCCTGGGCTTGAGGGCAGAGCGGTGTAGAGCGGCACAGAAGCAGTGGGGCTCCTTGACTGCTACATCAAGTGTCTCATTGTATCTCCTTTAATTCATTCAGTCTGTCTGGAGGAAGATGTCAGCTGGGCTGTGGAGCAGTAGGCTGAAGGCGGCTGGAGAGAGGGGCAGGAGGGGAGTCTTTCAAAGGGCCCTCCTCCCTCCCCTTCATCTCCACCATCACCACCAATGGAGGCAGGGAGGCCGGGGTTTGAATAGATTTGTCAAGGCAACAACACACATGTGCGCACAAACTCTTGCATAAATGCACACACGCACACACACATACCACACAGCCCCAGTGCTGTGGGAGACCGCAGGCATAACAGCAGTCGCATAAAGGCAAGGCCTGCTGGCTGGGATTAGAGAAGGGCGATGTGACAAAAGGATGGCACATCACATCAGCTGCCTCTGACGCATAGCATCATCACTTCAAGCAGCTCGTCCGCCGATCAATGGCGCTATTGAACTAAAGGCAGACAGAGAAACAAACATGTAAACAGATTTGACTCCCCCCCCACCCCCACTCACCCACCCACCACTGCTGCTCCATGCATGTGTGTCTATGTGTGTTTGGATTTGCGCTGGATATGCAGACATACATGTACCCACATTGTTGCGCAATGCATTTTATTTTGCTTAATCCCTGTATCAACATTTTGCAGAAACAAAGTTCTAAAAGATCCTTTAAAATGGTGAGTTGGTTAAAACTAAGAGCTAAAGCTAATCAATAAGCTACCAGCATGGTCTGAGAGTGTAAATGACAAGCAGATGTCAGTTCTACCCCTCTACCTGTGAGGGATGCTTTTAAGCCTTCTCTGATACAGTATGTGTATATGTGTGTGTGTGATCCACCACCTGCTGCTGTATGCAAGTCAGAGTGGAAGCCACTGCTCTTCTTTCACCTAAACACACACACGCACACGCACACGCACACACACACACGCACACACACACACAAACACACACTGGGAGTAATGGACACAAAACACTGCACTCTGATGATGATGGCAGGGTTATCTAATGGAACCATCATAAGGACCAAATAGGTCTCTTATAGGTGTCCATATCCACTACACATTAAGTGTCACAGGATTGCACACATATGGTCCTCAAAAGGGGATGTGTGCACCCTCCCTTCCAAAATCTGCATCAAAGTAACAGATAACACTTAGGTTTGGCCAGAATTCATGAACAGACTTTAATTATCACAATGCAACAATAAAACAACTGGTTAAAAATGGTGACTGAATAAATGAATAAGTCACTAAATTAACTTATGTTGATTTTTCTAGGAAACTGTTACATCTGAATTTAATAAAAATAGTGAAGCATTTGTATATTTTCAACCGTATTAGGTTGGCTCTGTTTAATGGTAAAACAGTATCTCCACCTCTTCTTTTCTCAAAGCACACATGACTAAGCTCCATGATCGAAACTCTGTGCTAAGTGTACAAAAGTCTCCTAAACCATAACACACATGACAGTCTGCAACCTAACTTCCCAGAAAGTAACTGCGAGTATCAATTCTTGCTCACTCTCTCTGTGTCTGTCTCTCCCACCTCCTCCAGTTGCTGTATAATCTCTATGGATTAGGATGGTTTATTCATGACCATAGTGTACTCTGTATGTGTGTGTGTGTGTGTATGTCTGTGTGTGTGCTCTGGGCAGGCCACTAGAGTGTGACAGCAGGCCAGCACAGTGACAGGAGACACCTTGGAGACTGTGACAGGCTGCCAGCTGTACACCATCATTCACATTTCTCTCTCTCACTCACTTCTCCTCACTATGCTACTCATCTATCTCCGCATTCATCTCTTCATCTCCTCTCCTCCATCTGTATTCACTCCATTCACATCCTACCTGTCTTTTTGTTTTTCTTTTCCACAGCTCTACCCTGCACTTTCTCAGCGGCAGTCAACAGGATTTAAATAATTGAACATTTCTCATACTTTATTTCTCTGTCTATTTCTTTTTCTGCCTCAGTCAATGGATGAGTCTTTCCATCTCTGCCTCCGCTTATTCCCATTCCTTTCTTTTTTCCTTCACCTTCACTATATATTTCCTCTCCTGGCCGTGACGTCATTTGGCCCTCGTCTGACCCATTTGCTTTATATAACCCGGCCCAGCAGGTGCTGATCTCTAAATCCCATCTTCTCTCTTTCACTCTCCTCTTCCCATCTCTCCATCCCACCATCTAGTGACTTCTTGAACCCTGGAGGGAGGGAATTATCTCTGTCTGAGGAGAACAGAGCAGTGTGCTGCTGGGGTGCCCCGACCTCACATGCACCTGTGTGTGTGTGTGTGTGTGTATGATACAAGTGTTGCTTGTGTTAAAGATCCAGCTGTGTATGGGTTATTGATAGCGATATCCTTTAAAAAGGAACATGTTATGCACCTGCTGATGGGCCTTTGTGTGCTCTTAAACATTTCAGTGGATTGTGTGATCATTAAGAGCCAAACATAAGAAAACAGAGCCAATGATAGAGACCCCTAAATCAGTTCAGAGCAATGGGATTAGCATATTGGGTGAAAAACAAAAGAACTCTGACCTTTTGGTGGAACCACTGCACATACAAAGTAATGGTTTCTAATGTAAATGACTGGGACAGATTAGAATTTGGATCCAGCTCAATCCTCAAGCTGACCTGGGACTTGTTAACAAGCAGTGCCATCCATGCCCAGAAGCCAGTGATGTGATAAAATACTAAATTTGAGTTTATACAATTGAAGTTTTGAAATATAAGACAATATTTTTGTCATTATTTTGCTGGTCTCCTGTGACAGTATCAATCAGATTGTTAAAATATGCAAAAATATCTCATCACTTCACATTGTTCCACAATACTGGCAAGAGCAATAGTCATCAAAACTCCTTGCTTTCCAAAAAAGTGTAGACATTGTTTTAGAATTAGCAACAAGTAGTGAGTCCAAAACTATATTGGCAGTTAAGAAGTTAAGGAACAGAGGCAGAAAAAAAAACTGAATGCACTAGAAATCTAGACTATGTAAAATTTATAAATGTACGCACTTTTTCCAAATTTGCTTTTTTTGTTGTATCATTGAGAAGGGCATAGCATAGGTGTGCCACTGTTTCCCTCTAGAAAAATTCCCTTTAATTAGGCAGGCTCCTCTCTTAATTCTGCCAAAAAAGGACTGCGGGTTAATGAGTACGAGAGAGTGTGAATCCTTGCCTGTCCCCTGCCTTCGACTGGACAAAGAAGGTTATTTCAGATTTATTGTTCTGGGTAATCATCACAAATAGAAAATCACTTAACATTCCAATTATGCTGTGTCCCACACATCCCTTAGATGAATCAAAAATAGGAGATGCCAGACAAGGAGAAGGGGGCCAGTGCAACCTTGAATCCCCACAACTGAAACTAACAAACATACACATTCATAGACAAGTAACACACAGTTGAGCAGGCAAACTAAACACACACACAAAATGGGAGATGACAGAAATAGCAAAAACAAACGGCAAGGGATATAAAAGAGGATGTAATACAAATAAAGGTATGGTGTGTGTGTGTGTGTGTGTGTGTGTGTGTGTGTGTGTGTGTGTGTGTGTGTGTGTGTGTGTGTGTGTGTGTGTTTGTGTGTGCGTGACATTTGCATCTCTGGCTCTCAAGCAGCTCTGGTCTTGGCTGGTCCTCATCTGTATGTGCATACTGAGTGAGCCCAGGTGCTGCGTATGGCGCAGAGGTCACACCAGAAAGGGCAAGTGCTAAAATGAAGCTAACACAAATGCAGGTGCATTCTATCTCATATGCCTACCCACAAGTACATAGAAACTCATGCATGCACGCTTACATATATACATGCCCAGCCACACATGCCAGCGAGGGTTAACTGTCTCAGTTATTCATTGACATGCACCCAGGAACAAAAAGTGGGGCTGATAAAAAATATATATATATATATAAAAAAATAGAGAGGGAAACAGACAAACAATGGTTCTCTATGACTTCTAAGGCTAGCTGTTGGTCAGGGGTACCTGTGTAGGTCAGCAGAGATGTGCAGGTAGAAATTAAAGAGGAGCAGAATCTCAGACCTCAGCTCACCGCTGGGTGAAATTACATGATGAGATGGGAGCCTAGGAATAGACCCCTGCAAGGTTTGCAGCATCTTTGTTTGCCTTCAAGGTGTGTTTGTGTATTTGAGTGTGTGGTTATTTCACCTGCTGCATCCAGTCCTGTGTGCCTTTGCTGGTCTCCTGCAGCCAGATGTTGTGAGCAGAGTCAGTCAGAGCCACGGCACACACTCTATTCTTCACCTGCATTTCCCTCTGATTCATCTGCCACAAAAAGCAAATCAAATTCATGTTAGTCACCCTTCCATCATGTTAATGACACAGTCACTGTTGAGGAGGACAACATTTGTTTCAGACAACATTTAAACAACAAGAGACCTTAATCTGTAAGAGATATAATAACCTCTTTTGAAAAATATGATCATCTTTTTGAACTGCAAAGATTTGAAAAAACATATTTTAATATGACATACTCGTTGCGTCAGTAGATACTTGCCTAATAAAAATTTTATTCCTTATGCAACACACACCATCAGCCTACTCCTCGGACCGTGATATCACTGGCCAAGCGGACACCTTTGTAACTGGCGGATACAAATTCAACCTGGTGTATAGCATAATGTTATAAAGTGAAATATGAAAGAGCTGCTCCACTATAGCGTGTCCTTGTCACGTTCTGTACAAATGTCCTTCCCTGTGCACGTTCAAATACCTCGGTCCCCATTCTTAATACCCTTTCCCTTCACATGTCACAGAGAATGTGGCATGAGCAGGCCCGTCTTCCTATTCCCCTCTGAATGTCAACGCCAAGGAAAATGTCACACAAAGGACTTGTTACCGCACTACAATAGACTTCCCACACCGCTGGTCCTACCCCAAGGAGTACCGTAGCCAGGCATTGGGAACGAGCCGTTTCACTCTGCTTTGCTTTAAGATAAAACAGGAAGAAAAGAGAACAGGACGTGCAACAATAGGTTAACAATCACCTACTGTATAGATTTAGTGAAGCTGGCAGAGAGACTGGTGGACTGGGGATGGTCATGGTGCTGCAAAATAGCACTGAGAATAGTGATTGTGTGGTCATCTACACATGGTGCTAAGACTGTACAGACCAATTTTTAACTGCATTAAATCTTCATCTTAAGTGTCATCTGGAGACAGGAAAATCTTGGCAGTGTCCTGGACCACTGGACTTCTGGTGGGATTAAAATGATGATGGTGTTTATGGCTTGGTGCCTGAGAATAAGACTAGCACTTCAGTGGGAAATCTAGTTAATGTTAAGGCTAAGGCAGGGACTATCGGGCATTAGTTGGTGCTTGCATGTAAGAATATGATCAATATTGGCTTATAAAAGCTCAAGTGCAATAAACCAGAAATAGGGCTTAGGCATGAGTATAAACCTACTTTTTGGGCAGGCATAGAGGGTTTAAGCTGGGGCAACAGTATGAATCTGTGTCTGACACTCAGGCTGAGGCTAAGGCTGGAGCAATCACAGAGGCCAGCTCTAGCTGGCTGGCTGTACATCATAATGACGGTGGGCATTTGAATACATCCTCCCTTGCCCAGCCAAATTAAAGTGGGAGTGTATAGAGATAAATGGAATCTATTAAGGCACTAAGGACTCATACATCATCCAGCTGATAAGACTTCCACTGGAGCGTCTTTACCATGGTAGAGGATAAAGCAGACTGAGAGGGGAGGTACAACCATAAGCATTAAGAAAAAAGTAGAGATAGACAACAAAAGAAGACTGACACTGCACATGTATGCACAGACACATTTCCTCGCTCACACAAAATCATACAATCACATACACACACACAGATACAGACTCCCACTTCCTCAGCCACGCTTGGTTGAAAAGCTTTCCTCTGGCAGAACTGGGCCCGTGGGAGTAGCAAAGTCAACCTTTTAAAACTGGAGGTGTCAGTCAAGGTCCTGTTTTCTGGTGCTAGCCAAACGGGCCAGTCCCTGAGTACAGGGGCTGCTAACAGAGGCCAGGAAACAGGAGACAGTGGACTGACTGCCCATGGAAAACGCTAAGCACATGACTTCAATCCAGTCAAAAACATCACCAAAGCCTGGGCTGAAAACACTTTTTCCACTTTCCAAGTGGATAAATGGGTCTCTACTTGCTCCTATTGTATGCCCCTTTAAAACATCTGAGTCCAATATTTTTTTTTATTTTTGATGGAAAACCAATGTATTTTACATGGGTAAGGTTCATTGGAAATCACTGGTATATTAAAACTGTAACTGTGCTATAATAAATTTGGTAACTTGTGCCAAAGTAAACTGTATTTGCCAACCTGCCATTAATGACAGGTTGTTTAAGTCTATCTTTGTTTAAATCATTTTGACATGCCACTTTTAAAACAAAGTACTTTAGAGAGATAACAAAGGATATGCAGATAGATGGAGGCAAGACACAGAAAAAGAACACCCCGAAAGACGACCAGAGGAGGTGTGTGTGTACATGTCTGCATGTGTGTGGGTACACGCATGGATGTATGCATATGTGTGTAGGAATGAATGTGAGCAGATATGAGAGAAGTGCACAACAGAGGGGCAGTTTGGTGGAGAAGCAAGTGAATGACAGACAGCGGTTAGACAAAGATAACGGCATGAACAAAGAAAAAGGCACAGCTGGTAAGGTGGGAGTGAAGCTGAGCTGTAGATGGTGCTGGATGGATACGTCTGGAACTTAAATACTGGACTTAAGTATTTAGACAGTGCATGGTTAAATATGCCTTGACAGACTGTCTCATCAAGCAGACAGATGACTGGGGGAAATTGAAAAAAAAAAAAAAACTGGGATAACAAGATCTTTGGAAATGCTAAAGCACCTATTCAAATTGAAAACATTCAGCACCTCTTGATGATCATTGGTGGGTAAAAACAAGTTTTCCCAAGCTAAGTTTTATTGGTTTTAAAGACAATGAAAAACTACTTTGTCTCTGCCATTTTCTAACAAACTTTTGCGCTCAAGTTTGTCTGTGATTTGCTAGTCAAAGATACTTACACAGTGTTGTATATTTGCTGAAATGAGGAAGGAAAATAAATCAGGAGCTCTGTTTTTCCTGACGATGCCTCAACCAAAGATTAAAGACCAAGGAACTCCATCTCCCAACACTGGCTATATAAATCACTCGTTCTGACAGTTCTCATCACCGCAATGCCTACACACATATGGTTGGCTGTGGTAACAGTTGGGGTAATAGGTTGACAAATAATGACTCCAGGAGAGTGTTTTCTATGCAGTGTGGCCCTCAACCACAATGATTTTGACACCACTGGGTCCCATGTTTTACAAGCCACAATGACAAATGTGGTTTGCTGCATGTTGAAAGGAAAGTCTAAGCATGTCTGTGTCTTCTGCTAGGTGGGTGATACTCATGATTAAGTTACCAACCAGTCAGAACCATAAAGCCACATGCTCCCAAGGGATGTAAGCTGTCTTATCACATGACTCATCATGTTATAATTTTTACACCACGTTACCCTGTGAGTTAGTGTTAGCCATCTTTATCCAGAATGTTAAATGTGCTAATCCACTATGTAACCACAGACTGCGGCTTTAACAAGGAAACAGACCAGCTGTTGTGATCAGTCTTGTATCGGACAGGGAAAAAGGAAGAGAAACATGTGGAAATACTTGTTGAGCTAAAACCAACACACAGATGTTGAGACATTTGCTGTGTCTCTGCTGGCCTTTCCTTTAACACTAAAGCAGCTGGATATGCAGAGCAAAGTTCGGGTGGGGCTTGGACATGGAGGGCTTGCATGTGAAAAATTGTAAGAAAGGGGAGTAGAAAGGCAAAGGGTTATAAGAGGAAGCTGAGTGGATATCAAAAGTAGTATGCTAGGAAGGAAAAAAGAAAGGAGTGAGGAGACAAAGCAAGACAGATTACAGATAGACAGGCAGATGTGCACAACAAAGAATATTTATGAATGTTTTATTGATCCCCATGAGGAAAATTCTCTTTTCCCTTGACCCACTTCACAGGGAGATCAGACCACAGGGTCAACTTCAGAACAGCATCCCTGAAGCAAGAGGGCTTTCACTGTCTTCCTAAAACATAAGCAGAAGCTTAAGTGTAAGTAGAAATCTGTCCATCACAGAGGTCTGAACCTGAGTCCTCAGCTTGAAGGGCAATCTCCTTACCCACTACACCTGATGAAACGTTTATCACCAGTGTGATGTATTTCATCTAGCTTCTGAAGCATTCAGGCTTGTAAGTCTAATTCAGTTGAATTATCAAGGCCTTTTTGACAACATACTTCAGTTTTCCACAACAAGAAAAGGTGTAAAAAATTTCTTAACCCATTTCAGTGACAAGCTATCACTGTGATTTTGTGACCACCACAACACATCATGTTATGTTCCCCTGAACCATGATAACAAAGCTGAGTCACAACTGATGACGCACACTCAAATTCACCCACCGCCCCACATACATTCAAACTCTGGATGAACTACAAAATCCTTCTCCCTCTTTTCCCCCCCTCTCTTTTTCTCCCTCATAAACCATTTCTTTCTGATTTCTCTGCAGAGGGCCTGGTTGCTATAGAGACCCGCAAACATCACAGATTTCTGACCCCCTGGTTGGCACAATTCTACTAAATCTAGCTTTTCACAAGATCCATGAAATAGCCAACCCCCACACATTTGGAGCCACTCAAACACACACACATGCAGACATACACACACATACACACACAGAGACTTTTCTCTAACCCTTGTATCTTGTACCTGACCTCTCACATGGCCCTCACCAAAGTACAGTGTTTAGCGCTTTAAGCTGCTTCCTGCTACAAAGCCAGCTAATTGCAAGACTTTTTGTTGTGCATAATCTTATTTTCACCACTGACGTAGAATGTGATATGTAATGGGTGTGTGTATATGTAAATGTGGGGTGTGGGTGTGTGCATGAAGGAGGGAAGGGGGGCATATTAATCATGTTTATTTATCTGGACGAGGAGTTGAAATAAGCGTCGAGACATCATTTAACAGCATGCTAAGCTAATCTCTGGTCGAGATAAATACTTCATTTCTCTCCTCTCCCCGTGACGCTCCCTTGCTTGCGACTGCTCCGCTGACGCTACATCTAAACACCGGCAATAATAAAGACAATTATTTAGGCCTTTGATAATTATGTGTCAAAGGCAGCGAAAGCCACTAGATAATTGGGCGAAAACTGAATGGTAATCCACAATGGAGATCCCCGCAGGGAGACAGGCAGACTCATCCCTAGAAAGAATGCAGTGTGAGAGAAAAGAGAGAAAAAGGCAAAGACAGAAAGATGAGAGCTCTTTAAGGGGCCTTGCTCACTGTCAGATAGTCAATGTGAAAAGCCACAATTACACAGAGAGAGAGAGTGCGAATAGAGAGCAACAAACAAGAGAAAGGAAAACAAGGGATAGAGAGAGAATGACAGAAAATGAGTGAGAATGAAAAAGAAGACAAAATGTAGAATGTTAGTGGGAGTGTGCAAAGACTGAGCAGAGGCCAAGGGGAAGGGGAAGGAGGGGAGAGAGGGAGAGAGAGAGAGAGAGAGAGAGAGAGAGAGAGAGAGAGAGAGAGGCGCCCCATGACGATGCCAGTCAGAGACGAGGCTTATAATGTGGCTGCGCCATGCACTGCCAACAGCCACAGATAATCTAGGACTACCCACTGAGCACTGAAGCACTGCTTAAATATTTGATTGATTAACTGTCCTGTTGCTGCCAGAGAGTAAGAGGAGAGCATCAGAGAAGCCAGGGCGAACACTGGAAAAACAAACAAACATGTATGCGGGTGCACACCGGAAGGTTGGAAAACACATGGCGCAGACACACTAACACATACACCCCCATAAATCCCTACACGCCAACATTGGAACAGGAGCACAAACACAAACACATACAGACATGTACACATTGCAAGCATGTGTAGAGTCTGCAAAGACAGTGGCAAGGGCTAGAAAAAACAAACATAAAGGCTAACTGGTGCTCTGGCAGTGATTTTTCTCTATCATAAATCAATAAGTACAATAGACTTATGGATAAACAGTGGTTAAGTTGATGATCCTCAGCTGGATTTGGCTGTTAATGACTGGAGGATTCATCACGGGAATGATGTTTGTGTGCTATCTCTCTTATTCCTATCTGTGTATCTGTGACGGTATGTTGCTAGTAATTGATCTAAGGTCATAGAAGGGCGGATAGGAATGGGAGTGCAGCGTGCTTCACTACTCTCTACCTCGTCTGTGACACACACATACATAAACACACACACAAAACACACTCATCCCTGTTCGTCCCTGACTGTGAAAACACAGGCAGCTGGCCCCCCACGCTCCGACACCCTCCACAGGAAGAGACAACACCAGCGCTTCCTGTGGCTTTGAAGCAGCGGTCCCAGGTCCCCTGTTGGTCCCCAGCTTCCTTTGTCTTAACCGCAGGAAGGAAGCCCTCTCTAGCACGAGGCCACAGGGCCCAAGGGAGCGAGAGGGAGTGTGTTTGTGTGTGTGCATCTTTCAGTGTTGTGGGAGTGTGCAGAGGTTTTGCTCACTGAGGTCACATGCATTTACTCGCAGGGTTTTTTCCCCTCTGACTCTCCAGTGCATGAACTCTGGCTTTGGCGAGGGTGTAGGGAAAGAGAGGGAGGGAGAGAGCAGGAGAAAACTGCAATAACTTCCTGCCGTCTTTCCTCTTTCCTCCCATGGCTGTTCCCCACATGCATGATGGAGGGAAGATGAGGAAGAGAGGGAAAGGGATGATGGTGGGTGGGGAGAAAGAGTGAGATCTCAAAGGGTGAGGAGGGGGCATTCCTGAATTGTGTGAGTGACAGCACCGGACGCAGGGTAGTGGGAAGTGGTGTATGTCTGTGTACGTGTTGGGGAGGATTCTATGTGTGTATAAACATGCAAACCACACAGACACACATATATATATACACATAGACACGCGTGGAGAGATACACACCAACATCAGTGGAGGCGGTGAGGAAAAGGAAGGCCAATAAATATTTACTGACACAGCAGAAGTGGAGAATGGTTGTCCACTGGTGGAAACAAAAGGCAGAGGATGAGGAGCGGTGTGCCAGGAAACCTGCCGGCTGCGGGCGCTGAGCCCCGCTTGTGCCCGCATGGAAAACAAGAGGAAGACGGGAAGGGCGGACGGAGGAGAGGGAGAGGGAGAGGGGGAGAGGGAGAAAGAAAGAGAGAGAGAGAGGGCAGGGAGGATGGGATGGAGGGAGAGAAGAAGGGAGGGACCAACAGAGTTGTGGGTAAGGGAGTGTTCATAAACAACAGCAGCCTGGTGCAAGGCAACTACTGTTCACACAAAATAATGGAATTAGTTGCTTCAAGATGAGACTGAGTGAGAGAGTTTTAATGTGTGAAGGAATTGGTTTGTGCATGCAGGTATGTTCAATCATGCATATATATTAAATCTTTTATCATTTTTCTTCTTGCTTGTGATATGTAATTCCACAAAATAATAACATGTCCCTGAAACTCTTGTATTCCTATTGGTTTTCACTTGGCATTGAATTCAAATCATTCAGACCCAATAAGCCAAGCAGATGCTCAAATGTATAGCAGTATTTCATAGTTGCTACAACACAATTCAGTTAATTTCTAATTAACATCTGCACAGTGGTTAGTGTTAATGATATCAATTCCCAACAGTTTGATCAATTTACATTTCTGTCACAATGAAAAGACTGGTATTCGCTACTCAAATTACTTAAGCTATATCAACAATAGCCCTATAATATTCACATTGAAATGATATTGACACAATTAAGAAAGTGGACAAAGTTTTGTAACATTAGTAGTTAAGGATGTTCGTATATTGTTTAGCGACAGCAATTACAGAAATTCTCCCAATGATAATTTCTAATTAGGCAGCTTTCCTTAACAAAGTGAAATTACGGCATGGCGACTAATTAAAGTCTTGTGTTAATTAGAATACATCTTAGTTAAGAAAACCAGTACAATGTACAGTGGGCAATATCTTCATCATTCCCAAATCAACTGGCCATATTAACAGCTTTGGTCTGCAGAGTGAAACCAAAAAGTTACTTTTGCACATTGGATACAGTCTAGGCCTCATCATCTCCACTCGCCTTTTCTCTCCCTCTCTCTCACTCTGAAAGTGCTTCTTTCTTGTCTTTCTCCCTGTCTCTCAACCCTCCGGCAATGCTGTAAAATAGAAACCTAACCTCAATATTTTCCCTCACGGTGCTGGGACTTGCTGGCCCATTAAATTCCCCTTCCCATGTGTCAGCTTGCACATTTCCACCATGAAATTTTCGTATAATTAAACTTTCTTAATGATTTATAAGCTATAATAATAGCCGTAAGTATTTCAGAGCAGGTTAAAGGGACAGCCTTTAAGTGCACGCCGGGGGATGACCCTGTTTTAACATAGTTTCGGATGGGTGACTCTCGGCTGGAGATGAGGATGGATAGGGTGAGGGAGAATGAGATTGACGGAGGGAGGGAGTGAGCGAGAGGGCCTAACAAGGGTGGGTGGAGGAGGAGGCTGAGACCTTTGTGTCGTAACTCAGGGTGATACTGACATCGAGGAGAACCAAGAGCTCCCTGAACCCTGGCAGGGAGGAGACAGCTTAGCACAGACAGACAGAGACACACACATGCAGAGCAGGCAAACGGAGCGATGGAGGCTGAGAAACTGAAAGAAAGATGGAAACCCTCGGCTGTTAGAGGAAAAGGCTGGATACAGAGAAAAAGACACAGGTAGAAAGAGACAGTAAGAGAGGCTGAACATCTGATAAAACTGTAGATAGATCAAATAAATCATTAAGAAAATGGCAGAAAGAAACACAACACAATAGTATACGGTATGGAAAGCAGATTCTATTAAATAAAAGTGAAATAATATTAAGAGGCACATAATTTTAAAAAAGCTAAATAAACACTTAATGGTGATGAACAAAACACACATTAATAAACAGACAAAGTTTAGTGTACATATCTAAAGTAGTACTGGAGTTGATGTCTAAATGATGTGCATAAACAGTTCACATGCATGTTCTGGGGCACACACACACACACACACACACACACACAGATGTTTGCTCTCTGCTGCCTCTCTGACGGCAAGGCTGATATGATTGCCACTTAGGAAATCAGTGTGTTTTCACACCACTCTCTGCTCTGCCAAAGCTAATGTGTTAAATATCCATCGGGTACTGCTGTCCATTTCTGAGAAAAACACACACACACACACATGCACACACACAGGCTTAGGGTTTGATAAACACTGATTCCTTGTACTAACTGAGCCCAAAGTTGGCATTCAAGCCAACATTTCTAAATTGGGGTGCAATGAGAAAATTTCAAAGAGCTATGATGTGGAATTCTCACTCAGTTCTTCTAAATTTGTTGTGAGAAGGTTGAAGTGGAGCTAAATTTTAACAATTGTGTTACTTTCTTCACTCTTCTTGTTGTTATCAAGAAATACACATTTATTTTTTTTCATACACATACTGTTTGTTTTTTCTACATTCCATACAAATTCCCTTTCATGCTTCACAAATCAACACATGAAGTCCAGCTACTGTATGTGTTTTGAAAAGGTGGAGCCTGCTAATGGCAAAATCTACCAAATATCTCAGTGGACTGTTTTTCACCTTAGCCGTGAATGAGGGAGGAGGAAGAGAAGGAAAATGAAACAAAAACAACAAATCTGGAGGCGCCTGCTGCTCTGCACATTACTGGCAAATCAGGTGTGTGTGAGTGTGTGTGTATGTGTGTCCCTTCAGGGCTGCAGGAGTTGGGATTGTCAGGGGAGGTGTTTTGTATAAACTTCCAGGGCCACTCGACCCATCTCTGAGTGAGAACCCGCTCATGGACAAGCCAAAAAAAAAAAAAAAGTTTGGGGGAAGAGGAAAGGGGAGGAGAGGTAAAAGAACGTGACAAAGAGAGCGTTCTTCCCTTCAGTTATCATCCTCTACTCCTTCATATTTGCTCGTCTCCTGTGCCGTGGGGCAAGAGGGAAAGAGAGAGCCCTCCGAAAAAGAAAAATAAGGAATGAAAAAAGGAAAAACAGGCTCTGTGATCCCCCTGTACTCAAAGGAAGGAGAGAGTGAGGGAGGGAAAGCTACAGAAGGCCAACTAAAATTAATGGAAATATATAACAATCTGAAATTAACTTCTCATTGCCACTAGCCATGATTTAAAACAGCTTTTTAACGAGAGGAAAGATGAGTCAGAAAAGAAAGAGAGAGAGAAGGGGTTGAGGCCATATTACAAATTGGACAGGCTGGGGGAAGCTACAAGTTAATTTGCCCCATCATGTAAAAAACTTTGCCGTTCTCAAGGCGCACTCACTTAAATGATTTTTTTTTTTTTTTTGCCCAAAGTAATCAAGACATAAAAATAAAAGATTAAAAATAATACTAATGTAGGGTATAAGAAAATACAAAGCAATTCAATTAGCCAATTAAACAGCCAGGGTAAAGAAAAGGAAAAAAAAACCAAAACAAACCTGTTCCAAGTACCAGATCTGTATCGTGATGTTCCGTTGGACCAAATTTAATAGCAAGAACATTTTCTCTTCTAGTTTTAATTACAATTAATTTAAATTCCATAGATAGTCCAAAGTTAAAAAATAAAAATCAAAAGCTTCAACTTTGGGTTCTATTACTGCAAAAGAAAAATATAATGCCAAAAAGTGAGTAAATAATATCAAATTTATTGAAATTATAGTGATACTACACACTGATATTAAACAAGATAAAATCAACATTGGTACTTATTATTATTATTATTATTATTATTATTACGTTTAAAGCATACACTGAAACAATATTTTGAATAAAACATAACAACACTTAAAATAATTCACTTTTGCTATTCTTCTTTTGTACTTTCACAACATTTTGTAATGTAGTTTATTAAAATAATGTGCCAAACAAGCACAGCAATATACTCTGGAGTACATAATGAAATCACCACAATGATTCCCTTAATGAATTAAATGTAAAATTTACAAATAGTTGTACACCAGCTGAAGTGCTTTTCAAGTGATATTGTTGATTAAAAACAAAGCCTGAGAGAAGGGAGTGGAGTACATACATACACACACACATACACACACACAAACACACACACACAAAGAGCACACACACACAATACGGTATAAAGTATATTATTAATCTTATAAAAAAAAAAAGCAATTAAATCAAAGTGGTATAGAGCCTGAAGCTATGAGGACTGTCAATTCTGCTGGAAATGCCACAGAAGATTACAGTTGGGTTTGTGGATTCCATGAACCCTTTTTTTTGATTAGGGAGTCAATTATTTCTCATTACTGAAGATGCTATTTCGGAAAAAGACCTTGTCAGTCAATCATGCAAAAAGTCCTCAAAAAGCGTGAATAAACCATTAAAGAGAGAGGCGGATGGGGGGGGGGGGGCACACTGACCCTTTTCCCCACCCAAACTCCTACTTGTAGTCAAATTACCTTTTTAACTATTACACCTCTGTCAGGTCTTTGTCAGCGTATGGTAATTAGGGCCTTCAGTGGAGAACATTTGAAAAGAAAACAGTATATTTATTAGTTTATCTCAGAGAAAGGCATTTACCCAGAGCTGAAGGTAAGTTTGAATGTGGTGATTATCTTGTCATTTTCAGGCTGTTTGTCTAAGAGTGTGCATGTGTGCGTTAGTAGGTGTTTGTGTGTATGAGTGTGTGCATGTCAGTGTGAGTGAATGGTGGTGTATTTGACTCCAGGTAATGTGCTGTTATGTGTGTGTGTGTGTGTGTGTGTGTGTATGTGTGTGGATGGACGTACACATATGCATTCATACATATATAATATATATTTATACATCTGTGTGTGTGTAAGTATGTGTGTGTGTGTGTGTGTGTGCACTTCAGCTGCTTTCAGCACACTGATAGGCGAGCACAGCACATTTCTCCTGTCCTCTTTGTTCTGTGTTGGGTTTGACACCTCTAAACAATAGCAGCGCTTCACTTCGCCCAGCCCCAACCCACCACCAACCACACACTGCATGGACGGGAGCTGCCAATTAGCACTATCAAACACCCCTCATCAGCTGTCTGCTTACCACAAAAAAAAAAAAAAATCCCACAACAAATCAATAATTCTGAGTTTCCTTCAGAAACAATCACATTCATCAGCAGACTTAAGGATATATGAGAGAACTAAGCTTGATCGTTAATTATATAGCATGGACTGTGTGTATATATGCCCAGAAAAAACTGCAGCATAAAGTGGAATGTCACAGAAAAGCTCTCAACCGACAGAGTAGAAACAAAGGTCTGCATCCTCTCTGTCTCCTCTCCAACTCTGGTGTCTAGAGCTGATCATTATTTTGGGGCCGCCTCTTCCTTGACCCGGCCCAAATGCAACCGAGGTCCCTTGTCTAAATCGCAAGCCTTTTGGATAAACAGGGCGGTCATTCACATGCACTCTCTTTTTCCTCGCACACAAAAACTGCCATCTACTCAAAAACGCACCACTCTCTGTTTTAGTTTATCTACCTTTGTGTGAAGCCACGCCGGGTGAGCTGTGTTTTCGGTGGCCACCAGGCAGCCAGACGATGTGGTGTGACCCGGGGGACAGAGGGTGAAACGTGGGGAGAGAGACATGGGGGGTGGGGGGGTGGCTTGCCTGTCATGGAGAGAGAGGGTCTCAGAGGGCCGGAGGTGAGCAGAGGTGTCTGTGAGATGACTGTCGCTCCTCTCGGTGGTCCAAGCCCTTTTCATTAACCGACACCCCTGGGTTCACCAAACAGAAACAGGGGGTGGAAGTGGGGACGGGGGGATGCCGACGGGTGCACAGCACTAGCCTTGGTGACCACCAGAGACCTGCTGCTGCCTGCCTTCCTGTCTGTCTGAATGCAGATCTGTGTCATCCATTACAGGCAGGGGACTGCTTTTTAACAAAATACAAACACAAACAGGAGCACATGCACAGGCACACAGACACAGACCGAGCACACGCATACAAAAATACACACGCATGGAAGACTGTTAAGGGAAGAGAGGGGTAACAAAGGACAGGCAGTGCCCCCTAGTGTTTTCATCAAAGAGAAATCAGACCAAATCAACTAACCATCACCCCAAGCAAAGCCACAAAAACAGATACAGGAGGGGAGCAAGAAAGAATAGAAAGGGGGGGGGGGGGGCAAGAGGTGAAGAGGCTGGATTCATGAGAGGAGTGCCATCACGTGGAAGGCACAAGGGTGGGGGTGGGTGAGTGAGGTGGAGGGGGCAGGACACTGGGGGAAGGAAGGAGAGGGATGGAAGGAGCAAGGGATGAAGAGGGGATGGAAGTTAAAGTGTGAGCATAGGGGATGGGGGTGTATAGTACACGTTAGCTGGTAGGTGGTGGAGGGTGTGGGGGTGGGTTAAAAGATGTCTGACACAACCAAGATGTTTTTAATATTCGAGGCCGAGAGAGCGAAAAAGTGAGAGGGAGAAGGAGAGGGCGAGAGGCAGGCAGGCCATGCATGAAAGCCGATGTCAGAGGAGTCCAGAGGAATCGTCGAGTGTGAAGCCATCTAATAGGAAAGCAGAATATATATGAGACAGGGACACACACACACACACACATGCATGTGCGCACACACACACAAGCTGTGAATTACTAAGCCACCCAATGTGGCCTGGTAACTGATCTGAACATGAACCACAAACTAATGAGTGACATGACGGGGGAGAAACGAAAACGTAGCTTACTGGGACAACAAACGAACCTTCTGGAGCAAAATGCACATTCATGCTTGAAGATAAAAACATTTGTACATGAATATGTTAAAAAAAAAAAAAAAAAAAAACATCTGTGCAAATGTGTGCATTTGTGTTTTACGCTTTACTCGGACAGCACATCCAGCGTCATACTCCCACCATGAAACAAGGCCTACCCTTTAGTGAGTTCCGCATTCAGCTCCAAGCCAGCAAAGACATCAAAGGCTGCACCTCACCAGGAGCCTCTCACTCGCTCTCCTTCTCGTTTCCTCTCTCTACCTTCCTTTTGCTCTTTCATAACCCCCATCGTATTTCACAGCACATAAAGCCTTAAAATGGCACATAAAACAGTTCATCTCTTTTCACTGTCAGCTTTCCAGGCTTAAAAAATTAAATATGTTTTACTGCAGGTACATAACTAAAACACACACCCTGGAAAAAAACTGCCATAAAGGATTCAAACCAGGCTTTCCATAAGTATCAGAGGCTGTAGTGTTGGGAACAGATCAGCTGAATAGTCAGTATGAGGTATTTCAAGCTTTAAGTGAAGAAAATATGAAGTCACAGAAACTGTGCGATTGCCTGTTTTCCCTTTGCCATTAATTTCACCCTTGTATGTTTTCTGTTAAAACACTAAAGATATGTGCAGGAAATAAATCGCACATCCTGCAGGTGATGCACTGATATTGAAAAATTCTTTACAAACACACTAAAAGAATGCTGTGACCCTGGTGTTTGGAGGGTTTGGAGTAGGCACAGCAAAAACACCACAGAATACCAACACCCCATTCAATGAACTTTAAAAGCAGTGAAAGACAGAGAGCAGAGAGTGAAGGAGGCGGGTGTGGATGGAGATGCAGACTTTGAAGGAAAAAACGCAAAAAGGAGAGAGAAGAGAAAACAGAAGCCAAGGAGGGAGAGAAGGTTTAAACTTCAACCCTGGAGTCAGTGAGTTCACTGACATTTGCACCAGGATCCGCCTAGCTGCTCCTCACAGCTTTTCAGAAACAACACTTTCTCTCCTTTCAATTCCTAAGACTTATTCTTCCTCCTACATTCGCTGCAGAATGAGACCATTCACAGTCTTGAGGGCAGAAAGAGGGGAAAAAAAAGACAGAAAAGCGAACTGGATAGAATGTGTTGAATTCGAGTGATGCCTGCGTGACAATTTGCAACCCCGTATGTCCTCAAGATTCCTCTCGTATATTGTATGCATTCTTATGGCAGAATTAACAAGGGGGGTGGGGAAAAAAATGACATGTGACAAGCGATTCATTTGAGCTGTCAACATGTCATCTTCGCCACATTCAAACCTCACGTCAACCGCTCCTATTCTGTCTCTGGTGAAGGTGACCTAGGTCGTAACCAGCTGACACACCCAGACACAGCAGGTGAATGCATGGAAATACCACAGTGGGAACAGGGAATATGAAAGAATGGCAAGAATGAAAGGCAAGTTAGAGCCAAAGGATAAAAAGGAAAAAGAAAAAATTTGGAAAGAGGAAACAAATGAGGATACTTTTTAAAAGATTTTCATTTTCAGATAAGAATAAGTATTTTATAGATAATTCATTTCACATTTTAGTTGATATTGAATGATAAAGTTCAGATTACCATTTTAACCATTTAGCGGTTTTACATAGAATATATATAAACAGCACCCAAGAGACTAATTTTAAATACATACAGTAGGTAGGGACTGTGAGAAGGAGGCAGCAATGAGAAAAACTGGTCTTCTTAGACAGATGTTTGCTGAAAAAGACAAAATCTAAAAAAAACTAGATAAAGGAGACAGAAAAAAGTGAGGTCAGTCTCGAGTGAGATGGAAAAGAATGAAGTACCGAGGCCGATGTGAAGTTGAGGTTAAGAGAGGAAGAGAAAAATAAAGTCTGAATCGGAAGCAAAGGGGAGGAGAAGAGAACAGGCAAAAGACCATATATGTGGGGCACAAGGTAAAAGGAAGAAAATAAGAGGAGGTAAGTTTACTGATAAGCGTTAAGAGAGAGGAGACAGTAGTGTGACCAAAAAAGGAGCATGAGAGTCACAGAAAAAGGACAGTAATGTGGAGTGGTTTGATAATGGGGGCAAAGGGCAAAGAAGGAAACAAATGAGTGAAGGAGAGTTTCATTGCGAATTAAGAGGAAGGTAAAAACACAACACGACACCAGGGAGGGGAGCGAAAGAAATGGACAGCAGGGCCCAATGGGTATTAAAGAGTGAATGAAAGAGTGAGAGAGCTCTGTAGAAGAGAGGAGGGAAAAGAGCGAGACCTTGCCTCTGAGGCAACGAGCCGAGAGGAACGAGAGAGGCAAACAAAGCTGCACGCTGCTCTCACACGGCAGAACAAAGAGAAGAGGTGCATCATGGGAGTCTGAGCCTTGCGCCACCGCTGACGCCATGTTGGATGAAAAAAAATAATAGAACATTATGCACAAATCAAAACAGAAACACATAACCCTTCATGTAATAATCAAGGACATGACTAGTATATAGACCTCTGTTTTGAGTTAGTTGGAAAAGAAGGCTAATTACTTTAAAAACTTATAGAACAGCAAGGTCAGTTTTCCTGCTTTCAGTGCTTTACCTCCTCAAATCACATAAAACTATACAAATGCAAAAATATACAAAAATCTGTACAATCACATCAACTATTGTGCACATAATTTAAAAGCATACCATACCAGATATATTACATGATTAGGATCTGTCTGTCATAACCTTGACTCAAGACAAAACGCAAAGCTTTGATTAATATTGAATTTAGAACAGCATGAAATATGCAGCTAAATTACAGAGAGCAGGGAATCAGCATCCTCACTGACCAAGTGTATAAGTGGAAAGATGGTAGACTGTCCAAGCAGGTACAAGGCAAACTGTGCTGGTAAAAGAGTGGAAACAGGCAAGAGGAGGAAAAAACAACTAGTGAAAGAGCACAGGGAGAGGAGAGCTTCCTCTGTAGCACATTGATACAAACAGACCAGGGTTGAAGCAGAGGCTGAGGATAAACACTAGGGGAGGAGGGCTGTTCAATTTTAGCAGCAATTTAGGTATGAGTGGAAATATGCATATATGCATGTGTTTACTCCTGTAAGAGCAGTGTATATCATTGTATTGTGTTTACCGACACAGGCAGAAAGCTCATGGAAACACAGGAAGAAGACACAGGGGTGGCAGGGTGAAACTGGATTTTATTTTCTCACCTTAAGTGTCAAAATTCAAAGAAAAAGTATGCAGAATTATCAAGATATTGGCCCTAAAGTTTTCCATCTACCCCATCTGACTCCTGCTTGCCCCTCTCTTGTGCTCCCTCTTTCTTTTCGTCTCCTTCTCTCTCTTCCTCCGGCAGGTCTGATACACCGGAGCTGCAGCTGAACTCTGAGTAGCACTGTCTCCGGGAAAAAACAAAGTGATCAATGTGAGAAGGCACGGGGAGCTCATGGACAGGCCAATCAATGGTGGAAAGAACCTTGCCCAGGGCCTTATGCAAATGGAAGCACGTCCCGTAACCTCGGGAGTGAACATGCGCACTAGATCAATGGGACGAGGGTAGAACCTTACAGCAAGATCAGCCTCAGCCAGTAAATATGTAATGATGAATCCCTCAAGATTTAACTGAACTCAAATGAACTTCAACTAGCTCAGCTTCTTATATCACAAAGTGGCAAGAAAGGCCCTGTGCTGAAGAGGTGGGGTATGGGGTGGGTGGAGCAGGACAAGAGAGATTAAAAAGAGCCTTTGCACAATGATGCAGTGAGGACAGATGGATTTTTTTTACTTCCTTTTCACTGGGGAGGAAAAAAAACAGGAAGACAAAAAGGTGAGAGGATACTTATGAATAGTCACCTCAACAATACTTGTTTGAGATGTAATGATTTTCAATTACGTCACCATGGCAACATCTGTGTGTTTTGAGGAACGAAGGAGAGGAGTGGGTAACCGTGACGACCTGGTGAAAGCACGTTCGGTCATTTAAAACTGTGGATGGTCAGACCGAGGACTGGATAAGAAAAACTATTCAAAACAAACAGCTGACACTCACAAACGTCCTTATACTGAAGTCTGAAAGTGGCATCAATCAAAACCTTTCAAAGACCAATTAGAGGTAGTGCATGACTTAATTGTCCACAAGGTAACAGTGCAGATGGGAATATTGATAACTTTTATCTCTGTAAGCAGAAAAATGAGAGACAGCAACTTACTGGACTGGTCATGAAAAAAATTGTTGTGTACTCAAACTATTGAAAACCACTGATAGAGGAGAAAAATATAGAATTACTGTAAAAGCAGTAAAAGACACATACAGAGAGACAGATCAGTTCATTCTCTGACAATAGAAACCACAATGTATAGAAGCAATCCTAAAGACTATTGACTGCTCCAGCAGCAGAGCTTGAGGTGAGAGCAATAGCTCCATGTCTGCCTATGGGCTGTTGAGTATATTCTAGGAGAGTTTGATCAAAACAAGACACATATATCCACACATATATTTTAAATAGCGTGGAAATGAAAGTGATGCCTTGGATTGCCCTTGGTTGTGGGCTGTCTCAGATGACCTTTTTAACCCTGGGCCGTTCAAAAGAAGAACAAAAGTTTGGGAAACAAGAAAAGGTGTACTAAAACATCGATGCTTTATCTAGTTATACCCGGAGTACTCCTGAAACAAAGTTCAGGGAAACAGCTGTTAAAACACTGAACACAAGGTGAATCACTTCCCTGAGAGCTCCTCTTGACAGTCTACCTTTTCTGAGTTGTAACAACCCTCCAGGAGCGTCTATCTTACTCCACTGACTGAATATACTTATTCACTAAAAAGAAGAAAAAGTCAACTGATCAAAAATAATGTCATGGCATTGCTAGTTATCTGGTTGTGATGGATGTATGCTAACAAAATGGTGAGAAAATATAGAGACCTACACATATTTTTAAATAAAAAGAGACTGAATCTTTTATGAATACCTGATATACGATATACGTCTTTGAAATAAATTTTGCTCATTAACAAGATAACAAGTCCCGGCTAATAGAGTTCAGGGTTGTTGGTTAGTGATGCATGAGAAAATCAGAGGATAAGAAGATGCTAGCAGCAAATAGGACACATGGCAAAGGAGGACAGTTCCATGAACAGATGTGATCCACTCTGTATTCTGGCCAACCATAGCAATTTTGTAATGCCTTTTGCTCAGGCTGCTTCCTTTCAGAGATATTGTGAAACAACCTGACTAAAAAGAGAGGTGTACGATATGTACAAGGAAAAGAAGCAGATGTAAAAAAGACTAATAAAGGGGACCGACAGTGTTTATGTTCTGAGAACCTGATTGTCTTGCAACTGTACAACAATAAAACAAGACAGAATTAAAAATGAAAGCAATCAAAAAATGCAGTAAACAACAAAAAATCTGAATCTCTCCCTCAAAATCAATTTCCTTAGATAATGAAGGAATAGCACAAGAGACACAAGAGGTGAGTAAAGTATTTTCAACCCCCAACGCCTCTCCAACACCACAAATGTAATCTAGAAACCAAAGATGCTCCTGAAACATAGAGAGAAACACCAACAAAGGTGAGAATAATGGCGACGTATTGAAGGGAATACTTCACAAAGCCTATTGTGTGAGTATCCTTTTCAGGCAGCAAACCCGCTGTAATTTGGTCTGCGTCATCTGCCTCTAGTCACAATGCAGCACTACAGCTTTGAAATGGATGGCAAATGAAGGCCATTTGTACATAATCACAGCAGATAGAAGAATTCAGAAGCCCTACAATGTGTTGTTGAGGTGAAAAGAAAGACCTTGGTCTATCTGTGGCAGCCAGCGCAGCTAAGGTTTGGCAAGGGAGGTCTTTTTTCCAGAAACAAGCAAATCAATTCAAATCAAATCAGCTTGCTAGCCGTGACATTTAAACAGTTCAATTTACATCCTTATGTTAAGAGGAGAGCCGCTCTCAAAGATGCCTATTCATTCACAAAGAAATTAGACGTCTATATTTCAGCTGCTTAATAGAGCAAATATGCTGTAGCTGTACTGAGGAACAAGCCATGTCTTTTCATGGTGTACAAAGGGCTAGGCATTGTCTGTCATTACGAGCGGAGCACAAAAACAGAGAGAGGGATAATATACACAATATAGACAGGACTAGAAAACACGACCATGCATGATATGCATGCATTACCACATACACGCACACGCGAGTGTGTACAAACACGTGCAAAGGCACATACACATACACCATGAGTGGTGATGGTGTATGTCCTAAGGGCTGCTGTCCTGCTGTGCAGGCTGGCAGGCACTTTTGTCATGGTGGTCCTTTTGTTTCACATCAAACAAAACGCCACAGCTTTGCATACGGCTCCACTAATTTCTGCTAGTGTGCCCCAGCCATTTATCATCGCCTCTCACCCTCTCCTCTTCTCCTCCCCTAACGTGGCTCTGATAGCTGCTCTCTACCAAGCTGTTCTGCTCAGGACGATACAGGCTTCTCCAGGCTAGGGCTGACACACACAGGCATGCACATATGCATACGTGCACGCACACATACACCCAGGCAAGCATAGACCCATACAATATGTGCGCACCCATTTGCAGACGCAGACATACACAAACATGCACATTCGCACACGGAGACAGACATACACACAGGAAACTGCACTACTCCTGCACCGCTTGCAAGCCCGCCAGCTATGGAGAACCTTGAGATAAAAACAAACCTTCTCTTCATCCCCTCCAGAAGCAATAGACAGGCCAGCAGTCAGAGCTTCGAAGGCGGCCGAGACGTGCATACAACATTAGATGAGGGGATTTTCGGAGCTTGTGTATGGACCTTTTCACAGCTGCGATGATTTTGTCAACAAATTAAAGTGATTTTTGCTTGTGTGGTAATGAATTCAGGTGAAGGATACACTGGTCCTTGAAGAGCATTTCAGACAGATATGAATGTGGAACTTAGTTTGACACAGTTTAAAGGGATACGCCAACATTTTAGGGAAATAAACTTGTTTGCTGTCTGACTGGGATTAAGACACTGTGAGAAGATCAATATAAATTTTACGTTGGTGCATTCAGCAGAGAGATTGGGATGTATTTAGTCTAGGAAAGCACAAACACTTGAAGCAGGGTGGAAACTGCTAACTTCCAACTAAAGAGAAAACTTTCAACAAAACTTTCTTTAAATTTGTCTTATTTACATTTTGTGTTT
Organism: Lates calcarifer; assembly: GCF_001640805.2. Lineage (NCBI taxonomy): Eukaryota > Metazoa > Chordata > Actinopteri > Centropomidae > Lates > Lates calcarifer. Next base: position 13,128,881 of record NC_066845.1, read on the forward strand.
GCTGGCAGGCTAGTCACCAATCCATCCATGATCCAAGAATCAGTTGGGCTTTTTTTAAGGCTTAGGAAAGTGTGGAAACAACTTTACCATGAAGACAGGATTGCTAGGACACTGCTTGCGGTCACTTCGCCCAGTAAGTTTCAACAACAATGTTGAATTTCATATTTCTACACATGCTAAATACATAAGAAGAAAAATGACAGTGAGAAAGCAAATAAGTATATTTCCCTAAAAATCTAGGTAGTCCTTTAAAATCACAGAGGTTGACACTAAACTGAAGATCAGGTACAATAACAACTAAACACTAAAGTGTATTCTAATATTTACGTATATGTAAATTTTAGTAATTTTCCAGAGGCATGCTGTAAAATAGAAAAGGAATGAAAAACACAAGTGTTTGCACAGTGCCATGTGTTTAGTGGGCTGTTACCATGCCAGTCATGGAGCTGTACAGACTACTGCCAGACCCAGAGTCCTGCACAGAGGGCATAGTTGGCACCACCGCTGCCCTGAGGGTCACCACGTCTGAGAGAGGGGGAATTAGGAGGATGAAGGAAATGGGGACACAAAACAGGACATAAAGCAGAGTGGATTTTGGGATGGTGAATTTTGTGGTGGAAGGGTTGAGTGAGAAACCAAAGACTGACAAGGCAAAAAAAAAAAAAAAAACGTTTTTTAAACATTTGCATTGCCCAGAGAAATGGCAATGAGCTTTGGAAAAGTATCTGTGGTTAATGAATAGGAAATCTTAAAGAGACACAGAAAATATATGCACAACTACTTTTACTTACTTGTATTTCAACTTGTGAATCTGATTAGGCACAAACAATGCACAGTGTAACAGAAATAAACGTATTGTTCTTCTTACATCTTCCCATACCATACAACATAAAAACCTCTAATTTAGTATAAAGATGCTGTATCACAGCAGTGAAATTCAATCATTTTCTAAACTCTCAGCGATGTAAAACAAACTTCTCCGACTCAGACTGATTCACCCAGCAGTGTTTCATCTTTCTCATCCTCCACACCGGTATAGCGATGAAGTCCACAAGGAGTGAAAAAATCCTCCATATCTATCTGTCTCACCTCAAGCATCTCTTCCCACATCTGACACCTAGCCACAACACACACATACACTTACACACACATGAAACCAAGGACAAACAGAGAGAAAACTATCTATATTCATTATAGATTGAAACAGATGGCACTATCCAGAAAGTGTACAGACAGATACTTTGCAAGCATGCACTGTATGTATGTGGTGTGTTCACAGAGGACTCTCAAAATCTGTAATCATGTTTTTGAAGGGCTGTTGTGGCGGCTGGCTGGTTGTCTGGTTGGCACCCACACATTTGTGTACTGGGAGACAGATGCATTCTTACATAAGACCTTATATAATGCTGCCCTGTCCTATCCAATAAGTGTGCTCCTTTTTCACTCTGTGAGCGGGAAGGTTAGTACGGGTTAGACAACCCTTCCTCAACACAACCACCACCACCACCACTTACACGTTCAGTCCCCCCTGCCCCCCTCACTCCTGGCATCGAAGAAAGATGAAAAGACAGGCTGAGCAGAGGGAGAGATGGAGGCAGGGCCCTAATTCTGTATGGCTCTATCCCCTCAGTCCCTTCCTCTCTCTCCCTGGTTCGTTCTCGGGTGAGATTTTGTCCTCAGGTGAAGAAAGGATAATGTGAACCTGGAACCTAAATGAGCATGGCTAGTTTATGTGTGTGTGTACTGTGTGTATGAGACAATGAGAGAAAGACGGTCCATAGGCTAAAACCCTTTAGACTTTGAAAGGAATATAGGACTACTGGGTTCAAAACAAGGTAGCATGACTGAGGGAACATGACCTATCTTCCTTTAAAACTATACAGCTGAGAGAGACAGAGGAGGAGGAGCAGGGAGGAACAGGCTGGCCGAGCATGAAAACAGTTGTCAGAGGAGACCAGAGACTCTGAATAAGAGATAGAAAAAAGGACAGAACTGCAAAACAGTGAACTTAGTTGGATGGATGGATTCTGCGATAGCTATAGAATGGTAGACAGGGGAAAAGGGCGAAAAAGGTGGGGGCGAAGCAAAGAAAGAGCAAGCAGCCTTCCCCCTGCAGCGCAAGCCTCTCTTTCTCTCTCGCATTCAAAGGCAGTTAGCTACTCTTTGATGTATCTATAATTAGTCAGTACACTCTGTGAAGTGTTTTAAAAGAAATCAAATTGCAATGAAACACTTGAGCACTCCAAACAGGGGCTAACATGCTCCGGAGCAATGGGAGCGAGCAGGAGAAATTAATGGCGGGCCTTTTTGATGTGCTTGATCAGAAATGTATTTATTAACTGCAAAGGGGAGTAGTAATTAACCCACAGACAGCTTGTTTTCTTTGGGTCTTCTCATGTGTCAAATGGTTCATCCCGCAAGGCTCCACTCTCCACTCGCCTGCTCATGCGCACACACCTCCCGTCCTGTCCCGCTGGACCACTTTCTCCTCAATTAAGTAGACGGCGTGCATGTGTATGTTTGTGCGTATGTGTGTGCTTGTATGTGCACGAGTATGTGTGCGCTTATGTGTGAGGGAGTACAAAAATACAGCAATAACAAGTAAGAAATGTATAGTGGCTGCTTTAAATCCCATGTGGATATTTATGTGGTACTCCTGTAAAGTGCATGTCTGTGAGTGGGGAGAAGTTTGAGTGCATTTGGATAAAAAGCAAAACAGCCTAGAGTAGAGACTAGTAGAATAGTTTAAATGAACAATGCTCCTAAACAAAATATAAAGTGCATAGGAAAAAAAACTTAATATTTCAAAAATTGGCACTATTGACTTGGACACGTCTACAGACTTCTCTCTTTAAACAAAGTCGTTGATAGGTAAAGACAGGCAATTGAGGGTAGCTAATAAAAACTATGAATGCATGCATATATGTGTTTGTGTTGGTGTCAGGATGGAAGAGGTGAAGGAGTTTCGACACTGACAGACAACAGAAGCTGGGATGGCCTCGAGGGAAACCTGACAATGCCATATTCGAACACCCTGTCACTTAGAGTGAACACAAAGATCTTTCAAGTCTCTGTTTTGATGTTATCTGATGTTATCTTCACCATACTGAATCTACTATATATGCATATACTGTATGGGAGTGTTTTAAGAGGGTTTTCACATGACAAGGACATCACATAAAAGAAAGCAGTTAGAATCTTGTTGAGGCCTTTACACACACATGCACGCACACACACAGAGAGTCTGACTGAAGGAAACACAGAGAGACAGAAAGATACAAATAGAGAGAATAGCTAGTCTTCGTCACACTGTGAGAAAGCCCAGGAGATTGTGAGGCTGTCACGGACAAAACACTGCATGAATATTTAGCAGCCAAATTAAAATTACAAAATACTAAACAAAAAAAGAGTAGGTGAAAGAAAAAGAAAGAAAATAAAATATTCCTGAAAACACCAGTGGGACAAGTGCCCACCTTTAATCCCCCACTAGTCGTATCCTCATTGTGCCGCCTTCCTCCTCCTCCCCTTCCCAAGAAAAGAGGAGAGATATGTCCTAAATAATATGAGATGTGGTGGATCTCGCAGTAAATCCTTCAGATCAAGAAACCAGCAGACTGGCAATGTAACCCAGCTCTCAGATCATAGAGAGGCTTGCAAACACAACTAGCACAGTGTGTTAGCTAGCAGAGCTTAATACAGTGTAGTCCTTTGCGGTAACTTGCTAGCACAGCATGTTATAAGCTTGGCACTGAGCCAGACTATAGCTACATACAAGTGATTGTTGGGATTTCAGAACCTAATACACATAAAACATGACTTCCATTTGTTTACTATTATACTATCTTTAAATACTTTACACACTAAACATCAAATCCAGGTACCCTGAAACTTTGCAATTTGTAAGCTATTTATGTGTGCTCAAACTACATTTTCTGTATCATGATTTTTGGATTAGGATTAATCTGAATGGTACAAAAAGAGCTCTAAGACAGAGTGAAATTGTATCCCTTTTGAAGCACATAAACTACACAACACATGGTATATATTATATTTTATATTATTAGACTGGATGATAAATCAAGCAGCAGGTAGCAAGATAGACGGGTACAAATATAAACTTCCCACCATCAAACATGGCTCTTGAATGCTACACCAACCCAGTAAGGAGGATAACTCACCATGATGGTATTGGCTATCTGCACACTGAAGCTTTATTATTGGGTAACTCTAGTCATTAAAACACTAAGAGAAGAGAAAGTGATGATCAATATGTGATGTAGGGTCCCAGTAGGACATCATAGTATACTAGAAAATAAAGCATTAACCTCAGAAGCTTTCATATAACCCGCAAAAGACACACTGTAGGCCTATTTAGCTAAAGGGTGCGGTTATAAAGCCAAGAGGCTGGCCAAACTTTTATTTTCAGCCTCCCCTGTGCACCATTAATTCCATCAAATCCACTTCCCTCCCACCATCTTTCAACCTATCCTCTGTCTCTCTTAAGGCTGGGAGATCTGCATGCTCTGCAGCAGATCTGGTTTAACAGTACCACTGTTGTTGTATTGCCATCCCTAGATTTAGCTATCCAGCCCTCTCCTCTCCCCTCTTTCCTTGTGTTCTTGATGTGTAGAGGAGGTGGATAGTGCCCAAGGACAAGGATGAACCAGATTGTTTACAGAAGGAGTACTTTTCAAAGAAACTAAATGCTATTTATTTTTAATTGTTCCACCATGTTTCACACACAGTCGCTCTGCTGCCTGTCTCCCTGAGGTAACTGGTGCTAGTACTGCCCTGCACGTTTGTATTTATGTGTGTGTAAGTTTGAGAATATTTTTTTGTTTTTTTGAATACTAATGGGTGTTAGTACTGTATGTACTGAAGCGTTGCAAACTTCAATTTTAGTCTGTATTCTTCCAAGAGTTAGAATATGCAGATTTTCCAACATGAACATGTGTGAGAGGGATTGTGCTGACAGGAGTGTATTGTGTGTCTCACTGTGTCTTTATGTCAGTGGGAGGTAGGAAGGATAAGTGGAAAACTAAAACACTCACCAGCTCAACGAAAGACAGCCCTCCATAGCTGTGGGCCATGATGAAGACATTCTTGGCTGCGGCTTTGGACACAAAGTGGTCCCACACGTATAGCACGTGTTCCTCGGAGGAACCATTTTCCTGCAACACAAAAAAGCCACTCCAATGTTAGATCCATAACCAAATAGACGGAGGGAAACCTTATGAGCTTGAACTCTGTCAACGAACTCTGACAACCACAGCTGTGCAATTAAGAAACATTTAAGGTGTCCAGCCAATGAGACTGAAACATCAATAGAGTTGTCAGACTCTTAGAAATTTAATGCTACAGCATTGAAACCAGCACCCTTGGGCCAGCCAAAAAGAGAGAGGTATAAAAGAGAAACAAAAAAGTGTTGGTGGCCTGAGGTGATTTCTATAAAGAGCCACACTTCAGCAGATCAATAAGTCTTGCATATTGCAAATGCCCTAAATGTAAAACTCAATAGCCTGGGTGACGTAACGTTTAAATCTTAATTTGTACCCTGTTGCTGAATCGATGGCCCATCTATACACCAGTGGACGCATAGTGGGAAGGTCAAAGAAAAAAACAACAGAGAGGAGATTTGCAAATGCATATAAAAAACCACACACACATAATGTTGCACCAATGCACAACAGTCACAAATAAATACATCTAAATATGTTCTCATTCCCATGCACAGTCATACACACACGTGCAGGACAAACACAGAATGGTAGAAGACATGTTTAATTAACCAGAGATGTAAGTGCTTATGCAGGGCCTGCAAGAACAATAGTAAAAGTACAGGCGAGAAAAGGGCATCCGTTAATGAACTTGTGACATTGATTTTAGACTTTGATTTCCTATCAAACTGTCTGGTTCACAATAGAAATCAACAATACATTCCCACAAGAAGCTACACTATGCATGGAGCTTTGTCGTCTAGAAACACCTGTATCTTTAGATCAGCAATGTCACACTGTATTTAAGATAGCACCATACTGGATACAAACATAATACACACACACACACACACCCAAGCACACACACCATTCTCTTAATTAGCATATGGACGTATATAAAAAAGGATATCATATCTTGAAATAAACAAGCACATGGCCTATAGAGAATGTAAGCTCATCTGTTAATTGAGTGTCAAACTTTTCCATGTGACTCCAAAACAAATCATTAGTTATATGAGGTAAAGGACAGAGGAGGCGTCTTAAAAGATTATTCTGTTACTTTCCATAAATGTGTCTGCATTTTACAAAGTAAGACAGCATATTATCACAGGAAGATAATTATTTCAACATTCTCTCTCATAAAGGTGGTAACTGAGAAGGAAGTGTAGAACACACGCACATTACAGAAAATATGGTTTAAACTTTACTTTGAGAGGAAAGTAAGGCAGCTTGTGATTTGATGAGGTGTTTACTTGCATGCATCTGTGTGTACAAGTTTGTGTGCAAGTGTGTGTGTGCTTGTACTATTTGATGATGTGCTGATGTGTGTTTTTGTTGCTGTGTTTGTCTAGAGGTAAATTAACCTGTCAGAGTGTTTGTGTTTACTGCTAGATTAGCATGAGGGGGTTGTAGTGTCAGCACCCACCTCCATTCACAGAGTGTGATGCAAGAGCAGGCAACTCTGCTCTGCCCTGCCCTTCTGCCATCAGTGCTATGCGTGTGCTTGTGTGTGTGTGTGTTATCCTGTGTGCATGGAGGAGCTGGCTGAAGCGGAGTTGTCTGTCTGAAAGGCTGTGGCATCAAAGTCCTTTGATGTCTCCCTCCTCTCTCCTCCGCCATGTCACCCTTCATCTGTGAAGCCCATTTCATTAGCCTGCCTCCCTGCCTCACCCCTTTCCTCTCCTCTACCCTCTTTTTCTCCTCTGCTGATCCCACCTGTTCTTCTTAACACTCTTCCATCTCCTGTTTTGTCCACCTCTCCACCCACTCTTTAGTAACAATGTCTGACATGGAGGCATTAGGCAGGGTTTGCTACTGTAGAGGACACACACTTACGGGTGTGTGTGTGTGTATGACATTCAAGTCATCAAAAACCAAAATTGCTAATCAACGGACAATAATTGATAATGTTGGTTTTCAGTCAATGTGAATACAAGGTTAGTATTATCACTTACTGCTATTCCCTGAATAATAGTAATGATTTTAAGAAAAATATTGCCTGTTTGATGTCTTCATGGTGGCAAATGAGTCCCCACGTGCGCCTGACTCCATCACCGAACTTCACACACAAACGTACACAGAACAACACACACTCTTTGCCTGCACCCTCAGCGGCAGGCAACAGAGTGACTGACTACCTGGCATGGCAGTGTAGTGAATTATCTAAACAGCATTTGCATATTGTAGCAATTATTTCCTGGGGTTAATTAGCTGCAGTGGAGCACACCGCCCTGCGAGACCAGCTTCCTGTCACCAGCTCTCACACAGTATCTTAGCTTATTTATTTATTTTCCACAGTTTCCCCACAGTTTGTTGTTTGTGTGTGTGTGTGTATGTGTGTATGTTGTGTGTGCATCTGCCAGCACTGTCAGGGTAGCATCCCAACTGCACACCTGTTGCCAACATCCTTCAGCCATGACTGTCAAGGGACATTTGAGAGAGTATACTGTTTGTGTGTGTTTACCGAATACATAGTGATCCATACTGTCCCCGCAGAGAATATAAAATACAAATCTGCTCCCTAGACAGTCTCAGGACCAGACAGTCTCCAGATACTGACAGCTAACTATTATCAAAAAGAAATAAAAATAGGGAGAGAGCTAGAGAAAGGAGATGGATAGATAGAGAGAAGAGGAGAGTGAGCAAGAGAAAGAGAGAGAGAGGGAGAGAGAGAGCCATACATATAATGGAGGGTATACAGTATACACAGTATCTGTGTGTGTAGCAGAAAGAGACAGCAGTCTATGAGAGGATTTTGACGGGTTCCCCCAGCTCTGGTCTTGGAATTCACAAAACATGTTGCCCCACCCCCACCCCACCCCACACACACACACACACACACACACACACACTTTTATGCATGCAAACTTAACTAATGTGCATTTATTGTCAGTCATCATGACCTCTAGTGCAGACAGCTCCCTATAGTACAATCTTGTGTAAGTGCTTTCATCACACAGCTTGTGATTAAAGTGATATATACTCAGTGATTGGACAGCTCAGCCAGTACAGCAAGGATGCTGCCAAACACATCTTTGAGCAATATACTGTGTGGGATATATACTCAATATATATGTAGATACACTGAATTTTGACACAATTTCAAAGGCTGCAGTGAGTCAACTAACCAAAATGTGGTTTTAGGCAACTTCTGCTACCCAATCAACAGAATGCTGATTATGTGTTATACCTTACGTCATCATTAAAGCTGCTAGACAACCTGCTACGCAACATTGTGCATGACTATCTACCCCACTTTTCGTCCATAACTGGTTCCAACTGCAGAATGCATTTGCCTTCCAGTTGTCTAGTTTCAAGAATTTGTTCAATTTAGCTCTTTCCATTACTTAAACAATAACAACTCACACTCCATTCTAATGCCACACATAATTGCAGTCACCCTTGAACAGACACACACATAAACAGGCATGCTCCAGTGCTGCATGTACACAGACTGCAACTCACATACACACACACAGTCTCTCTCTCTTGTTTCTTCAAAAGTTGTCCGGTCCAATACTTGCCCTGTGTTTATTCACTGTAATGAGAAGCAGAGAGAGGAGAGCGGAGGAGAGGAGAGCGCTGCAGCCAGAATAACAGCCCCAACGCCAACACAAACCCAGTGTCTGACCAACACAGGAAACAATGAATCTAACAACATCAACGCACTCTGACAAACAACCACTTCAGACCTCCCTGCTCCTCCCTTCTGCTCCTCCTCCTCAGTCATCCAAAACACACACGACTTCAGAAAACTTCTGAGGAAGCTGGAATTTCTAGTCGGGAGACGGTGAGCAGTGTGGACCGGACGGAATCTAGTGGATAAGAGCCATTATACTTTTTACACTCAGAAACCTTTTAGTGGGAGCCAAAGTGTCAGGACAGTGTTACGGGATGCCTAAACAACTTTATTGGGTTTGGACTCTTTTGCCTGAGTAGTGCTGGTTCCAATCTTGCAAAAAATGTCAATAAGTATTTCAAGGTGTTAAGAGTGAGAGCTGAAGTGGAATCAAAAGTAATACAAACACACATCACACAACAATATTATCTCAGAGTTCCTTCCTGCATGGAAAGAGGTAGAAACAAATTACTCAAATTACACAGGAGCTCTCTCGTTCTCTCTCATTCACTCATGCTCTCTCACAGACAAACACACATGCAGGAAACTGACTTACTGGCTGACTGATCTCTCTCAATCTCTCAGTACCTTCCTGCTCTCAGGCCACATACTGGGTAAACCCACCTCCAGCCCCAGTCATTATGCACTTTAATATATCCTGATCATCACAGAACAAGATTGTTTTCATTTGGCCTGATGATTAAATATTAAATAAGCAATGTACATAATTACATGTTTGGTATTAGCAAAGAGATTATTAGAGTGAGTTAGTCTGTGTGATTGCGTACATGTCTCTGTGCACACAATTAAAAAGTGGACCTCCACGACACCTGTTTGCAATTGCATTCTAATCAATGTCTGGGATGTGTACTCCTTCGCCATCTCTTTTCCTTTTTTCCTTCCCTTCCAGTCTTTGTTTCTTTCTTTACTGGCTTTTAAAGCAGACAGAGAGCTGAAGTTAGCTAGAAGCTGTCTGGGAGCTGATGGGTCTGCTAGAGTGGGGGAAAGGAAGGTATGGAGCAAATTAGCGGCAGAGATGTGAAAATAATGACTGTGGCATTGTGGGTAATTAGCAGGTATGGTACCTATGGAGAGTGGGGAATATAATGATGTGAGAAAGAGACAGAGAAAAGGGAGGATGAGGTGAAAAACGTGTGCAAGACTAACAAGAGAGGGGAAACTGTGCACACGTGTGTGTGTGCATGAGACAGAAATGTATGTGTAGGTGTGTTATTCAACTTTGCAATGAGGGGATACACAGTGTAAGGAGAGAGACAGTGAGAGGGAGAGAGGGAGGGAGAGAGAGAGAGAGAGAGAGAGAGAGAGAGAGAGAGAGAGAGAGAGAGAGAGAGAGTGCCAGAGGAAGGAGAAAAACTATAGCGTACATGTCATCCTGCGTGCAGATTAGCGTGCTCAGACTGTATACAATAAAATAGCATGACCTTGGTGGGGTCAGTCTGCTCTGACAATATTTGCCAGGGCATTGTTTCAAATCAATAACTCATTAACAAAGTACAAAGGAAGTTGCTGTGGGTTTGTGAGATTCTTTATTAGAAAAGAGCGGCTGCAGGCCAGAAAGGTCATCGCTGTGACATCTCGGCTAGCCTCGCGCTGCCGCCCGGATTGTCAGGTGAAATTACTGCGAGCCATTAATTGACATAAGGCAAAGGAGAGCGGGCAGGCAGACAAGGCTGTGTTTGTTCCAGTATGACCCTGAGGTGCTGCGTGTGTACGTGAGTGTGTGGGTCTGTGTATGTCTTTATTCGGGTCAGCCTGTATCCACAACAGGGTTGTGCACAGAGAGGAAAAGAGAGAGAGAGGAGCTCAGTGGGTGGGGAGGTGCGAGGGAGGGCAGGATGGATGTGTTTGATGGTTGACCTGACTAGAAGATTGGGAGCAGGGATCTGAGACCAGCTACACTGGTTCTGCCTTGAGCAAACACACAGGTATGCGTACACACAGATGTTATGTGCTACACATTAACACATATCCAAAAATGCTCACGCACACAAACAAGCATGAAATTTAGCAGACTCCCCTTTAAAACTAAGAAGTCAAATGCACTCACTTGTACACTCAATTCTTAACAAGGAGATAAACCTGAAATAAAAACACGCCACACACCACAGCATACTGTGGCCTTAAATATGAAAAATAAGCTTATAAAGACAGATACACATGCGCACAGGTCAAAGATTTTTCTCTACCACACTCACAGAAATATACACACAAATACAAAGATGGCATCCAGCCAATTTGTTCTCTGCAGCAAGCAGGTGAGCTGCCCTTTAGCTCTGGTCATTGACCGCTTCCCTGACCAAGTTCAGAGGTTAATCAAGTCCCTACCTGTCCTTGGAAATGCTGAGCCTTACCTCTTGGCACAGCCACAGGCCAAAGGTCAAATAAACCCTGTCTGTATAATTGCTTGTGGGCCACAGACTGGGGCAAAGGGGTGAAGGTGACAAAGAGCAAAAACCTAGTCCCATAGAGAAACACTGTAGAATCATGTCGAATACAATTACCTGTGTGTGTGCTTGTGTGTCCATGTCTTAATGTTAATAATCAAGTTTTGTTGTGTGTGTAGGTGTGTGTGCATGTACGTTAGTGAATCCTCTGGACATTTTGTAGTACAGTTTGAACATGGAGAAACAGGGCATCATCTGCTAAGCACAGACAAGGACAAGGATCTCAGCTGGCCCCTGTGGACAGCTGCAGCTGGGAATAATGGTTCTTGGAGCGGCAGCGGCTAAATAATGGATGCTCCTTCCTTTAGGAAACACACTCTGTACAGTCCAGAGTCAGATCAGTATGCAACAGTACAAGGCCCCCTGTTTTGCCTCATACGTCACCAAGAAATTAGAAGAGTTCTGCACTTGCTCTGAAGACAGAAAAACTAAAGGTGTAATATGAAAATATGATTTAAAAAAGTAAATAAAGAAGACTCTTGAGAGGATCTTACATCAACTCTGTTAAGAGTAAAAAAATCTATCTGCTACTTTAAAATGCTATTGGAGTGAGGCCTCTCAGTCTATCTCTCACTCTGAACATTTAAGAAACGTACAGTGTGAGATGTTAAAAGGAAAAGCATAAAAAACTACAAGAGAAAGAGAGAAAAGTATTCCAGTCATTTATAAAAATAAGTGGTGCTTAAAAAAAGGCAAAGCTCTGTTTTTTGTCCCCCTTGCTCTTTTTTTTCCCTTCTTCTTTCCAGGGCCTGCTGGCCTAATCCCAGCCAGCCAGCCTTGGGTGAACTCTTTGGAAGCTTCTTAAGCCCATGAATGTGCCTTTTGTTCCTGCCATTCCTCCGCTTGGCTGACAGAAAATAGCTAACTGGATTACTGCTAAAATTCAGAGTAAAGTGAACTCCCAAACTTCTATATGGCAAAGTGCTAAGAAAGCACCCCCCCCCAACTCTTCCACTATCCTCATCAGCATCCCTCCGATCAGACCTTCTATCCCTCCATCCCTCCCTCTGTTCTCTCTCTTTCTCTTTCCCTCCTCAACCAACATCCCCCCTAGAAATGGCCCAGTGGTGTGTGATCTGGAGGAGAGGAGAGGAGAGGGATTAGATAAGGTTGAGAGGTTGCACACTATGAACCCAAGGCTAAAAAGTAAGAATCCTAAAAGCAGTTAAGAGCTTATTAATGTGTGTAAGGAAGCGTATTAATCAACTCAACTCTATCAGAGGGCTGGTGTGTGTGTATGTGTGTGTGTTTGTCAGTCTTTTTGAGTCAATGTAGTAAAAAAAAAAAAAGAAACCGTACAATATAATTTGGGTCTCATAGGTACAAATACAGAGCAAGACAGGTGTTAATTCCAGCTTATTCCGGCTGTTTTTTGTGTAATGTTGGATTTCATTATATTGGGAGGAGTAGAGGTATATATTTCAGTGTGTGTGTTTCTGAATGGCTGTGTGCAGGTGGTCTGGCAGCTCAGTGGGAGTTAGAGTGAGAGATGTAGTGAATAAAAAGGTTTGTGTATGTGTGAGTGCACGCTTGTGTGTGTGAGTGAGCGAATCTTGGGTGGGTGCTGTTAAAAAAAGATGAAAACAGCCCTGCTAAAGGGGTTTGATTTGATCCACCACCCACCCCGACTAACAGAGGTGAAGGAGAAAGATACACACGTACGTACACACACGCACACACACACACACACACACACACACACAAATGTCAAAACCTTAGTTCTTTTTCCACCTCCTTTACTCTTTTGTCTGCCGGGATGTGTGTGCCTTCGCATATCTGCATGTGTTTATGTGCATGCGTGTATGTGTGTGCGTGTGACAGCTTACTCTGGGCTGGACAGAGGAAGAACAGTGGAGGGTAATGCAGTGCAGGAGGAGGTGTGGATGATAGAGGCGAGGTCATACACACAAACATCCTGCTGACTTCTGGGTCAAAGGTCAAAATTCAAGGGGCACCAACACAGAGCCAGCCTGCTCACTCATTAATCTTTATCCCAAGTCTTACAATCCCTGCATCTAAGGACAAGTGTATTTGGCTGGAAAATCTAAACCTTCTACATGACCCCTATTTTTCAGGTTAATGAAGATAATTTTGTATTAGCCTGCTGGTCCAAAAAAGTAGACACAGAAAGCAATTTTTAAATACATTTTAAATGCCATAACACAGAATACTGCATGGTATGGAGTGCTAAATCAATTATCAATGTGCTAGCTTAAAGTATATGAAAAGAACATGCCACTGGTCTGGCTAGTATTTGCCAGTTACCCATTATGTTGCCTGTCCTCAGCTCAAGGAGTTGTGAAAAGACCAAGACTGTTTAACTGTGCAGTATTTCGAAGATACACTGCAATCTCAGAAAGACACACTACTACTGCTACATACCACCTCTGATCTGACCCTGTTGAGCATAATATGCAGACGAAGAAAGCAGAGCCTAATATCAAGATGTGAATAGTACTGCATGCTTCCTCAAAGGATGGGGAAACCTTGGTTAGCACGGTGTTAATGATCTCACGCTGCTAACATTACTGAGTGTTAAACATTTCAGGCAAGAGGAGAGAGGAAGGAGAAATATATATATACACTCGCCAAGCACTTTATTAAGAACACCATACTAATATTGAACAGGGCCTCGCTTTTCTATCAAAACAATCAGTTCTTAGTAGCATGGATTCCACAAGATGTTGGAAACATTGCTTTGAGAGTCTGGTCCATGTTTAACATGATTTCATCACATAATTTTTGCAGATTTGTCAGCTGCACATTCATGCTGTCAATCTCAGATTCTACTACATCCCAAAGGTGTTCTATAAGATTCAGATATGGTGACTCGCGAGACCACTTTAGTAGAATGAACTCCTTGTCATGTCCATGGAACTGTTTGAACGTCTCTTGCTTTGTATCATGGTGCATTAGCATTCTGGAGGTAGCCAGTAAAAGCTGGGTAAATTGTGGCCATAAAGGGATACACATGGTCAGCAACAATACTCTGATAGGCTGCTGCATTCTGAGATGTTTTTCTGCTCACCACAGTTGTAAAGAGTGGTAATCTGAGTTACCATAGCTTTTCTGTCAACTCCAACCAGTCTGGCCATTCTCTTCTGACCTGTCTCATCAACAAGGCGTTTCAGTCCGCAGAGCTACCACTCACTTGATGTTATTGTTTTTTGCAGCATTCTGAATAAACTCTAGATGTTGTGCATGAAAATCCCAGGAGATTTCAAAAACACTAAAACCTGCCGAACTGACACCAACAATCATGCTACGATTAAAATCACTATGATCGCTTTTTCCCCATTCTGATGTTAAATGAAGAATGAATAGAAATGAAGATTAATTGAAGTTTCTGACCTTTATCAGTATGATTTTATACATTCTACTGCTGCCACATGATTAGCTGATTGGACAATTGCATGAATAAGCTGGTGTACAGGTGTTGCTAATAAAGTGCTGGGTGAGTGTATGTATATGGAGAAAAAGAGAAATCAATGAAATTAGAAAACCATTCAAATTACACCCTCAAAACAAAACAAGTTATGATACAAGCTCCCATCACTATTTGAAATTCTAATTGCTACTGCTTAAAATAAAAAAACTACAGAGCTGACCATAGATGTAAATTAGTTTGCCCGCATCACTGTAAATGACATGATGGATTGTTTACCATAATGTCAGATAGTGTAAAGCAAGTTCATCAGCTGAATGATGGGGAAACAGCGCACATGTAAAAAAGTGTGATGGAGTAAAACAGCACTGCGACTAATTATCCCTTATTAGAGTGTGTGTAAAGGTACTGCCAGGGGGGGTGAGAAAAAAAAAGCCTGCGTTGACAGCTCACACACCACCCGCTAGTCCCACAGCAGCCCTAACTCTTGTCAGACACCAGAGACTGACGTCTTTCTCACACACACACACACACACACACACACACACACACACACACCCACCCACACACACACACACACACACACAGACTCACATGCAAAAACACCCACCCACACACAGGAACGTACATGCATTACTGTGACGCTACTGCCATCAACCAAAGTAAGACACAGTTAATCGATGAGGACACTTGACACCTGAAACCTCAGCTTGCTGTGCCCATCATTTTTTAAATTTTACTGAATGAAAGCTTTTAAGAAAAAAATGGCTGGACCTTATTGAGGCTGCAAATTATGATTTTTGTTGGCAGGGGTGAAAGAAAAGACATCTATGAAGAGGACAACATTATTTTCATTTCACATCACTATGGCCATATTTATTTTTACAGTAAAACTAGATTTATGCAAAGGGTCGCCTCCTGTGTTTGACCACAAGGTAAAGTGGCCAAGCTAGGCTGTGTGTGCTCGTATGCACATGCGTGTATGTGTGGGTGTATGATTAGGGGGTGTACGGTCAGTGCAGCATGATAAGAATGTTGCAGTGTGTTTGCAGTGTGTGTTAGGGAGATAATAATCCCAGCGGTCAACAAGAGTGAAGGGCCAGAGCTGCACTGACCAGCCCACCATCTGAGAGAGAAAAAGAGAGAGACGGAAAGAGGGAGAGGAAGAGGGAGAGAGGGAGGTAGCCATGTGGTTAACACTTGCTCACTGAGAGGCGACTGGAGCACGGCCAACCTCTTCACACACAGGCTGACCACACAAGAGCCTCTCTTTCTCCCTCTGCCTCCCATCCTCCCTTCATCCCTTGTTACCTAACATTTCCTTCCCTTGCTTCCTCAGCTAGCTGCCTCCCACCCTCCTCCTCCCTGCACCTTCTTGCCTCTTTTGTCTCTTCCAAACTTGCCCAAATTCCTCCCTCCCGTTTTCTCACCTTAGTCTCTTCTCCTACCTCCTCCTACAACCCTAGACTGTCGGCCCGCCGTTCGCCTCCCCCATTTTGTCTGTTTTTGATGAACATCTATCCTTCTGTCCCTCCGCCCCGGCTTTCCAAACATTTCCTTCCTGCCTTCCTTTTCTGTCTCTTCTCCCTCTCTCCATCCCCTCGTCCCTCCCTCCCCCCATCTCCGACTTACCCGTATAGGGATACGTTCCGTCTCCGTCTCCTTCTGTGGGTTACGGTACTTCTCATAAAATTCTCTCTTCTTTTTGCCCTCTTTGTCATCTTTGCGTTCCCTCTTTTCAGCTGGTTCGTCCGAGGGTTCAGTGGGAGAGGGCAGGGGAGAGGACTTGGCTGGCTTCTCCACCTCTAGGTAGTTCTCATTGGGGTTGAGCACCATCACACCATAGCCGTCCTAAAACATATAAGAAACAGAAGCATGTGTATGAGAGCTATGGCATCATCTACAACAGATACTGCTCTCAATAATTCTTCAGCATCTATGATATTTTATTTTATAAGAAAATGCTTTATGATCAAAGTAAAACTTATTAATTAATTAACGAGGTTGAGAAAAAAGGGAATCAATCATAATATCTATGGCATATCAATAAAATAAATGTATCTTGAAGTAAAGAACATGGTAAATATATGTGGGTGTGCATGTGTGACAGAGTTAGAGACCTGCAGAAAAATGTATATATATATTTTTTCTTTTTTAATTCCAGAAAAGAAAGATTTTTTGTCTTTCTCTGTTTTTTTTTCTTTTAAAAATGTGTGTATAAACTTAACCCTTAAACCTAAAATGGCGGTGTTTGCCAGAATAGTTTTGGTAGTTTTTTTAGTTGATTGTTCATAATTATCTTTACTTAGAGAAAAGCCAATATTAACTTTGTCAAACCTACTCGAGGGAAAGATATGATATATCTGATACTGCACAATAATCTTGCCCACACTGAAGCTCAAAAACTTGACCTGCTCAGTCTAGGTCTGGTAGTTGCTCATGGTCTATGAGGAAGAAAAGCTCAATAATAGATATCTAAAAGCAAATAATATTGTAACAGCAATTAAAATACACAGATTGTGAGATGACTGGGGAAAAAATGCAAATCCAGACTGAAAGAAATGGCGGAGAAAGAGACGGAGGAGAGAGTGTCACTGCAGGGACAAGCCTGAGAAGTAACTGGGGGATTGGAATTCAGCGACGGTGGTTTCAGTCGGTGAGTAGCATTTAGTGACTCCAAAGGCCATGTGTCACTTAATATCAAACCCAATCGATCCCACCATCACTCAACAAAAGAGTTAGCTGCAACTGCATACGCATCTGTGTGTATGTGCATGTGTTTGTGTGTATGTGACTTGAAACTTCTACAGACAGCATTAAAGATAAAAGTGTAATTTTTTTTGAAAAGCTGAGAAAGTTTTCACATGAAAATAACATTTGAATTAATATTAATAATAATCAGTGCACTGTTTCAAAAGGCCAAAAATGAAAATAGGAGTTGAAAAAGAGGGAAAATGTAAAAGAGCAGAAACCCAAGTGGTTATAACAAAAGAGAATGACAGAAGGGAAATGTATTGTGGAGAAAAGGAAGTTTTCTTATAGCCTTTGGTGACTTCTTCAACTTTGAAGCCATTTTAATTAACTGTGTTTATTGTCCCAAGCACTCCGAAACTAAAGCAGGAAACGGATGGATTCCTGTTCCACTTAAGTTGTGCTTTTCTCACACAACCACTAAGACTTATGGGTATACGCCTGTGTAAACACATACATCATACAAAGGACACATACTAGGGAGAATGAAAAATATCAGTGCTGGCAAAAAGACCTTTAGGAGACGTGAGAGGGAGTTAAGAGAGGCAGCGCCACTCAGCTTCCACTGCAAATCGCCATCACACACACTGTCTTCGCAAGGCAGCACGTCTCCTCTTCCTTAATAAGTGTTAACACAATGTGTTTGTCTTCCGTTGACGCAGCATGTGTGTGTGTCCCTCCTGTGCCCATCGACATCAAACCTGCCACACACCCCTTCCCTTAGCACCTGCCGTGTGTTGACAACGGCAAAATGACACTTTCTCACTTATTCAGATTATAAAATTAGTCTGATTCTCACTCCCTTTCAAAATCATACAAGGCTGTACTTCCCTCATGGACATATTTGTAATGTAACACTAATATAAAGATTATTAATTTAAGAAATTATTTTTAATAAAGAAGAAAATTGTACATCAACAAATTGCTTATTATTATATTTAAAGTATGTGTTTTAAAAATCAATTGACTTTCAGCTTTTAAATGCCACTTCAACAAATGTACCTTTCTCATTTTAGCTTTAAACATTTTCTGCTACATAATGGCATCTCCATGATGATGGAATGAAGTTTTGCATTTTACTCCAAAGCACAGCAAGTCTAATAGTACTTTAATAAGTAACTTATGACTTAAAAAACTACATGTCCATGTAATAGTATTTATACAAATTTTCCAGACCTGGAATTTTATTAGTCTGTGTGTGTATGTATACAGCAGGAAAAGTGAAGTTGAAGAGGTTTTGGATGAAAGTCTATTAGGGAGACTTAATTCTGCCTTCAGACATCACAGAGACATTTGCACGCAAATACAGAAGTTTAGACTCACAAGCGCACATTCAGACAGATGGATCACCGGATGAAAAAGAAGTAGGGAGCGGATGACGGAAGGAGAGGACAGAAGAGAGCGGGAGGGAGGCAGAGAGGGAAGGAAGAGTGAGAAACAGGGAGGAGAGTTATAGATAGATTGTAAAATGATAAGACAGACAGACAGAAAAGAAAGGAGCGACAGAGAGATATAGTCTAACCAGATCCACACCAGCTTTGTGCCACTGCCCACTGGTGGCAGCCTGATAAAATAACTGACAAGACAGCCTATGGCAACAACATTGTAAAAGAGATCAAATTTAAAATCAATAAATGATTCAGTTCAAAACTGTGAAATAATACTCAAACAACATAAACATATGACAAAAATGAAACAATTCAAGAATGAGAAGTCCACTACACTTTGAAAATGTTTTCCAAATGAAATGGGAGGAAAGGAGAGAATAAACATGAAAAGACTCGTCTCCAACACCATCACATCACTTTGTGTGCATTTCTCCTTTCCCCTAATCCTAGTTCACAAGGCCAAAAGTTAATGGTTTAACAACACTGGTCCACATGACCTGATGCTAACCCTAAGTGGCCTACAACTATGTTTAGTTTTCAGCGCTCTTACCCTAACCCTTACTGGTCAATAAGTCTTCCTGGCCTTAAGCATATTAATGCTAACCTCAAGTGGCCCAGTTCCTAGCCTTTAGCTTCCTTATGCTAACCCTTAGTGGCCTATAGCCTATGGCCTTTCCTTTGCAGAGGCTAACACACCTAACCAAGCTAACAGTGCTAACCCTTTCAGCTGTCCAGTCACCCAGAAGGACATTGCTGTAAAGGCAACTAGTGTCGTTGGCGTATTTAGTCTGGAGGAGCAGGGCCGCCGACTTCACCTCTATGTCGGAAACAATCATTTATTTGAACACTGAGAGGTCTGTGTTGGTGTCAGGACAACACTGCTCTCCCTGTCCAGTCACTTCCTCCTCTTATTCTTCTCTCCATCAACCAAAAATGTAACAATGAGTCTGGTACTGGTGGACTTTATTTTTCACATAAAAAAAATAAAAAAAAATAATTAAACTCAAATTTTATACATGTGATTCTACCTTTTCTTATGTAGAAGTTTAAAAAAGGTATTACACCTTTAATTGGATATACAGAACCTATCAATATACACAAAATAAAACGAAAAAAATAAGATATTCAAATCAATGTCTGCTTTCCCAAAATCCCACAGAACTTCTCCCACAGAGCTTATTTTCATCATCCTAGTCTTTGTGTTGTTTTGTGACAGCTAAATCTCTCTGTCATACACCCTTCTAAAGTTAGGTCATTTGGTCTTTGTGTTTCTAGCTAACTGTTAAGTCTCTCTCTCTCTCTCTCTCTCTCTCTCTCTCTCTCTCACACACACACACACACACACACACACACACACACACACACTGGATACACCTGCTAAATCTGATCTTTGTGCTGTGATGTGCTGTCAAAGTGTGAATCTTACACAAATTCACATTGCAAACCTCGGGTCACCCTGCTTTTTATACTACTAAATCTCTCTCTCACACATTGCTAACACTAGGTCACTTTGCCTTTGTCCTATACACACACACTGTCTCAAATAAAGCAGACACACACGGTCCTCTAGCGTTGGGTCAGTCTTGTCTTTCTGCTGCAGTATGGGGGCTAAGTCTATTCCCATGCCCTGTGGGTGCCCCTGTGCCACCACCACACTGAGCCCCTGCCCTGGGGCCAGCGGTCAAGAGGGTCGCCCCGACCCCTCTAAGGGGGGGCACGCCGACCCCCATCACCCTGCGCCGGACGCTCCTTAGCGCTCCTTTGTCGGCCTGTCCCGCACCAGATAGCACAACAAAGGCTGCTGCTGCTACGGAAACCAGGGCTTGTCTCATCATCGTGATGAAACCCTTCCTCCGTCATCCCCACATGCGGGATTGTGAAGCCCTTAAAAATCCAAACACCCCTTACTATCCACAAGGTATTGACAAAATAATTAATAAAAAAGTAAATCATATGAGCTATAAGCTGCAATATAAAGATCATGATATTATGCACTATTGGTGATTTATTATCATAAAACTGGACTATACTGTGCTGTCTTCACAATACTGTCAATACTCTGATAACACTGATCTGCCCTCTTTATGGTCAAATTAGATGCCGTTTGCCCACTAGAACTTTGATGGTAACAGATCATTATTTTCCCTTCCAGTTGCATTATTTGAAAAGAGAGCTGACAGTGTCTGTGTGTGTGTGTGTGTGCGCGTCTACATGTGAGTGACTACACAAGTGCAAGGGAGAGTAAATAAGATGTCCCTTTAAGACAGCAGCACCTCTATTTTTCCAGTGGCGTTGTAATGAAATGAAATGTGTCTAATGTGCGGGAGCAGGGAGAGAGGCGGCCGGAGTGAGAGGGTGTTTCATCTGTGCGTGTGGAGCTCAGCGAAGCTTTGATGTGAGAGCTCTCATGTAGTGAGCAGGGCTTTGGGCACAGGGAAAAGGACAGCACTTGACAGGTACAAAGCATGGCTGATAGCGGTCACGGGTGCATGCAGTGAGGAAAGTGGATGGTATGGTTGTGTGAATTTGAGGTTGTATGTGTGGCTGTTTGCTGAATAGGAGCATATAAATGCTCTCTTTCACATTGCACTTGTATTTTAATGCATTTGTGTATCCGTGCGCATGCATCTTACATCACAGCAATCAGCGTGCAGTCTATAGGTGTCCATTGAAATTGGCTCTTGGGGTAGCTTACTTTATTAGTTTTCTGTCGGGGGGCTGTTAGGATCAAGACAAGCGGCGCAAGCTTTTCTCAACAGCCTTTCCTCCACTTCCTTGTTCCAGCAACACACAGCTCCCGATTTGCTACTCAGGCTTGACTGACAAGGAGGAAAGGGTCACCCAGCATGGCACACCCAATGAGAAGAGGAGGAGGGGAGGGATGTCTGCAGGCTACAGTCGGATTTGAGATCTGAGCAAGGCACAATGGCTGACCGAGAAGAAAGGCTAAGTTGGAAAATAAGCGCGAGCAAAGTGATGGCATCACAGTTCGTTCACATTTCAGTTTACTAGGGGCTGAAGTGGCATCAAATACAAGTAAAAAACTGTTTACAGGAAGACAGAAAAAACAGACTGTTCCTCAATAAAGAGGTATGAGGGAGCTGAGAGGGAAGGTAAATACTGTAATAACAAGTACACTCTCACTCTCCCTCTCTGTCAGGGCCACCCTGCTCTGTGTGACCTTGTCTGTCTCAGTCTCTATGTGAGCTTTTTTTTTTTTGCATGCAGGGCCCCTTTATCCATCCGATCCCCCTCTTCTCTCTCTCTCTCCCTCTTTTTTTCCCACTCCTCCTCTCCCTGAGGCTGACATACCACACAGATCGCACAGTACTGTCAGATTAAGTCATGGTGCCCCCTTTCTCATTTTAACACAGCACCAGTCTGAGACCCCCCACCCCCCACCCCCATACCCACCAAGCACACAGCCATGTTTCTCTGAGAGCAGAGGGGTGGAAGAGTACTTACTGTACCACAGAGGCTATGAAAAGACATGTGTGGATCTTAGGGGTGATGTGAGAGGGGATGAGACGGGATTGTCATCAGCCTGTCAACACAAAATCAATCATCCTCTTGATAACTAGTGATACCCAGGGGGCCATGCCTTTACTTTCCGAGAAGATCTAAATGTTATGAAATATTATTATCTTACATTTCTTTAAAAAAAGTTCACGTTGGTAAAGAAAAATAGATATAAGGTAGAAGGTAACAACATAGGTGAAGACAAGATACTAGAACTGAGTAGCATAAATCGCAGTACATACACAACATACATGTGCTCAACTTGCTTTTTTTGGGATCCTTTGCTTAACACCACATCCCTGTATGTTTAAGCAATCAACTGAACAGCCAACACAAATGTTTACACAGGAAAAGTGAGACAAACTGGAGCTTCATCTCCCCATCTGCCCTCTGAGTTAATTTTGAACAAATCGCCCAACTGCATGGGTTTCTCCTCTAATAAAGAGCACACATTTAATTAAGTTTCTTTAAATTCAACTTTTCACTTCAAGTTCAAAGACTGTTTTCAGCGTTTGCTTCCACTAATGTAGTCGTACACTAATTCGGTCAAAGTAAATAAGACTGTGGTAATGATTATCTTTTTCTTGATCTTAATGAGCACAAATAGTTTAGGTCAGAATAGGAGGCTAACCTTTGGAGCTAGTCAAGTAGTTGTATCTGTAATAAGCAGCAGAGTTTTTAACCTTGGCATGGATGTCTGGGCTCATTTGGATATTGTTTATATGTGGAGCTGAATATTTATAAATTAGTTCAAAGTGGAGCAGTGGGGTGGAGGAAGTGGAGAGAATAGCACAGCTTCTGATCCCTGATGCCTCAGCTTCTTTTCATGCTCGCATTTACATTTCTTTCTTTCTGTTTCACTTTCTATTTCTCTCTTCCTGTCTCGCTCCTTCCGACCTGTCTATTTTCAGCACCTTAGTGAAAAGATAGATATAAAGACATTCACACAAACACTGTTGAGTAACCCACTCAGCGTGATGCCAAAGTCCGTTTATATGTCAATCATTTACCATACTCAACTTCTGTGAATCTGTAAATTTGTTCAGCCACTATTTATGCTCAATGGTTGATAAGCATCGACGCTGCCACATAAACACATGTGCATGTATGCTGACTCAAACACAAGAGTTCGGAGGCCTGCTTCATCTGCTCTCAGCACGACACCCACAGAGGGGGGTGTAGGGTTGGAGGTGGGGGTTGCTAGATTGGGGGTGGATGTAGCATTAATCACCGTCCAGGTGGAAATTGTCAGAGCTATCGATTGTGCAAGTAAATGTTACACAAGCCATTTGTCAACTTTTTTTTACAGAAGACCTATGTGTCATTCACAAAGACACAACTGTGAATGTTAACTCATTGGCTCTAAGATTTTAGAGCTGTCTGTGCAACTTAGCAGTCATTCAAGTATCTGAATATTTGATTATATCTTTTTACACTGAAACCTTTTAATTATTTAACTTAAAAAATCAGAAAATGGAATATCATGAGTCATGCCTCAGCCACCAGATTATCAAATCGGCTGCATAATATGGTATTTCCACGTTAATATTAGAGCATACTAACACAGGGTACAGTGAGCGGGAAGAGTCCTCAGCCTGCAGAGGGAAAGCTATGGGGAAATAAATACAGGAGGCTTATTCTGACGCCGTTAGCATTTTGATTTATATATTCTATATTGTCTCCCCTAAGCATACACATGTATTTTTAATGAGGGCACAGAGAGATATAGATCATGGAATGATAGGTGCCTCCCTGCCCTCCTGCCTAACTATTTAATGTATAAATCAGGGAGAGAGGAGAGCAGAGGGGGGGAGGCAGAGAAGCTACAAAAAGAGGGAAGACAGGAGGAGTGGAGGCGTCCCAGGAGCAACCCTGTCCTGAAGGCCACTAATAACTGTGCACGGAAGGAAGGAAGGAAGACAAAGCCTGAATTGGATGGGCCTAGGAAGGAAGGAACACGATGCTAAATGAAGATGATGATTATAATGGTGATGGTTATAAAGAAGTATTTCGCTGCTATTCAAAATCTATTTTCCAAAGAATGGACAAAAATAAGGCATCTAACCTCTGCAATGACAGTGAAATACCAATCTCTGTTAATCATGATGATAACACTGACACTAAGTGACACCAAAAAGTGAGAGTGCTTTTCAGTTCGACTGAAGTTGAGGAATTCCACCATCATGTGAATTCTTAAAGAGCGCTGTCGATGAATGTTTCTACTTCACCATCTGGACAGGTAGTTAGTGCGTTAACACACATGAACACACACACGGTGGGTGCGAGACGCATGGCCATATGTACAGACTGAGCCAACCGGGGTCAATGGTAGGACACATCTAAACATGGCACACACATGAACACATTTATAGAGGCATGTGTATGCATAGACCTAGGCACATACCCCGTCACCATGGTAAAATAATACACAAGCACATGTGTGTATGCCATGGTGAATTACTAAGAAAAAAAAAATTACAGTCCATCAGAGTGTTAAAATAAAAATAACTTGATAGATTATGTTTTAATAGTTAATAACTGCTACGTAGCATGTGTCATTTCACAAAAAATAAATAAATAAATTTTTAAAAAGTATAGTTTCTTCAATTCTAAATTCAGATTTTGTGTTGAATAAATGCAGGCATGCTGTGCTGAGAGTCATCTACCAGTAATCGGCACTGTGTCTGTGAATAATGTGTCTATGCTGTTGCACCCAGCGTATTAATCTTACTGAACATCACAAGACCACGATGACCTCTATAGGTCAAAGGTGAAAGAGGAATCCCTTCACCCCTGCCCTGTTATTGTGACCTAGGAGGGAGAGCCACAGAGAGAACTGGTGGTCCTGTCGACAGTGCTGACTGTTGCTATGTGAGGTGCGTGATATTTCATGTTAAGTGTGACCTTTCATGAGATGAAGTTTTCTGTTTTATATGTGTAAAATATTCATTTCTATCTGCAGTGGTATTGTACACTGTGTGTAACAGGCTACAGTCATGAAATCAGCAATAAATCTGAAGGCCACAGTATTAGCACACACAACCACGATCACACACACACACACACTCCAACAGTCCAAGAGTCTGACCTCTCTCTAAGTGGAGCTGCACCACAGGTCCATGAGTCACGGGAGGTCGCCACAGCCAATCACAAGCTGTGTTTGAAGTGTGAAGGGTAAACACTATGGCTGCTCTGTCCTGCCATTTACTCTGCTTACTTTCACAGGATGTAACCTAGTAAAGAGGTGATGGAGAATATATCTGTCTGTGTGTATGCATGTATGTATCTCTGTGTGTTCCAGCACATTTTCCATAGTGTCATTACCACATGGCTGGGTTTATGCTTCACAGCACACACATGGAGCTACGCATGTATGTTGGAATCCCCTTCATCCTCTCGCCATACGGCCAAATACACATGGAGAAATCCATGCTGTGGCAACTAAGGAAACCATGCATGGAGCTACAGACATTTTCCTATTAACCCAATGTAGCCTTCAAAAACGGTTGAAAGCAATTAACCATGGAGAGCGGCTGTAAAACACATCCTCTCTCTCTTCAGCACTCTCTCACACACACAGGCCAACCCCTTCAACCCCACCACCGCCACCACAATTCTCACTAGAAGCTCTTTCAAATCTACTACTTTTTTTTTTAAGACCACCTGTTGTCTATTATTTTTACATACTGCTTTTCTCATAAATCATAACACTGGGTAATTAATCAAGCTGTCAAAACAGAGACCGGAGGTCACTTGGAGGGGTCGGAGGTGGTTGCAGGGCCGATGGAGGTCAGGGTCACACTGCATTCCTCATTATCAAGTTGGGATGGGAGAGGGGCCAGGCAAACAAAAGCGAAAGCAGATGGGGGGGTGGGGGGCGGGTTGGGGGGCAGATGAAAAAGAGGACTAGAGAGACAGAGAGAGAGGGAGAAGGAGAAATTGACAAAGAAAAGTGAAAGAAGCTGTCAGCTGCCTACAGATGAAGACAGGGGAGGCGATTCTGAGAAGGGAGACATCACATAAAGAGGTGGAAAAAAGAGAAGAGAAAAAAGACAGAGGTATGAAAAAAGAACAAAAGAAATCTACAAGATGTTTCTACTGTATAGACCTGAAATTGGTTGCAGAGAGGAGAAAGAGAAAAGAAGGAGGTAGGATGGTGTGGTTTCTTCGATGAGAAAATAGGGAATCAGCTGTGGAAGTATGATTGTTATCTTGTTCTCCTTCCTAGCTTGTGTGTATGTCTGTGTGTGTGTGTGTGTGTGTGTGTGTGTATGTCTGTGGGTGATGAGGCAGACTGATATCTCTCTCAGAGGAGTGTGTATCGGTGTCTCACTGGGTTGAGAGCCAGTTCAGAGACAGGACCACGGGCCTGGAGTGGCATGTCACCGACTCCACAATACACACTGCTGATTAGATCACACAGATTAGATTGGCACATATATACACAGATATACACACCCCCCCAAATAAATGCCCACAGGCAAAGAAGCTGAATAAATGTACCATCTATTTTCAAGTTATTCCTGTGGTCAATACTGGACAAGTTGCCTTATTTGGAAAACTAAAGACAGTAAATTAAAGAAATTACTATCTTATTATCATATTAGGATGTTGAAGGGTTTAAGTTTTCTTATGCTTCTCTGCTTTACTAAGCATTATGAAGTATGTACTGTGTGGCAAAATGTGTTGACAATCAAGTTAAATGAATTATCTCATTATGTTGAGTGTAAGTAGGTTATGTGAAGTTATGGGGGCAAATTCAACAAGATGAAAAAACAAAACATGGGAGGAAGATGCTCAGTAGGCTGGATGAAAGGACTGGGACAGACAACTGGAGTGGCTGAGAGCGAGAGGGAAAAGATTAAAAAAAAGAACAATTTAAAAAGTGCAAATGCCGCGGAACTCCTTGTGTTATGCTCGCGTCCCCCTCCCCTGCGTAGAGCATGAATTCTCAGGCGTGGCTCGCTCTATCAAAAACATCACTCTTGAATGAGACGCCGACCATTGCGCAAAATTAGCTGTCACCCTTTCCTCAAAATCTTTGTTAATCTTGTTTCCAGTGTTTGCGGATTTATCAGCACATGCATCAATGTCAGCTCCTTGGTTACTGAGCCGCACTACTTGGGAGAAGATATAATTAAAAATGTTTGGGGCGTGGGGGGTGGGAGGGGAGGGCTGCTGAGGAGCGGGAGTGCTAGGAAAGACGGAGTGGTGGGGGGTGGGGGTTGTCTGGGAGGAGGAAGGTGAAGTCTTCCTCTCGTCTCGTACTCTCCCCAGGGAGCCTGTGGAATACAGAGCCAGTGATAACACACAAATGGGCTCGGCCGCCTCTCTCTTCCTCTCTGGCTCGCTCTCTGGTATCATCCAGGTCAGCATGTGCCGCTATCTCTTTAATGATGCTAGTTCCACTGATCTGGCCATGGCCGGGAAACTGGTCTCACTGCTAACAGCTGCTTGACACGGAGGAAAACAACAGCCAAATGCATCCATCTAGTGATATCACTACCTTATCAATGATTTGATATACAACAACCCCATCCAGAGGGTTTCACACATTGGTGTCACAGCTGCGGGGGAAGGACAAGCAGAAAAGCAAACATACTATACACAACATGCATCATTTTGGAGAGAGCCACTGTGACATATTTAGCACAAGTGAAATTCTGTGAGTATGTAAAATTTGTTTGCATGTTCACTGACTTAAACTAAAACACTTTGACATCTGTAGGGGCGGTGATGAATTACACTGTGGCACCACAGCTTGATCCTTGATATATTTCCAGCACATCTCTTATTATCATGTGGCTTTTCAAAAACCATTACTCGCCCATCCAGCTCGCATCAAGGGACAAGGGACATCATGCATTAGAAATTCAACGTTAAAATCTTCCCTGCTAACTCACAGATACAAACACACATCCAACATGCATATACACATGTATAAAACACACACACACACACACATGCACACAGACACACACAGGCACCCCTCTGGGAGTGCAGTTGTGATGCTGATATCCCGGAGAGCCGTGCCACAGTACCAGCAGGTTTCAGGGCTGTGTGGACAGAACTCTGGCCACAGACATGACAGCTCGGGAGACAGCTCTGGAGGATGACAGACACATGTTTAAAACATAGCGCATAAATGCAAACCCCTTATGAGATGACACCTACCATAGCAGCCCTCTGTCTTTCTCCCAAAAGATTGGGGTGTCAAAGAATGCGACAACTGTGTGCCCTTGTGTGTGAATATCTATTACAGAGATTGGAAAAAAAAGAACACAGAACGAACTGTGTGTGTGTGAAATCTACTGTGGCCACATATGGGTGTCTTAGCTTGCACATGGTCAAGCTAGCAGGAAGGGGTTAGCTGACAGTTGAATAGAGGATTTTCAGAGAGGCAAGAAGTATCTAATTTTTTTCCCCACATTATGGTGAGAGCTGCCATGATAGCCCAGGCTGAAGTTCACCCACAGGTCTTAGAGACAAAAATACAGCTGTCCCATGACAGAGGCCTTGGGGATGGAGGGTGGACAGTAATGTGGCCCTAACCTTAACCTCACACCATGCCTGATACAACATGTCAGCACTGAGAGCAGAGGTTTTTATCCATGCTCACATATTTTCTTCTTGTCTCCTCGAGCTCTTCTTCCTCCCTCCTTTTCTCCTCTATCCAGACCTTTAAGTGTGGTCTGGCAGGTTTGGCTGGGAGGTCGCGTATTCCCCCTCTTCATTAGTGAGAAAATGGACTCTGGTAAACGCTTGTTAAAGCCCTTACCTACACTCCCCCAGTTAATGGGAGTGATCCATTTGTGTCCGTTTCTGCCTGACAAGGCTTTACTGGAAGATTAATAGTGCGGTGTCAGGCCACGGCCACCCTCTGTCCCGTTCTCATTTCCTTTCTTCTGGGACGCACACATGCAATAATGGAGCCCCGTCTTTTGTTGTAACACCATGATTAGCCAGGGAGAAAAAAAGCACAGGAATGACAGAATGAGAGAAAGAATGGAGGAGACAAGAGGAAAACAAAAGGAATATAAGAAAAAACTCTTTCCTTCATGACATGGTACAAGTGTAGGTTTTAAGGTTGTGAATAACAGGCACTTGACAATGGCAGAGTGATATTATTAATTAATCTCCATGTGAGGTGAAGAGAGATATAATGAATCACTTATGGATATTTCCTCTGTTTTAAAGGCTGGCTTTATCTTGGCGTGATCCAGAGAGAGGTCTTAAAAAGAGTTGACGATGGAATGTATGACAGAAAAAGAGACAGAGAGAGGGAACACCATGGGAGAAATAATAGAGACAGAAAAAAGACGGAGAGAGAGAGTGAGAGAAAGGAGAGGGGAGAAGTCCTTAAAGGGCCACCC
The DNA here is from genome assembly GCF_001640805.2 of Lates calcarifer. NCBI lineage: Eukaryota > Metazoa > Chordata > Actinopteri > Centropomidae > Lates > Lates calcarifer. The sequence goes on from NC_066845.1 coordinate 13,158,597, forward strand.
AGGGTTTCGTCTATCACCCAGGCCCCCCAGCAATCCCTCTTCCTTTCGGGGATGACACTGTCAAGTGCTCGGTCCCTTCACTGGGCGAACAGGATAATCGCTCTTAATAATTACACGGACATTCCCGAGAAGTCTGTCCTGTCCAGGAAGAGCAATTCTTCAGATGAGAATCCCATGGTGTAACAGGCCTGGAAATGTGCCATATAAATGTAGAATTAAAATATAGGCAGAATACTTTATTTTGTATTGTTTTGTTTTCTTATCTCTCTGTGTCTTTTCTCTGAGGATTTCTCTGATGGGCAGACCAACAATCTGGTAAACATACAAACAGACACAGACAGGCGACCTGCATCGCAACCCCCTCCTCAGTACATCACAGTCAGTGCCAATGGAAACCAGGGTGTTTCTCAAAGCAGAGTATAGGGGATTGGGGCTGGTGGTGTCTCATTAAATTCTTGGGATTGTCTAATTGTCTTTCGTGGACCTCCGAGAGACTAGTACATTATACTCATTGCAATTAACTAAACAAAAGAGCCGAACCGCCCAAGCACTGGGGACAAGGCTGGCTAGGGGGAGCAAGCCGTCCAGCCGGGACCAGCACAACAAAACACAAACACACACCCACCAGAAGAGAGTGCGGAGAAACACTAAAGAACAAGAGAAAAGATATGAAGGAGAGCAAAAAAAATTAAGGGGGAATAAAAGGGGAGGGGAATGAGTGAGGACTCAGACAGATCTTGGGATTGGCCAGATGTCAGAGTCGGGTGGGAGGTTGGGGTGAGACGGGGTGAGGCGAGAGAGGAGGAGGGTGCCTGTGCTCATTTGAGACGCACCTTTGTGCTGGACCTGTCTTGTTTACTGCACTACAGCTTAGCAGTGCGAGGGTCCTATTCAGGGTCCAGGCCTTTCAGAAGGTACTGAAGGAGCCCTTAAGCCCACTTAACTACCATTTTCACACACTCTGCCTGCTCTCCTCTTTGTCCTTGCCTCCATTACATCAAACGCAGGAACAAAGGCGGGGAACAGAAACTGGGGCTGGCAGAATGGCGCCCATCACAAATATTAATTTGAAAAGGTGTTGGAAAGTAGAATCTACTTTTATGCACAAGGACAACTTGGGATTTTTTTTTCTCTACCTTGTGGGGGGGCTCTTTGGGGGCCGCAATGAGCTTGGTTTTCAGGCTAAAGGGGAGGCTGAGGACTTGCAGCACAATTATCCAAGAATAAGGGGCTTGAGACGTGGCACACTGCTAAAGACTGAGCACACACAAGCACAGATACATGCACGCGCACTGCCTATTAAATAAGCTCCAAACATCAGGCCTCATTCACTTGCCAAAGCTATTAGGCAGAGCAACAAACTCAAAGAGCACACACACACACACACACGTGAATAGCTCATGTGACTGCAGTGGTTGGCATACAAAAACTGTGAAGCAACTTCTTTTCTCCAGAAAAATATACATGATATAAGTCATTATAAGAGGAGCACACATAAATGAAAAATGGTGGCAGAAGAAAAACAATAACAAAACATCATGTATATTGAGATGTTTGAACCAGAGCTTTCATTCAGACACACTTGATTGAAGCATATTTGCTGGCAAGTAAATGGGTTTGTAAAACTGACCTTGAATTGACTGGTGGATAGATAATTGTCTGAACTAGAGGTAATCCACAGTCCACCACTCGTATTGCTATTAGCTCTGAAACACACAAAAGCTGCACACACACATACACACATTCACACAGGTGCAGGGCGCATGCGTTTTCTGTGGAATGCTGTTTTAGTCGGATCACATGAGAAAGTGGGGTGAAAAGTTTATGCTGCCATTACCCATCAGAAAAAAGTGCACAGGCCTCTTTCTGACGTCGTCTCGCACACTCGCACACACACACTCGCACACACACACACCTGCACAATTGTAACACACACTTCCCCAGTTCAGGGGAGTCATGGCCAGGGTATGGTATGTTGAAAAGCCCATCCTGTGTGTATAGATGGTGCATTGCTCTAATCTGCAGGATACAAGCTCTGCAGTCCCGCCCCCACCTCCATCTCAGTCTGCCCACACTCCAGGTCTCGTTGCTTGTCAAACCAAACCCTGGCCTGCCCTGGACCTGGCTCTCAGCGGGCTGGCTCTCACCCAGCTACTCTGGCTGACCCTGCAAACATGTGGTCAACTTGGGCACGACAAACCCTCAGCTCTCTCAGGTGTAGGGTGGGAATAGGTGGATGGAAAAAAAGGAGGGGAGGGATGAGGAGAAATAGGACACAGGACTGGCTCAACACCTAACTTATATTCAAAAAAGAGATTTGTGCTGTAAAAAAAATTACAAATAATGAATAAGCAAGCTGCAACACCTCTTTCTGTTGCATTGAGTTCAAATATGTATATTACTCTGCTCTCTGCTTGGTGCCACAGTGGAAGGTAGGACGCTGCTGTGTGTGTTTATGCATATGTGCTTACAATTACCAGCATGTGTGCAAGCACAGGACCTGTCCACTCACCCACATAGGTACTCCAGAGAGGGAGGGAATGCAAAAGGGGGGAGTGTCCATTTTGATCTCTGACAGAGCTGCCACCGCCAGAATCAAACCCCAGCTCAGTGGGGCGGCAGGCAGGCAAGGCAAAGCCACTCGATGGGGGGAGGGACACTCCATTCAACCGTGCACCACCACCCCCTTCAAAAAACATACACACTTACAATTACTCATAATCTCCTAATGATGCAGGCCTATGGTGGGTTTGCTAACATTACCAGAGGGAGAAAAAGAGAAGAGTGCAGGAGTGAGAGAGACTGAAAGACAGAAAGGGCGGTCTCCAGGTGTCCAGTAATAGCAGAGTGACTGAAACGGTTTTACTTTGTGTTATTTTCATCTACCACACACTGAGGCTTAAACATTTCACACAACTGCTTTGCTCCCAAGCTTCAAGGAAAATACGGAGGAAATAAAGACAGAGTGGATAGGGAATGAAAATAACTGTCGAATCCACTGCGTTTAGAGAATGTGAGAAAAGAGAATTGAAGCAAATACTGTGTGAAGAAGAATAAACACGAAAAAAAATTACAAGCGTTTTCTTTGTTGCTCATTCAGCTGGAGGATCTTTGGAAAGGAACCTGACCTGTTAAACTATGATAGATAGTTTAACAGAATTTTTTTTTTACTTTATTGTGAAATGTTGTGCTCTGGAGAATATTAGTGAAGAAAAACATTCATTTCTATACTGCAAAACATATAATAACTTGATAGCGCGATATAAAATATCTTTGGAGTGTTTTGGTGGCATTTCAAAAGCCATATTAAAAAAAACACACACATTCAATACCGTCTAAAATGAAATGGCATCCTGCTGTGTGAGTAACATTGAATCTGTCATAATTTTCAGTGACACATCTAACAGTTGGCCAGTAATCCTTCCTTTTTACTCTGAATGCTCGCCACAGTATGTTACATAGAAAAAAAAAGGGATGTATGGATGGTTACCAAAAAAGTAACACACAGGACAAGAAACTAGGTAAAATCAGAGACCATACTGTCGACAAATTAAAGACTTTAGTAAAATGTCATAAAGTCAACACACAAACAGAATGAAAGAAATATTCAACTAAATTGCAAAGTTCATTTCTACTAAAAGTAGGTGATGGTAAAATAAGGAGAGTGTAGGCAAGTTCAACTTTTGCACTGCCTCTTTCAGAGGAAATGCTGCTTAGCTTAAGGACAATAAAAGGAAGATGGGAAAGGAGGGAGAGCAGTGTGTGTATGTGTGTGTCTGTGTGTCAGATGCAGGTTACTGCACAAGAGGATGGAAAAAGACAAGAAGAAAGTCTGAGAGTTGAGGGTACCACCACAGTAGTGCGTCTCCGGGGAAGAGTGGTGGGTGTTTCGATGACAAAGCCGTCTATTTCCATAGGCTCTCTGTGCCTGATCTCCCTCTAGTCCCTCAGAGCCACGGCCTTGATCTGGGCAAACAGTGTGTGTGTGTGTGTGTATTTGTGTGTCTGCATTTATCTGCTCACATCATTTCCAAGTTGATGGTACTGAGTCACAGCTGGTATGCAGTGCTACAATTTCTTATCCATTCATTCTTTTATAGACCTGTATCGGACACAGAGGAATGAATAGCCACATCTATGCTAACGAGTGCTAACATCACTGCATTTTAGCATTTAAGCAGGTAGCACCTCAAGGGGGAGATGAGGGAAGACTCCGTAGAAATGGAGAGATAGCCTGGGGGGAGATCGAGAGGAGGGATATAGCAGAAGATAAATGACAAAAACAGTGTGATAGTGGGTGCTGAAGATGACCGTGAAGGTAGAAATTCAAGATCAATCCATGACTTGATAGGATAATGTGAAAATCTGTCTTTCTGAATAATATAAATCTTGATTTGATAGATAGATATATAGATAGATAGATAGATAGATAGATAGATAGATAGAACAAAACAGGGCCTAATTAAGTCAGAGGGAGATGGGGAGCAAAGGGGAGGAAAGGGAGAAAGTGTTGATCAAGCCTGACAGTATACTGCCACCTATCTGTCTGATCTTGTATAACAGTCCCTGCTCTTCACGCATCTGTCCTAGGGTCTGTCGCTCAAGTTTCATATTATTCAGAAAAACACAACCATAAGAACGGCAAGATCTGAGGCAGGGAAATGATAAAAGCCCTAAAGAGATTACATGCAGACGGTGACAGTTTTAGAGAGAGAAGGATAGAGAGACAGAGAGAGGAAAAAAGAGGAAAATCATGTCTGTTCCACAAAGCCTGTTGTATCAAAAGGTAGCATAGCAGCCTGGAGCAAACGTCTGCTCACCTGCCAGCCCAGCCTGACCAAATCTCTGTCTCTCTCCAGTTCTTACCCACATCACACATGTTAAAAACTGCCAAATGCACACAAAAGCAAATTATCATTTTTAATTTAATTAACATCAAACCAACAATTCCATAAAATACATGCATCTAAGAAGATATAAAAGTGCCCTAAATGTCTCCCCCAACTCTCCCTCTTGTCGATATCAGCATCAATCTGGTTTAGGAATTCCCCGGCTGGGGAACAGGGATGGCTGCTGGGCTGGGCTACCACCAGCCTTGGTTCATATGCAGGTTCCAGTTCATCCACAGTTCATGCATACTCTCATCTTTTTGAAGCAGCATCCCATCAGCTCAGGATCATGATTATTCAGGACAGAGAAGAGAAGCGTGGCGTGCCATCAATATAACATCTGCCCTCCTCCCTCCCTCCCTGTCTCTCTCATTTTTTCTTTTACACACACACAAAACTCCCAAAGAGAGTTAGCGCCGCAGAATTTAAACCCATGTTCTGACCCTATGTGTAGATCCATGCCAAGTAATCATTTGACTATCGTTCTCATTTTGCAGCGTCTCCTCGGCTACAGAAAAGCACACTGCCCCAAGCTTTGAACCTTTAACCATCCAATTTGACTTACTTTGAGGATCATGCTGAAAAATTAAGGATGTATATTTAAATTTGCCACATCTGTAGAGGTACTTTATGTGTTATTAATTCCTGGACATTAAACAGACAAATATGAGCATGGGAAAAGGCATCTCTTGCTCTAAGTAATACTGAAGGGCTTTTAAACTTTAGATTAATCAGGGTTAATCAGGTTAGTGCAGATGTGCGTGCACACTCACACCCACATGCACACCGTCAAATGGGGGAGTAAGCAGAGTTTATATTACATTACATTTAAGCAGCTATCTGACAGTTATCCTGTACTTATAAAAACCACTAAATCAGTGAAGAAATCATGATGCTGTGTTTCACTGGAAGTTGAATAAATTGGCATACAATCCACTCATTAGCAAGAGGTGAGGCTACCAGAGAGATACAAAAGAAGAAAGTCCCTGCTGTCAATAAAGGGCAACTATAGGTCTTTAAAAAGGGGGATGATGAACATCAGCGTCCTCCACGCACAACATGAGGAGGACAGGATCTTTTTTTTTTCCTGAAAGCTCTGACTCAGGTTCCCCACCAGCAAGCCAGCTTGCTTTTCCTGCACTGCCACCCACTGCCAACATATGCCACTTCCATACACAAGTAAAAGCACAAGGAACTTCACACAAACTGCACACATGCAAGCACACGCATGGATAGACACAAGTACATTGGTGCGCTTGAACACTTGCTAATGCACTCATCCCTCTAATAAGCAGACACACACACACCCTGTTTGTGAACACACGCACACGCACACACACACAAACTTTGTACATCTCATCTGGCCTCCTCCTCTCCTTGTCTTTATTTTAATCTGCGGGAGAGGAGTTCACCAAGAAGTCAGCGGGGCATACAGGAGTTGTGCCTCCAGCGTCACACACTTGGAATGAGGAACAAGGCAAGGTGGAGGCAGAACTTATCAGCATTTTAAATTAACCAATGGTAATGGTAAACAGAGAACAATTTGACATCAAGAATCCCCCTAATTTCTTTCCGTAGTGGTGAGAAAAATAAAAGAACAAAGTGTAAATGGTGCAAAAACTTTTCTTATATACTGAATATTCACATATTACACCTTTTATAATATTTTTTTCAAAATCACACCACAACGTGGCAGGGGTGAGGGATATTAGTGGTTAAAAAGTAAAGGAATGATGATGGAATAAATGAGAGAGAGAAGATGAGAATAAAAGGGAGGGAGAGGGAGAAAGAGAGAGAGAGAGAGAGAGAGAGAGAGATCTGTATGTAGGTTATTGCAGTCTCACTGCACCACTCTTGAATTTCAAACAAGAACCCTGGGCAGAGCAGAGGAGAGAGCAGAGGAGAGGGAAGGGAGGAAAGACAGAGAGGCAGTAGGGCGAGAGAGCAAGCAGCAAGCTAACACTGGAGGCTAACAGGAGGCAGGCAAGAGAAGTGGTTATTAATGAGATATCTTAACTAAAGAAGGGCAACAAAGGGAAAGGAGACGGAGGAAGAGAAGAGAGAGGCATGGACCTGGAAGAGGGAAACAGATCTGCTGGTTGAGAGCGAAAAAGGGGCTGAAGAGGTGAATGAAAGGCTAAAGATATCCCCACATAACTGAGGCATATTTTTTCTTTCTTCTCTTTTATTTCATCCTTAGCTACATCCCCTCTGTCCATCTGCGCATGCTGTATTTGAGAGTTATTTTAAGTGTGCAAGTATGCAGCTGCACTTTTTTGGTACAAGTATAAATTAGTGCATCATTACATGCCTGGATGTGTTGTCTTTAAGTGTACTTGTTTATGTTTGCACGCATCCAGGTGTTACTGTGCACACAAATTTCAGCCTCTGTGTGAGTGTTAGGCTGCAGCATCTCTCTAATTGCTGGTGTATTAGAGGGCCAGCTCTTTGATCTGGGGGCTGTGCCGGGCCTCAGCACTCGCTGCGCAGGGTGGTCTCCCATCATGCTCGGCTGATCACAGACGAAGCCTCACTATTGGCTGCCTGGCAGGCCCTCCCATCAGCCTCAACGCTACACGCCTCTGACAACTTCATTAGCCCAATTCGACCCTCCAAGTCTACTCTGCTATACTCCTCTCTGCCAGCAACAGGAAGCTAGCGCTGCTACAGCTGGCACATAACCAGAGAAGTTCAGGGAAGGCTCTTACACAAATCAAAAAAGACACCACAAAGAAAAAATCCACATACTTACAAATACAAATAATGACTGAAGGTAAGCGTTGAGGGGAAGATGACATATTTTCTTTGCTAATTTTTTTTGCGATGATTCTCAAAAAAGAAAAAACTTAAGAAAGGGCAACCATTTTTCTATGTATTTTTGTGCTTTGTGCTTTAACACTGTATTCAGTGAGGTGTACTATACCTTAATTATCAAGAATTGATGAATTTTTTATCTGAAAAGTTAAGCGGAATGAACATGGGGAAGAAAGATGAATGGAATTTTAATATACTGGTCTCTATTATGACTATTCAAATACATTAAAGCCATCTTTGTCTGTCACAATCAGTCTCTCTCACTCTCTCTCTCTGTCTTACACACACACACACACACACACACACACACACACAAAAGCCGGTAGTGACACAAAATATCTCTATAGCCACCTCTCTACACATCAGCATTCACTGTCCACTGTTAAACACCAAAATAAAGATGTGGGTATGCATGTGTGTATTTTTACTCAAAGCCAAACCTTTGCCAATATAAAGGCCTATGCTTCCATTCTCACACCACTCTACCCCTCTACATCTTAATTGAGCCTTGAAGATGAAGATGAAAATGGGATGTATTTACATATTTTTGTTAATATTGCAGAAGAACTTCCAAAAAATACCAAAAAGTAACTGATTGTGTATGCAGATTGTGGTATCTCTTTTTTGTTTTGTTTTACTAAATTGTCTTTTTAGAGCAAGCTAAGAGCTGTGTGTTTGCTTAAGGCTTCACATGTGAATATAAAGTAAATATATTAATAAGATCTATAACCAATCTCAATCAATGGCTGACGGACGGCAGCCTCACATATTCTTGAAATATCAAATATCAAGATGAGAGCTTATCTCCGATGCTTTAGCTTGTCACAACAAAAACTGATTGACGGTCCATATCATCAATAGCCTTTAATCATTTACAGGCGTAGCTGACACATCTAGGACAAAGCTTTTACAACATCCCATTTTAAATGACAGTAGTCATAAATCTGATCCCGTTAACTAATGTTTGGTTGTCTTTCATTCCAAAAGTGAAAGAGCTCTTCAGTTTCCAGGCCACTCAAACTTTTTTTCCCATGATATGCAGACATTATGGAGAAAGCAACTATGTCTCTTCTCAGGACAACAGATTTCATAAAAATCCACCTGGCCAGCTCTTTGGACTGATTTGATTTCCAGGTTGCTGAACAAGATAGGTACTTGTAATACTGGGGTTTGGTAGCAGGTAAAGCAGGTAATCCAGGTTTACCATCGTTGTAGCTCAGTGGTAGATAGGTGAACTATTGAACCCTGTCCCTGCAGCTGAGGCTTGGTAGTGTAGCGGGCTAATTAGTCGGTCACAGGGATGAGGAAAAAAAAAGAGCTATCTCTCTCTTCCTCCCTGCTCCATTTCTACTTCTTTTCATCTCTCATTCATGAGCCCTTGGTGGTGCCCTTGGCATTGGGTATGTAAACTATCAATTCATACCATCACACACCAACTCAGGACTGGCATTATAAAACCTTACCATGGGTTGCATAATGAGCACACAGCTTAATGAATTTGTTTCAGAAGTGATGCTGTGTGAAAAAGAAAAATCAATGATTATTTCACAATCCTGACACATATTGGATGAAATGTGAATTTAGATGTTGTTATGTTATTTCAAAGATAACCATTGGAGACTGTGATGCATCCTGAAAAGAAAGCAAAGCATATAAATATATCAAATCATTTATCTATTCATCACCTCTGTGATCATATGGCCAGATTCTGATACTCAGTAGTTCTAGTTCCCCTGAATCCAAGCCCACAATGGCCAACAATGGTCAGAGTTTTAGTGAAAAACTGGTGAATTCCAACAAAGGACACACTGGTTTAACCAACACCACTGATCACAGGCTCCAAACCAGCTCAAATAGGAGTACCAAATTCCAGGCCTGCCAAAGGAGGGATACTAGCAGAATCATAGAAAAAGTCATTTATCAAGCAAAATTACCAAACATATGCTGGATCCTGCTTATCAAATATGAGAATTTGAAAATTTTGAACTGTTCGTCAAGTAAATGGGAAATGGAGATGAGTATTTTACACAATTTTCTGATTTTTTACTGATGAAACAATTTGGAAATTTAATTGAAAATAACTAATGGCATCCCCAGAATCAAGGATTGCTCAGACAACAGCAACAACAATCACCTTAGGTTACTTTCTGTGTAAATGACTTTTTCTTTTTTTAACCACAGTCCCTCATTCAACTAGTCTCTTAATCAAGAATAGAGAAGTGAAAATAACCATCCAGGAAAAGAATGTGTTCTGGCTCTTCAAGCAAGAAGATGGCTGGCTGGATGGCTGAGAGAGAAACTCAATCCCGCCTCCTGCTGAGGAAGAGACGAGCGCTGGCTGACTACCACACAGGTACTGATTTGAAACGACAAGTCAAGAGAAGTCAGGAGTAAATAAGAGAGATAGAAAGAGAGTGAAAAACAGAGGGAGAAAGAGAGAGAGAGAGGGGGATAATAGATTTGAGAGTGTTTTTGGGGAGTAAACAGATGGAGTAAACACAGCACGGGGGAAACCAGGGGACTCCCACCGAACCCGCTCAATGTGTCACTGACACTGCAGAGCAGAATCAACAAAGTGCTCTGAGGGCAACATGCACACATACATACACGCACACCCACACAATCACACACAGTTCACCAATTGGCTGGGACCCAGAGCTCCTATCCAGAGCAGTGACAGGCACATGGAGAACAAGCTGGCTGACAGCACATGACAACTCCTCAGCTAGTGGAAAAGCAGAGAAACATCTCCTACTCTACTTTCTGACTGTGGCTTTAATAAGTGGCCTGAATATGTGCTGGTAAAAATGCAGTAACACTAATATTTTAGAGAGATTTACTGTTAAATATCACTCTGTGTTGAGGCATAGCTATAATTTACCTTCTCTCATCTCCTGATCGTGCTCTAAACCTCATCCTAGCACCCATCTGTATTGCTTCCCTCTCTCCAATTTCTTCCATGCCCTCAAACCTGCTTACATGCCCAAACTCTGCTGCTGTGTGCCAGCGTACCAACAGGCCTGTAGGCCTGTCCAAGAGAGAGATAGAGAGGAGGAGAGAAAGAGGGAAGGTAGCCAATTAAGATTGGGTAATGGGAGAGTGAATGTGAGAGAGAGAGAGTGAGTGTGTGTGTGTGTGTGTCTATGGGTGAATGTCTGACTTCAACCGGCTGTGAGTGCACTTGCGCTTGTATGTGCACGTGCGTATGTGTGTGTGGTGCCACAGGCTGTACACACAGCCAAACTTAATTTAGCAGGCCCAGGTTTTTAACACAGGCCTGAAGCTAGCCAGCAAGCTATAGCTGGACCAGAGAGCCAGAAGTTAACAGGCACATTGCTCTCCTAAACCCCCTGAGATCTCGTTCCAACCCTGCAGGGTGAGAGAACTCATTTAGTCATTGATGACCATCACTGATCACATCCTTGTGGTCATATCTTTCCGTCAGGCAGTTCATTACAATAAAGCTTTATGGAGCAAAAACTTTTTCCCCCCCTGACTTTCAAGACCTTGACAGTTGACAATGCTAAAAGAGGTACAGGGACCATTCAGCTGTCACTGACGAAACTTCTGACATGGTTTGTGATTGTTTGTGAAAGTGACATTTTGGAAGACTGCTATCACTTGCATCGCTGCAAACAGTCTGACAGACTCCGCTTTTAAGCCATGAACAACAACAAAGATGGCAATATCCAACATGATTCTGTTTTTTCTATGTCCCGTGGAAGGGGAGCTGAAAAGACATGCTTATTTGTGTATATGTGTGTCTGCAGTACCCATGTGTAATGTATGTGTGGTGCATGTGTGGCATCAGGGCTGAGATGGATACGGCAACGTGGATTTTTTTTGTACTGTGGTGGGGCATGCCCTTGACGTTGTCACAGACAAAAACACAGACACAGCAACAGTCAGAACACAAGCACACACCTTGATCACCAGTGTGTATGGGAATTCGTGCCTGGAGACTAAACACAACAAAACAGTGTTGGATTGTGTCTGAGTCTCCAAACAAACATGCACCAAACTAGTTAAGCAAATAGCAACCAAATTTTCACTTGTATGGCTCACATGCTGCTTAGCTATGGAGTTGATAAATGTTGCATCAATGAAAGGTAGATCAATTACAATTGATAGTGGGTGGATGTTGCCTAAAGCTAAAGATTGCAGAGTGACAATCAAACTAAACATACGATGACGCATGTGTGTTTGTGCATGCATGTGGGAGTGTGTGTGCACAGATGTATGCACACACTTCACAAGTGTCTCAGTGTGTGTTGTCTTATTCTACGAGGTAATAGGCAGTCAGCTTCACAGCCAGAGCATGACCTAGAAAGTGAAACCACACGGCAAGGGACTAAATGTGTCACATGGGCTCAATCATTTTCTCTTTCTCTGTCTTCAGAGAGAGAGACAGAGACATGGAGAGGGAGGAAAAGGGGGGAGAGAGAGAGAGAGAGGCTTCTACCAACCCACTGCACTCAGAAGCTAATTAAGTCATTTGAAATAGCCACAGAGGGTACCTGTATGCAATCTAGCCAAGGCAAAGGGTTGATGAGGCTCTGCGAGGCCCCAGGCTAACTTCAAAAAGAAGGCAAAGGAAGGGAATGAAAGAAAGGAGGAAAAGGAGAAAGGAAGAGGGGAAAAAAGTGAAGTGGATTTTTTAATTGAAGCCCAACTTGAAGAAGTGCATGTGTGTCTGTGTCTCCTTGTGTTGTGCAGCAGGAAAAAGGTTAAGCATGCCCCCAGCAGAGTATGTCTGCACACACAGGCTCTCAATGGGGAGCAGGTGGGAAGATGGAGGGATGGAGGGGTGCAGGAAAAAGGCTCCGGATAATTGAGGGAGTTCACTGAGCGGCCATGTCGTATGATGTGCACATGTGCGTATGTGTGTGCGTCTATGAACTCCATATTTGCTCTGTCTTTTCTTAGACACATGTTGAACTTAAAATCGACACAATCACTGGTGTACACAAAGTCAATTAAAATGTGAGGAGTGGCAGCCATACATACATAGATACATAATAGAGTGGTGGTTTAACTGAGGAGCCAATAACCCAGTAGGCAAATGATATGGAAATAAAGATACCTATAATTCATTTTGGTAGATTTACAAACCACAGATGTAAGAAATCTACAGCTGTGCTTGAACAGAATATACACATCTAAGGCCCTAATATGCATGCCCTCACCAGGGGCAAGCCTGGCGACACCAGCAACTGAACTGGGTCACACACACACACACACACACACACACACACACACACACACACAAACACACACACACACACACACACACACACACACAGTATAGACTGCGGCATTGGCAGCGTGGTGATCACAGGAGAGGGCAGACAGGGGGCTGGATGTAGAGTGATTGGACTATTCTAGGTCAGCTCTCCTGACAATGCACCACTGTCTCCTAATGTGGTGGGCTAAAGGATAAAGGCTGTGTTTGGCCTGACATTACAGCTACACGTTCCAAAAGGAATACCTGCAACACACAAAGACACACACAGACACACACACAGAGAGAGAGAGAGAGAGAGAGAGAGGGAGGGAGAGAGAGAGAGAGAGAGAGAGAGAGAGAGAGAGAGAGAGCAACATCACAGTCACAGCACAGTTAAAAGCATATCCTAAAACACAGTCATATAGACACACTTGAAAGCATGAACAAGTTGACACATAACACAGCACATACATGTACACATGCATACATCTATCTGGAGGTTTAGAGCAGGCTGAAGACCCCCAGAATTTGATTCAGTTCCTGCTTTTTTTCAATCCCGGTCTAATATAGCTGTATGCAGCAGATCTCCTCTGCAGCCTATAGAGAGAGATCAGCCTGTGGACTTCAAAGAGGTTGCAACTAGGTCACCACAAGACACTGCAGTCAGCTAGAGCACAGTCTCTGGTCTGAGACATCTCACTTCTCTCCCTCCTTCTCCCTCTTGCTCTGCCAACCACTGCCACATTCTCTCTCTCTCTCTTGCTCTCTCTCAATACAATGATATCAGTGAAATTAAAATGGATTATGGTGCCTTTTTCTCTTGTCATTCCCTGGGGTTGTACAGAACCATGTCATGTTACTGTTACTATAATGTTACTTCTTTATCACTGTCCATCGAAGCTGGTGCTCAGCAGTTTAACTAATGTTTAATTTAGACACAGAGCGAGAGAAATGGGGAAAGAGAGAGCCAGCGAGAGGAGGCAGAGAGAGAAAACGAGACAGAGACCCCAAGCTGAATGCAGAAACAGCCCAATCCTCCATGGTCACACACTGCCATCCTGATCTGTCAAAGGCCAAAGAGACAGTGACTCCAAAGGCTACTGCTCTGCACTTTGGATAAAACAGCCAGAGAGGCAGCCAGAGATGAACAGGAAGCAGGAACCTTAGAAAGACAAGAAAGAAAGGAGAGAGGAAGAAACACTCATGAGGGAGAGGGAAGGGTGAGTTTGAACAAGGTCAAAATGAACAGAGAGCTGCAGGGCCACGTTCCCTCTCTGAATGCCGAGCAAAACACAACAACTCTGTTAACACGAGAAAACAACCACCAACATCTTAAGATGGATATAGAGGAAAGGGAGGAGGGGAGAGAGGCAGGAAGACACAGGAGGTACACTTTTATCAGGTAAGTGAAGAACACAATATACAGTAGCTACATACACACTCACACTCACACACATATGCATGTGTGTGCGTGTGAATGTCAGTCTGTGTCACTGTGTTATGCTATGCATGTGTGTGTAAATGCAGACTTGAATTCAATGTATGACCGCTACTGAATAGATTTTGGACAAATGTGTTTGTGCCACGGTAGTAATTTCCACCCACCTGTGTGGCATCTGGAAGTGGTGTTTATGTGTGTTCTCCTATGTTGATGCCAAAACTAAATATCCCTTTGCAATGCATAATCGTTACTGAATGGCAGCATTCACCATATTTGCAGTGGAGTGAACTGAAGCAGGATTTCTCACAACGTGAGTGCATGACAAGTTGGAAGCAGCAAATAGCCTTCCTGGAGCAGATGGCAGTTATCTTCCCTATTTACAGCAGATCTTGGTTTAGGTAAGTCCTCTAGTGGCAGATTTAAAGGAAAAAGATTTCATTTTCTAAGCAAACTTCTGTTCGATTAACCTTTGTTGCAAAGTGTATTTGTACATAGAGGATATCTTTTATCAATCACTGTGAAAAGCTGAAACTTGATACTGAGATTTCTGTTCACTAGGAAAAACAACTAACTACTGCTGCTCTCAATAGGCAGTAGAATGTCCTGATGGTGGTATGGCCATTACAATAAAAGTGTGCCAATCTATCAGACACAAATTATGATAGACTAACATCCACCACCAGGGGCAGAGACCAGGGTTCAACACCCAGTAACAGTACCTCTGGCTTGGTTGTGCAACAAACAGAACTTAATCTGAATTTTGCTACTAAAACGCAATCAATTGGACAACTTTTCACTTGGCCAATCACAAAGATTAGCAATCGAAATTAGACTTTGAGAGAAGAGTGTACCTATGCATAATTAGGTGTATGTCTGTGTTTACAGGCATGACTTCTCTCACTTCAAGCACTACTGCAGATTCTGTTGTGTTCCTCAGTCAGCTGATGAAGAGCTGTATGTCAGGGCCTTCCTGGTGACAAGCTACACTGTCCTCTCATGGCACCCCAAACAGGATGTGAATCTTTTGTTCTTACTCCAGTGTGTCTGTATTTGCTTTATGGCAAGTTTATTTGTATGTACAGTATGGGTGTATGAGTGACTGTGTGTGTGTGTGTTTTGTCACTGTCGTTGTGTTTCTGGGTGTGTGCTGCGGCGTACTGTGTTCTGAGCTAAGGTTGACATTCGTTTGACTGACATCGGGGGCGACAGCAGCACAGTGGCATATGGTAACCGCCTGCTAACCGCTAAAACTTGACATCAGCGCAAACAAGTCAGCCAAGCGTGGCATAGTGTGCTCCTAAGAGGGTTAAGGGATAGGCTGTCAGCATACAGCAGGATAATAACACCTATCACAAGCACCATAATACCAGATAAAGGGGAGGGGAGCCAGACCAAAAACACAGGTTTGACGCAGATGAAACTGTAACTGACAAGTTACACAAAAAAGTAATGGATAAACTGTAACAGATCTGAGCACGTTGTATAGCTGTTGTGCAGTGAGAAGTTCAGATCCTGATCTCAGCATTTTGTGGCATCATAAGAGGCAGAAAAGCAAAGAGAAACATTCAGATGAAGATGAGTGCCTTACACTTGACATTAACATGAGTCTCACACCCGGAATCTGTTCACATCTGATGTAGCTGGATTATATTCACGCCTGGCTTTGACATGCCTCCTTAATATTTACACTGAAATTTGACTTCTCTTTCCTTTGCCAAAATACAGATTGTCATGCATGTCACTACCTGGCATAATATTTATATGGAAAGTGACAGTAAATACCTCATCTGGCTTGTTCCTCATCCCTGAGTAACTTGACAATGCATTTTTGAAAAGTAAGCTACAGTGAGAGCAGTCTTCTGCCTTTTCTTGTGTTTGTGTGTGTGTGTGTGTGTGTGTGTGTGTGCCCTTTTTTCTATATTTTTCTATATCTCACGCTGTAGCTTTGATGAACAGGCAAGAAACACAGTGTATTCTGACATGGGACAAAATGCATCTCTGACTAAGTCTAAAGGTGATGTGGATGACCCCATCTTTAACATGTCTTTGCTTAAACACATGAATATCAGAATTTTTAGTTATCCACTGACCCAGTGAGCTGCAGAGGACAGAAGAGCTGCAGACAAATCTGATCACTGATGCCATCTCTCTCTTCTCATTGTCTGTCTCTCTTTCTTTTGCACAGAGGCAAAAGCGCACATCTTGAAACACTGAGACACCGCCATCACTGCCATGATCTGATGTACTAAAATGTACATTTCACATCCTCTAAGAATGCAGGACAATACCAGTCTCAAAAGACAGATAAGCCTTCAAATAAAGATTACAGCTTTGATGTCTGGTCACATAAAAAAAGAGAGAAAAAAAAACACAAAAGCAGACAGCTACAAGACACTAACACATATGGGTAAACGCAGATAAAACCACAGCCTCAAATAAATATATGGCTTATTAATAATCATCTATATATGACAAATAATCCAACAGGCCAAATGACTGAAAAGCTGGTCTAGATGTCTAGATGTTGTCTAGATGTTGTTACCATAAAACACGACTGAAAAAAAATCTGTTTCCAAAACTGATTTTCAAATGTCTACAGGACAACCAGAACAGCCATCCAGCATCCATTTTCATTTCTAACCACAGAGCCGGCACTAAAACTATTAACAGAAAGATTTGTTGTTGTTTGCCTCTAACCCTAGTGTACCCCCTAGAACCCTGGTAACCCCTATTTAAGAGCTGAGTTTCCTCTCATCGATCAAAGTGTGGTACACACAGTCCAGGAGCATGACACTGGCACTGGAGAGCTTAAAGCAGGTTTCAACTTTGACCCTAAGAGATGCTCAGTGGCTGATTGTGTGAGTGAGAGTGCGTGTGCTTGTGTGCGTCTGTGCATGTGTGCGCAGTGTAGTGTAGTGTATATTCACAGTGGGTCACCGAAGTGCTCACCACTAGCTCTCTGCAAAACTCAATTTCCTCCCGGAATGTCCACAGCTAAACACTTTTAACCTCTGCAAACCTGCTGAGATGGAGGATACATGTAAAATTTACAAGAGGATGAAAGAGCCTTTGCATTTGCGTGTTTGTGTCTGCAGGTGATATTAACTGATTCAAATGCATACCCACCTGTATCCAAAAAGGAAAAGGAAGTAAAAGCTGTTACATTAAAGCAGTCAGACAGTGAACATGCTGCCACACAGGTTGACAAATTGTGCAAAAGATTGTGGAGTATTTTTCTATGCATGTGTGCATGTCTTTTGTGTGTGTGTGTGTGTGTGTATGGGCCATAGAGGAGTGTTCCCTGTGAGAGTGTGAAGAGGTATCCACCACACACAGCCTGGGGCCCTCTGGAAGAGAGACTAAACAAGACCTTCCCATTGGGACGCGCACACACAGCCTGCAGCTGCAAATGACCTACTACCTACCTCACACACAGACACACACACTCACACATGCGTGCATGCACACACACATAGAGACAAAGCCTTTTTGATGGTATAATTTGTTAATTTCAAGAAAAAAAATAAAGTCAATTATCACACGTCGGCTAATAAATGTTCACTCCCAAATAATGTTTCACAATTAGATCAAAGTCTTCCTCTCTCATGCTCTTTTGTTTTTCATCCTCTTGTTCTTTCCATCCTCTTATCCCCCAAGCAACAAGGTGGCATGAGCAGTCTGAAAATTGACACACCAAACAACTCTCAACAGATTTTTCAATAGTATACATATACACTATATTTTAACATATATTGAAAATAAAATATTCTCTTCTCTCTGAGTGTATGTAAACTACTAGAACAAACTGCTACATTTGTGCTGGTATGTTCAGTTGCTGGATCTATAGCAGGAGTTTCACCACATCTTTTAAACCATAGCATCCCAGTGACACAAACACATACACTTGCACCCTTTAAGCCAAGAATGTCATAGTAAATATGTACTACTAGTCTATTTACTGTGACAAATGTGTGATAAAATGTTATTAAAAAAGAACACAAAAGCTGGAAACAAATCTTGCCATATCCCTGGCCAGTTTTTATGGCACCCCAGGGTTCTGTACCAGCCACTTTGGGAACAACTGATCTGAAGTGCTATGTTTAAAAGTCACACTATTTAAATTGGATTACTTTTAGTGGAGGCATCCTCTAATGCAATTTGCATGTGCTATGTGTGTGTAAATCCAGGGGCACTTTGTACAAAATAAATGATCTCTGCACAGTAAAATTGCCAGACTTAATTTACTGTAACTCTGAAAGTGTTAAAATCAACACTTCCTGTGTTTATAGAGGCCAATCAACACTTATTAACACCACAACATTTGCTGTGTGTTTTCCCTTGAATCTCTGCTCTTAGCCCAAATATGAAATGTCATAACGCATGCTCCCCCTTACACACTTGTGTGAATTATGTATCAGGCAGATTTGCACTGGATGAAAATTACAGATGCCACTGGTAATTACAATAATGACAGGACCTCCCAAAAGAACATCCATTTTAAATAGGCTTAATATGTAAGGGGAAGAATGTGTCCTACACCAATGACATACAGACACTGATAAAAAAAAAAAAGAAAAAGCATGTGATGTGACCTTTTGCCTACAGTGTGTTTAGAAAATACTTCAAACCTATTGTAAACGGTCAGTCTCATTCATCAGTGTCTTGTGAAACAATAGTCAGTATGTTTTCCTAGAGGAAGCCTGAGGATGAACATATCTTCTTCATATCGTTCTTGGACTGACAAATAAAGGCTCCCTGCCAAGAGAAACTCAATGAGACCACAATCAATATACTGCTACAAGGTGCGCACATGCAGATACGTGCACACACCCACACATGCACACTCACCCTGCACAGATAGGGGATGATGTACGATTACCTGGAGCACATAACAATCAGCTACATGCTCATACAGCATGCACACACACACACGATCACATACTGCATGTGCACACACATGCAGACAGGGATGCACACTGAAAGACACTTAATATGCAAATAATTTTTTTACAACAGGGACAGCACTCCATTGTTCATCGGGACGAAGGGGGGCAGATAGATAGATAAATAGGTCTCTAGATATCTAGCTTGGACCTCAATTGATGAGATTTCACATACGGCAGCAGCAGTGCTGTTAGGACAGGGAATACCACCACAAAATAATGTTTTCTCTCCCTCTGATCAATTTTTAATTTGGCCCGTGCAGCAGAGCCCTTGGCGGGCCTGGCCCCGGTAATTATGGTGGGTTATTGACAGCTGCCTTCCCGCGGGAGGCTATTTAAAAGAGGTTTAACCCCAGAGCAAGTCCAGGCCCCACACCTGCCTTTGAAGGTGTCAAGTGCATTGATCTGAGCTTCGGGATGTGCTGGGACCTTCCCACCTGGAGTTGTGTTACGTGTGTGTGTGTGTGTGTGTGTGTGTGTGTGTGTTGCTTGCAGGGGTACTATTACAAGGCCACAGCTAGGCAGAGCATCTTTTGACCTATACATATAGACACACATGGACACGGATACACACACACATACACACACTGTCCTCTGGCTATACCTGGCTAGCTGGATAGAATGATATGTGTCTGACTTCTGTAGCCACCTGATGCCTTAAGACAGGCTGTACACACACTGTACGTACAATGTTATCACTGGGGTACACACACACGCACATGCACGTGTGCACACACACACATACACAGACACAGGTTAACTCACAGCTCAGGGGGAATTAGAGGAACTAATGAGAAAGGAGGAGGAGGAAGAATGGTGATTGGAGAGACAGAGAGAGGAGAGAGAGAGGGATATCCTCACAGCACACAAGGCCACGACACAACACAGGAAGATGCCAGAGTGTGAAGCTGATGTTGAAAAAGACATCATCCAGCTACGGGTGGGGGGTGGGGGGGGCATGACAGAAATTAAAAGAGGATTTCTGTGTTTGAGATTGTCTGCCTCGCTGCCCCCTTTCAGCCTCCCATTGAAATTCTGGGCAGATACAAACCCCTAGGCTTTTGACACACTTTTGAAAACACCACACCCCCTCTTTCTTTCCAGTGGGTCTCCAGTGTCGAGCCTGCCTCACTATCAAGAGAGAGCGAGAGAGAGAGATGGAGAGGGGGGTGAGAAGGAGGGGAGGCATTACGGGGGGGTATAGATCTGTTTTTGTATTAGCAACTTCCAAATTAAATTGAGTCGTTCTTGAGGACAGTGCGTGGTTTTTGTGTGGTTATGTGTTTGTGTGCACATGCATATACAGTAAAGGACTTGGAGAGTTGGCGGACTTGATACTGTTGAATTAATTTATACTTGAAAAATCTAAAACACCCAGAAAATTAGATTGAATAAATTAACAATGAACTCAACCTAAAAACTTTTGACCATCTGAAAAAAAAATCTCGAACTCGAATTTCTGCAGAAATAATATCAGTAGCTTTAAAAAATGACTAAATTGTGTGTTTCTGTTGTTGTTTCTTTTTTTTTTTTTTCTTTTTACCCCAGATGAATACAAAGCGTTTTGGAGGAGAATTTTTTTAAAGCAGTCAATAACTAAGGTTGCCAGCAGAGCCAAAAAATATGACAACTGCAGAAGAAGTCACAGGAAACAAGTAAAAAAAAGTCATGTAAAGTAAAGAAAAAGAAAAAAAAAAGAAGGCACTTGAAGATTCTGGCTTTGTGCTTCTCAATAATGTTGTGTCATGGATGAATAAGGAGAGCTAAGGCCTCACAACAGCCTTCAATTGTATTCTGTCAGTTTGGACACAAACTTAAAAAAGTTCAAAGTCCTACTCCTAACTCCAACAGCTACTTTAACTAATGATACCACCTTTCGATATTCCCTACTTCCACAATTATTCTGACTGTAACCTCACAATCTACACTCTCCCTCTCTCTCTCTCCCATCCTCCCATCCCCTCCAAACCCCATGGCACCCACCCTCCACCTCCACCATCTCAGTCTCAGGATGCAGAGCAGTGACAGGGCCAGAAGGTAATGATACAGCTGCCATGATGCAACAAGCAGACCTGTCGACTGTCAGGAATTGAAATCATGAAGGAATAAGCTGTCATTAAGAGGCCCTCTCCCAGTAGTGGAGCTGTCAGACGCCTGCCTTCTGCCTACTCTCTCTCTATACTCCCGTCTGTCCTCTGCCAGTCCCACCCCATTTGCAGTCACTCCCTAGTCCTCCTCTCATTTCTCTCTACCTGCTTCAATCCTCTCTGTACTCCTCTCCTTCTCTCCTCTTCTGTCCTCTTCCAACCAATCATAACCCCTCTCCCTCTCTGCAACCACCCACCCCCCTCTATCTCAGATTCCTCTTTTCCACCTCTTTCCCTCTCTCTGTGGTTGTTGCTTGAGCAACCTCCTCTCACCTGTCACTTTACCTCTAGGCTATGGGAATAGCACTACTTGCATGTGCACATACACATACACATAAAGACAACATGCATGAGACCTGCATGCACAGCACAAAGATTCCCCTTAACCTGGTGTTACTGTACACACAGTGCCAAATGCCACAAGCATACCATTCGCCCAATGTGATGCATAGGTTTTTTTTTCTATGTGCACATGTTTATGTGTACATATTTTAGACTTATCTTTATCATGTGCATTTTGCTATCTTATTAATATGTTATCATCATTCTAGGATTGTGATATGTGCAGACAGGAGCATGGTTGATATGGGAGGCAGAAACAGGTGATTGGATATAAATGGTATGAGACAGGCTGCCTGGAGAATCACCCTAAAATGTGATTGTTTGTGTGTGTGTGTGTGTTTGTGTATGTGTGCTCTGTGAAGGGCCTGATCAACTAGCACAATCAGCTATTTTTCCCACAATCCCCTGATTGGCAGTGGTGATCCCATCGGAAGAGAGGAAAGGCTGACTCGCGCCTTTAAGGAACAGGGCTAAGAATTTCAGAGTGGTGCTTTAACGCAGGTGCAGGCCCATACACACCATAGACTAACACCATATGCACACACACGATACAGTTGTACAGTTGCACTGAGTCAAATTAACTGGTTTTTTTTGTGTGTGTGTGTGTGTGTGTGTGTTTTGCAAAGCCGAAAGCTCCCCCCATATTTCCCCGAATGAACTCCAGTTGACCCTTCGCTGCAGGCTTTGAATTTCCAAACAACTTCCCGTGAGTAACTTCACATGCTGCACTCGAGGCAAAAGATTCTTGCTACGCTACATTTTTGGAAAATGGAGTCTAATCTAAACATAATAAAAATATACTAAAATTTCAATGTTTGACCCATTGCACTTAAACAAATTTGCAAATAAACAGTATTGAGTATTTGTCATGGTGACAGAGTTGCTCTTATATAAAGCATCAGACTGTTGTAATGACCTATTAACAAATACGTTTTCAGACTAAACTTTTTCATGTTTGCATTGATGACAGTTTAATTAAAGGAATAGTCCACTTTCAGACGCAGATTATGTCTCACACTGCTGAATATCAGTACTGTATTGTGGTATAATACAGCAGGTGGTATAATGTGCTTATTTCCTCAAGCTTGTTCATTGACCTCTTCCTCAGTTAGTCACTTTCTTCAATTCCAAGAATGGCTTTGGACAAGTTCTTGTGATTTTTTTATTGTAATCAACTGTGGATTATATAAGTAGGGGGAGACAGTGATGCTGATAGCCACAAAGGCAGCAATAACAAGAGTTTCCTGTTGAGGAAGTAGAGTTTTTATCTACTTCCTATTAATCATTAGTGACTCATAGTAAACATTTCAGAGTAAAGAAGGGGTTACTGGAAAAGGTTAACATAATAATAGTACAACAACTTTTAACAACAGGACACCTCACTGGGTTTCAGAACTCACCTAGTAATCACCATTTCTGCTACACCTCTCTTCCCACGAGGAAAATAAATATAACATACTGGAAGTCAGCAAGCCACTTGGCCAAACAGTCAGGCACTCATTATAAACACTGGCTTCGGAAATACATTTAAATTAATGCATAACTAATGCCATGCCTCTATTCATGTTTGTCTTTGTGCTGTATAACAGGTGGAAGGCAGTATCTTTAAAAAGGGAGACGGGCTTTATCTGTCAAAGTGATGAATTAGTAGCTTGTACAAGTATATGAGATAACCAGATGAGATGTCTGAGGGTAAATGAATAAAGGAGGAGTAAAATGTGAAGCTGCACCATGCCAAAGTGGAAACTATCAGAAAGTTACGGCAATTACATGTCAAATACCAAATATAATAGAGTCAAAATAACTGTCCTTGTACAAATATGGCTGTCAGTGTATATTACATACTAAATGGACATACATCAGTCATGTGGTGTACCTTTTGAGCATACAGCAATTTTAAGTACCCACTGAAAACAACATACTGAATAACTATAATGGCTACTGCTGATGAGTATGCAGTATCATCCTAGTGATTTCACTGATTACTTCCTCCCTCTCTGCTTGAATGGAAACAAATCAGTAAAATCGGCTGATGACGTATTAGGTAGAGACAAAAACGAGTCTACACTCTACACCTTTCTTCAGATGTTAGAGTAGCTGTAACTCCTGTGCATGCACCTCAGAAGACATCCACACAAATTTCATGGTATGACATAATAAACCACAAACATGCCCGTAATAGATGCAGACAGCATGAATTGACTGTAAATGTGTGTGCTTGTCTTTCCAGTGCACACACAGAGTACAAGGCCTGTGTGTGGTAAATGCCTGGATGATGATTTGTCAGGGTGTAAGAACACGATTTCTTGTTTACTATGATGAATGAGCAACACTCGCACTGCACACACTGTGTTCTCTATATCTAAGCTGTCACTTTGGCTCTCTGGAACACAATCCTGCCTTTTCCAACTGTAACAACAGCCAGGGTGACTGTAAAAGACAGTTTCGGGGTACCTGAATCATCCGTTAGCACACACATGGACACACACGCACACAACCCAAACCTCTCCTGTTGTTGTACTCAGCAGGCGGGGGCTTTACACAGCAGTGAAAGTCTTTATGGTATTCAGATGGACAAAATGAGGGAATGGGGGGGAGAGGGAGAGCAGGATCTCCCCTAAGTCAATTTGAACAGCGGGCCGATGAAATTACACAGGTAGTCGTGGCCAGGCTGACAAATGAGCACAGAGATGGGGATGAAAATAATAAGACAGACAGAGCCACCTTTCGCTTGCTGACACACACATGTATACACTTATGTGTGATCATATAGTAGGGAAAGAAAAACAAATCTATATTTTACATTACATTATCTCCTTTTCTCTCTCAGCTCAGTCACCCATGAACACTTTGGACTACATAGGAATCGTGCATCATAAAAATGCATAAATGTTTTCTTGTATAATAATGATCATGTTGAGGAATATGCTTCATTTCACTAACAAGACAATATAAGCCTCCATTCTGGGTTGGGGACTGTAGAGTTATATGTAAAGTAATAAAGTCTATGTTTGCACCTTATTTGCTCCTGTTACTATATGATTCTGTGGAGAGCTGAAATTGTCCAGCATCATATAATTTATCATGACCCCAGGACAAAGTTTCCTTTCCACTCTACACTTGCAGAAATTGTACAATGAAGTTAAACTGAATTGAGTCGATCCAGAGTCTAAGGTGTGAAAGTAGAGAGCAAAAGAAAATTAGCCACAATCACATTCATACCTCCAGTCAAATACAAGAAAACTACATACCACAACACTCCATTTATGACTGTGCCACAACTGCCTCCACAGCCAAAAATATTCAAGCCTGCCCTTAAAATAAACAGTGTGTGTTACAGTTGTCACACCAATATCCCATCAGGCTAACCACTGTGGTAGTGGTGGTACCACCATGTGGTGACTTTTTCACTCAAAGACACACAAAACCCTGCAAACCAATGATGTGTCACAGTTTATACTCTCTGGGAGGGAAAAACTGTAGCAACTGTAGCAAAAAGAAAAAATGGAGAATGTAAATGTGAAGTATTTTGAACTGGCTGCACAATATATCCTCTTCCGACATCTTAATTGCAGTTTCCTCAGTGTGCTCATTCAACCCCTCCCTCTTAGTGACATGAAAACAGGACATTTTGGAACAAAGATCAGAAAATCAGCTCAACATCCAACAAAATAGCTTGAACTTCTTTTGTTGTGCCCCCCTACCTCCATGGCTCTGTTGATGAAGGGGATCTGAGTCCCTGAGTCCAGGTCCTGGTTGATGATTAGCCTGCGGGCCCACTGACCAGCCCGGACTACGCCACTGCCCTGGATCAGCACCAGCAGCTTGGACGGGTTTGACAAGGCATCTGGACTCAGATAGATAAAACTGGTGGGTTCATCTTCTGTGGAATCCACCTAAATATTCAGGAAAACACAGGTTACCACATGTCACTGATGTGCTATTGGAGACAATATCTCTTATAAAAAGTAAAATACATATTTCTAAATGATGTTCATATATTTTTTAAACTGCTGAAGATGTTATAAATATGACTTCATTTAACTCAAGCAAAATAAAGCTTTGCTGTAGCAGCAAATAAAAAAGATGATCAAATTGTGATTTCATAATTAGAGCTCTGATTTCTGTTGATTCAAAGAATCATCTGAAAACGATTACGAAAAGAAATGCTAAGAATTTTCTTATGTAACATGCATGAGTTGAAGGAGAAACGGCTTTCTCCACTGTGTCCTTTGTAATTAGATAAGCTCATATGCATCAGTACACTAATCATCAATAACCATGATTAGAAAACAGCCTTTGTGTGATTAAAACTGAAGGAGAAAGTAATACAGACAGAGAGAGGCTAAGTGAGTAAGTGTGTATTTGTGTGTGTGCATGCGCTCCATCCACATCCTATGTATCTTTGCATCCCTCCCAAGTATGCCTGGAAGAATCTCTAAGGAGACAAACACTGTCCATAAAAGCCATGGGTGGCAGCTGCAAGAACTTAATCCAAGCAGACAAAGAGAGCCGAGTGGGGGAGAAAATCTTACCCTTTATTCTCTTGTGCTCCCTCATTCCCTTTCCCTATACTTGGCTGCGGTTAATCTTCTTAAAATCTGCGGTCACAAGTTCAATGCCACGCAGGTGGACGGACCCACCACTAACACACAAATACACACACACAAATGCCATATACACGCAGGCGGGTGGGCAGCAGAAAAGCAGAACAGAGCAATTTTCCAGAGGAATAATGAGATAAATAGACCAGGCAGATAAACCAGTAAAAGTGTATGGGGGCTAATGAAAGGCGCTGAGTCCCTGGCTAGGTGATTTATGGACACTGTTAGCGCCGGAGCTAACTCTGCGATGCTTCTAAACACCAGCGCTGCCTAACATCCCTATAAACGCAGCCTGAAAAATGATCACAACTTTTATAAACAGAAAAAAGCACAGGGATGGAGGGGTAAAGGGGGCAAAAAAGAGACAAACATGCTTCCAACAACAAATAAAAGGGATCAAGTGTGTGCTCTGAGCCTGGATGAGCTGGGCAAAGAATAACTCCATGATGGCTGAGTAGAAAGTCCCCTTCAGCGCAAATGAATGCAAAACAGATTAAGCATCAGCATGCTGCGCCTCTGCGCCTTTGAAATGACACGTCACAATACAGTTAATTTGTTGAGGAGACACTTTTGCACAAAGGATGTGAGCAGAGGAGGGGGTAACAGAAAGAGAGAGAGTAAGAGAGAAACTGAGTGAGATAGAAAGGGAAAGACAAAGACTGATAGAGAAATGAGGAGAGCTGACTCCTCACAATCCCCCGTCTTTATTTTTTTAAACAGGACACTCAATATAATCACACTCTGAAGCCGAAGCATTTACGTCAATTTTCATATTTAATACTCCCTTTAATCTTCAAGGGCATAAATCAAAGAGGAAAATGCCTCTTTTCACACTCTGGGTACTTACTGGCAGGAATGCTTTAGTCATGTTGCACTTTTTCTCCAACAGCTCATAAACATACTGAGTGATGATCTGGAGAGAAAAAAAAAGACACAGAACACACACACACACACAGTCAGACATCACATTGATAATACAGTCTAATGCAATTAATATTTTGATATAGCTGCTGATATAAATCCATCTAACAAAAGCCAACTAAACTCTGTGTGTATGTGTGAACAAGTAATAACAACCACTGTCATGCTTGCAAACAGAATAAAAAATACTATTCAAAACCCTTGTTTGCCCTCTGGTGTATGTGTATGCATGTGTACATGAGCTACTTGAAAGGGTGCGTGTGTGTGTGTGTGTGTGTGTGTGTGTGTGTGTGTGTGTGTGTGTTTGTGTGTGTGAATCACAGTGCAGTGTGAGTGTTGAGGTTGTAAGTGCCAGGAGAGGAAATCTCCTGTACAAGCGAAGGGCTGATGTAAGTTATGTTTATCCCCGCAGCCACAGCACTAAAGAACCTTGTATACCGAGTCATTCCAACCCGGGGCCAAGCCTTTCATGGTTCAGTGACATTAACAACTTTCTTTTCCATTTTCCTTATTTTTTCTTTCCTTCTTTTCTTTTCCCCACGTCCTGCTCAGCTGAGAACAGAGAGAAGCACTTTGTGGAACAGATTTAGATTTGTGATCAGTTGTTAGAGAAAGCCAGAGGAGTTAAGAGTGATAACAGATGACAGGGCTCATGACCACTGGCACCGAGCAGTGCTGGAGCTATTGTTACTGCAATAATGTTTCCCAACTTCACATGTGCAATGACAGACTCTGTGTCCTGTACATGTCACAACAGCACAATGCTGGCTAGATGGACCACAGGGAGAACTGAGCAACAAGTTGTCCTGCTCTGCTGTTAAGTCTCTTTGGGCGGCTTCTGAAGCATCAGCCTTACTAAATCAGGAAACCAAAGGCCAGCGGTGGCGCCACAGCTACAAAGCGTGTCCGAACCCAAGTCACGCTCTCTAGTCAGAGACCAACCAGCTGACTGACCCCAAACACAAATAAGGATCAACCAGAGACTGTCATGTCTCACAGCACAGAGAGGCATGATGCTCAGATCTCATTAATGTGTGAAAAGGTGGACTGTACAGAGATTTAATAATAACACGTCAATAGACAATTACTCATTAAATGTAAGAGGGATGGGTAATTAAAAACATCTGCACAAAAATCTAAACAGTTTGTAATTGGACTACTAACACTTTTTAAAAATACCACCATACACCATCAAAAAATTACCTCAATTATAAACTGCAGACATTCACAAGTCACTTGTGTGTTTTTGGAGCCAGTCAAAAGTAAACTTGCTCTGTGTAAGCTTCAGTATGTAGAACAGAGGTGTAGTACCACAGATACATGACAATGACAAAAAACATTGTGCTATTTCTGAAAGAACATTTCTCCAAGTTCCTTAGAGAACTGAAAAAATCTCTGCCCTCACTGCTGACATGACTAGTGCACTAGTTACAAATACAAGAACCAAAATGTGAAAAAAACTGATGGGATTTTTTTGGGCCATGATGTGCTTAGCTTTTGTAATTTTTGGCACACACAAAACAAAACGTTTTCTTTAGCCCAAGTTCTAAAATGTCAACCAAGGGACAATGAAATTATGTATATCCCGAAATTACATGTTCCAAACTCCAGACCTTTTTTAAATGGCATGAACTTGAGAATATTTCTCCTTTCAAAATGTAAAGGTGGCACATTATTCTCCACCAAATGCCAAATGCAACTTATGAGTGCTCAGGGAAGAAAAGAACAGCTGTTGCTTTAAAGTCAAATGTGAATTCTCATGATAATATTCACCATAATATTACCATGCTCTTTTATGCCCAAAAGAAACTAAATGCTAACTTGATTTAATGCTTAGAAAACAACATGCAAAAATAACATTACATACTAGACACATATTAGCCTTATGACAGCCAATCAAAGGCCAACAGACAGAGCAAATGAGATGATCGATTCTACCATTTGACCCTGAAAGGGAGGGGGGTAGGGTGGTGGTGATGGAGCTAGAGGATCTAAAACAACCCCACCTCACCCGAACCCACCAAACCTCCCAACAGCTAATTCACTAAAATGTCAGCCAGTCTGATGAAGACTAAAATGATTCTGGGCCTCAGTATGCTAGTGTTTAATGACATCAATAAGCCTCACAGGAAATTTCATTTGCACTACGTTATTTGTTCAGTGCCTCAGGTGGCTCAAGAACCATCTGATATAGAATAAGGAGAGAGACTGATGGGGAACAAGAGAAGAGAGGAAAAACTGGAAAGAATGTAGGAGTTTCAATGTGAAAATCCATTTCCACTGATATAAGAACACTGTAGATCATAAATAAGAATCTAATATCCCAGCTTGTATATATGGCTATGAGGGCATCTGTATGTTTCAGTTTATAATGTAAACTGCAGCCAGATGACCTTTTCTTTCCACTGAACAAGATCTAGATCAAAACTAAGAGTTGAAAAAGGGACAGTAGCAGAATTTCAATGAATCAAGATCAGAAAATCAGTCTACTAGAACAAAATTTGTTTTAAAACAAAATTTGTTTTAGGAGACTGAGAGCAGAGGCATACAACTCAGAAACTCAATGTCCTGACACACACACAAATGTACACACACTCACACACACACAGCCAACCTCCTTCTGTGTGGGCCTCAGAGGACTACGTCTCAGCAGCTGATCAGTACAATAAGAAAAGCCTCTTTGTCACCTAATTACCAATGTGTTATTAGTGCTTTAATGAAATGCCTGCAGGAAGCGGGAACGCTGAGTGCCTGCATTGTCGACATTGGACGATAGGAGAAGCATGAGGAGTGGATTTGGGAAATAATATTAAGTCACACAAAGAGAGGAGAAGGGAGGGGAGTGAGGGAGAAAAACAGAGAGAAGGAAGGAGAAAAAGATAAAAGAGCCTAAATCAATTCAAATCAATAGGTTTCATGACCACAAACATGTCTACAATGTCCTAATCTGCAACAAATATGTAATATCATTCAGGCTGACAGAATATGGGTGCCACATCATCAGAAATTTCAATGTAAGCTCTCTGTCTATCATAAAAAAATGGAGGCTGAAGTCATAGACTGTACAATTTCATCTCCAAAGACATAGTCCCCCCCGGCAGACACAGGCACACAGAGCAATGATCATCAACACTTTGTAACCCTCCTGACTTTGTCTCCTAGTCCAGAGACAAAGTCAGTCTTCACAAAGGTAAAAAGAGCAAAAAGGGCGAGAGTGGAGTTTTAGTTGTCTGACAACTGGATGATGCCATGAGCTCTCTACATGACCGTGAGAGAGATCGTGGGAGAGTCTGAAATAGACCTTCTGTGGCTGAGGTCATCTCTGTGTCTGTGGTTTGTTTGTGTAGAGGAAGCATTGTGGTGATGAAGCAAGAAGAGTGGGATCAGGGAGGAAGGAAGGGACTTAGAGGAGGGCTCAGTGGGAGGAAAGGAGGAAGACAACAAGGGAGAGGTGGAGAAGTAATCCCCAGGAGCCAGAGTCTCGTGCCAGATCCCACTGCAGTGAACAGCTGAGGGGAGAGGGAGTGATGGAAGGGGTGTGGAGGAGGGGAGAGAACAGTACAGTATGTGGCCTTGATAAGAGGCCTTTAAGTGGGTGGGCTGTGGCATCAACTCCTTGCAAACCTCTGGTCATCCCCATTACAATCTCTTCATCACTCACTCACACACCAAGCCATGGTCTTAATTAAGACCATTGTGGCTGCAAGTCGATATGTTTTTAAACTCCTCACTACTGAGGGAGAAAGACCTCCCACATTATGTCCAGGCATGTGTCAGTTAACGTGTGTGTGTGTGTGTGTGTGTGTGTGTGTGTGTGTGTGTGTGTGTGTGTGTGTGTGTGTGTGCCTGTGTGTTCTTCCACTGATTACAACAGTCATGCCTGGTTTGGCTGACCACACCTGAGGCGATAAAGAGATGATCCTTCCCTGGCACACGTGAAAAAAAAAGTGAGGGGAAGAGAACCAGGGCAGGAAGAGGAGGATATATTGAGTGGTGGGAAAGACAAGGACATGAGGAACAGGAGCAAGGGAACAGAGAGTAAGTCAAATATGAGAAGGAAAGAAGGATAGAGATCAGGGAATGATAAGAGGGAGGCAGAGAGGATAAAGGTTGAGATGGTCAAGGGCAATGGAAAGACTGAGGTAATTACAGGGGAGGAAGAGAAAGCAATGATCTGAAACCAGCCCTCAGAGACAATCATGAAACATGACCAGATGTTTATCAGGGTCGATGTAAGTCTCATCAAGATACATTTAAGACCAATTAAAATTTCTGTATGTGTTCCAGTGATATCTGATTGAAAATGCAGCCACCCCACAAGAAAAGTAAAAATTTAAACAACTTTTAAGTAATGAGAAGTCAAAGTTACAGAGCTGTCTCCAAGGCCTTGTGAGGCTTCCAGTTTAAATAATGGAATTGGAGATATGTCAATCACTTACTGGTGGCAATGAATCCACACTGGTTATCTGATTAACTATCACAGAGTGATAGCCATGTGGACAAATATAAACAAGACAATACCACATGCTGTATACACACATGTGAGAAACTTATGTACAGACACACACATCTCTTGTCTCTCTAGTCCAGAGCCCTCTCCAAAAGCCACTTAGCCACAGAAACCAGAGAGCAAGAAGAGGCATCAAAGCTGTTTATATAATGAAACTGAAAGAGCTGCTCCATGCCATATCACTGACTGCACCCAGGAAAGCATTCCCTCTTCTCCAGAGAATAGAAGAGAGGAAGAAAAAGAAAGCAGAAGAAAATCCCCCCGAACAATGCAGCACAACAACAGTGGCAACAACAGCAAAGCATGCTCAGAAAGAGAGACAGACTGCAAAAATGAGAGGGAGCACGAGGCAATAGAAAGGTTGTTTATTTTAAGTCAGCCTCGTGTACCAACAGAAAGTGGTATTAAAATAGGGCCTATTGTTGTGAGTTTGTGATCTGTCAGGCCGTGTGGGAAACAAAGAGAGAGAGAGAGAGAGAGAGAGAGAGAGAGAGAGAGAGAGAGAGAGAGAGAGAGAGAGAGAGGGAGAGGGAGAGAGAGAGAGAGAGAGACTGGTGTAATTCCCATGGGGTCTCTGTCATTCTTCTGTCAATGGAGAGAGGGCTCTCCAGGGGGAGAGAAAGTTCTCCAACAGACTGACAGACTGTTTACACTTAGCGTAGATATCCCTCTCTCTCATTCCCTCTCTGCCCTCCCTGCACTACTCATCCTAATGGCATCATAATGACCTCCTCAGGTGTTAACTGAGAAGCCAGCTGAGGGCTAATTCAAAGTAAAGTACTGTATGCCACCATGGGTGCCGGCGGTAGTGACAGATGCCAGTGCTGTAACTACCAGCCCTCCTGTCTTTTCTCTAACACCCCACCCCCCTCGCATCCCCTGTCCAATTCCCTTCTCTTTCATCAACTCTAATCCACCTCACCCACACCCTGCAACCATTTTTGTCTGACTATGTCTGTTTCCTCTTCCTTGCTCTCAGCAGAAGCTGCAGCAGCAGTGTTTAAGTGTTTTGGGAATGGAGACGTGATGGCAGTCAGTGAATCAGGGCAGACAGCTGTCATTTACAGTCCCTCTTTAGAGAGATCCCATTAGCTTCCCAACAAAATGGTCCACGACCAGTATGGGGCCTCCCGGTGCTTTAAGTACAGTATGAAGGCCTGTCTCCATGGTTCCCATTGTGGCCCTGATGCAACATTTCATGACTGGAACCATAACTTTTTTATTCATAGCACCTCCACAACATAATCTATCCCTTGTAGGTTAAAACGGTTTATCTAAAGGGGCAAACACACTACTCTGCTTGTTGTGCCAACGAACACACCTAAAACACAACATCTGATGAAATAAATGTGTGAAAATGTAAAAATATATTGTTTAAAATGTTCGTTAAAAATCTGTTTAGATTCACAGTTGTGTAGTTTCTGCATCTGGACTCTGTTTGGGCTGCACCTCCACATACACAGAGACTACTGCATGGACACTGGCAAATGACGAGATTTCCAATGCAGCAAAGTGAACACAGATAGTATGATTTCAGCTTAAGGGATAGTGTTGTAAGCTAACTCTTCAGAACTATCTGTTTGTCTAAGGACATCAACCAGCTGGCCACTAACTCTCCACATCTTCCCCAACAATCTGACAGTTAAATCTCACCCATTTTACTGCATATATTGTTTGTCCTGAGACCAGCATCCAAATGTATGCAGATGACATTGTAATTTATGCACATGCTAGATATAATATAATATAGTAAGAGCTTGTCATAATTTATTGTTACCAAAGGAAATACTTTAGCTTCAATGTTTGTCTCCTCAGCATTTTGCTCAAGGGTACTTCAGCAGGGCCTTAACCCTTGGCCAGCTGGTCAATGTGTTGACAACATCCAGAATCCATAATGTGGAAAAGGAGGTGGACAAGAACAGAAAAAAGATAACAGAGAGACAGCAGTGTAGGAGACAGAGAGAGAGAGAGAGAGATGAAGAGACAGAGAGAAAAGGAGAGAGAGAGACGGCTTTCTAATTCAGCCATCTGGCTAGCTTTACTTCATTATAATATTCTGACTGTGTGTGTGTGTGTATGTGTGTGTGTGTGTGTGTGTATGTGTGTGTGTGTGTGTTTACAAATTTGTGAGTGCCTTCAATTCCACAGATGCAGGCAGAGCAGAGAAGAATCCTCATTTATTAACAGCTTAATAGAGCTCCATCTGGGCCAGACCCTATGCTTGTCTTCTATCAGAGAGATTCATCACCGAATCACAGGAATTAGACTACAACTGACACCTACACAGGCTCTGGTGACCCTGCTGCACTGAGCAACACCACGCAGATAGCCTGCACTGTATTACAGCTGTAATACAGCCATTACGATAACAGTTAGAGCCAAGGGCGGAAAATGTCACCATACCAGTAGTCTGTGGGTTGAGTAATGTTTTAGTTTGCATAGGACAAAACAGAATACAAACACAAGAGGAGAATACGAAAAAGAATACATTAGCGCAATACAAAGATTTACAAACTGGGGTTAATGGTAATAACAGAGAGATCACCTGAGTTAGTACTTAAACTCTTTATAGAGTGCATTCAGAACATAAAGGGATATTTTAGTTGCAGACTTTTTATATGTCCTACTTATCCACAGACAGACAACCATGGATGCCATTTCTTATACTATTTCCATACCTTCAGACTACACAGAGAGACATAATAAAGGCATTAACAAGTGGCTGACTCTTGGTAAAAAGGAAAAATAGCTATACTCCACATAACCCTGCTTTCCCTTGAAATAATTTAGTTCAGATAGTTAATAATCAGGTACTCCCTGACCACGCTCAGTGGTTTTCATGCCAGGATGTATGGCTCTGAGAAACTTCATTCTCTCCCTGTAAGTTTGCACTGAGTCAGTACAAAAGGTACTGCTGTGTGGAAACTGTTGGGTTTGTGTAATTAGCCTTTTTTTTTTTACATCAGCCCTTGTTTCTATGAACCTACCTTGTGCATATCCTTAATAAGTGATTTCCTACATTTCTCTGAGTGGTTTTGTACAACTCAAAGAGAACAGGTGTAAGCTTGATGTTTTTAGTCAGTTATATTAATAATGTAAACAAGGCCTCCAAATTGGGATGTGTTATAACTTTATGGCTAGTATTTTTCTCAGGTGTTGAACTACGGGCCATTTATGTGTAGATAAATGCGGCCAATGGCCCCCAAACAAAGTGGACTGATGCAGTTCCTTGGAAACAGCATCTCCAAATCTATCCACATCATGGCATAAATATATGGGAAATTTTGAAAATTATTTTTTCATAGATCAAAAATGAAGAGTGAAGAATGATTCACTGCTCAAATTTTGTTCCCCATCTCTTTCTTTCGCTTAGAGGCCATCACACCAACATCCTCGTTCTCCCTCTTTGTATCCGTCCCTCCATTCAGACGAGGCTGAAGTGCAAATTGGACATCTGGTGCTGTGATGTGTCTGACAATACAGCCGCCACCCCCCAGCCCCCTCACACATGTACACAGACACACACACACACACACACACACACACACACAGAGTCCTCCACACAAAATACAAAACCGTGAGGATATAAAGACACTGAGAATAAGACAGGAGGAGGGAGAGATGGACAGGGATATGGAGGAAGGGAGGGAGAGAAAGGAATGTGAGTGAACATTACGGGGCAATGATGATGCCACTCTATTCACACTGCCAGGGGCAAACACATGCACCCATGTCCTTGTGCCATTGCTCACAGCTCTCAGGCTGAATTGTGGCTAGTTCTCAGACCGTCTCAGGTGGCAGGTTGATAGAGGGCACTAGTGTGTGTTGTGGAGTGTTGTTGGCCCATAACAGGCCTGTCTGCATAGAGGCTTATTTTACCTTTACCCTCATGACATCTGACAAAGTCTTTCTTCTTGCCTGATGCAGAAATGAAGGAGCGGGATGGGAGAAAATACTAGACAAACAAACAATGGCATACAGGGGGAAATTCACGCACAAATAGATCTGCATGTGTTGGCCAGACGGACACAGAAATAAGCATGCAGGAATGCCTGTGTGACACACACTTAAACTCACACATACAGAGGCTGACTAAGCAGCATAACCTACTTTTACAACCAAAGGCATACAATACCATAGTTGTGTCTATTTATAATGGTGAATATTTCTTACCAGCAAAAACAATGCATTTGTACTTGCAAAGCTGTAGGAGAGAGGTACAGTATTCATTTTCTTGAATCATCTGTGGCCTAAAAACAACAGACAGATAATACTGCTTATTCAGGTAGTGTTCCTTTCTTCTCAGCCAGTTAATCTCCTGCAGCACAACACATACTGTATCTGTTCTCATTACACAAGCTCGTATCAACACTGATTGACACAATTTCCTTTTTTCTTCTCTAAAGAAGATACTTCTGTCAATTTTTTAATCACAGGATGAATAAAATTTGCATACATCCTGCTTGATGATTATTTGTTTCCTCAAAATGTTTGGCCCCCCTTGGATGCCTGAGTTCAGTTAGTTTAAATGACTGTGTGTTCTTTCAGGGCCTCTGCTTTCCTGCTACCAAATGTTTGTTTCTACAGGCTTTTTAGATGTTGGTAGATAGTGCCTGAGCAGGAAAAAGAAGAGAGGGGGGAAAAAAGCCTTCACAGAAGGCAGGCTCTCAAAGGAGCTACTGTATACCTGCATTAGAAATAATAAAAACACCCAGGTAATCCCACAAACGGGTTTATCACTTTGCTTTGAACTTCAAAGAATGCACACAACAATTAAAAGCAACATAGCAGGGGATGCAAATAAAAAAACAGATTACAAAAGAACATTTGTCTCATTATCTTAATGCATATTGCATGTGGTGGTACTGTGGAAGTGAATTAGAGGTGAACTTTAGGATGGTATATGGTGATGCAGTTGGATGGCCACAGGACATCATAAGGTGGCACAGAATCCTTTAAGTGAAAATCTAAAAGTAGCTTTCAGAGTCCGTGCTATTCCCACCATGTGCTCCATATATACACTATGGCAAAAAACAATGGAAGTCATCACTTCATCTGCACACATCCCATTAACACCAGTCATGCATCAGCGACTGCAAAGTCTCCAATGTGTTTCAGCAGCTCAACTTGCACAGTCAAAGAAAACTGTCAAAACAGTTGTTGATTCTCTCCTGCACATGCATGTCTCAGGCCTGCGGTCTCTGTCAGAACAGTGTAGACAGGCCAGGTTTTATCTGCACCATGCCATCTCATGTCTTTCTAATGTTGCCTCAAACAGCTTGGTTGAGGTGTTTTTCTGGTTAAGGTGATGGTTCTCAGCAACAGACTCAGTCTAAGATCTATCCTCAGGTTCTGATGTAGACTTCAAATCTGATTTAGGCTTTTGCTTAGAATCAGTGGATGTATCAGTCACCAGTCCAAATTTCACATTTCGAAATTTAACTGGAGTTATGTGACAAATTTGACCTCAAACTCAACACATACCTCAACTAAGCTGACAAGTAGATGATCAGGGTGAGATCCATTGTGCTCATCTGCCTCAGCAGACCATGACCTTTAAAATACTTGTAAACTTGTTCCTCATTTCTAATCTGACTGAGTCCTGGACCACAAGATACACCACTGCTGAAGTCATTCTATGGTTCTGGCATTTAAGGTGTTTAAAAGAATGTTACAGTGCAGTTCATCCAGCTTGTAATGGAAGAATGTGCAAGAGCTCCATCACCCCTTTTACACACAAATGTTACAGTAAAAGGTGTGGCACTTTATGATGACCACATTGTGTTTGAAAAAGAACTGGAATCCACAAATCAGCCTACTCAGAATCTTTAGCACTTCTGTAACTCTTCCATAGCCCAAGCATAAATGAAAACAGCAAATGTTACAATATTTTTAGACATATAAATGCATAAATAAAAAAGGAATTAAATGACAGTTAAATCTTAACTTCAACAACTTGATTTTCTTTAATGCTACAGCGACTTGTTTGCTGAAATTCAAGACTTGACATGAAATTGATCTGTACAGGGGATCTACACTACATGTTAATGTCAAAAATCCACTCAGCCTTACGCTGATATAAAAAAGCAATGTCATGGGTTCCATGTGTGAAAGAGCTTATGTGCCATGTTTTTTGCTCTCAAAATAATCAACAATAATTGCAACATCTTGTAGTGTCATGTTACAAAAAGTGGTCAGGATAGAAAACCCAGTAGATGAGGCCGAAGTTGATAAACATGGATGGCCTTGGAGAAGAAACAAAAACTGATTCTCGCTTAGTATGCCAGTAGGAAGAACAATGCGTTACCTCTCCAAGAGCTTCATAGCGTTTCTGGTTCCAGCGGTGGAGATCCTCTCTGGCATTGAACACAAAGGGTTCTCCTGTTTTTGTATGTCTGAGCTGGCCATCTGTGAGAGAAGGACAGGAAGACGGAAGGAAAAATCTGTATTGATAATAGATACCTGTATATACCGTATATGACTGTGTGTGTGCATGTTCATATCAGGTCAGGTCACTACTTCTGACTGAACATGCGAAACTACTTCTCTCTGCCAAATTAAACAAACTGAGCTTGACCACCTACTTTTTATTGTTTATTTTAATTCTCCCTCCCTCCCCTCCCCTCTGTCAGTCCTTTCGTCCCCCCCCCCCCCCCCCCCCCCCCCCATCTGGCAGGTGCAAGGCCTGTGGATGCAGCAGCGTTCTTCCAGTCACGACTCCAACGGCCTTCTGGGTAGTCTGGCAGGCCAGGGCTGGACAGCTGGTATGGCAAAAATTCTCTCTCCCTCTTTTCATCCGTCTAAAAGCCTCTCCACTTCCTCTTTAACTGTGTCCATCTCTCTCTCTCCCTCTTCTTCCTCACTCACTCTGGCGACAGGCCACAGGTCTGTCCCTGCCTTTCTCACCTGGAATATCCAAGAGCACAAACTGAAGGAGGTGTGGGCAAGGGTCTTTGTGTGTGTGTATGTGTGTGTGTGTGTGTGTGTGTGCGTGTCCGTGTGCGTGCATACGTGTGTGTGTGTGTGTGTGCGAGAGAGAGAGAGAGAGAGAGCAAGGTGGGCTGGCACACATTAGCCACAACAACAACTGCTCCTTGAGATTGTTGGGCATCAGCCAGTCACCCTAACCAGCATAGCATACATACACCCTAACACACACACACCAGCAGCTCCAGCCAGGAGGACCAGGTGTGGACATACACTAAGCGTCACTAGGCCTCTGTAAAGTGTTGCAAATGAGCCACACTGCCATTACAACACACAAGAATTGACTGAGAAGAAACTAATGCTCTCTGGGACAATGATTTATTATAATTCAGGAAAACCAGAGGAGTTTTTAACACATCCAGGTTTTATTTCATATAAAACAGACAAAATGCTGTTCAGAAATGGTTCTACTTTTTTTCTTAATAAACAATTACCCTTGTGTGGCTGTGGAACCACTACATTTATACCTTAGCAATGAGCCCATCGATCCTGCAGTTGACACTACAACACAATAAAACACTAAACAGTGTTAAATTTAATTTTGACCTTTATGACTGCAGAATTTGTAAGAGCTAAACCACTGAAAAGTACACATACTTAACCCAGATAGCCAGGGGGCTCTCATACTTTCTCAATTATTGCACAATGTGAGAAAACCCATCTAAGATATAAATAAATATAATATCGCAGCAAGATAAAAGAATACATAAGCTTTTTTTTCATTTCCTCCTAAATTGCCACCATTTTCACCCCTCTTTCAATGTGATAAATCTTACATTGCTATCACACTGTGTATTACAGCACATGCTTTCATGGCTTGTTGTTAGACAGCATGTAATTCTGAATGTAGGTTTGTCATTGTGTTGCATTAAAAAGCAGACTTGTGCCTGAGAGGTAGCGCAGGAGCTGAGTGAGAAGTTAGGATAAAGTAGTGTGCACAAAAAGTACCTTGAAGAAAATCAATTATGCATTCGTGGAGGGGTGAGGATCTAAACACTACTGCCTAAGAGAAGGAAGAGAGGAGCCATAATGAAATCTTACTGTAGGAAAGGGGTGTGGGCGTGCGTGCGTGTGTGTGAGGGAGGGAGAGAAGAAGTGTGTGGTGTGCATGTGTGTATGGGCTTCATCGCCTCCCCCAACACATCCTCTCAGAGGAATAACGTTTTCTCAACTTTTCTCCTCTTTTTCAGTCATAATTAGCATTCTGTTCTCAATTTGGCCGCTTAATTAGGTGTACATAACCTTGGATTTCCAGTAATGGAAAACCGGAGGGCTAGCAAGATGAAGCCATCATCTTCAGTGATTAAGATACCTGCAAACTATTGTACACAGCCTGGTCTGTATTCACATCATTACATGGTCAAATTAACATTTTTGTTCCACCTGTCTCAGGCAAAGGTAGCCAGGGTGTAGCTATAGAAATGCCCGCGAGTCAGAGTGACTATGAGCCGACATACTAGAGACACCGCCTGAGGGCCACCATGGCTTTAATAGAAATACTATCCTTCAAAAACAGGCCTGAGTGGAAACTGACAAGACATACAGATGGGTATGGGTGTGTATATCCAAGCGTGTGCATTTTTATTTGTGTTTGTGTGTATGTGTGTACCTAAAGTCTGTTTCAGTTGGGGACTCTGAGCAGGGCAGGGGCAGAAATAGAGAGATACAGAAACAGAGGGAGAAAAGGGAAGAAGGGAGATAAAAGGGTGAGGCGATGGAGAGTCTCTGAATGTGTTCCTCCCTCCATGGGAGACTGAGCTTGGGACTTGAGGGTGTGGGGTGGTGGGGTGAGTCTGCGTGTCTCTGTTCTTAGGCACAGCGAGGTTATGCAAATGCTCCGTCAGGCGGAGGGCAAGGCTGAGTAGGTTACTGACGGGCCGTAGAGTACACAACATGTCCCCCACTCAGCCAGCCAGACAGCCAGCAGAGACACTGACAGAGAACAGAGCGGGTGAGAGAGGGAGAGTAAGAGACTACAGGGGAATACTAAGAGCCAAAACCACCACTGCCACTGCCACCACCAGCCTTTCCAACTCTTCCTCCTTCCCTCCACCTGGTTTGATTAAAGCAAGCCAAGAGAATCCTAAAGAGACTTTTATATCATCTGGACCCAAACCACTCTGGGTTCAGCTCTGCTCCTTGTTGTCACTGTTAACTGACACACACACCTACACCCATAACCCCCCAAATGTCCCAGATGACAGCTGAGACAGTTTTAGGTCATTAATTCTTATGCTGAAATTGGCTCAGTTTTTAAAAGTACTCTGGTAATTATGTTTTTAAGTCAACTTCAACATGACTGCTGTGGAAGTATCCAAACCAATAAACCAGTAGTTCCCAACCTGGGGTTTGAGACCCATCCAGATCAAAATAATAAAATGGGGAACAAGGAAGGGAAAATATTGTCGTTTCAGGGATAGTTTTTTCCTCTTCCGGTCACTAATAACTATTCAAATGTAACGAAGAAGTAGACTTTGCGTTGTTTTAAAGGGTCACAAGCCAAATGAATTGGGAACTACGGTACTACTATAGACGACAGGCCATGGATTGACCTGATTTATGTTTTACCCAGTTTATATCCAGACCTCACGTGGTTTTGTGCCAACAATTTAACCTTTTGTTCACCTGAGCTTAAGTATTTTGCCTAGACTGTCTGCCTAGATTTGTCTTTTCTCTATCAAATCAGAAGCTTTTGTGTGCCACTGGGCAGGCCATGAAACTCACTGGGAGACATGGGGTTTATACTTTGAAGATAAAATCTGAACTTACGTTCATTGAAGGCATACTCAAACTCCTCTAGTGTTTTGGGGAAAGTGAAAGGAGGTTCATCTTTCTTCATCAGTTCATCTAAGTCTATTCTTGACAGCAAATCTGAGGAGAAAGAGAAAAAGGGTGATCAATGGTGAGGAAAAAAACAGTGACAACAGTCATACAGATGCTCCTTTTCTTCAAAGGATATCAAAATCCAATTTTCATATCATAATCTCAATCACATCATCATACCATTATGAGATTTACAACATTTACATTTGATAATGTCGCCTCATTTTGTTAAGTTATGAGGCAACAAAGCAAACCCTACACCAAAGTCCTCCCTACTCAAATTAAAAGCTCTTCATCATCCTGAAGTGGCATAGTAGGTATAGGAGAGACTCCAATAATAACCAAACCAAGATGTCTACTGACATTTTTCTGCAAATTCTACCACTTAAGTAGAAAGAAACTAGAGGGGAAAATTACACATACCGGTCTGTTAAAACGGTGGGTGAATATATTGGATTCAAGGTTAAGTGAGACATTTCCGGTCCTGTGCAATCTACTCTCTGAGCCAATTAAAAGTTTAATCA
Organism: Lates calcarifer; assembly: GCF_001640805.2. Classification (NCBI taxonomy): domain Eukaryota; kingdom Metazoa; phylum Chordata; class Actinopteri; family Centropomidae; genus Lates; species Lates calcarifer. Next base: position 13,200,766 of record NC_066845.1, read on the forward strand.
TGAACTGGTGGGTAGGCTAAAGCTTTCAGTTTTGCAGCTCACATGTTGAAAAAATATATCTTAATCAGAGTCAGTTTGGCCAGATAAATTTTAAAGGCACACATTCACACGACAGATTGCACAGTCCTTAAAATATCAGAGAAAACTGGTGTTTCTGCCACAATTTGACTGCGTATTTATTCCTAGTCACACAAAGGAAGGCTGTACATCATCAGTGATATGAGATTACAGTCTGTAAGAATGTGTGTAAGCGGTGGGTATTAGACAAGTCAAATATGTTGGAGAACTAACTAGATCAAGATAGGAGAAAAACTAGGGTCATCTCTAGGCATGTCCGTTTACATGGATCAATACATTTGTGTTTTTGTCCAAGATGATGATGAAAGTGACAGCTACAAAATAAGAAAGCAGGTAGCTAATTAAACTACAAAAAGATTCATTAGATCAGATCAACATAGAAATAAACAACATCTTAAAAGCTAGGTCCATCACTGCAGTATAACTAGCCATGTAAGTTATGATCAGAGCTGTAGTTTATATCCATTTTTGAGCTAATTTTCTTTACTTTCACTAACAGTGTTCCCTCCTTTCTTCTGGTTAAGAGTAGTGCCAAACTTTATTTTTTATTTTCACAATAAATAAATTCACCTTTGAGTGCAGTAGTTTTCTCTCTGTCCTCCTGGCCAGCAGCCTGAGCAGCCATGGCAATCCACAATATGTACAGGGCTGGTGTGGCAGCACAAAGATAAGAGAGCATGGGTCCTTTGCTCCTGGGGATCACTGTGATGCATCCTGTCACATGCGGATATTAAAAGAAAAGACAAAGAACGAAAACGAAGAACAAGAAATTAGCACGAGAGCACATGTGCCATATTATATTATACTTACATATTCCTGCCTGAGACTGAATCCCTTTGTAAAACCATAACGGCAATAGTCTGAATGGTTGCTGCACCTGTAAGATGGCAGTAAGCCAAAACATTAAAGCCTGCTCCCCTGTCCAGGCTTCAAGCTTCTAGCTGTCTGAATAAAACAGAGCGGTGATCATTCACACTGCAGTAACACACTGCATTAACAACTGTTTGTCGACGTTGTTGCGATCAACTTTGCACACGTGCAGCAACTGAGTTAATTATGCAAACACAGCAAAGTTATTCTTTCTTTAAAACCAGGCTGCAGGCGGCAAAAACACAGTCATTTTCACACGCTCAACCATCTCATATTGCTCCGTCTTTTTCTCAACAGCAGTCAACATCTGTTTATTGTTTCCTACACTTAAAAACAACTCCCGGAATGTGTGCAGTCGCTCTACGTGGAGGCACGGCGAGCACGTACAGTAGGACATATTCGTGCTTTTTTTATCTCCCACTCGTTTCAGCCAAATGAAACACAGAGGCTCGGAGAGGAACAGCTGTTTATAGTAGATGCATGCATGCTTTTTGCTCGACTCACGCACCATTAGTTGGCTACATATGCGACTGTCCAGTTGCTGCTGCTTCCTTGAAATTTCTAAAACAGGAAGGACTCTGAGCAGTGCAGAGCACTGAGAGCATGAAGCTTCCGGGTTACCGGGGCAACGGACTGGAAGGGATTTTTAAAGGCACAGTAGCACAGCAGCTGCTGCAGCTCACGCAGATGTTTTCTCATGGATGTGATTTCTGCCACCTGACAGCGATGGAATGTGCATTTGCACAAGTATTGTACTTTTTGTCACCTCTCACAGCTGCTATATAGTTATAAGATGCCTTGTATATAAATATTCTAAATATAAAACACAAGACTATTTTATAAAATATGGTGCATTATTTCAGATCAAACAATCCAGCTCTATATAAAGTTTCAGATCAAACTCTCCAGCTCTATATAAAGTTGTTGAAATTTAGTTTACTCCTCTAACAAAATTAAAATTTTGCTCACACGCTCACAATAGGTTACGTAATAGGAGTGATGCTTTTACTACATTTTGCTAATGATGAATTTTGTTACATTTTGACTACAAGACCTTTACTAGTAATTTTGTGTTTTTAACCGACGGTATTATATACTTGTGTGTTAAGAGTACATTAAGTCCACACCTTTCCCCTGACAACTTTACTTTGTTTCTGTGTTGCATAAGAGGAGCTACACAAAACACTTATTGTGTTCTGTGTTCTTAAATTATGACCAGATGACCTACTAATATTATTTTTCCCTCACAAGCTTGATATAACTATCTAACTGTGGGGACAGACATATAGGATGTACTTCTAGATGTGTTATGTGTCAAAACCGTTGGAAGTGGGGCAGGGGGTGGTGCATGTGTGAGTTGCTGTGATGGGACAACGGGAGTACAACATTTTAGAAATGGCACTCATTTATCATGGGAGTGTACACTGAATATCAGGGCTTTTAATCTGGATAGTCATGCAGGTGTTTTTCTCACCTGGGCCGACGTTGTGCCTTGGTGACTTGCTGGTGGAAATTGACTGCATCTAAGTGTAAATCCCTGTAAACAGGAAAAAGAGAGCACATTGTTTAAATATAATTTTAAAATTAGGATAGTGATTAGGTAAGGCATGTTGAAGGACCTAATGACTGTCATCTATTAAAGAACTATTACCATGACCCACTATCAATACAATCTACAGAGAATACTCATAGGTCAATAGGTGGTTCCTTCCTCAGCCAAACAAACCTTTGTTCTGATCTTTGTATTAACATTGCTGAACTGTTTCCTATCAGCAGCAAGCCTTATAAAACATGTGTTTTGCAAATGTGTTATCTTAAATTTAACAAACTTTACCATCAGCATCATATTTAAGGTGGTGGATATTCCCTTTGATATTCCCTTTGATTTTCCACCTCAGGCACAAGGGACGAAACTGCCAGTGTGACATGGATCAGAGCACATTACAGTACACTTAAGGAGAGAGTAGAGAAAATAGACCTGTCCGATTGATACTGATACTGTCCTATAGGTGACTTATCTAAAACCACCTGGCACACCCTGTTCCCTGGTACCATGTACCTGCGACTTTACTTCATGCTAGGTGCTGTTGATTCACAGAAATAGCCTCCTGGTTAAACTTGAGCTGGATGCCCTACTTCTGGACGGCCTCTAGAAGTTGAAGCTGTTTCTCTGGGGAGCTGAGCTACCCTGTTTCCTCAAGCAGAGCGCTGGAGATGCTGCAGAGGGAGACCCAAATAAGAAACAGAGATGACATATTGTGGCATTGATATCCGCTGAGTTTGACAACACAAAAGAGGTACTTCTTGCTCACTCTGTACTCAGTGTAACACCTGAGACCAGAGATGTGGACTTGAATCACATGAGTTGGATTTAAGTCTGATTATTTGCTCAGATTTGACTTGACACAATAAAATAAATCACTTAGACTTGAGAGTTGAAAGATCTGATACCTGACTCAAACCCAAGGCAGAAAAATCCTGGTTGGCCCAAACAGAGAAGACATTCAGGCCACTGTTCAAACTAGATGTGCATTTGAAGTAATTATTATAACTTTATAAAAGACTTTTCAGGTTACTGTGTAATGAGAGCTCACACTGATCCCCCATTGTATAAAGAGACATTTATAGGATATAGATAAATTGCTGCTATGGAATTGGGACTTGACATGGAAATGAAGAGAAATCAGAGTGCTCCACCTGAAAGATGGTCCTCCTGTTATCGCTGCCATGATGGTTTGCAACATGCTGACACAAAGTCTGTTGTGCTCAAGGGATAAACATACAAATAAAACCAACATGTTTCTGCTGCGACAGTTTGAATGTGGACAATGCACTAATATACTGAGGGTAATAAATTGAAGTAGAAATCAGAGGAGTCAAAGTGCTGTGACTGTTTATCCTGTAGGAATATGTCATGATGAGCTCTGGGATTCTAAAAGTGTTAGGTTTGATAATCCCGAAATGAATGCTGTATAATGGGAAATTCAATTTATTCTTTGTGATGACTCATTCTTTGTAATGATTCCTGTGAATTATACTGTCAGCTTATACTGACAGATGTCATCTGAGCCTATCACCTGTCTACAATGGAAACACAAATGGATAACTCAACAGGTACTTACTTTAAGGAGAAAGAGGAAAAGGGGATGAGATCAAAGCATTTTTTTTCACAAAAAAATGTTATCTTATGAGAACAGTTTGATTAGTCAAATACTTTTTTTCTGCAGCACCAAAATAAAACTGTTTTAATGTTTTAAATAAAGTTTTTTGTTACTGTTTACCCTTTATTCAGAGCCAAAGGCAGAATTGCTGAGCATTTTGCTGTTTTTTGTACTCTCTAATGGTGTGGTTTGGTGATCTTTCTATATTTGCATGAAAAATCTAGTTAAGGAAAGGAACATCCCTCTCTAGAGAAAGAAATGTTTTCCTTGTCTCTCAAAGGAATTGAACAGCAGTAGCCTTAGCAAGCTAAAATTGTTGATCAAAAGAGCATAATTTGTGTTGTTTAAGCTTTATTTGAACATAATATATAATGGGAAAGGACATATTAAGATTTCAAAAGTGCAATTCTAACTTCGTAGTGATAAATCATAATAAATTATTGACTACACAGAGATCACACAAATTGATCATACAACAGAAGAAAAATGTTCAATGGTGAAGAAAGAATCTGATTTTATTTTCATGTTTAATTCTAAAACATTCCATCTCATAAATAATAAAATATAGACACGACTCGAAAAATATACTGAGCAATCGTGTTACACATAAAATAAATGTTTTCTCAGTTTGCACAAAATACTGACTGATATTACATAGTGGGGCAGATTTTTGGGACACACTGTAATCAAAACATACATCGTCTTGCTTCCCAACCATCATTTTTGATCCAGGAGGAAGTATGCTGACACCAGTGTCTTTACACTCACAGTCTCAAGAAAAAAAAAAGAAGAAGAAAAAAAAAAACTACCAACAGTGATCACACAGTCCCATCTTGTCCCAGGCAAACAAATCCAGGTTCTCCATTTCCCAGAACTGATTTCTGGAGATGTGCTCCAGAAAGATGAAATGTGTCTGATGCTGCATAGAAAAGCACAGGGAGTTTGTCTGAGGCATGTGCATAAAGAAGGAGGCATCGTCTCCCTCGCTCTTTTTGTTGTTTCAGTTTCTGGTTGTCTCATTCACTCATGTTTTCATGCACACACATATGCAAACTCACTGCATACAGTACACACACAAATCCAAATACACCCACAAATGTGCACACACTCACGTCTACACACACATATGCACATTCTGCTACCTTGAGAGTGGCAAGTGCATATTACAAGCAAACATTTACAACATGATAAAAATTCCAACTGCGTGGACTTTTATTGGGCAGCACTTTTATCGGATAGTTGCGTTTCCCCCTGGGTCTGCTCTGCCAGTGTCTCCTCAGCTTTGGGGGGGTCCTGTGGTCCCGGACTGCAGCAGCAAACAAAATAGGCTTTCTGAAGTTCTTCTATCATCGCTCTCTCTCCATCTTCCAGCTCTGCACCCTCCTGCATCTCCCACCTGGAAAGCACAGACAGCACAGAGAGTGGGTGGAGGGTTTCAGACAGAACATCGGCTCTTTTAATACTAACAAACAATTGTCACCTAGTCTTAAATCAAAACACACATCCACTAGTAGCTGCAAAGGAACCCGCTGAATGTGTCTACACCTACAGTACAAATAATGCTGGTCTCAAAAGGCTGTTTATGTTTGTTTGTGTGCCAGTATCTCCCCTCCATTTGTATCTCACACAAAAAATAAAGGATCCCACCGCATGCAACTCAGCTTGGGTTCAGCAACACAGAATGAGGAGTAACCTGTTGTCCACAATACATTCTCTCACAGACAGAAACTCTTCAAGGCTCTATAAGCTACACTTTCACTCCTTACATTTTCATATGGGACTATTCTTCTCTTTCTCCTTTCATGCTGTGCCGGTCAGTTTCACAGCAGTCTCTGCTGCTCTGATACACTATCAGAGAAAAAAAAGTGAAATAAAAGAGAATGGATGCTTCTCTATGTGTCTCCCTCTTTCTGTCAATCTGATGCTCACTGTGGTGAAGACATGATATAACAACTGCAGAACCGTCCATGTTTGGGTGACTAATTTTTATGGAGGAAATTGCTTCTCATATCTTGTTGCTCCTCCGTCTTGTTTAATCGCTTCTACAGTATGTCTCTCCATCACATTTTCTAATTCTTCAAGCTATGGAGTGGATGGAGGGCTTTAATATGAAGACATCAAGGGCAGTCACGTCGTAATTCACTCTCAGTATTTCAGTGGAATCCCTTGACGAGTGACTGTGGTCAATCAAATCCATATGGAGAGCCGGGTGAAGGCTGTCTTTGAGCCGCCGCATCACACTTCCTTCCAAAGGAGAATTATATCTGTCTGACTGCAAATGATTGCATTTTCATTGCAATCTCTGCGTCTCCTTTCATCCCGTCCTCCCTCCCTTCCGATTCCTCACTGTAGCTTCAAATACATACCGTATAGTTGTGCTCTGTGCATGCGTGTGGGGCATACATGTGCATAAGCAGAAAGAGAGGGTTAAACACCAAGAATATCACGCAAGTGTTTCATGCATACTAAGAAGCGGGCCTCTCATTGCAGATCACTTTGATGAAGTTTCAGCCTCTGTCATAGAGTGTGTGTGGACAAATCAGACTTCCTATTTCTCTGCTTCCCCAAGCATTGTCAGTGCAGTAATTACCATCTATAAGAAGAAGAAGATCTGTTTATGTAAATATGCAGCTTTGACAGAGAAGTTTCCTCTCATGTGACTGCATTCTCCTTCGAAGTACAACTTTGCTAACTAGTTTAGTTTCCTGACTACTTTTTGTGTCTGTCTGAATTTCACTCTTTCTATTTGTCGGAGAATAAGTGGACTATCTCTTAAAAAAGAAAAGAACAAAGGGGGGAGTAGTTAAGCATGTCTTTGATGACTGCCGCAGACTGTTTAGGAAGAATGCAGATGACTACTAGGGGCAGACAAATTGCCCCTATATTATTTTTTCAGTGACATAGAATTAAAATCAGTTCTACTAAATAACCATTATGGGATACAAATAACACTCACATAAACAAAACAATACAAATGTCACACAGGGAGCAAAACAAGAACAGAAAGGGAGCGAGGGAGAACAGAAAGCTGGAGGAGTGGTGGCCAATAAAGGAGTGAGGCAAGACAGGAAGCAAGACAGGAAGGTGCGCTAAAGGTTTTTCAATGTTTAATTTTCAAATAGGATTAAGCAGAATGACATTTAGCTGAAGGTTACAGGCTCAGCATTGTCTTAGCTGATATTGATATGCAGGAGGCGCCCTGCTTGTCACCGGGACAAACACCGTTGATGAATGAGAAGCCTTTCCCCAGGAAGGTGTTAAGTGCAAATTTGAAATGAGAGAGAGGTAGAGGTAGAGAGAGAGAGAGTGAAAAAAAGAAGGAGCACACACAGACAGAGATTGAATTACCACGATAGTCGCCATGTATGCTGTCACTGGATAATGTTGCCAAAAGTGTAAATTGTTCCGTAAAGTGTAGGTTGCATATTTGTTGAGATTGGTTGATCTTGTGCTGAAAATGAGCCAAAAAATACACAAGGTGCTTTGCGGCGTGTATCTAATTTCAACAACTACAACACAACAATGCCTCTTAGAAATGCATAAGTAGGCTAAAGTTGACAATAACTTCACTGTATCCTCATTTCGGCAAGTTTTCCCCCGGAATTTACATCTTAATAAGGGGGAGTCTTACCCTTTAATTCTTATGGGCTCTGCTCATTTCTCATGCATTAATACTGGAGCTGCTGACTTGGCTCTTCCTCTGAATACAGAATAGGACACACATATTAAGACTCATATATTTACAGGATTGATGCCACGGGAGATTGTCTCAGAGTGAGATGAAAAGGCTGGCTCAGATGTATTTCAACGTGAACATCAATGTAAGCTGTCCTAATCATGGGTCTGCGCAGGCACAAGACAGACAGCATCCATCCTGATTTTCAGCTGATAATGAGCAGTGATGTTCGACAAATTAAGAGCATAAGCCTTGCTTGGAGATCATCCGGCAATCCACTTACTTACTAAATCTCGCTCAGAATGCAACACAGATGAAACTTTGATGTTCAACTTCAGCAGCTGCCAATGACAGAGAACAAGAAAAAGGAGATGTAAACTGATAGTGAAAAAAAAATCGACGTGGAGTGGGGAAAAGCAAGCAAGAGAGAAAAAAAAAAGGACAGCAACAAAATAAAACTGGCAGAGGTACAAGTATAGGCTGTGCCAAACAAAGTGAGAGAGCAGAAAGACAAAGTGCTTGAAAGATCATGAGAGGCAGAGAGACAGTGGCCAGTGGTTTCCTCTGCAGCTGTCAGTGGGCTGAGTGGTTTCTCTCAGAGTGTGGGGTGTTTGTGCTGCACTGGGTGCCCTGCCTGCTCTGCCACTGGGACCGCTGTTTGTTTAAAAGGCTTGCCTGTCAAACAGAGAGCGCCACCGGCAGCCAGACACTCAGCTAAATGACTCTGACAGCAGCCCTAATCAGAGGCTTCGCACATTGCCGCAGGGCCTGGAGGATCCATCATAACCCAAGCCTAAATATTTAAAGTGCTAAACTTTCCAAAGGTCAGGCCTTTCCATGCATGCCAGGGCGACATGTGTCAGAGAAGAAGGAAAAGAGGGACTGAACAAGAGAGAGAGCTGGAGAGAGAGAGAGAGAGAGAGAGAGAGAGAGAGAGAGAGAGACTATAGTCAAATGTTCTCTATCATTTTCACCCTTGTGAGAACCACTTTCAGTTTTAGACCTTTGAAATCAGGTTACATAGTGTAGTGGACGGACATAAATTTGAGTGGTCGTCACGTCTTTGCACATTTCATTTGAGGTTAGAACCCTGGATTAGAGTGAAAGATGAGCGAGAAAAGATTTTTATGTAAAGCAACTCACATCACAAAGTTGGGCTGCAACTGACAAGATTGTCCCTCCCTACACCAGACACTCAGATTCACCCTATGTCTCTGAAAAGAAAAAAAAAAGATGAATGATGATGTTTCAAAACTTTGGAGAAAAATAGAAAAAAACTAACGCAGTGAGTGAGTGAGTCAGCCCGGTGAAAAGCTGGACTGAGATGGATGGACCTTTTCAACCACAGTTACCTGACCAGAATACATTCTTAAAAATTCAAGCAGCTACTCGCTGATGTCAGAATTCAGAGTGTTGGGTGTTTAAAGGTGATGGGTGAAGGTGAGGTCAGTGGATGAATGTAGCCAGTGGAAGAATAACTATACAAGGATGTGTACAGTGTACGCCTGTGCCTGCTTCAGACCTAGTTTAAAGTCCATGTAAAGTCCATACCATCTCATTTCATGCTCTTGCACTTGGCCTTCAGTTTTGTAGTTCAGCAGACAACACTGCAATGCACACAGGTGACTGGGAAACAGAGTGCATGGGAATAAATCATTACAAGAGAGAACACAGAGTGCTTCTAAGAGGTGACAGCAAGTATTTGGGGATTTTATTCATGATCTGTCAGTAGTCTTAAGTGAAGCACATTAGTTGTTCAGCAAGCAAAGTCACAACTCGTGATACAAATCTGTCAAAAACGGATCTCAAGCTACACCGTTCCTTCAAATAAAAAGGAAAAAGGGAAACAACAAAGATAAGTTATTAGTCGAGAATAGATATTGTACATTACAATCTAGTTGAGTTGGGGTACTGACAAGTTCACAATACAGGGTGGAGGTGGGATGGAGTGGGGGGGGGTCATCTCTTCAACTCAATTTCCATTGAGAAGCAAACATCCAATTCAATTTAGATATGTGCCTGTGCTAGGCCATGAGCCAGGGGGAGATTGTAACTGACAGCCATTGGACAGCCGGCTGGATTTGAATATTGACGAGACAGAGACTTGACAGAAGGGATTATGCTCTACCTTCTGACTTACTAGCTGCTACACTGATCCATTCTATTGTCAGATCAACTCAGTGTCAGGTCTACAGTATGTCCGTGTGGCACGGTGATGCCACTCACTATTAGACCCTACCTGAGATCCATCTCAATCCAAACTGATGTCCACTCAAAAGCTACAAGACACACACTAAATCAACAAGGACAAAAATATGCGACATCAAAGTAAATCTATTTCAAAGTAAAGATGAACCGGTAGCTTTAGTCTATAGCTGCTGTGTTCAATATAGACAAACAAAAATACATACACACACAAAGTTTGTATTACAATACTTGAAAATTAAATTAACCTTGCAATTTCTAACCTTGACCTTAAACCTCTCTCTCATATTGTGATAACATTTTGACTTCATGCAACAAAAACTACAATAAAATCCTGAGGTATCATATGAGAACAAAGCTCCGCTATCATATGCTACAGCAAAACTCAATCTTCAAATTTTAAAATGTGCATGCGCATGTACGTGCTTATATGTTTGTGTGTGTATGAGCATGCGGGTCAAAACCACAGTCTGCCCCAACGTCAAACCAGCCCCGCCTCCCTCCCAGCACACACACACACACACACACACACACCCTCCCATCTCGAGGGCCGCCGAGAGCAGGCGAGTCATAGAACGCTTGATCAAAGGGCCTCGGACAGATCTGTGAAGGCCCTTTGAAAGGACATCCACAGTTACACAAGTTGACACGTTTGTACGTGCTTTGGCGCAGACACACACCCAGGCTCAGGGGCATACACACATATTCACAGAGGCTCACACACAAACACAAAACCACAAAAAACCCACCACGGTTTTCAACTCCAGATCCTAACAAAAAGTCCAGCACATCAGAGATTACAGAGGGCCTTTTCCTTAAATGCATTACACACACAGATGCATACACACACATACCCTAATGTTGTTAGATCACAAGTCCTACAATATAACGAGATGGGGGGAGAGAGAGACAGTGAAGGATGACTAGAGATATAACCTAACTCATCTCTAATGGAAGTAATGAATCTACTGGTATATGAAGACTAATGTAACTACAGAGAATATACTGGATAATATATTATGACTGACACTTAAAAGAACAGTTCAACATTTGGGAAACAAACTTGTTCACTGTGTAGCCAAAAGATAGATGAGAAGATCAATACATATCTGATCGTTTGTTTAATTGGTCATTTTTACAATCCGTTTTTTCTTTGGATTAAACAAATGAGATACAATATACAACAATATAACTACACAATGATACAATGTAAATTAGTGAGCTTCAAATGGTGCTGGTAGATGGATTTTTGCTACTGTTTGACAGAGCCAGGCTAGATGTTCCCCCATGTCTTTATTGCTAAGCTAACCAGCTGCTGTCTCCATCATCATACTGAACAGACAGACATGAGAGCCGTACCAATGCTCTCATTTAACACTGTGACTACACAGAAAGCATAGCAGAGCAGCACCAGCAGCAGCAGCACCAGCTCTGGTGCTCCGTCTACACCTGCACAGAGGGTGCTCAGGCACAGTGCTGAGTTGTAGGTAACCCTCGTTTTGGAAGTACTCGGAGCCCAGTACACAGTCACTGTGGTTATGTGCATAAAACACAGGACAATAGATTTGGAGCATAAAAATATGCTTTTATCAGACACACGTGAGATGGATGACTGGTGGTAGAGGATGTATAGGAATTAAATTACAATAACACTTGTTTTGCCAAAGATCTCTTAGCTAAGGGTTGTATATGCATACTATGTGTGTGTTTTGTGGGCCAGTTTTCCTTTCATGCAAGATGCCATTTTATTATTTTGTGGAATATGACAATGTATTCATATCATGTGACCACATATTTCAAATCCCTCTACATGGCTGTTTCTAGCTCCTCACTATTCTCTCCAGTCATCCAGGGAAAAGTTTGTGTAAATTTGCAGTGGCTTAATTACTGAATAATTTAGACCATGCTCCAAATTAATGTAGACATTTCCATATTAATGTGTTTGCCTACCAATTCCACATTTATTTGTACTGCGGACAGGAGGGTAGCAATTATCACAGCATATCATAGCAGTTGTGCCGGTATTTCAGACATCATTAGGCTGCTTGTCCACCACAGTGTGACTGTGAGTACTAGTCTATTGGACACAGTTTGGTACATTCCTCACACAGGCTTGCTACGCTTCTGTGGGTAAGATCTATCAAGCCTTGCTCTGGGAGAAAAGGGTGAAGGGCCTTGTTTGTGTTTGACAAGGTGAGGTCCAATTTAGAATCCTTGCTGTTTGTGAATGTATTATTACATGCAGTAAAAAATAAGGACAACAGCAAATAACCAAACTCCTGCCAAGTCTACACAGCCAACGTCGTCTGGTCAGTGCAGTGCAGTATCTGACTGCTCCACACAGACACTGAGTTCTGCTCATGTCCCAGGAGGTTGACAGCTCTCTGCTCCTCTTATCTGCCCTCCTCAACTCCCCCTTTTTCCCACCTCAATTCACCTTTTCTTTTCTTCCTCCTCAGTCTCCTGACTGTTTGGCTCTTGTTATAGGAGCTTGGCTGAGCAGGCTGGCACCTTTCACTGAAACAGCACCCAGGAGGAGGTTGTGACATGGAGAAATTCAAGTATGTGTATGTGCTTACGTGTGTGTGTGTGTGTGTGGGTGTGTGTGACCCCTCTCACTCGAGCTACTGTAAATCATTAAAGCAAGGCCCTTCGTTAAGGAAGCCAACCACCTTGGCACCTTTCAGCCATGTCCTGTATATGCCTGACGACTGCCCCTGACACCGCCTCTCAAACTCCCACCACATGGGGCACAACAATTATTTGTGAAAGAAACCAAAAAGCAACTCCAAATAAATCTCAGCCTTTGTCTTGCATCATCAACATCTATGTATTTACATGTTGCATTTTTAATGTTACTCTTTTTTTTATACCCATGAAAACTGATGCATGAATATCTGAGCATAACAGCCAGCTCTTATCTACCCCATATGCCTCATGACCACCCTCTTCCTCCTTCCATCAACTTCCTCTTGTATGTTACTGCAGTAACGAGGGGAGGCTAAGTTAGCCGGGCAGTCAGTGAGTCAGTCATTCAGCCTGGCAGGTGGGTAGGCAGGTACCTGTTAACGGCTCCAGTGTGCCTGCAGGTCTCTGGGATCAAAAATCTTAGCAGAGGCAAACTGTCTTCACCCATGAGCCAAACAGAGAGAGCGGAGGAGAGAGACGGAGGGAGTGAAATAGATAAGTAGGCAGGCAGAAGACAGAAAAAAAGGAGAAAGAAGGAAGGGCTCTTATTTTGAATAAAGATAAGCACATGCACATATTTAATGTTATTAGAAACACAATCTCATTTAAAAGCAAAAAAGTGTCTAAGTATGACAAAGCCTCAACCTAACAGGTCTTGTACAGAATGTGCCAAATATTATGACTGCATCCTATTTTGTTGTTAACCTGTAAGCTGTTTCCTGCCATTGTTCAAAGTTGGTTCACCAATTTCCTACAATCCACCATTTTCTTTGCCATCTCCTACAGTAAACTATCAGCCACTATTCACCCATCACCTACCTAAGCTCACCTGTTGCATTCAGCCCTCCCATGTGATCTGCAAGTACCTTAAGCTCTCTCCAGATGATCTGCAGGTCCCCAGCTTCCTTTAGAGAATGATCATTAAAGCCTCGCATAACACACAATCTCCCTCTGTGTCTTGTGACTGCATTTGGGTTTACTCCTTTAAACCTTGTCACCAAATGCATAAAATATCACCCATGAATTAATGAACAAAGATGATTCAGATAAACAGTGAGTAGCTTTAGATTTTTTGCCCTCCCCACACACACACACACACACACACACACACACACACACATACACAAGCACAAACACTGAGAACAAGCATTCACTCACGCAATTTCCCCACTGAACAGCGTACAGAGGGGGAGGAAAAAAAAGCTGTTCGTTGTGATTTCACCTCAGTGTGCTACCAGGAAATAGCCTATTACTTATTCAGTACTTTCTCTTTGTCATCTGTGCATATATAAACTGTGAAATCTACTACGGAGCTCTGGGGGTTGAGAAACTGCGACTTGCTCTCAGACAAAGGCCTCGCTCTCAGACATTGATCTGGCAAAACTTCTATTCAAACCCAGCTATATATCATCTCCATAGCCACTATGAATAAATTGCATATTTCAGCATATTCTACTTTTTTATGGATTATGTAGTGACTTAGTTGAGTAAGTTGCGAGTATGGTTGGTGTCATGGTGAGTGATCGAGCTGAAGAATAAGGAGATGTGTTGAAATAATACTGAAAATACAGGAACACTGTCAAAAAAAATCAAAAACCACATCAAGGCTGAGAATAATACAACAACAGCTGCACTGTGGGCATGTTTAATAATTGTGATCACAATTTATAATTCCACGCTTAATTAAAGCTGATCAGCTGCAGTATTGACGCTCAGTGTTTATACTTACTGCTTCAGTGCATCAAATCAAACATTAACTATTCACAGCTAAAGTCTAAAGAGATTTGTTTTGTGCACATGATGGTCAAGCAGCCTCTCTTTGGCAAACACTGACTGAGCAATAGCACTGCACAGACAACCAGCAAGTTTTTGGTGTTTTCCCCTTTATTAGATCATTGACAGTGAAGAGGCAGACCTGGGGGAGATAGTAGGGGTCAACCCAGGTGTAATTTCACTGCATTTTTTTTTTTTTTATCCCAGAATAAATCCTTACATGGAGGAAGAAACCCTTAACATATGGTTAGGTTTGGAGCTTTCACATTTAAACAGCCAAACTAATTTACCTTCATTATTACATTTTCTCAGAAAGCGCTGAAGTAGCAGGTGCCCACACACAACATTTGGCTAACAGCAATAGCTTCAGGTATTTGTAGAGTCCTACAGGTGGATCCTTTCACCACAGAATGGTTTCAGTTGTGAAGCACTTTGGGGTTTTTTTAAGGCAAGCAAATACATGAGAAATGAGTTGCACTTACTCTCACCAGCTGGTGCATAAATACTCACTGAAGGCCACACTGTAAATACACCTATGTTTAGACTCAATTCATAATGACATTATTAGCAATGGCCTCCCACAGTTTTGCTGAGCCTGCAATGAACTGATTAGTCCATGCAGACATTGATCTCACCTTTCTAGGCTGTGTGTATGTGTGTGTGTGTGTGTGTGTGTGTGTATTAGTCTTTGGTTGGGGGTGCTCTATTATTGTGTATCAGATCAGGGCCTTGTTCTTTTACCATTTCAAACAGTTCATTTTCTACCATGCTAATGGCAGTTTTAGGGGGTTAAGGAGATAAATAAATCCTCGCTGTCACCTCATTTAAAATCAAATGCCACTTAATTATAGCTGTATGTGTTTTCAAACACTTTGCATAATTTATTGTTCTGCTCCATCCTAATCTCCAGATCCTTATCACTTGTGCTCTATTTTACCCTCTCTGTCCTTATAATAAAATTATAATGCTCCCACTCTCAGTTTTTCTTTCCCTTTCTTGCTGCCAACAGCAGTGTGCAAGAGATAAGGAAGGCGATGAAAAGACGTTTTTAAGTTGTGCCTCACCTTGTAGGGATTTGATGCTGTAAAGGTCTATTGTCAACTCAGGGGAGCATACGTGCACATGCTCACACACATACACACAGCCCTCTGGCAAGTGTTGCATTTCTTACAACCAAAATACAAACATTGTCAAATTTTATGAAAAGAGTGGGGTAACACCATCATTCATGTCTTGGTTACAGGCACAAAAAAAAAACAACTTAACATGCCAACTACTAGTACTTTTGTAACCTTTATCCACGTGATGTCAAGAACTTTTCTCTGCTTTTCATTCACTGACCCTCTCTTCCACTTCTTTGTAGCACTAATGTGCCAGAAAGGACTGAGCACATTAGTGACATTAATGTACATGTGCGACATAGGTCATAAAGGGAGGTGAGCACTAATATGCTACTTTACTGGCTGAGGCTGCCATCATCAACACTAAATGTCAGATCACATCAGTCATCTTCTCTCTTTTGAGAGAAAATTGTGAAAGTTGGCATTCTGTCTCTGCCTGCATGACCTTGCCTACAACTCAAAGAGACTTCATTGTGAGATTAAATTAGTGAGCAGCTAAGAATTTTGAATAGATAACAGATTCATGTTACTCGCCAGATACAGTGACATGAATACACAGACAACCAGGGTAATGACAGTATTTGGTGCAGACAGATAGAAAAGTTAGCATGCACAATATATACAGTTAGAGGAGTGTATACATCTCACTATACATTCATACATTTGTCATTTCTATCACTTTGCATTCAGGGAGCATGATGCACTGTATAGCTATAGCTGCTGAAAGTGGTGGTACAGTAACTGTCCAGCAGTACAGTGGATCAGAGTACAGATTTAATCCTCATAATCAGTGTATTTTGATTTGTGAGGATTCTAGTAATTCAACTAAGCACAGTAAGTAAAGTAGTGGTTTAAATAAACAAACAGACACAACATCTAAAAAGTATAATTTTTCATAGACCTCTGATTAAGAAAGTGAGTAAAAGTAGGCTTGAAAGCAGCTCCCATTTGAGTAGCAGTTGATGTTATTATTTCTATATAAAAATACACAAACCAGACCAAATAGGCCGCATTCATCAGAGAAGCTGTTCAAAAACCTTTCTTTAGTCACCTTGGGAAAATAAATGCCGTTCATATAAGTTGGCAAAGAATCTTTTGCTGATGGATCCACACACACACACACACACACACACACACACACACACACAATATGTAACACCTTCATCAACAATCCTCAGTCAGTGTGAACTGGGAGCAGATGGTGTGTGCATACCTAACAAGATGTGTATGTGGCTTTCTGTTCCACAGACTCAGAAGCAGTAGCTGTTGCAGCGTTACCATAACTAGGTAATGGATGGGAGGAGCATGCAGTTGTGCATCCTCTCTATGGGCCCTCCATCCTGGGCCAGTCGATGGACCAGACAGGCCGGGGATTAGCATATCACATAGATCCCATGGCTGGACAGCACAGCAGACAGATACGAGTCAATAGGAAGGTGCTGCTTTTGAATATTCACTCTAATGGTCAGTGGCAGGCTGCATATTAATTGGTCACAGAAAAGTAGATCTCTGTTATTAATGCAGATTTTGTAAAGATTCCTAGAGTGAGAGAGAAAGGAAGAAGCTGTAGGAGAAGTGTGTGTGTGTGTGTGTGTGTGTGTGTTGGCTGTGGGTGAGAGGTGGTGTTATATACTCTTGATTGAGTGACTTAACAGCTGGGTCACTTAAACCAACACAATCAATGTCACTGAATTCAATCTGGGTTCACAACACAAAATTCATTGCAAATAAACTAATATTGTATAGTATAAACTTCAGATGGACACTAAACTATATAATTACCATAAACTAGATTGCTTAGCCTCAGAAAACCATCAATCATATACAGTACAGCCATTCCAAACATATTCCCTATAGAGAAGCATAAAGATATTGCTATCGAGCTTTTCGAAATGTCAGGGCAATGGAAACCCAGGCATTGTGCAATTACATAATGATTATTGCAAAAGTTTCTCCCCCTCACTCAGTGTGGCTGTAATATGCAGTGGATGGCCATGGGGGTTCATTAGCGAGAACAGGCTGCTGTTGAAAAGCTCCAGTTTCACCTCTGATCCTGGCTAATGTGATTTGGACCTGAGATTGGTAGTGGGGAGATTAGATGCTAGCTCACCTCAGGGTGGGAACCGGAGAAGGAGACATACATCAATGTTGTTTGCTTTCAAACTCAAATGTCTTCTCACCTCTAATTTGCTCTGAAGCATCTGCAAAAAAGTGTCTAGAAAGCATCGGTACTCAAATTTACTTTTCCAGTGATGGAGAGTTGGTGGTGCTGAGCAGGTGCTCGCTAATCCACGCTGTTACATTTAGGAGTGCATGATTTGGGCTTTCATAACAAGTCAATTGGTTTGTGAGTGGAGCTGGAGAGCCGAGGATCAGCTACAGATGACAACTGCGGCAGCGTTCTCCTCTCATTACCTCATGGCATACCCCCATGGCCTGCACTGCCATTCGCAATGTCAGGCTGCTCCTTCTTTCATTTCCTTTTCATTAAGCCGCTGCTCTCTCTGTCACTTCTTAGCCTCAACGCTTACAGCCCCTCCACCTTCGTCCATATACTCCTCGTGCCCCCTCCACCTCCTCCATTATGTCTCTACCTCCTTCCTTTCCCTCATTCCTCTCTCCCCCTCTCATTAGGTCATAGTTGTGGTGATTTGTCAGAGTGGCTGTGTTGATTAATAGGCCGACGAAGCCCCTATATTTGGGGGCTGTCAGCGGGGCTCCAGAGTGCCAGGGCCGCCCCGCTGAGCTCCCTCACCACCCAGGTGGCCCCATTTGGACTAAATGAGCTGTGAAGGGTCCCGGCTATGCCCGCCTGCCCCACACTAAGACGTTACGCACAAACACACGCACAGGCATAGACACAAAAAGGCACAAACACATGCAGGCATACACACACAGACAGACACACACACAGACACATATACACATCTGAGATGCAAGCACACATGCAGGCACGCTCACGTACTCAACACCCTGGCTCTCACTGCCACGCACCCCTGCGTTCCCACATGATTTGTCACACTCCATCAATAGACAATAAGTTACTGCCACTCTAGCCTGTCAATGGGCCCTGTCTTCACCAGACCCCTCTATGCTGTCTCCTTGCCTGCTGAGGGGGGTGGGGGGGTGGAGGGGAACAGGGGAGAAAGTGGTGAGCATTTAGTAGTTGAGTCTCAGGAAGGAGGGAAATAAAAAGAGAGTGAAAGAGAAATAGCAAGAGAAGAGAGATGGATAGGTAGATCGACAGAGAGAGAGAGAGAGAGAGAATGCAGGAGATATTAGACAAATTGCTTCGCTGTGCATCCCACATCCCAGTGGAGGGCTTACAAAGCTCACACTCACGCACAGGCAAGTACCCAGGTTCAAGGAAATGGGAGTCTGAGCCTGTGTGTGCGTGTTGAGTAACATGGTTCAGCTGCTTCAAGCCAATTGCCCAGCCTTGGAGGTGGGTCATGTGCATGAATGCGTGTGAATGTGAACGTCCCTCTTTGCAAGATTATTTTTGTTCCCCACGAACTAGGAAAGGGGGGAGACCTTGGTGAATGAGATCATCCTGCCACATTTTGCACCGTGCACGCACACTCCCACAAATGCACAAGCACGACACGCCGCACACGCCCCCTCAATGATTCAATCTGATGATGGGTATTGGAGGGGAAACTGGAATCTGTGAAGGTCAGAAAAGCCTGAACAGTAACATCCACCACTGCAGGCTACTGCCACTGTCTCCACTCCTACACTGTCATTACTGCTGGCCAGCTAGCTCTCATTATCAACTTACTTCATCAAATACACTTCATTATCAGCTTGTCCTTAACAGACAGATGGGATGGACCCTCCGGCAAATGACAGAGTAACTGGTATAAAGTGATCCCTTTTAAAGTCTATTCAGTGAACGGGTCATAACACATATAGTCCTCTGCTATTAGTTTATCTGTGATTTACACTTGATTGGACATCTGGAGGAAGAAAAAAAGTGGTATGTTTCTTCAGAAAATAATGTTTAATTGTACCAATGGCTATGCATTATAATTACATCTGAAGTGATTATAGTCATTATGAAGTCGTTATTTCTGAGGCTGTTGAACATATGAAAGGCGGATGGATACACTGGCTGAATAGACAGCTGTTACTGAAGATGTAAGTAACAGACAGCCCTATCACGCTGGCAATATGGACGACCATGAAATTAAGACTCAACGTATAGTAATTACAATGACAATGAGCTTTGTTCGACGTGTCAAGTATCAATCTAACACTTGCCAGGCAGCTTTCATATCATAGCTAATAGGCAGTTGGCGGGCCAGGCCGTTGCCAACCACTGAACCAAACTATTCATAAGCTGGCCCTTGTCATTGTGCTTAGCAGTTGACGTAACAGTAACACACACATCAGCTACATGTGCCCCCATGCAAATGAGTGCATTAGAGCGGACCTCGGAGAGCGGAGCGTGGCCAATAAATCCAGCCGGGGTGAGAAATGTAGCCTTTACCATGCGTGTCCAACCCCATCTATTTAACCTAATTACACACACCATACCAGGTAATAAAAGTCTGCATGCCATCAATTCTGACATCTCATCCGGGGCACTGCAAGGAATGTCTATTAGAATCTATAAATCCTCAGGATAGTGATCTTCTCTAGGTGTAAAGTGTGTGAAAAGGTGTCTCTGTGGGCGGCTGTGTCTTTTCTTGTGTGAATGTGTGTGTGTGTGTGTGTGTGTGTGTGTGTGTGTGCACAAGAAAGAAGTAAGTCAGCATGACACTTATGACATGCATGTATGTATGTGCATGTTTGACTCTGTGTCTTTTTTAACTACATCTGCTGGTACTGTATGGGAGCCCACAAGTGAATGAACACATCAGGAGGTGAGACACAAAGGAAATGAACCCACCGATGGAGTTCAACCATCACTATTCTTTTGATCGGCCCTAATCCAAAGTGAAAAGACAAAACAACAAATAGCTGATTCAGACAGCAGTAAAGCATGAGAGCAATCCTAGTTTTGGCCAGCCAGTGCTCCTACCCAGGTGTTTCATGTCACTTGCTGACAGGCCTGTCTGTCATACCTGAGGTCAGGCGGAACATGGCTGCAGGTACTTTCACTTTCCAACGTCACGCCTTGCGATTGGTTAAAGAAAACAGCACAGAGCTGCTGAATGGCCGCAGCCAGTGTTTTAACCACAGGCGGCTGGAGTTAAATAGATGTGTTCACAGTAGCTTCACTTGCACACTCTTTGCCTTTGTCTGCAGCACACCTGAGCTACACCTGACCCCCATCACATCCGAAAGAGAGAATGAAGTGGTAAGGTAAAGCAAGGCAGGCAGACAGGGAGGAATGAGGGGAGTGAAAGACAAATAACTGAGGGGCGATGAATGCAATTGTTGGAAGACTACCCTGTGAACCATTTCAGCATTTCACCTTTCTGGTTAATTGAGGATCAGCCACGTTAGAGTGGCAGCAATATTGCATTTTACAACTACTGTACACTTGCTGTAAAGCTAAAGTAAGTAATTCAATTCAACACCATAGTCACACTACTTTGTTGTTACTGTGGTGCCTGATATTTAGTTTACAAAACAGTGAAACTGACACTTTTTTGCATTTTTAAACATAGGAGACACAACTTCAGTTCATATACTTCAATATCATAAATATCAGTAAAGATTATGTCCCAACTAGTAAACATTTGATAATGAAAAGCGAATACAAGCCTCTCTCTAACTCTTTCTCTCATTTTTTGATGGTACATTACCCACCCAGTCTGCAATTTCCAGCTTTCCTCCTTCCAAAAAAAAAAAAAAGGAAAAAAATAAAAGGATCACCACACCTGGATTTCTACTCCAGGATGTCATCCATGGAATTCAGCAGAAAAGCTAATCCATCAAACTCTGTAAAAAGAACAGTGTGGGTGTGTGTATTTTCTATTAAAAAGGATTACTCCATTACCAAAACACACCCGGTTTGAAAAGCCAACTCAGAATATATGGTTTGGTAAATTGATTTATGACTGATTTATCTCATATAAGCCTAAGACAGTGTTGGGTTTTGGATAAGCACAGGCTTTGTGTCACAAACAATTACCATTTCATATAGCGGGCTAAGAAAAGATGGTGAATTTGAAGCAGCTTGTGTCACAACATCGGGCCGTTGTGGCCCCTGTCACTGTAGAAAGCGTTAAATGGTTGGGATTGATAAAGGAGTTTGGCGGGAGGAGGGACTTCTGTCTCACTGCACTTTGTGCTTATTTTGAAAGAGGCAAACCCTAAGATAGTCTCACATACACAAACACAAACACATTTGCACAAATACAAAGATTTAAAAACAGAGACACTCTCTCACACATATACAGTATTATTCATGAACATACACACTACACACAGTGGAGGTTGAATAGTGATTCGCTGTTGGTTTATGAAGATTATGCTCTTCTTCATTGTCATGTTTCGTGCATTGTGCCTCGACTCTCCACAGAGCTCCGGGCTTCAAAGCTACTCCAGTGCAATTGTTGTCTCAGTCACCTATTATAAACAACGCATTTTTAGAGAAAAAGCTGTAATTGTGCAAAAGTGTGGCAGAAATGGCTTTGGAACATTACTGTATGCCTTTCTTCAATGCAACCCATACACAGGACCCTGAAAGCTCTCGCCAATTGAAGTTCTGCTTTCATCCAGCATAAAAGCTATGTTTGCAATTGAGCTTTGGTGCTATACCTTTCCTCGCCTTTACCCCCACCCTCCTCGCCTTGTTTCATATGAGTGCACAACCACAATGGCCTGAGTAATGGGTACAAAACGCCTTTTCCCTGAACAAAATCACTATTTTTGTGGGTCATGCAGAGGTAACTTTAAGAGACCAGAACAACTTGAACAGACTACTGCTATTACTAATTCCTTTCTCTCTATTCTAATAGTGAAATCATTCTGCAGTACCTCGCAGGCCCCTTCGTTTAGCCTGGCTCAATGCAATATACACACAAGAGAGAAAAAGAAAAAGCAAGAAGCATACAGAGAAAAACACAGGGGGAGAGAGAGAGAGGAACACAGGTCAACCACAGAGCTTTTTCCTTGTTTTAAAATGTCAACATCAAAGAGAAGCTTCTCTCCATCGGTGGGGGCGTGCTGGTGGGCCGTGGATGTTTCCCTGCTGCAGAATGAATTGGGGTCCAAAGCCAAACCAAGAGCAGTCTAAAATAGCCTGGTGACTGGGTGGTTATGGCCTCATGTCTTATATGAGTCGAAGCCACATGCTTTTAGTGCCCAGCGGCTGGCCCCGTTTGCTGCACTACTCTGTAACCTCCATGTATATAGAGAGAAAAGTGCTGTGCTGAGTGTTACATTGGCTTAAAAGTTTTTTTCAATAGAAAGTAACGGTCTTAGCTTAAATCCTTTCATTTGGCATGTAAATGACAAATAACCAGTCATAAAACTTACTCTGTCAATTACTGATATTACTGACTGGCTTTCCTCTCACTGTCTTTAACAGCTGTAAATGGATCCAAGACACTGCCTCTGGATCGAAACTCACAACATTTCACCTACTCTTGACGTAATATCCTTTGACATGTATCCCGTATCACATATGCAAGCATGCTGTGGTTGCGGGCACATGCGTGTGTACATCCGTGCATGTTTAGAAGCGTGAGCAGGCTGCAGACAGTGGCCACTGGGAAATCAAGAAGCACTTTGTCATGCATCCTTAAATGTGTGACACTACGTCTCATGAGACGGCGCCTGATTGGTCTATGAGGCATCGAAGAATGACGGGTGAGTGATGGCCTCAGGGGGATATGGCGTGCGTGTGAGTTGTGTGTTGAGTGTTGTGTGTGCGTGCGTGTGTCTGTTGGCTGGGGTTAGAGACACAGGACAGCACTGTGACATGTCTGGGTGGCACCCTGTCAAAGCCAGCTGGCAACGTGTCGTAATGCTGCCATGGGAGTCATACGCCAGTCTAGTCTCAGTTTTCAAGATCCACATCGTTTTAACCCATATGTAAACTTCATTCAAGTAAAGAGAAAAAAAAATATTGGAATCAGCTTTTAACCCACCAGTGACTCCTTATATAATGATTTGTTAGAGCAAAGATATCATAATGAACGCATGTCAAGCAAATCAAACACAAGAACATATGTGCACGTACCAAAAAATTTTAATTTTAAATAGTACTATTAATTTCTGATGGGAACTGTATGAGGAGCTCAATTACATTTTCACATTTTCCATTTAGCCATCACTTTAATAATTACTTACAAAGAGTACACAATGAGAGCAAGCTCAAAATCCCTGACCACCAACATCACAATCAAAGCAAATGCAAGGACTACAGTGGTTTAATCAACAGCACCAAGGCAGAAAAAAATGAAGACGTTTCAAACATAATGCATACTCTTGAAAAATCTGGGATGAAAAGAATATATCAAACTAAAAAGAAAGCTGTGCTGTTAAAATGAATCTGTGATGTTCAATGTATTCATGCATGGTACAATGTATTTTACTTTTTTGGTGTTAGCATCTACCTCTTAAATTATGGGGCGCTGTATGATTGTTGAAGTCTAGTAAAAAGCCACAAATTCTGGAAAAAGGTGGAAATCCAGTGGTGAAAGCAGTTTTGTCAGTCCATTAGTGGCAAATAGAATTCACAGAGATGATCAAGAAATAAGGTGAAGTACACCAACAACAGATGCCTAGGAAAGCAAAGTCTATAGTGGGCTTCAAATGTTTCAGGATGTATTTCTCATTTGAATTAAGTATTATAGTCTGCATTATAGTATGGCACTAAAATGCAGACTGTGCTATGCACAATGAAGTTTCAAGATTATTTACCAAAATAAAACATCATAGAGAGATGATGTTTTAGGAATTATAGGGTGTACAGTATGTAATGGTACAATAAGGTGCCCTTACTCTATTTCTATTAAGTTGGGTTAAGCTTGTATTTAAGGGATAACCTTGTTTTTTTAATGCAAAAAAAGAAAAAAGAAACAGAGGCTTCATCCTCTACTGTATGAATCATGTGTGACTGCTGTAAAGAACAGCTGAAATCCAAAACCAACAGGGGGCAGGCATAATTACCAAGCATGTCCCCCATATTTACTATCTCTTAATAAGCTACTGGCATAGAGCAGACAATGGCCTGTCATCTGTACTTCGCATTTATTTTTACTCCGTTTTGTTGTTGTATTTTCATCAGCAGATAAGAACTGGCATGGAGTGAGAGAGAGTGTTTAACTTTGTCTCCCTGGTCTTTGGTTCTGATCGATGTTACCAGCTCTTACCACCCGAGAGGTGGAGAGAGAGAGAGGGAGAGAGGGAGAGAGAGAGACGGAGAGACAGAGTGAGAGAGGAGAAGGATTTACGCTGGCACCGCATTTTTGTCCAATTAATAGATTGCCAGTGTGTTGCGTATTTTGCATGACAAAGGAGGGTAATATTAAACTGCCATTTGTAATGAAAATGCACTTTGCAAATTAAAAAGTGCAGAAACCCAATTTTTCCTACCTCTTTAGGAAATAAACAGTCCTTAACCAATTAAAGCGCATTGTAATAATTCTGTGATTTATTGCAGGTTGTTTAACTTTCAAAACTCGGCTAACCTATATTAAGGTCACAATCCATCATGTCTTGCATGGAGTGCTGTGGAGTAATGGCTGTTGTATTAGCTGCTTTTGATGATAGTATGAAAGAAGTATTAGCACTTGTCAACAAAACTGCTTACAACATAACATTAGCATGCATGAGCTGCATCGCCTATTCATTATCTTGGCAGCTCCACACACACGGTTACTGCCTTATAAAACATTTTGCCGGGCCGAGAGCACACGCACACTGTTTGGTTTTGTGATAGAGTGGCAACATGCAAACCACGGGGCGCGCTCCGGTTGCAAGGCAAACAGGCACCGGAAAGATGAAACAGTCTCTGTGACACCCGAGAGAGGGAGGGAGGAAGAGCAAGGGAAGGGAAAGAAGGAATGAGGGATGGGAAGGATAAAGGAGATTACTCTCCATCTTTGCCTTGATCACTCTCCTTCAGTTAAGCTTCAGTTTGTGTGTTATAAACACAAAAAAAATGTCCACTGGTTGACAGAGGAAGAAAGGGAGGGAGGACAGAGGAGACAGAGGAGACAGTGTGGACGAAAGCACTGTGGGTGAAAGAGAGTGCAATGTTATGAAAAAGCATCCCGCTTTTAGAGTTCAGCTGAGGCTGAACAATGACTGGCAAGAAAAAGGTAGCTCCGGAAGAGAAATGGAAAAAAGTAGACACAGAACAAGTTAAACTGTGGGGGTAACATTTGGAGGGCTGTTGAGGCAGATACAGTGTGGAGGGAAATAAAGCTTCAGTGGTAAGTAGTAACTGATTTGAAAGACAGAAAGCTGGACATGATGAGGGGGTTGAGTGTGAGACACGGGTTGAAGTAGAGGGAGAGAAAGAAGGAGAAACAGATGTAAACACAGGAGAAAGAGTTACAGCTGAAGGGCACGGCAGGGTACCAGCCAGTGAGAGAAAGATGCAGAGATGCAGGGCGGTGTGACATGGTGACATTTGCCTCCACAAATGGGCTCTCTGGCTTTAGCCGCACAGTCTGGTGCGATGCCCCCCGACTGTGAGCCAAGAATGCACTTAGCTCAACAAGAGCAAATGAATGGCCCTGTTTTGACTTCTACCATTACACTCCTTCTCCCTGATAGCTGGTGCTGGGCAGAGTGGGTCTTTGTTGGAGCACAGAGATCCCTGCGTGTTTAAACACCTCTGCACCATGGTCTAATTAGTGTGTTAAATCAGCAGTTGGATAATATGTGGATTCAGTGCTCAGCCCTTGATTCTAGAGTTTTGGTTCACCTGGCTTGGTGCAGTTGGAAGGCAACTAAAATTAAAACGTGTCAACATATATTGCTACAATTAGTAGTATACTGTACATATAATACCAGCTTCAAGATGAAAAGCAGTAAAGCAGATGCCAATTTAACATCTGCAGGTCCGTTCTTATTCCATTGGGCATGTACACTCCTATTGGATCCCTATAGAACCATGTTGTTTACTTCTCACAGAGAGGAATCTGCGCATCTACCCACCACAAACCATGCTAACACCTGATGAGCCCACAAACATGTCAACAACAGGCCATTTAGCAGCCAAATCCACCACGCCAGCAATTCAATAGAGCTAATTGCAACCGCTAAGGATTCTCGTATCCTAGGGCAGCTTTGCTAAACATCAGGCTTATATTAATTATTTAGATTTTTCCTGGAAGTCCATTTTAGACACATGTGCTCATCCCTCGAAGGAAATACATAGAAATCTTCTCAGCTTGTTAAAGACAGAAGTGCTCATTTATAAGAAGCGTTGGCATTAATTGTGTAGTTTTTTTTTTTTTCAACCACTCTTCAAAGTCAGTTACTCTTTGCACAACAAGTTCTCCACTGTTGTATCTGAAGGTAGAGACAAACTACCTAGATTAAGTTTTAGGAGTGTACCAGCAGCAGGTGTACCTGACCTTGTCTTACTGGCTACAATAGTAAACATGCACTTAAGGTTATGGAACTGTTAAAGTTTGGCTAGATTAAGGCACAAAAACTATTTGGTTAGGTTTAAGAAAAAATTATGGTTAAAATGAGTATGCTACTTCCTTAATTTTCAAAGACCTTTGTTGTCATGGTTACAATAATAAACTTGAATGGTCTGTGGAATGGTCATGGATAAAAGCAACCAAGTTTCACATGGAAAACGTACAGTGGCCTCCTGTGTGAAAGTCCTGTCTTTTGTCGTCCCATATACCCACGACAACCTCCTTCTAACATGGACTTTGTCTCTCTACATACTTCCTTCTTTGCCCCCATTAATTACTGTGGCTGCCTAACAATAAAACACAACTATGGGTTTTAATAGGCTCCTTGTACAGACGACCTATGAGGTTGTTGTTTTACAGTCTGCATATTTGTGGAACTTGAAAGTACTCTTTAGAAAATGCATACTGGTAAAGGAAAAAGTAACAAAGTAAAAGGAGTTGAAATGTAACATATACATGAGCACATGCATCCACTATTTAAATATGTGTCTTATTAGATATTTACATCAACATTTACGTGTATATGCTCACTGGTTGCCTCGAGTATTCTGACTTTCATATTGATCTGGCCTGTAGCACATTTACTATTACATGTCTCTATACACTGTCTGTCTCTGATCACTCAGTCCCTCAACCCACTCTGCATGTGTTGATATTGAAATCTCTCTCTCTTTTTCTCTGTAGCTCCAGCTCCCCGATGATTATTCATGTGCGTTTAACTCTCAAACAGCCCCTCATTAACTGTGGCACGCTGGGCCATACGTTGGACCAAATTACGCAGCTTTGACATACACAAACCAGCGGGGGTGGGGGGGGGGGATATGGGAGGGAGGGAGCGCAGTCGTTGGGATAAAAGGCCTAGCTCTCTACTTGGTCCTCTCTAACCACAGATAATGGCTGCCAACGTGTCTGTATGGTCTTTTAAAGCAATCAGCACTTTCACTTTTAGAGGAGTGGGGTTGGGGGTGATAGGGGTGTTGGGTGGGGGTGAAGAAGGGGGAGAGTGAAGAGCAGGAGGAGAAGAAGTGGGGAAAAAGGGGGGTGAAGTGGTAAGCACAGTTAGGATTGGACCCTCATCATCAAATAGCACAGACGGGAAGGTGGGCGAAAAGCAAAGTCGGAGGATCTACACTAGAGTCCATGAATTTCCTGAGCTGATGTATAGGATTGATATCAAGGGTTTAATTTTTAATTGATCTGTTAACCACTGCAGCTCGGTGATGCCAACTGTCAAAAATGCAAAATTGTGCAAAACCACTTTGGCTTTACAATAATTTGTTTTGTGCATATTCTACAAAACACCACAGGCAACCATAAATGAAGGTTGATGGCAGACTATAGTCTCTTAATGCCAACATGCTCAATTGTCAAACATATATCTAGATCGGGCCATCTTTGATCATTTTAATGTAGCCCTACTTTAGTTTAAATGTGTACTGTGAAGTTATATTATGTTGAAAAATATAATTATGAGATTGGCACTTGGCAGATATTCAAAATTAGATGTCTCGGTTCAAGATCACGAGCAAACGACTTGATTCAAACATCCCTACTAGAGACTTTTTTTCATTCTAAATGATAGCTGATGGAAGAAAGCTGGTGAGTATAAAATATAGGGAAAAGGAAGCGTTATTGAATTCTAACAGCTAATGAAGTCGGCTAGGAGATTAAAAAGAGGCAGAAAATCTAGAAGGCAAACAGGGGCAATAATTGTACAATCAAATTATAGCTTATAAAAGTAGACATTGAGTAGTGATAACAAGAACAATACTTTCTCCCACTGCTACAGTTGTAGTCGTATTTGAGTCAAGAGAGCAATCAAAACCTCTTTATTCATTAACAGCTGATGTCCTAATAACAGTGATCACAGTTAAATAGAGGAAAAGTCTAACAATGGATGTTGGTAACAGATAAATCAACCCTTGAAGCAACAGAGAAATTAGCCCACGAATATACAATCACCACTACAGCGAGGTGATTAGTCTCTGTCTGACAGTCTACTGTACACTCTGGGTCACCACACACACACACAAATACCACAAGTTCAAAACAGCTTACATTCTAAAGGTTTGGTGAAATAAAGACCGTGAGAGTGACGCTGAAACCTTGCTATGTGTTGGCCCAAGAGTCAGACTTGTGCATATTTCTGGGTCAGATTCTTGACATGACCTGTTTGCTAAGGAGAGTTTGTTTCATTTGTAAAATGATACACTATACTACAAACACTGTAAAAAAGCAGAGCTCTAAATCTATCCAGCGTGAGAAATTACATATCATTTGATTCACATCTCACATCATTCACCTATACAACCAGCCCAGTTACTGTAGCTATATAGACATGTCACTCACTGAGTTTTAAATAAAATAGAAATGACGGTACATATCTGTTATCAGCTGCATGCTCTGACTTGCCATAATAACAGTGAGAATGGGAGAACAAGTTTTGAATGACCTCAACATCGACTAAACTCAACATAGCCATTACAAATCAGCCTTTATTGAACTGCAGGCTGAAAATCACTCATCACTGCATCTCCCCCCGCACGTAGTTGGGCAATCAAATCAAAATGCGCCCTAATTTGACAGTTGCTATGAGAGTGACCTCAGCGTAATGTGAATAACTACCCTTTATTACGAAGAAGAATTGAGACTAATTCTACATAGCTTGTCACATCTGACGTTGGACCTTAAGGTTTTGGGGGTGGGTGGGGGTTAGCGCCATATGCTCAGTGTATGACAGCTACATCACAGCAGTGTGACAACTTAGAAGTGTATACTCCTCTCATGGGATGGTGATAGGCCCTGTATGTGTGTGTATGTGTGTGTGTGAGTATCACAGATGTTTCAGTCTGAGGTCTGGTGCAGATGGCTCTGGGCATACTTGCCAGTGATCTCTTTCCAGTGAGAACAGCACCCTCACACACATTGCTACCTGGACTCTGTTTAGAGGATAGAAAGTGACATGCTGCACACACACAGGAAGACACACACAGACCACCATCAGGGACACTCACGCACACACACACAGACACAAGCACACACAGAGAGACTCAAAATTCACCCTTATGCTTTTTACTCTCCTTGACAACAGAGCTCTTTCAAACTCTACCTAAAAAACATCAAGCCTTTTCTGAAACTTTCAAAATTTTGCTTGGAATAAAAAACTCTTACAGCTCATTTTCTATAAAAATCAGAAGGTTTCTCTTTTTAAAGAAATGTAATTCAATTATTTAATCTCTGCTTCAGACCAGACTCATTTCTTTCAACATTTTCCACTTCATACAATAATATTTCAGGCAATAAAATATTTAACTCAACATAAGTGTGACTTACTCACTAAACAAACCTTTAAAGTTTATGGGAAAGAAAGCACATCTCCAGTTGGCATGCATTTGATAGGTAAGCCTGCTAAATCAGATCTCTTGAACATAAGATATTCATAGATACTGTACGCTGTTTATTTTATCAAACACTTTATACACAC
Organism: Lates calcarifer; assembly: GCF_001640805.2. NCBI lineage: Eukaryota > Metazoa > Chordata > Actinopteri > Centropomidae > Lates > Lates calcarifer. The sequence goes on from NC_066845.1 coordinate 13,231,386, forward strand.
ATGCTTGCACACCATGTACAACAGCTAGACACCCAAGTGATTAAGCCAAACCACAACCAGAGTGTTTGGAAAGAGAGTATCTTTGTAGCATCACATTCACACACAGTATACAGATAGAGAAGAGTCTCTCTCTCTCTTTCTCTCTCAATCTGTCAGTGCCTCTCCCTCTGCTTGTTTCCCTCAGTTTCTCACTGGGGAAAGGTGTCCTCTGGGGGATAGAAAGGCCTCAGGGGATTTGTCTTAGTGCAGAGTGCCACCTTGTTGTCAAGACTGCAATGACACATTTCTTTCAAAGCCACCCCTGACAGACGCTCACAGAGGAGAAATGTCATTTTATGATGCATTGCAACATCAACGAAGCGCATACATAGATAGTTTCTACGATATCCATTTAGATGAAAAGGGAGGAGGTGGATTGGCCAGGGGCCAAGCAAATTATGACATAAGGGAGTAGTAGTCAGGATATGACCTCCATTACCTCATGGCATCTTATGCCAGTGGCTGGATCTCCATTTCTGACAAGTATGACTTTAACACTTTAACTGTCAAATTTAATCTTACTGTATTCTAATTGGGTTGATGTATTCTATTTCTTTGTAAAAGCATGCATCTTTTATAAAGAAACAGTAACATACAAGTAACAAAGCAGCATCCCTCTCTACACACACTATACAGTGCATGCTGCTGTTAACTCTAGCCTACATACAGTATATAAACAGATATATTTCTCAAGGACAACAATATGAAAATGTTGAAGAACTACTGTCAACTTTTGACTTGCAACATTTTGAACAAAACTTTCAGTTTACATCAAGGTAAAATTGTTTAACTTGTGAAATGGTGTAAAGAGATTTGTAACAATGAGCAGTGTCAATGAGGCATCAATACCACAAAATAACTACTGATAATAGTTTAATACTATAATATAATTTACTAAGTCTGAAAAAATATATGTGTAATATACAGGATAACTACTATAGATGTTCAATTTTTTGATTCCAGTAATTAATTAAGCAAAATATTCTTTAGATGGGAAGAAAAATCATGAGTGTCAAAATTTACCTCTCTGCTAATCATTTCCATAAAGCTATACTGTTGATACTGTCTAACTTCTTTCATAGAAGTAGTAGAAGTAGACACACACAGCCATGAGCATGACATTAGCCTAAGCATCACTGCACTAAAGCAGTCAGAGTATGATAAACAAGAGATTAAAAGCATGTGTACAGGTGTGAGTGCATAGATGTGTTAATGGGAAAAAATGAATTATAAAACCTACTTCCCATAACGGAGGGAACATGGTGTATACGCTGGGTCAGTAATGTATTCGTTAATGTGTGAGAAACCAGAATACAGGCAGCAGAGTCCTTGTCACAGGTTTTTACTGGATGACGAAGTTAATTAAACGAGGAAACGCAGGATGAAAAGACAGAGAAATGGAGGCGAAGCCAGGAAGGACCGAGGGGTGATTGTTAACAGGACATCTGGCACAAGCTTGTTTCTCTCTGGGAGAAGGCAGGAGGGAGGGGGAGGCAGCAGCCATAAGTACTTGACCTTCCACTTGTCTGACTGGCAAACTCACACACACAAAATCAAACTCTAACAAACGCGCACAAACATACAACCGCATACATATGCAGAAGTGTACGCATTTTGTGTGTGAGCAGATTCCCAGAGAGCAGAGAGAAACAGTGTGAAGGTGAACAACATGGCCGGCAGGGTGCTGACACGTCAGAGACGGAGACCAGAGGATGAGATCACTGTCCCGCCTGTGGGCTGTAATGGCGACGGGAGCCTCTGTTGCATGCACACGCATACACACACATAAAGACAAACACATGTGCGCGCATTTGAAAACATAAACATGCCGACATACACACATTCTGTGCTCGCTTTTATATGCACACAGGCACGCACGCACACACATACAGCCTCACAGTGTCTCTGGGAGTATGCAGTCAGTGTCTGTGCCTGCTGCATATGTGGCCCCATGCATAAACAATGTGCCCTGAGAGACAGTGGAGTGATACTATGGCCCTTAGCGCAACTCCCATGAGCTTCTCTGCCCCCTCCATAACCACTACCAGTCTCTCTCTATCTCTGCCTCTCTCTCTTACACACACTCTCTCTCTCTCTGCCGCACACACAAACACACACAGGCAAATGAACAGCCAGAATATACACAAATGAAAAAAGGAGTAGCACTGAGAGGGAGAGAGGGAGGTATGCATAAAAATGTAGCGCGCGCACACACACACACACACACACACACACACACGCTTACAGACAAGCACACTTAGAGATATGTGGGTGCTCAGTGCATGTGCATACAGTGAAGAACACAAGCACATACATACATACACACACAGACACAAACCATTTTCAGAAACATAAGAGAAGTGGATGTGTGAGCCCCTGTTGCGAGACTACATGTAGATAATAGAGGGTGCTTGCTGTAAGTACACATACATACAAGGTATATTGCTGTGTTCGTATTGTGAGTGCTGGCTTATCACCATTACTGAGCTACACACACCTACAGCAACACAAGGATGTCTGAAAGATGTCAATTCAAAGTTATAATCAGCCACAGTTTTGTGTAAATACATTCCCATCTTACTACATCCCATTGCGGACTGTTATAACATAATACTGATTCAACTTATGGCCACTTCATTTCCTCCACACTTCTTTCACTTTTGCTGTTGTAAACATCTGGTGTCAGGTTGGTCTTTCATAAGAAAAATCCTTTTGGTGCACAGGAGGACATGCATTTTAAATTTCCAGCAGCAGTACCAGCAGTTTGATTGGAATAAACATAAGAGGAAATGGGTGGTTAGCATTTGCAGCATGGCTGTAGGAAGAAAAAACTGCCACCAACAGGAACTCATACTTTAGAAACTTCACTGGCAAGTGATCGCATGGAAGTGCAAACCAAAAAACGCTACAGCAAAGATTATATATGAACAACGTTTTTTGGGAAAAAATAAATAAAACTAGGACCTTGTGGGTTACAAAATAAGTACAAAAGTTAGAAACACACACACACACACACACACTCACACATAAAAAGGCCTGACAGATTAGGAGACAAGTGTGCACTGTGAGATCAGTATTTTGGTTTTAAGTTAACCTACAACAGAGTGAGGGCAAACAAGGTGAGGATTAAATATATGGAAGTAAATTAGAATGGGAAATTTAACAGAGTGGGAGGAGGGGAAGAAGGGAGAGGGAGAGAGAGAGAGAGAGAGAGACAGAGGGAATAAGTTAGTGAAACAAAGAGGAATGTCCTCAGCATTATGAAGGAGATAATTGAGATATGCAACTCTTGACAAAATGTGCTATTTCACTGGAGCTGGGAAAAACAGAGAAGAGGGATGGGGGGTGGTGGGGGAGAAGAAGGGGAGGAGAGATAGAAAAGAGGGATGGGGAGAGGAGAGGGGTGGGGGGTGGGGGGTGGAAGGAAGTCTAGAGGGAGGTGACAGTGGTGTATGTGGCTGTGCTGTCTGTCTGACCTGATTGCAAATAAGCGAAGGAGCTCTGCAGCGGCCCAGGAGCACTTCCTCATGCACACAACTCTTCTCTCGCACAAACACACACAACCTTTCCCTTTAATAAGACTGCTTAATGGTGGCTGTACACACACGCCACAGCAGTAAAATGTGAGTGTGTGTGTGTGTGTGTGTGTGTGTGCATGGATACATGTAACTGGTGAGGAATGGGACAAGGAGGAAGAGAGGGTTGCTGTAGTGAGACAGCAAGGAAAAGGGTGGGGTGGGGGAGTGGGGGAGAGGGAGAGAGAGGGAGGGGAGGAGGGAGGGGCAACGGTGGGTTTCCGAGACGCATTTGCAATTTAAAACACGGTTTGGTATAATGAAAATGTAAAGCAGTGGTTTTATTTTATTCAGTGTGGCAGGTTCAGATTCCCAGAGAAGCTCCACTCGAGCAATCAGTCCATTAATAATTGAATTTTGTTCAGGAGCCGTGCGTGTTTGTGTATGTGAGCATATGAGTGTGGGCATAAACGCGTGTGTGGCGCGTGTACACACGTGCGTATTACGAGTGTGTTAAAGTGCATGCGACAAACCTCTCTTCTCTTTCCAGCTGCTGACCCTAATATGAAGCAGCCAATTAAAGATCTTTATTTAATTGCTGGGCGACTCGTCCTCGCTACACACTGTCATGCTCTGCCAGCGACTGGCACTGTGGCACTGGGGCAGGGCCAGGGACACACACACACACAGACACCCATACGAATGCACACATGTATGCACACATCTCATACACACATGCGTACACACTAATGCAAGAATTTCCTTAATGATAATTCCCAGGGGAAAATGCCTTGCTGTAGCTGGACTATTTTATGTCCTACAATACAAAACAATATTAGTTTGCTCTGATATCAGCAAACAAAACTTCTACATATGTGCATCACAACATATATTCACCTTCAAACTGCACATGAGACATAGAGCAGAGAAATGCCAGTTCTCTCCTCTTTTAGCTCTGGCTTGTCCTTCATCCCGCTCTCCTCACTGACTGCTCTTTCCCTCTCTCTAGGCCCGAATTTCTCTCCATCCCTCCTCTCTGCCCTAAATCGGGTCTCTCTCCTCACCCTCCCTCCTGCATCTCCCTCTCCATCGCTATATCTCTCTCTCTCCCTCTCCCTGGCTGTCAGAGAGTATCAGATCAGTAGTTAGATCCATGGCCGAGGCCAAGCCGGCCTCTCTGCTCTCAGCACTCTACCACAACACATCATTACAGCTGACAGCAGGACTTCACAATGCACCGTACACACGCGCACGCACACACACACACACACACACACACACACACCCAATGCAAGTGTGCATACACACACATACTGTTATAGTTTATATGCATGCTCTTATTCGCTCTATCGCTTCCACAAATGTACATACACAAATCCACTGTTACAAAGCATGAGGTCTCTACACATTTAATAACAATCGTGCTGTAGAGATTCTACAACTTTTTTGCATGGTGCATATTTACTAACGCAGCTGTTTTTTTATTGCGCAAATAGTTTTTTTTACAGATGGCTTGGTCGGGTTTCATAAAACAGAGATTTAAAATGAAGGGTGGAGATGGGGGAGGAAGGGGGGGGATACCACTTCCAAAACCAACAGCAGCAATATGCCAGCGCTGGCGGGAAGAGTTAGCCTCTGTATAACACTTCCAAAGAGAGGCATAGCCCCTTTTACAAAGCCGTGAGGGCCAACTGGTATGTGTGTATCTGTATGCGTATGCATGTGTGGGTGGATATGTTTTTTAAGCCAGGCTGGGGACTTTAGAGCTCCAGCTAAAGTGGGGCTTACACACATGCACATACCCACATGCACACACACACATCAGTTGAGAATACACCTGAGAATACACACAATCACCATGTAGGACAACAAATCTAACACTTTGCCCACTTTGATCGGCTACCCAAAAACAAGGCTGGGGGTGGGGTTGGCAGGATGGGAGGGTGGGTAGGGTAAGAGGGTTGGGCTGGGGGGGCCTGGTGGGTGAGTGTCTATGAGGGGGGGAGTTATTGAAAAGATATGGGATACGTTGCCCCCCCGCCCAAAAAAAGGTGCCCACTTCCCTCCCCTTTGGTAAGATGACAGGAGGAGAGCAGAGGGAAAGACAAAACACACTAATCTTTTGGCTTCGCAGGAAGCCACAAAGCATCATTTACACAGCGGAGTTAACAGGAGAGCACCAGGCTTCCTGATTTGCAGCGAGCAGCCTTGTTCTAGATAGAGATATTCAGACTGTCAGTATAAACTGCTTCTGTTTTCGTTTTGCATTTATTTCAATGCCAGACTCAGGGCATAAATTTTTCATCACCTGCTAAGCTATGAATAAAAGATTAAAAAAGGAACTGAGAGGGGAGTGGAGGGGAGTGAGAGAGGGACATAGAGAGAGAAAGAGAAAGAGAAAGAGAGAAAGAGGAGAGGAAGAAGAAGAAGAAGAAGGAGAGGTACAAAAAAGTCTAACAGATGTGGCGCATGCGGTGCAACGTGCAAGCACTGTGTGCATAGTGAGAAGGTCTCACTCTCCCCTTTCTCTTTGCCCCCCACCTGCCCAACTCCCCATCACCCCCCTCCCCTCCACTCCCTCTGCACCACCATCCCAATATACCTCTAGGAAGAGAGCAGTGGCTGCGGTGCAGGGTAAAGATGCTATAATGAGCGGGAGGCAGAGGAGCATCTCACCTTGGCTTTTTATAGGATTACCTGAGAGGTGAACTCTCTGCTCTGTGAGAGGATTCATCAGTACATTCTTCTTTCTCCCTCTCCCTCAATCTCTCTCTCTCACCCTCTCCATCTCCCTCTCTCTCTCTCTCTCCCTGCCCTCAGCGGTCTTTGACAGGCAGGGCGAGAGTGAGATGTCGAAGAGCTGCCGGAAAATTCTCTGCAATACAGAGCTGACAGGTTCAGGTGGGGGTTAAAGAAGGGAGAAAAAGAGAGGGATGGAGGGAAGGACGAGCAAATGCACAGACAGGGGAGGAATGCATCTCTAACTCTCTAACTCTGTAATTCTCTCTTCCTCTTTCTGTTGAAGTTTATGAAGCTGTACATCCTGCCTCATATGGACTAGGACTGTTAAATCCATATATACCTCACACCATTACCTTCTCTCCAACCAGCAGAGTCATACCATGACAGTATGCCACCTGTATTATGAGGAGTGCTGGTGTCACTTGCAAACTCAATGAGAATCCTTAGTTTTAGCTACAGATAATAGACATGGCATTTTCTAGAATGTCCAGTTGTGCACACAGACACAACTACACACCTGTAAACATACCTGTTCCTTTTTTCTGTAGTTGATTTTAGTGTGTCAGCAGTTTTACTTTTATGTTTTTTCTTGATGGGTAAATCAGAAAAGACGGCAAAGACGTTCAGAGCATGGGTTGCACAGAAGTGCACACGTACACCCTTACATCAACTGACCCAGTCATACAGGATGTAATCTAAGGAGACAGGTACATGGAAACAGTGCTGTACACAACAAAAAACTCACCTAGTCTACATTATGTCAGGCAGTGTGTGTGTGTGCGTGTGTCCGTGGATATGTGGGTGCTCAGGTCTGCAAGGAATAAGTGTGATCCACACTGAAGATACCTGATCAAAATAACCACTTATACAGATGAGCAGTCACAGCACACCCACTCAGCACAGCAGCCCCACAGTTGTACATCTATATACATACATAAGCACACAGATGCAGTCATATGACCTTGTCTCAACATATAAAAAATTAATGCTGGACTCTCCTGAAAAATAAACATTACATTGACACAGAAGAAAAAGAACACCTACCAGCTGCGTGTGCTCATAAACACACGCGAGCACGCAGGCACATGCTGTTTGTGACCTCATGCACAAACACACACACTTGCACGCACAAATATATTTGAAATGAACATATATATAAACCCAGAAGGTTGTAGTGTATGTATGTGCAGGGTGAAATTCATCTCTGGTTTGAGTAGAGGTAATATATCCCACCAGGATCTGTGTTCCTCCTAGCAATTTAAAATAATTATTGTGAGACCTGATGTTGGACGTCAGCCCCAGCTTTCTGCATTTAAATGAGTGTGTGTGTGTGTGTGTGTGTGTGTGGGTGTGTGTGTGTGTGTGTGTGTGTGTGTGTGTGTGTGTGTATGTTTGCCTGCATTTTTGTGTTACCTACTAGAAACCATGTTGGGACTGCCCAACCTGCCCCCAAAGCCTCCTAAACCTCTACTGCAGTTATGTTTTATGCTATTGAGAAAAATAAATGTGATATTTTTACTTTAAGGGTCTTAAAATACCATTAGCTAGACACCTAAAGAACCACAGACATTACCAAAAAGAGTGTGAGGAAATCACAGTGATGACTATTAGAGACCTGACATTAACTGTGAAAATATAAACTGATGTAGAAATAGTAAGAGAATAAAATATCACAGGAACTGTAGTTTTGTGAAAAAATACCATATGTCTGCTCTATATGTGCACATCATGATACTGACAATAGGTTCATCAGTGAGCATTCAACCACAGTTGACAGTCAAGTCCTCATCATTTAGAGCTTCTTGGACAGTTAGTGCATGTATGGATGAGGTGTGGGAGGATAATAACACTTAAAGCAATGATTTAGTTTAGCAGTGTTTTGTCAGTAGCCCTTTGATAAAACTCTCAATCTACGTTGCTGCACTGCCACTAATTAAATAGAAAATTTTGAGAATTCCATCACCACAACATAATCATTCAAAAGCACAGTTTATGTCTGTAGAAAAACAGATTTGGCAAGTTGCATGTGTGAAAATTGGATCTAAACTGTGAGAGGGGTTTTCTAATGTGGCACCATCAGTTTGCCCCTTACACCTCCTACTCTTTCACCCCCTGCCATCTCCTCATATCACCACCTACTCACCACCTTTCTATCTTGCCTTCTTTTTTTTTGAGTCCCAGTGTCACTCTCCTTGTTACTCGTTCTTCTTCCACTCTTTGGCAACCATTGTCACCCTCTTTCTCCATCCTCCCTCATCTCCTCCATCTGAATCTGACCATTTCTCATCCCCCTTTTCTACGATCTCAGGCCAAACGCTGTGAGCCCTTCCTCAAACACCATCTCCTCTCAGTCAGGGATAAGGGTGAAGGCCATGCCAGGAGGAGCTGGCATCAACCTGTCACCCTACCATTCCTGCTTCCTCCTTCTGCCAGTCTGCTTAATCAAATTACCCCCCTCACCCATGCACACACACAAGCCCATTTCGCAATCAACTTCCCCCCATGCTCTCCCTCCCTCCTCCTGCCCCTTCTTTTTTCTCCTCTCCTAAACCTTGTTCCATTTGCTCTCTTTATCTGCCAGCTCCCCGCAGATTGTGTAAAAAAACATATATACCTGCGGTCCAATTGGCAAAAACTGTATTATAGTGTGTTTGTATTTGTGTGTCTGGATGACTTTGCTTGTGTCTATGTGCTTGTGAGTGCAAACGGTGCAATACATCGCACTGCAACAATGGCTGAGGCTGCTGTTTCATCTTAATTAAATTTCCCTCCTCTTTTCTGCTTCCTTCCTGTGTGCCCACTTGCCCACGCTCCAAATGTCAACAGGATTTGGGCACATGGAGTGGCATCTGGTGCCACATCACCCAACGCACACGGATACAAAAACCCTCACAGCACGCAGAGTTAACCTGGAGCGCCGCCAAGCCAGCAGCTACTCGCTAGCTAAGTGCCGCAGCGCCAGTCAAGTGCCCGTTCGGCTGTGCGCCCACCCGCATCACTGCATTGCTCACACACACACACACACGCAAACACATACACACGCTGGCACTTTCAACCCCCAGTGGCACTAGGCGATGACAGGGAGACAGAAGGGCCTTGCCTTGCTGAGCCGCTCCCTGCCCCCAGCACATACTGTACAGCTCCCTACCTAACCCCAGAGCCGTACTGTATCTCCATACCCTTACTGGCAGTCTGTTAGCGTGGGCTACGCTCAAACAGAGTGTGTGTTATGTTGTTACAGTGTAGCGTAGAAATACCAGCTCCCCGTGTCTCCCCTCAAGCACACGCAAATATGTATGCTTATATATGGAACATGCATGTGGGCATGAAGACACACACTCAGACAAATTACCAATCCCACTACAGCACTAGTATTAAAATATACACACAGCCATGGATTCATCCCCCCACCCCACCCACTTGCACATGCCCACACAGAGGTCTTCTTTGATATGTTTGAACTGTCTCAGATGGTACCATTAGAGGCTAGGGTCTGGCCTCCCAACCACAGTGTTCCTCTGAGCTATTACTGGCTTCCCAAGGTTTACTGCGGATTGGGCATTTTCGCTGGAAAACACTCCCAACACACATGAGCTTGCAAGCAGAGACACACACTAACACTCCTGCTAGCTAAACTTTCTATCCAGTGCTATTAGACAGCTGTGCTGCTTAAATCCAAGGACAGCAAAAAGGGATCATGCATGTGTAAAAAGAGAGGAAGGCGGACAGAGACAGAGAGAGGGAATGAAAAAGGTAATTGACAATCGTGACCTTGAGTTCAGCCTTTTCCAGTGAGGAAAAGCTGGAGTCAAACGGATGCGTGTGTTTTAGCCGTGGGGACGATGAAGGAGGGGAGAGGAGCCACAAGCAGAAGGAGAAAAAAATAATAATAATTTGGTCAGCAATATTCATATTCTCGTAAAAACACCACTGCACATTTAATTCAAGGACCGCTTTTTTCCCCCCTCACCTCCCAGACTTTTCTCAGCTTGCCTTAATGCAGATTAGAGTTGACTCTCAATTACAGTCCATCTCAGATGCAGATGACAGTGTGAGGCGGGCCCAAATAAAACACATCAGGCTTTTCAAATCGGCTGTTTCAGGACCACTGAGCAGCCATCAGTGCCAGCCAGCTAGCCAGCCGGCCAAGTCCATATACATCCATGGCTGTGAAAGAGCTCAAGAAAACTAGAAAGCTAGCCATGCTGCCTGAGTCTAACATATGTTCTATTCCAATCCGTGTCACTCTTCATTTGCCTGTTCCTTCTCCTTGGTCTAGGCAGCTCTAATTCTCTAATTTTCTGCATTTGTACTAATGTTGCGGCATCTCTCTCTCTCTTTCTTTAAACTCCTTCCCCTTTAGGATTTGGCATTGCTTAACTGGTTCTCATATGGCATTAAAGTTTGATTTTTGCATCAAGGCTACAGGTATGTGACTGCTTTTCTCCACTATGTCTCAATGCTGACCAGCTCCATTGTACTAGGTATGTTACATATTGCCATATTTCCAGATTTGGGAAAGGAGGATGAGAGGGAGCACCCCATCCTAGCCCATCTGTAAATTTAGACTGCACTAATTTGGCTTAGTTTTGGAGCAGTGCGCATATGAAAACAGATGCAGCCAGGCAGACAGAGGGACAGATAAAAATGGGCCTTGGTAGCTGGAAGCAATGGACCAAACAGAAAATCTATTGGCTTGTTTGTGGAGGAGATGCCCCATGATATTTGTCTGGTGCTTGTCTCTCCATTGAGTGAGATAATCAGAGAGTGAGTATTTGCTGTAGGAAAACACACAACCTTGTTCAGTGTCTGCCTGTTACAATGTGAACACATAGAAATCAGCAGCACAGCTTTTCAACTACACAGAGGTGATGCACTGTATGCTTATTGTAACACTTGTGTGTTTTCAAGTGCCCATACTGCATGTTCAGGATGGCAGACAGGTGGTGGTGGGAAGTGTGTGAGCCTAAATGACATTGAGCTTTATGCATGCACCAGTACACATGTGTAGGTGTATACGTTTGTGTACCTTCTGTAAGGAACCCATTCAGTGTGTGGCCTCCATTTAAGTGGGTGAGTCTGTCTGTAGCCACTCACACACCAAGGAGAAATAAAGCAACCAGTGCTGTGCCAGCTTAGTGTAGGCAAGACAGGCTGAGGGGTAAAAGAGAGTTCATTAAGAGATTCCAAGGCACCTGAAGTTCATTTGTCTCCCTAAAGCATCAAAACAGGATAATAAGGACAGAGGAGGAGGGAAAAGGCAACAGCGAGTCAAGTCTTTGTTTTTTCTCTCTTTAACAATTCTCCCCTTTAAATACCAAGTCCTTTCATCCTTATCAGCTACTTGTCTCTAGATTTCAATATGAAAAACTTCTTATTGCATTCATTGCAGTGTCAAGGTTTACGCGGGGCAAACCTGTCTCCTTGCACAATGCAATACAGATAGGGAAAATAAAATGAATCCCAAGAAAGTATTTTAATTCATACCACTTGTCACTTCCTTTTTACTGTACATTGAGTGTTTTGAGGCAATCTAGATTTCAAAATAGAACCAATAGTATTTTCCTACCGCATTGTCCAATTACTTGTTTCTGGTTTAAGTTACAGACATTGATACACACATTTATATAATAAGATTTGAAACCCATGCCGCACATCTTAAAAATCACAGTCTTGAAAAAATTTGCAATAAACAATGTAACAAGTGCCCAGATGTTAAGATCTGGACCTGACAATTTGCCACTGTCTGCATCTACTGTAGCCACTGCATAATTAATGGGGTTTAATTGTCATTTACTTTCTGTCTCTGGCATCCCTCATTCATTGTGCTTTTGTACCTGTGTGTGCACGCCTGCCCCTGCCTTGCATATGGCCGGTGCTAAGGCTAATAAATATGCTCTTATAATCCTGCTGCTGGTGTCATCCAAGTGTCACTCCTAGACATAAGGCAGGGTGACAGTGGGGCGCCCCTTGCAGTATGTGTGTGTGCTTAATTTGACTTTGCATGGATGAATGCATGGTCATGAGTTTATGTTGTGTGCACGAGTGTGTTCATTTGTGTGTGTGTGTGTGTGTGTGTGTGTGTGTGTTTGTGTTTGTGTGTGTGTTTGTGCATTAGTGTGCATATGTGTGTGTGTGTGTGTGTGTGTGTGCGCGTGTGTCCGCATTGTGTGGCGTGCAGGTCTGTGGGATTGATTAAGACACACTCTTCTCTGGTGTGGCGGGGACACCTGGTCTTAGTGGGAAAATGGGCTGTGGGCCACCAGGGCAAGAGGGTAGGCAGAGAGAGAGAGAGGGAGGCAGGGGGAGGCAGGAGGGAGGGAGGCAAGGTGAGCTACAGGGAAACACTGTCATCCACTTCCGCACCAAAAGGACTTTTAATTTAGCCACGGTCAGATTAGACCAAGGCACATGGCATAGGTGGAGAGACACACTGCTGCCAAGCTATTAGGTAACCCCAACTGGGCAAAGTGACAATACACAAATAGATATACTGTATCAACACACATTTACACACATAGACCTGCAGGTCTCTTGCAAGGTTGTAAGACAAGAATAACAACCATGTGTGTATTTACGACATAGTGTTCCTGACCAGTGTTGAGTCCAAGTGGCTCTGACATCACTAACAATGTTAATACAGCACAGCTGCTATAAAACAGTTACTATTTCATGTAATATCCTTCAATTACACATCAGTTTTTCAATTTCTGAAAAGCTGCATAGTGGAATGGCAGATTTTAACTGCAAAGGCAAGACAAATAAACTTGTGTGATGTGCTTTTTGAGGAGTGTGTTCGTATACACAAATTTCTGTGAAATGTTAGGTTGTTAACTAAATCTTGCAAACACAATCAGAAAGAATACTAATTCTAATCATGCAAGAAACATCTTTCTACTGTGACAGAATAAGAGAATAAAGTTTATTGGGATTTCAATAGGTTTCAATTAGATTTTTTTGACAGTAACACAAGCTCCATTTTTTTACTTTGTTCAATAGAACATCATAACACATCTTATATTCCTGTTATACCATTAAATGTTTCTTTTTTACTACAGCTTGCCATGCTGTTTTTGTATAAAAGCACTGCTTTACATCTGTTTTACATTAACTCTGTAAATTGATTGAGGAGAATCTGTGTCTATTAGGTGTTTCTTACACCACTCTAAGGTGTAATTTGACTAAGCTAACCAACATAAGGCCTTAGCACAACAGTTGCAGCAAGTGGAGTATTGCTATAACCTGGTTATCAATTATAGATTTGTTAGTGTGCAGAGAATCAGGCTGCAGACTTGGGGTTCATACCCAGTGGGCAACTGTAACACATGGCAATGACTGTGCACAGTGCTCAACAGAGATGAGGCCATGACACAAGTATAGACAGAACACATGAGGTTCATAAAGCACACGTGGTTGCGCGCACACACACACATGCAAACACACTCATGCGCACACACTCAGAAGAACACACATCACATCCACAGTAAACATAAAAAAACCCCAAGGCAGCTTGCAAGAATGAAGTAACAAAGCTAAACAGGAATGGCAGTTTTCTTGGTGTCTGCTTAGACTTAAAGTAATTGCCGCATGTCTGTCATTGCCGACGAAGGCGAAGAAAATGTCTTCCTCAGCTGCTCCCCTGCCTGTTTTGTTCGCTGCACTTGTGTAAAGTGGGAGAAAATAAGTGTCATTCAATGAATGCAGCTATTCTTCCCATGACAGCTTCATATCTATGAGTTAGGGGGGAGGCCACCCCAAAATCCTCCTTTCTACTGGTAACGCCTTTGACAGGGTGTTAAAAAAAAGGCTCCACCTCTTTGTCCAAGCATGGGTAAGCACACACACATATAGACATGCACACACACCTACATCCCACTCTAATAAGTTTTTACACACCCACTCAACAATGCACAAGGACTAACATTCACACACACACACACGAACAAATGCACAGAGAGAGCAGTGAAGGGTGTCTGTGCTGAATGAATGGATGGCCTTTTTAACCCTGCTCAGCAAGTATCCCTGTGTTAATACAGCTGATTAGATGGCTAGGAGACAGAGAGAGAGGGACAGAGAGAAACAACACAGAAAAAGAGATGCTGCTGAAGAGTTGAGTGCAGAGGAGGACTTTCCTATATTCTTACAACTATACCTGTCTGTCTGTCAATCTGTCTGACCCTGTCTCACACTTCTCAAGCTCCTTCGCCCTCACTTTCATATGCAGCAGGCAAATGGGTCAGTTGCCATGGCAACAACTGAGAGGCCAGGGATCTTCTAGTCTACTAAGAAAAGTGGGGGAAGTCGTACTCCCCAACCCCACATTTATACTCATTCAACTCAACAGTGTAGTGAAAAAGAGTGAGATGGGTTATACTAGGTGGAGCACGATAGCTGATGATCATACCATATATGCACACATAGACACACACACAAACTTAATCACAAGTAAGTTTAAAGGTGCTATATGTAAGTTTTGTTATCACTATATAACAGTAATGTTAGTATTAACAGCTATTTACTTAACAAGGTATTCAGTTATTGTTGCATTTATAAGACAAGAGGTTAGAATATGCCCTCTGGGCAGCACTACTTCTTCATCCTCTCATATTGGACTGGGGGTAGACAGGACACTACAGTGACTTGCTATCGCAGAGTGGTATTACAAGGTGGTACAGGCTGGGGCTAGCTGGTTAGCATGCTAACTTCAGTAAAAAAAAAAAAAAAAAAATTGATAGAAATAGAAACAAAACAAGAACTAACATTGGTGCTGCTTTCCAGTCCTGGAAACATGAAGTTTGATGTTGAACCCACAATATTTCTTCCAGAAAGGTATGTAAACAGCTGTTAATTCTAATTTTGGCTATGTAGCAATAGCAAAAACTTGCACATAGCACCTTTAAGTCCATCCATAAATTGAGACTGTCCTCACATAAGGAGAAGGTAGAGGTAGATGGATGAGTCAACACAACATCTGCCTTTGACATGAGCAACCAAAGTTAACCTTGTGTTTCCAACAGACAGTCAGTGTTGTTACAAGCACAACCACAATCATTCACGATCTTTCTCTAAACCTAGCCAAGTTATTTTTATGAAACTGATGCTTTTGTTGAGGTTTCCTCAACCACAGCACTGTCACATGATGAAAGTGATTTACTTGTCAATAATGATTTTTGGAAGACACAGTCATTAGGGGTCCAGTCCAGTCAGATAAGACAATGCTTGTATGCACTGTTCTAGAGGGTATACATAAACAGTGTATTTTGTTGTTCAATTTGGAAGGCTCATAGATTTGTTGGTTATAAATAAAGAATGCCACATAATGTCTTCATACAAGGCCAGTGTAGACAATAGCTAGTCATGAAATTGTTGATAAGGGTGAACAGATGCAGAATTCATTACTTCCTCAAAAGTGGTTTATTAGCCCTTACAAACTTAAAATACAGCAAATTTAGACTTTAGAGTTACTTTTAAAAGAAAATGACAACCACAAATATCTTGATAATAATCTGGGTCACTTGTTTTTACATACTATATGTCTCATTTAAAAGTAGTAAATCTCAGTTATAGTTATTTGCTTTTAAGATGAAATGAATGGCAGTTGTTTTTTTTTTTTTGTTTTTTTTTTTTCATTTATTACCTCTGCCAAGGAGGTTATGTATCCACAGCTGGTTTGTTTGTTTATTTGTCAGCAGAATTACACAAAAAGTACTGAACCAATTTGCACCACATTTGTGGAGGAATGGACCATGGACCAGAGAAGAATCTATTAAACATTGGTGAGGGTCTGGTTCAAGGGCAGATGCAGAAATCTTTAAATTACTTTCATTAACATTGTGAGATAGAATAGAATAGACTTTATTGTCATTGTGCAGGAGTACAAGGAAATTATGGGGATGGCAGGCCATTTCTCAACATTTTCGTCAGTTTCTCAAGAAATAATGTACGAAGACATGTGTGGGATTGTTTGGCCTTGGCAGAAGCATGCACTGTACCAAGCACCACTTGAGTCTTATTTTGTTTTGTTTTGTTTTTGCATACATGCTGTACTTACAAAAGAATATACTCATGGCAGTTTCTCGATATACATTCAATGTTTGGAAACTGTTTCACTGCATAACCCTAAAGATTGTGACCTTGTGACCTCCCCAGGAGCTTATGGCCCTGACCACTATGCTTTCCTGTACTGTAGAGGTACCCTCGCTTATGGTGTACTCCCTTGAATATTTCAATAATCAATGAAATATTAATACACTGTAGTGAGATGATGAGAAAAGGAAGTACGCAGTGGAGCTGGAGTGAACTTCTGATGGAGGGACAGACTGCCAGCTGGGTTATACAAGGTAAACATAACCACAGAGATGTGGAGGGGTAAGTTTGAAAGTATTCTTGAGTTTTTTTTCCACTGGTCCATTAAGTGTAGTAATCTTTTGCACTGTGGAGTAAGGGGAATTCACAAAAATATATTTTTAAAAAATTATTATTTATGCAAAGTAAATGACCCTTGATCCATATAGGTTAATATGTGGAATTTGACAGCATCATCAGCTCTGTTTGTTGAAGCAAGGCCCGCAAAATCAAAACTGGGGAGGAGCCATGACTGGTTTTTGGCATTATCTGATATTATTGTATATTGTACAAAGCTTAGTGGCAGAGAGCAAGAGGGAAAGAGGGAGAGAGGAAGAGAGGAAGAGAGAGAGAGGCCCCTGCGGCTCACACCCTGACGTGTATGTTACGCTCTATTAAATTAGCATGAGTCCAATATTAAAATAATAACATTTACCTCCACAATAAATGCTTTGGGTCCCAAAATCAATACCTCTACCCTATAATGCCAAAGTATCATTACAAATAATAAGAGCAAAGTTGTTGCATTATATTGAGCATTTTAAAAAAAAAAGCTCAAAGGGGCATGCACGTATAGATTAAATAATTTCATTTGAAATGTCACAGATTCCCATAAGAGTTAATAGAGTTACACTGTTAATGTGATTTTTTTTTTTTTTTTTTTTGGTTTGATGACAAAGAAAGCAAGAGGCAACACAATAATAATGATAATGTAATGAAAAAAGAAAAGACAAAGCACTCTTACACAAATATGTACTCTGTGTTTATACACATTTTCATTAATCCAATTTGGTTTTTACTATTCAAGTTTTATGACTGACAAAACGGAAATCCAAGGCTACTCTCCAAGGTTTACCTTGTGCTTAATTGCTTGATTGAAGCATCCTTCATAAGCACAATCAGAGTAACTAAGGAACTAAAGACTCATATCCACAAAGCAACACTGTTAATGTAAAAAAAAAAAAAACCTACTCCACGCATCAAATCAGAGAGAAATTTTTCAGTGATGAATTAGTGGACCTAACAAAAAGGACTCAAAATGCTGGAGTGGAGTGACGATTATATCATCTTTGAGTTTGTAGAATCGAGTCTAAAGGTGAGAACAGAATGACGGAACCATACAGCTGAATTGTGAAGGCCCACTGTCATGCTTTCTATGGCCTTATTGGATGAGCCACTCTCAAAGTACTCAGTCTCCATTCAGAGCATGAATCAATGGCTCCTGATTAGATTTTGAGGGGTTACTATGCTGTTTTTGTTTGTTGTGACATCTTCCCTCGCTTTGTGAGGTCTCTGTGCTCCTGTCTGACAAAGGCACCACCTCCTCTGATAGAGGAAGAGCAAAATGGAGAGACAGGAACTGGGGGAGGGGGAAAATCATCGAAAGGGGACCGTCAAGACTGTTTCTTGCCATTCCTTGTTGTGTTGCATTCTGCTGTTGTGTGCAGGCGTAAATGTAAGCATTTGTGTTTTCATGTATCAGTCTTTGCGTGTTTGTGACTATGTGATGGCATAAAGTATGTGCAGTCATGGAACACTCATTGAGCAAATATGTGTGTATGGTCAAAACTGAAACCTGATAATTTTTTTTTGTGTATGGTCTTGCTACTATTTGTCATTATTTTGTCCCTGCCCCTCCACTATTCAGCAGAGGAATTGGGAGGAACATAACAAAGACATCTGCAAGTTTCCAAGTATTCATTGTACAAGAAAATGCAGGTCAGAATGACATCCTGTCTCATCTTCAATGGCCACTTCAAATGCTGGGTCCACTGGATAGTAAACTGAGTGAAAGCAGCTCACCACATGCCTCACTTTCTCTCTCTGCATGAGTCACATGTAAAACTACTCTGCTGTTCAGCGTATATTATACTGCAAAATCTTCAGTAAAGGGAAATTTATATTGAGAAATGTTTACCAGAAGCTGTTTGAGAAAATATATCCCACTGCATTCCAGCCAAGCCAAGGCCAAGCCTCACAGCCTTCACTAGTAAACTGCCTATGTGATAAGGGGCTGAAAGAATCCGATAAGCTCTAAATCTAAACAGGGCCAAAGCATCTGCCTTAATAATAAATGTGCCATGCTAAAAGGTTACTTGAACTGCCGAATTCAAATTTAATTGAGGCTGTGTGTTGAATAATTAATCTTTTTCCCAGGGAACACAAGGCGTACTGGACAAGCCAATGCTGAGAGCCCAGAGAGACACAGAGAGAGAGAGAGAAAGAGAGGGACAGAAACAGAGGCAAAGATGGAGGGAGCACAGTGAGGAGTGCTGCGCCAGCCCACGCCACCATCCCATGAACCCTGCCAGAGCGCGACCCACTATACAACACAGTCAGGGCATGATGTCATCCGCCACATCATCACCCTGGTAACCAGCCTACGTGTGCGTGTTTGTGTGCAGAAGGGAATAAAGAAATCAACCTTTCAACAACTGAGCACAAATAGGAGTGTGAAAAAGGGCAAAGCAAAAAAAGAGGAAGGAATCAAAGCATTAGCAGGAAAAAAAAAGTGCCATGAGATGATGGTCGGGATTTTTGTCGTTATTATTGTTGTTGTTGGGGTACAAAGCCAATATAAAGAGGAGCGTTTAACGTCTGTCTTTAATGTTTGTATCAGTTTGCTCCCCTCTAATTCTCCTCCTCCTCTCCTTCTTCTGTAGGTATTTCAGTTAGAGGCGTCTCCTTAGATCTGTGCCTTTTAATGCTGACTGCCGCAAATCTTTTGAGGCCGACTACAAAAGCAAGCTGGCAGTAAACTTTTCCCCCTGAAGGAGAAAGAGAGGAGTGCTGTTTGGGATAGCTCCGCTCTGGGGAATCTCCTCCCTGCTATAGGGCTGATCCAAGGGTGCCACTGCCCCTCCTCTGCTCTGACTGGCCCCCAAACACACACACACACACGCACATTCACACACCTGCGACAGCAAAAGAGCTTGTGTGTGTTTGGCTTGGCTACATGTTGACTGGTTTTGTTTGGTCCATGCAGATGGATAAGTAAGGGTGCTTTTATGTATTGTTCCTCTATGTGTATGATGTGCCCTGCTGCATGCAGTACAGCAAATTGCATATGTAAACACAGTATTGTACATAATCGTAGTGGTTTTATTGCAACAGTGCTGTCAGGCAGGAGCAACAGCAGCATTCCTGGTCTTCTAGGTTTTTTCCCCTCTCTCTCTTTCTCTCTCTCTCTTTCTCCCATCAGCCCTCTCTGGGTATAAGGCAGCTCCCCTCCATTGTTGATCTGACTCTGGGCTCTACATTGCTGAGGTGGCGGATTGTGGCGGAGAGATGCCTCTGTCAGGAACGTGCTTATCCTCTCGCTCTAGCCACCCTCTTATACATAAAATATCAAACATCTGAGGGACAATATGCTGACCTGCTGTGACCTCCACACATGCGTACGTGCACAAAAGGGACACACTCACCCACGCGCACCCGGTCGCACACAAACACACACACACACTGGAAAACAGAGACGCACACACATACACACACACACATGCACAGATGAATGCTGGCATACAGTGACACGCACACACAAATGCTCAGAAAGCTCAAGTCGGCTCACATCCCCCACTCGTACGTGCCTTGACTTTCTTCCATCACCACCGCATCCCTCTGATGATGTATTTGCGACATCTGGCGGCGCTCACTATATTCATGGGTACTGAGATACTGCGCGTGTAGGAGGGAGAGAGAGAGAGAGAGGGAGAGACGAAGAGAGCGGGGAGAGAAAAGAGCCATGGTTGCCTGAGATGGCACAACGACTGAGGGAGAGCAAGAAAGAAAAAGAGTGGGTTAGAGCGAGGGAAAGGACCCCTAATCAGGGGGACATAGACAGGCGGATTCATTGGCGAATATACTATGAGTTGCGCGCCGCAAACCCGCAAGCACCTCGAATTCCACAGCGAAAGGCTTGGGTACCCCCTAGTGGGCGCCCAGCGGCAATCTGGCCCTTTTGGCGTTGTGGGGGTTTGAGGGTGCTGTGGTGGGCTGCCATGAATCCATAGGGGTCAGAGGTCAGCCTTCTTGAGTTGCAGTGACATCATGACAATGGGACACTTCTAGAGCCTCAGAAACACAAGCTGATCCATTCTGCTGAGGCTAAGGCACCAGGCCCCTCTTTTCCCACACATTCACACCCTCTGCCAGACTGGGAGAGAGGGAGCAAAAGAGAGAGCAGAGGGGTGAATGTGTAGGCCTCACCCCCAGAACCCCCACTCCTCCAACCCCCATCTCTCTTTCTTTCTCTCCGTCTCTTTCTTTCAGGGGCTAGATTAAAAGAGATGGCTTAATTCTGTCTAATTATCTACCCTTACCCTCTCCCTGCTTCCTCCCCCTCTTTTTTTTCTCTCTCTCCCTCTCCTTATATCTCAGTGTGTGGATACTAATTAGCTGATGTGAATTGTATCTACTATACAAATAGACTGTGCAATTATATGAAAAAATTATATTCCTGCCCTTTAAAACATTAGATATTGGTACCACAAGTATGATCTTGAAATGTTTCTTTTTGCCCATTGAGGTAAAGAAATAATCCAGCAGTGTGACTGTCTTTGCTGTGGACCAATCAGCACTATGATACCATGACTGATGATATTCATCACACATTATCAAATTGCTCAGATAATTGGGGAAATCCTGGTGTAAATACCCTAAGCACTAAACGGCACTGCCGACTAAACCTACAGCCTACATTACTGAAATCTCAATGTTAGAAAAACATTTGATTCATCACTCTAACTGTATTAGCTCAACAATAAACAATACATTTTCACTCACATGTTCATTTGCTTTATGTAATAATACTGCAATCACTGTGTGTGCATGTGTTTGTATGTAAGCGTGCGCGTGTGCATGCACGTTACATAAGCAGAAATCACATTAATGAGATCATACACTGGTGTTGAAAGTGCTAATTAGTTGCCAGGCTGAGGGTGAGGAAACTAGGCGAGGATCCTAGTGACTTCAACCATTGTTTCCTAATCCCCTCCACACATTCATAATTCATTCCATCATGGACGGCGATGATACAGCGGCACTCGTTTTGTCTCTTTTTCTTTCTCTCTGGTTGGGGAGATGATGGTTTTCTTTTTTTCCCCTCCCCTTCTCTCTTTCCTTCTTGCTGTGAGGTTTCACTGCGATCATAATAAAATGTGCAAGCGAGGGATGTTCGCCTCGGGACCCAGCTGTCGGGCCACTTTGACAGCTTCATTTGTGGTGTCGCACTTTGATCCTTCCTGTCACTGATATCCAACGCCACTGAACATACATTTGCCCCCCAACCCAAATAAATAAATAAGTAGTGAACTGTGCAGTGCAGAGCCAAGTGAGGCGAGGTTTTCAAGCTAGTTGGCTGTTTGCTACATCTGCTGTGAACTAGCTCGCCTCCACCCCCTTTGCTCTCCCTCCACTGCAGCAATGCATCGACACCCCCAGGGCTGATCCCTTTGTAAATGCTCTCTGACACACACCCACATATACACTCACACACAAACAAACACACACACACACACACACACACACTCAATCCTGTACAGAAATAACAGCAGAATCACTCCCAACACTAACTCCCTTTGCATATAGCGCATATTCCCAAAGTGCACCATTACTGCGTGGAAGAGAGTACGAAAGAGAGGTGTTGTTAAGATATGAACAGTGAGGTGCAACACTAAACAAGAGTGAGACGAGTACAGATACACCTGGTGTAATGTACGGGGTTAGGTTGTGATACAAAGAAAAACAGATAGCAGGAGGGAGAGCCGGAGGGGGACTGATTGTGATCGGTGCTGTCAGGTCTGAGATGCTGAGATGACAGAGATATCAGCCATATCTGCTCTCAGTGATACAGATACAGACAGACAGATATCAGCCCACACTGGCCTCCCACTGCATGGACGCAGCCACCTCAAGAGGAAGTGATGAGCTAACAGTATTGAATGGTGTACAGTTACTCTAAGTTAAATAATACTTTCATACTCAGATGAGAAAATAGATTTTCATATTTATTTAATCTCTTATGTTATGTTAACCTTATGTTTGTGTTAATTAGGAGTTTCCCATCACAAAACTTGAAAACATTAATGGATAACGGATAAAACGTTGGCTTTTGGGATGCTATTATTCACACATACTGTACACAAACACAATGCGCAACAAACATGAACACAAAAAACACAAAAACAAATATTCTTATTCAAAGTTGAAGGTGTCACAGGAATTGATCTGCAAAATATTCACTGACAACGCATTTTTCATTTGGTTTTCCTCCAGTGGCTGCTCTTGCTCATTGCATCGAAAGCATGATTAAACTTTTTTTTAATGGTTTTATGGTCTAGCTTGTAAGACTATCCTTTTGGCTCAGTGATTGTTTCTCCTCTGATGTGAAAGACATGATACACAATTTGCCCTGCTGTAATAGTATAAAGTCAGCTTCTCTACTGCAGCAATATATTTTTACCCCCTAAAAATGCCTCAATCCCAATCTTTTTAATTTGCACTAGGATTTAGATAGCTGCTGTTTTTTTCTCATTGTTGTTACTGCCAAATGCTTCAGATATCTTCACATTTATTCAAAAACATTCAACTCTGTATTCCTAAAATTCAGCACAGTGTGGAAAGACTAACTTTCAACCAAACCACGCATCAATGCAAAAATGCATGAATTCATAAAATAAGAAGGAATATTTTTATCCATTGCTGTGATTTTCTTTGGCAAGTTTTCTAACACCTTAAGTCCCAGCAATGCTCAGATTACAGCATATTCACTCACACAGTATACATATAGGAGAACATCCTTGAAACACCTTTACTGTTGGCAGGCACTAAGATTACTGCAGGCATCTTGACCTCTCCACCAGGCATGTGGGCATCAAAACTACAGACCCTACAGACACCCACAAGGTAGAGGTGGGTAGGCCTTCTAAGATAGAACAAAAGAAAGAGAGAAGGAGAGAGATGGTAGTGTGGCCCAACTTTCAGTCTCAGGGTTTTTTTTTTTTTTTCTTAAGGATCTAAGAATGAGGGTGTGTGTTTGTGTGAGTCTGTGTGTGTGTGAGACGACGAGATGGAGGAGAGAAATAGAAAAGACAAGAGCAGGAAGGGACTCACCTTGAGAGAAAGTGGGGATGAGAGGGAGGATGGAGCTGAGCCACCTTTAAACTTCCACTCCTTTGTCAGATGAGTGTAAGTACTGGATAGAGAGCTGGTGGAAGGCTATATGGAGAGCACTGGGAGAGGCTCACCTTGAGAGGAAGAGCTGGAAGGAGGGTAAAACCTCCAACATCCAGACTCCTTTATGAGACTGTGTAATAAGCAGAGAATGGATAGATACCAGTAAGGTGCATATGAAGGATAACGGAAACAGAAAGGCCGCAGATGGAGGCTAACCTTGAGAACAGTGAGGTGCAGAGGGAAGGTCTACCACACGGTGATAAGAAGGGCTCTTTTAAAGGGCTGGAGGAGGAACACTCAGACAGGAGGGCTAGGCAGGCTGACTGATTGCAGGGTACAGCCCAGGGGTCACACTCAGACTCAGTGAGGGCAGAGATACTGGACATACATGTATACACACACATATACCAGGCAGAAAATACCCACCCATTCACACAAAAACATCAGCTTGTCCACATACACACACACTCTATACCCCCGTGACCAGCTCTTCATCATTACAAGTCAAACTCAAGATGAAGAGAAGACAGATTACAAAACAGATGGAGTGATAGGAGGCCAGATAGGAGGAGACAGGACGGGGAGCCTCGACAGTAATTTAAATGTCCTTTCCTATGATTGTCATTGGCATTCTTATAGACTGGCATGTAGCAGTACAATATGTCAAATAATACCACTCACCGTTCAGTCTCCTGTAAAGGGTAGACCTGTTTCCATAATGTCATAGGGGAAACAACATCTAAAAAAGATGCTTCCAGCAAGCCTAGGTCCTGCATCTAAAGAATCCATCAAGATCACTAAATGTCTCCGGTGGCAAATTCAATCAAATAGACTGTTCTTAACAGTCATGACAAAGCAAAGATACAGAGGAATACAAAGATGTTTTTTTTTTTTCAAGAAAATGAAGGAGATAAAGAATTGATTTCTGCAGAGGGAATTCACCTAAGAAGAAAAATTCCAATGCTTTGCCTTTATGTTTCAATTTTTTTCCTTCCCTCCTTCCCTTTTTCTATGTCTTCTGTCAAAAACAACTTGGGCTAACATCGCAAGCTGTCACATCAAGGCCATCCCCTGCATCTTACAAAGGAGAGAATTCTGCAGTTGGATGGAGCTGCAGAGCTCTCAGACACCCAGCCATCGTTTACACACATGAGGTGTAAAGACTGAGGAGAAAAAAAAAAGGCTTTTTCTATTTGAACCAGAGTTTGTGCCCTGAGGACAAACCCATTATGGCACAGTGAAGGAAGTTTTCCATGCAATAACTGAACAAATAGATGTGGATGAAATGCTAGGGGTATTAGGAGATCTACATTTCAAGGTTTTTAAGCTATTTAAAAATAATGTGAAAATGTTAAGCACTTCAGAGTTATTTTTTTTCCCTTGATGATGACATTGTCACATGATTGTCATCTGTCAGGTATGGTACAGAAAAACCTTGCTTATCAACCAGCTCAGAACATAGCTACAACTTAGCTGCAACATGATCACAACACAGTGCTATAACAGAGTCTTTCATCATGTCTGAGTGGACACACACACACACACATACACACACATACGCTTTCAACATCAGCAAATGCTTTCAACCATCAACATCATAGAAGCCAGATAAGTGTGCCCCCTCTTTTGCAACAACCACTGGGGAGGTGAGAGGCCTTGTAGTCAACATGCTGAAAGACTACTCAGTGATCAAAGACTCAGAAAAACATGACCCATGATGGTTTCTCTGAGAAGATAGGAGAGGGGGGGAGCCAGAGCAGGTAAAAAGAGAAAGAGTTGAAAGAAACATATAGTAAAAAGCCGCAAAGGTGGGAGAAACAGTGCGAGAGGTAAAGGGAAGATTGAATGCAAGCACACACTTACCATTTGCCACAGACAGAATTCCTGGTTACTACATTTACAGTATAAACTGATCTTGCCTGCCTAAACTAGAACCTGCTCTGAATTGGAACAGGCTGTAAATTCATAACTACTGGGGGCTTGTTAAGAATGTGCTTTTTCATTCCTGAAAGCAAAGTCTTGATTGACTGCACTTCCAGCCTCATCACAGGTTCCACATGTGTTGGCACGAGTGTTTAATCAGGCTGGAGCTACTGTTGCACTGAGAAGGTGGCTAGGCTTAGCAGAGGACAGCAATGATGCAGCAAAATGCAAACATTGGGTGAAAATGATACTGTGCAAAAGAGGAAGTTGGTTTGCCAAAGCATTTACTGCAGCATAGTGTAAGAATGTTTTTGTTACTCCAGTCCCAGGCATAATGCCCTATTAGCTAATGCTGCTGCATCAAACCATAAAACAGCCAACACTCATCTTGAGCATGGCAGGATAAAGAATATTACATTCTTCTTTTTTACATTCTTAGCAAAAACAAACACAAAGTACTTTGCCATTTATGTCAAATGATTGTTAATGACCGTCTACATCTGCTGAGAATACTTATGTTTTTACTTTCACATTTTTTCCTGACTCAAATAATACTGTCTTCCCAAATGGGAATCTGAATCTGAATCATAAAGGTCTAAGTAATACCCAACCCTAACTGTAATCTTCACTATTTATGGAGGTTGGGTAGGCTAGTCTATGTAGTGAAGGTATGTGAAGATAGGAAAAGTATTTTATGTAAGGATAAAAGAGGATACTGATGAGAGGAGAGGAGAGGAGAGGCTGAAAGGAGGGGGTTGATTCCAGTGTGGAGTGTTCGCTCTGCCTGTCTATAGATTTGTCAAGACAAGTGTCAAGACAAGTGCACCTCTGTGCTTACCTGTAATGGCACAGGGGCAGGAGGGCGGGACAGGCTATTTCAATTCAGCGAAAGTGTGTCTGAGTAGGGTCTAAGTGTTAGCATGCGTGTGTGCGATTGCATGTGCGTATTTGTCTGTGAGACGAGACAAAGAAAGAGGGAGAGAGAGAATGATGAAGAAAAGCAAAGAAAAAGTGGAAACAAGTGTAGAGAGAGCTCCTGGACAAAAGGCAGAGGCACAGACAGAGTACAAAGATTACCACATTAGAATATGAATCCAGGGCCTCGGGCACTCTTGGCACTTAAAGAGCCCCTAAAGTCAAGTGTCAACTATTATGTGCCATCACTGGTGACACAGGGTCACAGAGCGGGACGGATGAGGTCAGCGACGGTGCTCACCCTCTCTCTCAACATGCACCATTAAACAGTCCCACAGTGTGCAAAAAGGACTAGCTGTCATTTGGGTGGAAATAGGCTTTGCAGTGACATGAACATCTATCCAGCTTTTTACACAGGATTTTCTTGTACTGGATGAAAGACCGTCTATGACATTCAATTAGGTGAGCAGAGTCAATATTTGCATAGACATATTCAGCTAATCATATGATATTTTACATAATATGTGACATGTGCATTAAAAGCGGTAACATTCACAGATGTAGCTCATTTCCTCCGATTAACTATCAAACAGGTACAAATAAAACACACAGGCAACACGTGGAATGTATAAAATGCTTCAGTTGTTTGCTGCTAAACCAGCTCTGTAATTACCTGAAGGATGTTTTAATTGTTGCATGTTCTACTCTTAATATTAGTCAACGCTTTAGCAGCTCTCCAAGTGAGATTGATTGAATAAATCAGTCGGAATTATGGGAAAACAGGAGGCCTGCCAATCAGCGATGTGCGAGTGAGTTTGTGTGTTTCCGACGTGTGTGTGTGTGTGTGGCTGGGGATGTGCCAACGCACAAGCGCATGTACATGTTTGTTGGGATGGAGTGCGTATCGATGTGCATGTGTGTGAAAGTATATAGGGCTGACAGCTGGGCTTGTTCAAAAGGCTTACCGAGCATTCTGCCTGTTTGGGAAGCAACAAGCACACAGTCTATCTGAACAGGGATCTAAAACCTGTGTCAACAGCATAGTACAACTGGTGTAAACAGCCACTGAGTCAACATGCTATCATTCACATACCAATGGAGAAGCAGTTCTGATATATTTCAGTGTAATATGCTGCAGTATTAGAGATAAAAAAGATACAAAAAGACAACTGTATTGGTCACAGGTCAAAAAGAGGGAGGTAATAAAGACTTACCCTCCACTTCAGCAGCAGAGTATGAAACATCAGAAAGATGGTGTTTGTGTGTGTTTGTTTATGCATAGCACCAGTGTGTGTGTACAGGTACTGTATTTACTCTTGTTTGTGCATGTGTGTATATCGGATGCCAGTGTGTGCACATGAGTATAATGCCGCACTGTGTGTGTGTGTGTGTCGACATGTGTGTCAGTCCATCAGCATGTCGGCGTCACAGCCCTTCACTAAGTCCCAGATTAACAGTGACAGGCAGAGATCCCTCTAATTATCTCTTCCTGGACCACATGCAAATGGCAGAGCCGAGCGGAGCATGGCGATTGGCTGGGACAGCTTGGGCGCCGCCGACGGGCTAATGAGCCTGGCGACAGGATACAACCTCGTGATGTACCACCAAAACAAACCCTCACCGTTACACAGGAGTGTACGTACACACACACACACACACACACAGACATTATGTTTTAGACATTTAGCTGATGCCCTTTTCCACAGTGACTTGCACCGAGTGAATATAGAGAGTCTCAATGTCTTGCAAAATGTATAACATGTTATCTGGCTGCTTTCAGATATAAATTTAATCTCTTACACTTCTCAGCAACTGGCTGGTCTCTCTAACTTCTGGGCTACACTGATGCCCGAGAAAACACACATATTGACAAATACACATTAACATTTACAACTGTTAATGTGTGCGTATTACTCCTGACTGCAGTGTTGGCAAAGTACACAAAAATATCATTACTAGTTCTCAATTCAACATTGAGTTTTACAGTGTTATCCCTAAATACACTCATCAAACAACCACACATATTCTGCAAGCTAAAAGCATAACTCAGTGTCACCTCCAGAGGGTCTGAATAAAGATGGCAAATGGAACAGAATAATGAGAAAAAAGAAGAAGAATACAATGATGGACTGGAACAGACGGTCACAGTCTGGCTCTTGACAATGGACTGCTGCAGTCAGCTAAAAAGTCAACTCAGTAAATCAGCAGGAAACATGGCAACAGCGTCAAACAGTCCGCCATATCTTGAACTGAGTCCCAGTCCATCTAAACTGGTTGACAAAACTGGTTCCAGGGGCAAAATATGGAATTATTTTGATGATGGAGCTCACACAAACAAATACCCAGTGGACATAACTAGCAAAAGTTGCCACAAAGCTCCCAAAGTCAGGTGTAGCAACAAAATACATGAAGGTAAAGTGTGATAAGTTAGCAAAGCATCTCAGTAACCACTGTGCTGTGACATTGTGTTTGCCATTGTACTGGAGCTCTATTGAATTTTTAGGTAATATTGATATCACTATCGTTGTACAAGGCTTGCAATGCCAGTCAGTTTCACTCAATGCAATGTAACACACCTCAACTGGCATTTTTCCATGGCACACATTATTTTAAGCTGTACAAGAGATGATAGACAGATCTCTCACTTCACTCTAACATTAACATGAACCTTTTCTTTGTGTGATAAGACAAAACACAGCAGGATTGTCACCAGTTTTTGCTTCTGATTTTACACAAAAAAGAGGGCAGTTGCTGAAGAAAAGTGTTAAATAGGCCATACAGTTGCTAAATGATGGCTCATTTTATATTTATACAAACCTGGTCCAAATAGCTGCTCATAAGGTTCGTGTAGCAAAAAGTGATCTTGCAAGATGTAGTTCAGCTGTGTGAGGCTCCAACTGCACTGGTGTCATCCTCATAATTCTGGCATGATAACAGGAGAAATTCCTTCCCTCCAACAGCATTACCCATACTTAAGACAAAAGCACAGCTTTCTGTTGCTGTGTGGAGCACTGTCTTTATATTTGTACCATCAAATACCCCAGTGTATTGGAAGAGCCTTGGGACTTGCCATTTTTAATCAGGAACGGGTGGCTTTGTCTTGTCCCTGTTCCATCCAGCATTTCTATCCATCCTTGGAGGGCTTTGCAGTAGATTAAATGGTATTTTCATTTAGCTCTGGTGTTACAGAGGCTCTCCAACTATTTATCCGTCCAAGGTTGGAAGTTGGAACAATCACAGAGGTTGCTATTTATGTTATGAAATTGTCTGAAATCACAGTTTAAAGAAGGGAAATTTAAAGAGGTCAGGTGCACAAAGTTCATAATGCACGGGGGATAACCAGATAATCCTGTTGAGAAGCTTGCCTTGTGGCATGAGTGCTATGCACCAACAATTCTGTCAGTGAATGGTGATATTATTATAACTATTGTTAACAATTGTAACCAATTTAAAGCCCTTGGGATGGGAGATTGCAGCAGTGAAATGGTCGGAATATGAGATGTGATACAATAATCACAAAGAGAACGGAAAACTCATTTTCACATGACTGTATTTCCATGTAGGAGGCATACACGTTTTACCCCTGAATGTACCCCTGAAGGCTCTGTACAGTGGAAATTACAGGTGAAATTGGTCTTACTTTGTCAGCAGATATACTAAGAGCTAGATGTATTGACTTGCCTATCTTAAAACTTAACCGAAACCTAAATATATTCCTAGCCTTTACCAGAGCAAAGTCATTGCCCCTCAATTTTCTTATATCAAATGAAGATTAGAATTAGAATGTAATTAGGTTACAAAAGAATTTGGATAACCATGGATGGAGAAAAAGATATTGTTCAACTGTACTGGACCAGAGAGGAGAGTCGTCTATAACCACAGAGACCAGAGCAATGTGCAGTAATGACTGATGTCTGGTGTCTCTAGAATGGTTTGACCATGACCACTCTCTGAGAAGATGGATTTGCCTCGACCCTCCAGATCGTTTTTAGAGGGACAAGACAAATATTTCAGATGTATCACACTGAGGCATCACGCTGGAGGTGAGTGGAGGTAAAGGGAGACTGAGAGATAAATACAACAGAGGGGAAAGAGGGAGAGGGAGAGAGAGAGAGAGAGAGAGAGAGAGAGAGAGAGGGAGAGGAAAAGTGCGGCCGGCCTGCCTGCCTGCCTGCCTGCCTGGCTGACAGTTGACTCTGTTGGATGTGACTTTCACAGTCTGCTGGCGGTTTGTGTGGAAGCCATCACATCTGTGACTGGCCGTTTGATTAATGAGCCTCTCAGCTTGTCTGTGCAGTTTGAGGAGGGGCCACGGCCTTATCCCAGGCATCACTGATTTATTCGCCTTTGGAGCAAACCTCCAAATATCACACACTCTGAAATATAAGAGTGAACATTTACACACATGCAGGCAGACACATGTACACCCTCCATGATATGCATACACTGTACAAGTTGGTGCAGTGCAGATGCACACAGGCAGGCATGGAAACAAACTCGTGCAAGCAAGCTCATCCCTTTCCTCCGCCACCTGCTTACGGCTAATGAAAACCTCAATGTGTCAGTGCTGTCCAGGGGTAGCGAAGACAAAACACACCATGTATAACCAAGCCGACAAAAGATGTATTCTGTCTCCACCAACACAAACTCACATCCCTAGCTGTCAGTCAGCAGAGGGGACACACACAAGGGGATCGACGAGAGAAGAAAGAAGCCCTTCCTCAATGACACATCACACTCTCCTGATTTTCAAAAGTGACAAGTCTTTTGAATTTCTGGCCTCGCAAGACGGAGAGCCTGATGATGGCTTGAGAGTGTTTCTTCTAGTTTCTTTGGCAGCGGCAACCATGAAATGTCACTCTGGCTAACCTTGAAGCTCTTTTCTCCTGTGCTGTTTAATGCTTCCAAGACTAGGGCAACCAGCTGCTCAAAATGGTATGGTAACATCGCCCTTTAAGTCAGATAAATGATTCCAGAAATACTTCCAGGTACATAAATGTGCATTAGCATGTGCATACTCTCATCACACAGGAATGTGCGTGTACTCACACAGACACACACGAAGCCACACGAACCACAAGCACACACTCCCTCATTCCCTGAAGCGTAAAGTAAGACCATTAATCCAGACACACTGAGATCCAGCTTCTCCCCAGGTTGATCAGCGTCCGTGGAGGAAGACGAACATTCTGACATATTTGTTTTTATTTTATTCCCTGAGAAAAAGGCCCGCCATATGGCAGCGCCCAGGAACAGATGGCGATTGCCCACTTC
Source organism: Lates calcarifer (assembly GCF_001640805.2). Classification (NCBI taxonomy): domain Eukaryota; kingdom Metazoa; phylum Chordata; class Actinopteri; family Centropomidae; genus Lates; species Lates calcarifer. The sequence continues at coordinate 13,263,311 of NC_066845.1, forward strand.
CTGAAAGCACAAGTGTCTATCGCCGCAATTTAAGGAGCTGCTCAAGCAAGAGAATGCCACAGACTGGCATTTTTCCACAAACTGCTATTGTTATGGACCTGAGGGGTAACAGCAACAATGAGACAATGCAGTGAAAATGCTTTAGTGTTCAGTAGTTACAGAGTAGCTTACCATATTAAGCTACCAAATCTATGGGTCAATGCGGCTAGTCGTCTCTTACTGTCAGCGTGAAATAAAACGACAAGTGCTTACTCAGAATATTTCTGTAAAAATAGCACAAGTCCTCATTTTGTCCCACACTTTAGGAAACAGTACTTGGAGCAGTGGACCGGTGTTGTAGATGTAAGCATGAATGTCCTTGGGTGAGATTAGGTCCTTATGATGGAGTGGAAGAGCTGCCCTGTGACACATGAAGCTTCATCTCTCATACTAGGCTACCCCTTATCAACCAGGTCAAAGGACCTTCTCTGACATACAGACACAAAGAAAGAGCCTCAAAAAGTCACCTTGGCAGATGACAGTTAAAATGTGACTTTGGTCTGTGCCCACACTCCACACTTTTTCAAAGATTTGTTTTATTTTCCTTGGATGGAAAAGAAAAATGACATAAAAGACTACAGTTCATAAAGGCCTTGCATCACAGTCTGAGTTATAGAAGAAAGAGATGGGCCCGCATTGCTGCCATTAATTCCAACCTACAAAGGGGCTATGTTGCTTTTGACTGTTTGGTGCAAAAGTATGCTGTGAAAGAGTTACAAGTGTTCACTAAAGAAAAGAGGATTTCAGTAGGTGATCAAGGACAAAGTAAATGAGTTACCCATTCATAGATCACTAGTTGAAGAGAAACTATTCAGTATCAGTTGAATCACTTAATACTTTGACTCCATGCCTCTAGGGTAGAAACAAAGGGCAGCTCGTGACTTGAGGTCAAAAAGTGAGGCAGTGAGGACATTTTTCCATCAGTACACGGTGACACAGACCTTTGGTGTAAAATCTGTTCAATGTGAAATGTCAAGTATATATTTAACCTGGTATGTAATGTCATTGACTTTGGCATTTCAAAAAAGTAATCTTACTTTAAAGCTGATAGAGACCTGTGGTAAAGAAATGAATGAATATATATCAGGTTGGTTGATACAAATATGAAATATTCCATAGTCCTTTTGAGGTCTGTCTAACCTTGATTCTTCAATACTGTATGATATGCCATATATCTCTTTCATAAGTCAACAGTACATCAGTATGAAACAAATAGGCTAGCTGACGGAATTTAAGTATAGAAAATTAAAAAGTTTTCCTAGGAAATGTAGGATTTAATTTAGGAGATTAAGGACGGTGTAGATACAACTACAGATTCTGTATAGGAACTTCTCATTTGGATTAAACTAGGTTGGGAGTGCGGCTTCCACCCATCAGCAAATAGTCAGACAGTTATTCTTCTAGTCAATCCATTACCCATTCATCAATCCATTTTTGAGACCTGTCATTCATCAAAGCAGACCAGCAGCCAACAGGTTAGTCGGCCTCCCAGCCATTTGGTCAAAATATCATTTAGCCTGTCATTAATCAGCTAAACTTCCACTGATCACTTCTTCCTACATCATTGTACCTAACCAAGCCAGCCTGCCATTTAGTCAGCAAACAAGCAGGCTAAAAAGTTAGCCCACCCACAAGTCGTCCATCTATCCATTTAAACAGCCAGCCTGCCAGGAAGCCAGGTCAGTCAGTCAGCCAGTCAACCCTGGGGGTCCTGGGGTAGTATTAATCAGTCTGGTTTCTGCTGAAAAGCTCAATCTGCAGATGATGGATGAGCCATCGTGCTGAGGGAACTGAAGTGACAGGTGACAAAGAAGGACACACACACCTGTATAAATCCACTCTCCCTCCTGTCTGGCCCCGATGTTACACCATCAAGGTGGCAGGGTGAAAGTGTGTGTGTGTGTGTGTGTGTGTGTGCAGGCGCAAGTGTCTCAGCATGTGTCCTGCTCTGCTAATGAAGTCATCTGAACAGTGATTTAACAGCCTGGGTGTAAAAGCCTACCGCCCTTAACTCATAGCCTTGCTCCATTAGAATGTGATATAAACCCTGGGCACAATAACTGTCCTGCCACTGTAACAATATATAGGAGGCCAATGGGCCACACTGCTAACTCACACAGTCCGGGTAGTGAAAAAAAAAAAATTATTGGCTGTGTACAAGGAAGGGAAGTCATTCAAGGAGACTAAAACTTACAAGATAGAAAATACAGATCGCCACAAGGTCACAATGATAGGTCTTTTTGTACAGTGTGAGCCAGCGTCATTACTATTAATATTGTCAACTGTGTAAGATTATATCCTGTGGTTTGTCCAGCAACTGTAGGTAGCAAAAGAGTAATTGTTGTGAAGCCTCTGTGAAAACAGCCGAGGGCACTTCAGTCTGCGGTTACGCAGAAAGCATTATCCTTATCTGCACTAACAAATGGATCAGTGGATCCGACATCAGTGAGCTTATCCCGTGAATGGCCTTCTATAGCTTGAGAGATATTTTTGAGTCAGAGATGGATCTGAGGAAAACTTTGACAGCTTACATGTCGCCAGCCGTGAAACTAACTTCCTGCTCTGTGCGAGCGTCTCAGGCAAAACCAAAGCCATTCTCCAAATCCTCCATGAAATCTGCTCCTCTGGCCCAACAAAGAGAGGCTAATGAGGCAAATGACAGAATCTCAGACACTTTGATACTGTGAGATTAGGGTGAATTATATAACCTTTACCCCCTCCCACTCTCATCCTCCCTCATACTTTTTTGGTGCCTTGTCAGTATTGACTGCTCCCTCTCTCTCCATGTCACTCACAGTCTCAAACTGCAAGTGCAATCTCTCTTTTTTCTGTCTCTCTTGTCCTATCTGACTTCATATCCACTTCATTCAGTTTCTATTTGTGAATACCCCAACACTAATTTGGCTCAGTCAAGCAATGACAGTATCTGTTTTAACATGCAACAAAGCAGCATATAAGGGGAGGAAGAATGGAGTGTGTGTATGTGTGTGGGGGAGGAGACGGAAGAAGCACGAAGGCGACAAAGCTCGTCACAGCACAGAGCTGCGTACTTCACCCTTATTAGACCTGTGTCCTTGGCAGATGCAGAGCTTGCCCTTTGTTAGAAAGGTGTGTGTGTGTGTTACAATGGCGGTGATTTAGAATGGATTGGGCGTAGGCGTGGAGACAAGGTGCAGTAGCCCCATGGCTCCCTGATAGCTGGCAGCGTGACAGCTGTGAATGGAGAACAGGGAACAGCCTGAAGTATTGCCATCTAATATGTGTCACATACCTGCATAAATATTTATGCCCGTTGCAGAGCAGAACACGAGAGGGGTGGGGGTGGGGGTGGGGGGTGGCACAGAAGAGGTGGACTTGGGCGAAAAACTCTTCAATCAGGTGACATCAAGATCTGAACCAGCCACTCTTTTTCCATCTATAACTACTTCTATATCTGTCTCAAGGCCTCCAACGTACCCAGAAAGCATTAATACCTCAATTACCAAAATCTGCAAACATTTTGTCCACATTACACAGTCAGTCACACATGTGAATGTGCATTTACAAAGACAGGACGCCATGATTCAACATACACAGCATATTATATCATTTTTCCAAAGAGTTATTTCCACAGCTCAGCCTCCATTCTGGAAGCCACAGGAGCCCTTGGCCTTTGAACAAAGTGGAAGCTTGAACCTCTGATGAAGAGCAGCAAGGCTATATGATCCCAAATGACTAAAGCTTATGCCAAAGTTAAGTCAAAAGGGAATTTGTGGAGAGAAAAAAAAACTTGCTCCAGGAGTCCCATGTGTACACTCATTTTGTGCAGGTAAAGACACTACTGATGCGGCACGTGCCTCAGTGGACTGAGGCTTTTATTTCATGAAAAGACTCCTCAAAAACCCAAAACACCTGTGAGGACCCTAATGAAAACATGAAAACACAAAAAGATACTTGCATTTGCGCACTCACGTACACACCGCCACCAGTGAACACATGTATATGTAACAAGTGAAATTACTGTTTTACCTGTTGGCCAGCAGAGTTTTGAAGGTGACCTGACTCATGCCCTGATAGGCTGGCAGCAGCCTTGGCCAGTCCCATGCCCAGTCGACCACGGCACTCTGTTGATGTATGAGGATAGCACATTGTTAGTTATTAATCAGGGTTAATACCATCAGTGCATTACCGCTCCAGCTGGGACCCACTAACAAAGGAGGAGGGGGGTCCCCAGCGCAGGCCACCGACACCAGGCGATCAATCATGTCCGCACAAGAAGGTTTTTATTCCAATAAGACAGCAATTAATTTATAAATCCATTTGGGGGGATGTAGCCATCATTTATAGAAAGATAAATCAATTTTGGGAGGGAGTCGTTACTCTTCTGACTGCTCTGCTTTTTTTTCTCTCCATCTTCAATGGCACCCCGCCAACTGCCCCCCCCCCATCTCCTGCACTCTCTCTCTCCTTTTCTTAAACACACACACATGCACAAACACACCAGCACCATATTGGGAAAGCAAATAAAAATCAGATTGCTTTGATTGCCAAAATGTCACTCTTAACTCCAGGCTGAGTTTTATTGACAAAAGGAGGAGAACTCCACTCGTTTCCTCCATCCATCCATCCCCCCTCTGCTCCTTCCTCATAGCTGATTGATGGATGTAACTTTTTTTTCCTCCTCCCTCCATTTTATTTGACAAACAACACAGGCACCTGAAGCGGAGAAGGCATTTTAATCATTCTCTTAATAGGGTGTTTCTATGCAAAGCTATGCAGCCTCCTGCGATAAGCCGAAAACAGGCAAAGTCTTAGGATTAAAACGTGCCTGTTCTTGAAAAACAATAGCGGCAGCACTACTACATTATAAGGGATCACAAATGTATAAATACATCTAATCCATTTCTAAATAGCGGAAAGACATGCAGAAGCTTGTCTAGAAGAAATACTAGCCTTTTGTTGATTGATTGTGAAGTATCAATGGTATTTCCCTTGATAGTAGGATGAAAATGAGTGGAAAAGCTGACAACTCTCAACACTGAACTAATACTACCTGTAACTAGACATATCCCCTTTAAGTGAAGAAAAAAAAATCTACAATTAACTGAAGATCACGGTGACACTCTTGGGGATAAGTTTGGGGTAAGAGGGTACATGGTTCAAAGCCCCAAAGAAGTGCACTTTAAGGCTGCACTCTCCTTTAACATTACTCACTTTTTTATGAAAGAGAAAACGTCTCTCATCTTTTCACCTTTTCGGTATTCTTTTCTTTCTGCTAGTCTGACTCCTGCTTGGGAAAGGAAGCGACCTATGGAGAATAGGGAAGCCAAGCCCCAGAAAGACCTGACAACTTCACAGACTGCCACAGTATCCAGTTCACTAGAGACTCAAACAGCTCCTAACCTTCAACTTTAAGCTTCTGGCCTTGGGAGAATGTTAAAATAACACCGGCATGAAGTTATGAGGGAGCCTCATTAATCACTAGCATATCAGAAATTTCATAGAGCTAGAATAAATAACAAACTGTGATGATAACTTAAAAATGCTTGACAAACCTGATCCAGCTTCTTCTTGCCAATGTGGTCAAATTGGTGTAGAGGGTTGAAACAGGCTGTGCCCACAGGACTGTCAGAGCCAAGGCTAAAGTTCACCAACTGAGGAGGATCATTTTGTGAGTCTGTGCCTCCACTTAGTTTAGACATCAACAGTTCCTGTAACCAAGATCGAAGGAAAGACAGGGTAGAGACACGGGACAGACAGAGGTTGAAATAGATTTATTCTGACAGACTGACAGTGAAATATTCTGTAACGAAAAAGGCTGACAAACTAAGACCAACAGAGAAAGGCCAAAAAGTTGTCCAAAGCTGAAAGCTATCTGAACCAAACTTGCTGAAACAGAGCACACACTAGAACGTTCAGCATGTAGCTGACATTTGGAATATTTTTTTGCTGTAGCATTTTTGTTTTTTGATAAACTAATCAAGTTCAGACAGGATTTCTGCAGTACTTTTTCAAGACTGGAATAGTAATGACTATCATCATAGTATCCACACACTTTTCAACTGTTCAGCCTCACAAAAGCAAAATTAATATTCAGATATAAAGAAATGAGAACACAGAACTAATATGTGCAGATGTAGAGAAAGAGAAGCAGGTTTTTCAGGACAACAGCACACTCTGCTTTATTTTTGTAACCTTAGGAGTGGTTACTTGGTGTAGGTGTCTTACAAAATGTACAGTATAAAGTAATGAGTGTGTGTACAGTATGTCTCAATGTGTGTTTGTGTGTACATGGGCACCCTGGTGTGGATCCACTATATTCCCATCTGTCAGTTTGACATGGCCTCCGAACCCCCTCTCCCTCCACCTCACCACCAGCCCAGTCCGTCCCTGACCTGAGTGTTCTTGCCTTGACCTTGGGTGAATAGAGATACTCAAGCTGCTAGCAGGGGTAACTCAGAGCCTGCTTGGGAATCCCATTCACATGCTCACAAATTGCTACATAGGAGTTATAGCGGTTTATGGATTCTATCAACAGTAGCATAATGTATACGGTGCTTATGTTTTTGTTATTCCATGCTGTGTCCTAATAAACAGTCTATAGGAGAACCATGTCAGCAACACTCACATGAGCACCAACTAGCTGTTTGGACTTTACTGCACCTATACCTCTATGTGATGCTGTAGCGATCTTTGAAGGTCCTCCACTCTCTTTTAGTACAACTGACCCTTTTCATGCACACCTGATGAGCTAGTGGAGCTGTGGTGCAAACATACAACAACTGTGACTTCTGTACATAATCTTGTATGTGCTTTTGGTATTGTCACCATTATCTTTATTGTTATTGTCATGAATTTCTATGTCATTTTCTTTCTGGAATACACTTTGTAATAATTGCATTGTACAAGAGCAATTCCTCCATTAAAGATAATTACACTACTTAAAGGTCTGGTAATGTTCTATCATCCTGTAAACATATTCAATGAGAAGATGAAAACCAACGATGAATGATTCTGCTAACAAGCATTTTCTGGGTATCTAAAGACTGACATAACTTATTCTTCCATTGTTATCCAAAAATGTTGGATGGACACAAATGAGCTACATCGTTGCACCGGATGACACGTTCTTTCATTCCAATTAACATGGGAACTGTACTGTAGTTTATTTTGAGTCCATCCCACATAAATTATTCTACTGCTGTAAATACTCAGTACGGCACTTTTAACCTTTTTACAAAACTCTTCAAAAGATTTATGTCCTTAGTAGGAACCAATAGGGATGAAGGTGAATGTCACAGACATGGTGGGGATGCCAGAGAGTTTTGAGAAACATACTAATGCTGTTGGTATTGGTCTTTTAATGGAATTCGCTAGTGGTGACAAAAATACAGAATATTGCCAGTCTCATTGTATAATTAATGTTCTTTCCCAGCGAAACAGCTATTGTGGTAGGAGGATGGTCAATAAGTAATTGTGCAGTAAATGTGATACAGTACACAGTGTAGCATATGTTGGTGTCTTTGTGATATACAGTGGTAGCAGGCTGACTGCGAGATATAAATGTAGTGCACTGTAGATGGAGGATGTTTCAGTTTGATTTTCACTACAGGAGTAATGTTAACTTTTTACATACTATTTTACCAGCGGTTCATTTAAAGGAAAATAACACTCAACTTGGGCACTTCCTAGAGAACTGCTACTTTTCTTGTTGTTAAACTTTTTTTCCCCTTTTAAGTTAATTCAGCTAAAATAACTTCCACTTGAGTTAAAAAAGAATCAGTGCTCTTCCTCTCTCTGATCTTCTCCTCTATGCTAACTCTGGGAACTCCATGTGGCTCCCTCTCCTCTCCATGTGGTGAGCATATAACACAGGAAATCACTGTAGGTTTGCACCCTCGAGGTCACCTGAACAACAGAAGATCAGAACGAGCAGACTGCACACAAGCAGCAGCCCTCTTCCCTCTGTCTCCCCCCTCCTGAACAGCCTGCGGCCTCAGGCCAGCAGCCACCTAATTGCTGGGGAGAGGGAGTGCTTCCCTACCTCATTGCCTTGGATGATGTGATAGATCTGCCTCAGGTAGTCGCTGCCACCTGCTTTGTGGCAGACCTCCAGCAGCATCAGGCCTATTTTCTGCTCAGTCAGTTCAGCTGCAGCGACTCCGCTCTCCCTTTCTCGCTCAAATACACTGAAAGAGGAACAGAGATGGGAGAAGGGGGAGATGCGAGAAGAAACACAAAGAGAGAAAAAAAATACAGAGTGGGGCAAAGAGAAAGGAGAGGAAATGGGAAGAAGGAGGGTGTCAGCTTGAATCTGGATACCACCTCTGGTTTAGGAGGTATTTTCCAGTTTAGAGAGGAATTTGGGATAAAATTTGAAATTTACTATACACAAGAAAATGAGGTGAATCACAAATCCTCAGTTCAAAATTATTATTTTTTTTTTTAGTTTTTAGAGGAATCATTCATTCCAGAGGGCAAATGAACTTAAAATCCAATTCTTGGCAAAGAAAGAAATGTCTCTGTGCTCCAATATCTCTCTGAAAACCATGGTCAAGGCTAACGCTGGTAAAAGTGAATAAGAAATACAAATTACTGAGGGTTAGATAACAAAATAATTTCCACTGTTTTCATTACCATTCATGAGATACATAAGGGATTCTGACCGAAGGATGCTGCTGCACTAAAAATGATTGGTGTATGTGTTCTTAAGTGTCTATATGTGTGTGTAATTGTGTGTCAAGGTCCTCATGCATGTACAGTCCCCAACCCAGGCAGACGCCAGCATCATTTTCCTGCCCTTCTTGTATGGATGGATATCACACTACCGTCCATCAAACCCTCTCCTTCACATACACTTCCTGTCATTGTTCTCTCTCTCTCTCTCTTCCCCTTTGTAATTACAAGGTGGCAGAAACGGTGTCGCCTGTCAGCCAGCCATTGGCTGCTTGACATTGAGAGCGGCAAAGGAAGAGGAGTCCCGTCTCGTCCATATACATCCCCTCATTCCTTTGCTTGGCGGCCCAGCAGTGGTGTTGTCGGCGATGGTGGCTCTGCATCCGTGTCAGCACCTGCACTGTATCCTTTCCTGTCCATCACTGTGCAGGTGAAGCAGATGATTGGATTCAGTCAGCGGGGTGATTAATGAGGGCCCCTCCGGATTTGGGACAGCCTATCAATCATGTCATTAGGGCCAATGTGCCCTGAAAGAGGCAGACCTCCGCCAAGGAATAACTGCATTCATCTTCATCTGTGTATGCATCCCGTCAGCCCAGCCAGGGTCACCATGATGGAGAACAATAATCTTCTCCTCTACAAATTACTTTGCAAAGACAAGGTGGGTGGCATGGTGGGTGGTGGTGGTGTGTGTGGGGGGGGGGGTTACAGCTGGGAAAGGAAGAAGGGAAAGCGGGATAAGGGAACAGAGGTGGGAGGGCTCGCAAGGGGCAAATGTTCTTTGTAGAGGGGGTTCACTATATGTGTGTGTGTGGGTGTGAGATGCCAGTGAGTGAAGTGCCAGTTGTTTTTGGAGTTGATACATCCACTTCTTTCTCTTCTCTCTCTCTCTCTCTCTCTCATTCTGACACTGTATTCTGATTGTTTACAAGCCAGGCGTCACTTCCCTGTGAAGGTTAGTTTAATGAATAGTAATGATCCCACTGAATGCCTCCGACAGGTGATACATAATCACTCTTCTTTCACTCCCCCCCCCCCTCTGCCCCTCCACCACCACCCTGTCTCTTTTTTTCCCCCCATCTCATCCCCTCTTCCTGTCACTGAAACAGACAGCATTTCCTAGAACTGGACATAATCTACTCAGTGTTTTTTTTTTTTTTTTGGTTTTATTTCATTCTTTTTTATTTATTTTTTTAATTGTACGTGTTGTGCCACAGCACTGAATCACCATCTTATGAGGATAGATGAATCCACAGTTTGTTATGATGAAGTGAGCAACCAGAGATGCAATTTCTGGGAACAAGCTACAAAACGCAGAGCCAAAGGTCACAGATCAGCCCAGAATGAAAGCTGTTTTCCCATCACTCCAGCCCGCAGTCCACTCAGTCAGACAGCATGTCCGTCATTTACCACAACAAACACATCTGAGATTCATCGATCTTTCTCATAGAGCTTTTCAATGAAAAATGATCTCGATGATACGATACATCAGAATTTGAATGCTTAATTAAAAAAGCATATCTAAGCTGCATTCTTTTTCATTGTTTTATTCAGTATCTATACTGAATGTCAAGTGGTTGAATACACCATCAGTCAGTTTGATCAGTTTGAACCTCCTTCATCAGACTATCAGCCCTCAACCTTCATCTTGCTATTGATAAATCACTAAAGTTATGTATTGGGAAATTCATCTTATAAAATTCTGTTTTTATGATCAAAAATTATCTGAATAAATTGAATCTTCATTTTTTGCTGAAGGTGCAATAATCAATATCAACTGAGACTAATGATGGATAACACATGTATGCCACTTTCCTGAATGTATGAAAACATTAACGCAAACCACATCAATATCATTCTGACCTTATCCTCTGGCTAAATCCCTGCAGTTGACCTCTCACCTGTCTGAGCAGAGCTTGCGGGCCTTCTGCAGCTGCACGTTTGTCCATTTGGGTCTTTTTTCCTCCAGAGCCTGCAGCACTTTGTGCACTGTGGGTTTGGGAACACCCTGCCAGACACACAACAGACCACCAAGTTAAATGAGTGAGGAAATAAACTCATAAGGCAAATCAGCCATCATTATGATTAATGTATGATATCAGTTTTTTTTTTTAGATATATATAAGGTATAAAACAAGTATTTGTACTTTAGAGATACCACAACAGAACAGTACAATGCTCTACCTTACCCTAAATTATGGTTGAACTTATTGTTGTTATTACTTTTATTACATAACCCTTTGCCCTTACTTTCTGTTGAATGCCAATGGCAGCCTGTAGGCACTCAGCCAGCAGGCACAGGTGTTCCTTTGCCACACGGTCCAGGGCCATACCACTGATCTGTTCTAGTGTGTCTGGGACCTCTAGGCCCTGGATCAGGCAGCCCAGCAAGGCCCAGAGCAACAGGCCCACTACGCGCAGCTGCCGGGCATGCTGGGAGAGGTGCTTCTCTGCCACTTGGAATAAGAAGCGAATAGGGAGGGGCACAGACGCTACAACCAAGGGCAGGTTGGTGAAAATGAAGGATATGGCTTGAATGGCTAGGGATATGACAGCTGGAAGGAGAAACAAATGTTAGCTGTTAGTTTTGGAGAACAACCCTTAAGTTTCTAATAACTTGTCTTGAAAATCCAGCACCTGGTCTGTACGTACTCTTAGTGGCAGTCTCTTTTCCCTGTGCTTCCAGTGGTGCGTAGTTCCAATCCTTAGGTATTTTAGCCAGGACACTCTCTGGTACACTCTGCTTGAATAAGGTTCCACTCGGCTCCTCTGTGGCCTGCCAGCCAATCACCATGGAGACCAGGTGTACCAGGAGGCTGTTGGTAGACTTGGTGACTATGGCCTGGACACAGCTGATCACTAATGGTGCTGTCTGCGTTGTGTCTGACAGAAGAAGAATAGGAGTTACTGAAAGAATATCAAACGGAAGACTGAAAACCTTACTACTTCTATGTATCATTCATTATTATGACTTCATTTGAAAGTTGTGCTGTTCAAGAACAAGCACAAAATTAATGTTAGGCTATGACCAGTTTCACGCTGTAAGACAGAAACACAACTCAACTGGTGAAGGAAATGACATCCCTTTAAATTTAATAACCAGACATGTTGCCTTCTGTACAAAACACCTTGTTTTGAATTATCTTAAAAGTAGCGATGCAGCACAAAGATGACTCTCATTGCTGTATGTTAGAGCTTTTATTAGTATTCTACTGTATGAAAGAACTACTGTATTACAATAAAAGGTCTTAAATCATAAGTCTTTTGGATATGCCATACTTTTTACATAAAAATGAAGGGTAAAAATTACATGATTACTACAAAATTAGAGTGGGTTACATTTCAAATGATAGGTATTGTACTATTGGGCTTTTCCAACAACGTATTGTCCACCTAGTCATTACTATATAGCACACTCAGTCTGTGTTACAAATGATTAAACTTTTCAAACAATGGAAAAATACAGACACACGAATAGCTTGTGAATCCACAGACTGCTACGGTATTCTGTTGAAATATCAACACTAAAAGCAAGTAATATCAAGTTAAATTCAGATGTTCTCAATCAAAACCAGGTGGCCTAACAGTAGAAATCTTACTACTTCCTCCAGGTGCACTGTGTCTTTCATCGCTCTGCCCTTTCATATCCCACTCATACTGATAGCAGAGCAGCTACAGCGTGAAGTTGTATGGCACCCATAAACTTCCTATGGCATTGGCTGTAAAACCAAAGGCTACAACAGAGAGATATAGTACTGTGGCAGCACTGGAAGTGCACTGAAATCTCCAGGGACGCCTAACAAATGTGTGACCTCAGACCCATAGAAAAAGAGGTGAGCGGAACAGAAAATGATATAGCTTTTCGTAAGAGAAGCACTCTGTGGCAGGTGAGACATAGACCTATTTTTCAAAGTCACTTGGGTTTCAGACTTTTTACCGCCCGCTACCATATTGACTAGTGTATTGATTTGAAACAACCTGCTACAGTGTGATGAAACACCAGTGCAAGTGTAGAAACAGTGAAACTCTAAGTGTAATCTATGAAAGTTAACTCAGTGAACAGTTTAAATAGAAATGGGGGCACTGGGGGTATCCTGTAACCAAAATTATAATACAAAGATTTGGCACAGTCCAATAATTAAACTAATTACCCTGTGAGGATAAATGATGATTGGATGACATTGAGAATTTCTCTCTGGCTCACTCTATCTCTTTTTCGTTCTTTCCCTCTGTCGACCCCTCCCTTGCTCCATCTCCATCCAAATACTCTTCTCCAATCACCCTAATTTATGCTACAATAATTACCACTCACCCAGGATATAAAAATCACCACCAAAAAGAGCTCCATACTCCACAGGAGTTCTGATTAAGCTCTGTATCAAAGCTTGTACCAGAGAGAGGCGGAAAGAAAGAGTTGGGGAGTAATTGCAGTCTCTGTAACAGCATATTAAAGTCATGCTTTGGCTCACGTGCATGCAATGTCAACACTAGTTGTAAAAAAAAGAAAAGAAGACATATTCTTTGTGGGCAGATTTACTCTTGTATTTAGAAATATATCTGACACATTTAGAGAAAATTTGGCCAAATCTCTACATAAAACATTCATTTCCTGTTCTCTAAGCATGCAACAGCTGTGTTTCAATATCTTGAGGGGTGATTGATTTAAGAATTAGTTTAACCTGCCCTATAAGGCAAGTAACACTGCTAATGAGCAATGAAACTATTAAAAACTGACATTAAAGCTGCTCTACTTTTGCATTTATTCATTTGTCCCAAGAAATGAATATACTATTTATTAATATTAGTATATCATTTCTATTAATATGAAACTAACTGATACATAATGTAGGGTAGCGTAGTACTAAGATGTAGCTTTGTGGCCTCTAGTAATACATTGAATATCAACCTCCACATAAGTGTAATGCCAGTCTGTAGTAATGACCCCTCGACTACAACATTACACATCAGCTAGTTGCTACTTTACCTGCCAGTGTGTAGAGATGTTCCCATATCTGTGCCTTCTCCAGGTATGGTTGTAGGGCCTGAGTCAAGGCCTTGGGAACAGTATTCAAGCAACTGAAAAGGTTGAACAATGTGACTATGAAGTCATCTCCTGCCTTGCAACTCTCTGTAGTCTCTGAGGCACCCTCCTGGCAAAAATCTGAGAAAAAAAAATAGAGATAGTCTGGTGGGACACTTTTGGGCACAATACAAATAAATGTGTGAATTTATGAAATGTGATAATCTGGAGCACTTCACAAAAACAACAGGATGTACAAAAAGATGTATAGGCTCACTATTTATGCACACATACATTCAGTTAGGGGTGTGTAGGTGAAATATGACTGTTTTCCGAATTATGACTCAGAAAAAAATCAACCTTATGGAGGTCGGTAGGGAAAGATGTAAAACCCTATCCTGTGAAACAGCATCTTGATTTATTCGCACAAAAACACATTGGAAAATGTCAAGGCTGCCCAACCTGACACATGTTAACAGAAAGGGTGAACAAAAGGCATTGTGGAATAGAAGGGGAAGAAAACCCCACATCTGTGTTAGATGGAGAAAAAAAAAACAGACCAGAAAAAAACAGAAAAAGAAACAGATTTCAAAGCCCCTGGCTGAGGGATCCACAGCACATGGAGACAGGAAGTGAAAAGGAAGAGGTTTTGACAGGGTGTCCTTGTGGGGGTTGCTGTCTGAGCACAGGGCTGAGGATGGAGGTGTGTGCGTGTGTAACCCATATGGATGTCTATATATGTGTTTTGTGTGGTTACAAGTGTGTGCGTGTTAAGTTGACAGGGGTTGCTGAGGAAAGGCCCATTGCTCCAGAGGTGGCAGACATCCAGCGGTCTGTCAGTCTACTGTGTGGGAGATGACAGCTATCTGAATAGGAGAGTGTATGCAACGCAGCAGTCAATGAGGGGGCGCTGTGATGGAAAAAAGCACGGCTTCCTTGTGACTAATGCTGGACTATTTTAAAATGACAGGGCTAAATTAGCTGCTGCATTACAGGGCCAGTAATATCAGCTAGTTTAATAACAGACAAGTAGGGAGCATTGCCACCACTCAAGGGCCAGATGAGAACTGATTTCCTCTGTCCCCCTGTCTTTAAGTTCCATTTACATCCCTCACTCTCTTTCTCTTTTACTATCACACATCTTACACACACACTCAAAAGCAGTCAACCACCCTGACCCACAATCAGTCTATTAGGTGGCATTATGTGGGTTATACCGGCATCTTGTTCCTTGCCTATCTGGTAATTGGTCCTTAAGGAGAGGGTGTTCTGGATATCACTGCTGTGGCTCCAATGGTCCAAGGAAACAGGGGTGACTAACATTAATTTCCACTTGGGGTGCTGGAGAGCACGGCAGGTTAACTAGGTGCCTTTTAATAATGATCCCATTATAGAGCAGCAGATGACTTCAGAAAAACAGATGACAGTGCACTGGCACACTCTCACTCTCTGTGGAGTTTCCACTACTGCTACAGCACACGATAATTCCAAAATGTTTGTGCTTCTATGTCAGTGTCTTGGTTGCTTTCTCTACTTTTCCTCGCTCTCTGTCCCTCCCCTCCCTGTCTCTAAGCTTATCCAACCTTGATACATAGCCAATACATACACCTGTTTATCTTCCGGACAACCAGTCAACCAGTCACAAGGGCCCTCTCTGCAAACCTCTGTAATTGGAAGCAGACGCACTGATCATAGTAAAAAGGTTGAGTATATGTGTATGAGTGTGTGTGTGTGCACCAGACATAGTGTACACTCTGATGTAGGGATTTTGCAAAAGCACAAACTGTTATCGTAAATGTGGAGGAGGTGTTATCTCTTTGCAAATAAATAGGTCATTTAGTTTGCTAGCTAGCTTTCTGGTGAGTTGAGAAATATGACTCACTGTATTAGTTATCTATGAATAAGTTACATTTAAAGCAACAGAATGTAACTTTGTCTGAGCGGTTAGATGGTTTTCATGTACAGAAAATATAGCACATAAATTGAGCGACCAGAGCTCCAGCTGCATAGTCCCACTCACTGAACAGAAACATGGCCAGACGGTGTATATTCCTCATAATACCTGGTTTCTGTAGCTGGATGTCCTGTCGCTGTATATATGATATTTTAGTATGTAAGTTTCCTCATTCGATATTGGAGATGAACGCTGCTTTTTAATGACCTGATTCCAGCAGTTTAAGCCACTATCACTCAGTTGTGCAGTTCTTGTGGGAGATCATACCACCTCACAAAAGTTACATAGAGCCTGAACAGTCATTTAGGGTGCAGAGTAGGAATGACAGGGGCACCATTTTCCTTGTTACAAGTCAGGGTACCATCAAAATGACTCTGAAGCTGTTATTTTAAGGTAAAATACTTATTTAATGTTGCTTTACATTTTTTCGCACATTTAAAATTTTTAGTACAGTACCAAGAAACACCCTAGTATATACATGTGGGCAAGTGCAGTGGCTTATGGGAGTGTAGGCGTTCAGTCAAGCTGTTCGTTCTGTCTGTCTGCTTCCTGGTTAATTAGCCCGTCACCGTGATAACACGCAAGAGTCAGCGCTTCCAGCGTTGATTTACGGCAGCGTGCAGAGAGAAGCATTGCAGAGTCTCTGAGCCAGACTCAGACCAAGCGAGAGAACGAGACAGTGAGAGTTGTTATTAATGAGGTCGCTATAATGTGAATTAATGTGCAAGTGCACAACAGTCTTTAAAGGTTAGACTGTTGCTGGTGCGGCGGAGAGAAGAGGGAAGGGAAAATCTTTAAAGGTCAGCCTGTGTGCTCCGCCTGGGCCTGTTGAGTGTTTATTACTGCGCTCTATTGATTTAGTGATGATGATGACCAAGGTGAAAATGATGATGATAGCAAAGATGCTGATGATAACTTCATAAAATGGATAGAGCTCATCTAAAGTCCATATAACTCGCTTAGGATCTTAGAGCACCATAATTAAGACACTGGTAAACACCTTCCCACATATAGTCCCTGCAGGATTGACTGAGGGTCAAAAAACAAAAAACATTAAAGAATTAAAAGAAGTTGCTTCAATTTTCTAGTAAACAATGGACAGCTAGGCATCTACACAGACACTGTGCCCTCTATTAACATAAACCAATCCATGTAAAATCAGACTTACGAGAGTTTTCCAGGAGTATTCTGGGCAGGTGACAGTCTCTGTACAGCAGCATTCGCAGTAGCAACTTGGGATTGTGTCCCGGGTCAGAGGTCAGCAGCCTCAGCTGACATGCAAAGGCTGCCTGGCCCATAAGGCCATCTCTGAGAGTGGAAAAAAGGAAAACAAAGTTGACAGTTCTGCAGTGTCAGGTGAGTGTACAGATAGCAGTCCATTTAGCAAGAGACAACAAAGGAAGGAAAAAGCCTCACAAGTGAAAAACAAAGACAGAAGTCACGGTTGTCTTGGATGACACTCTGGGAGGAAATAGTGTTTATGCCACAATGGTAACTTCCTTCAGTGTCACTCACTCCTGATACGAGCTTAGTCTGCAAATGTCTTCACTCTGGCTTACTTATAGTGTGCACCGGGAAGGAATTAGCTCTAATCTTGGCCAGCTAAAAGCAAATTAACATTTGGGAGACAGCCAAATACATGAATATACAGCAGTACCCCCCTCCTACATCTTTTGTATAACCAAGAGGCTGCAGCCAGCTGTGGGTAATGAGCCGTATCCTTGGTGTGCGTGCATCTAAATGTGTGTGTGCGTGTGCACCCTTCGGTGCCTATGCTTGTGGTTATGTACGTGTGCAAGTGTGAGAGCGTGCTGACATGTGTGTGCCTGCATGTTACTTTATACATCTCAATAAAATCTAATGGAAGGAATGGACAGAGTTTGTCTGAAGAGCAAGGAGGCAGGAGGCTGGACAGGGGGTGTCTGCCCAGAAATTAACCATTCTATTTGAGCCAGAAAGCTGGAGCAGGGTGCACCCTGCTGCTTGACTGAGGAAAACTATGCCTCGATCTGACAGCGCAATTTATGATGTCACTGGGACTGCAAATCTAGAAGAAATCCTCTTTTAACTGCTCTGATAAATCTACCCGGCTACAGCGAAGGGTCAGCTTACAGAGCCAAGACACACAGATTCAGACACACAAATTCATACACACACATATGTGCAAAGGCAATGCAGAGCATGAATGTGTGCAAATGCAGAAACACATATAAGGCCAGAAAACATAACTTCAGATTCCTTCTTTACAGCCTGTAATGCTGGATGATTTATTTATGTGCTTTGTGATTTTATTATTGTTTTATTTAATAACCATAACAATGGGTTTTATTTTAATGGGCTGGGGAAAGATTTGGCCACAGAGACCGGGTCCTGGATGAGGACCTGTGGATCTGGCCCCGGGCCACTGGCAGGCCCCCTGGCGCCCTTGCATGCAGGCAGGAGGTGGGAGCAGAGAAATAAAGAGGTCATAAAAATAAACTAATTTCAGCTCTCCAATACTTAGAAGCAGGAGAGTGGGGGTTAGTTTGATTTGTGCTCCATCAGCACGCAATGACATCACCTCTGGCTGTGAAAGAGATGAGAGGGGAGGAGGGTGGAGTCAAGGGTGAGGGGAGAGAGTGATTGACTGCACCGTGGAGGTCACAACAGTAACTGGACACACATGTACACACATGTATGCCTGCATGTGCACATTCAGGTATACACATGCACATACAGAGTGCACTCTGTTGACACCTCATGTGTAAAGCCCTCAGCAACCATCAACATAAACAAAATCAGTGTCAGCGGCAACGGTAGTTTATTTTATTTTTTTTCCCCTTCTCAGCTTGCATCTGTGTTATATTACCACAGCAACTGTAGCTTGAAGCCCTGAGCAACGGGTAAGTCAAGTTATATGTCTGCACATACAGTGTGTGGCTATAACTCCACACACATATGTTTCTCTACATAGCGTGGGTGGAGGTGTGTGTGATGGCTTTGCATACCAGAGTGTGTGTGTGTGTTGTGTGTGTGTGTGTGTGTGTGCATTTGTGTGTGAACATGCATACTATATGTGTACCTGCTATATGACAGGTGATAGATGGTATGATGGGTGTACTTTACATACCGTACGACCTGCTCTGTGAAGAGGTCAGGGTTGATAGCATTTAGCCAGTGTGCAGCAGAGCTGTCAGGCTGGTGTGGCATGGATTCCTTTGCAGGATTAATCATAAATGTCCTGGAGGAATTGAGATCACATGTGGCAGTTTTGAGCAATACATCTTCAATATACAAAAAAATCTACAACACCTCTCTATGACACTACTTCAGGTAGTGATGTCATATAACCACATATTGTGTCCACCCATGTAATTTATGTATTTTTTTACCATTAGCAGCCAACTCATGTTATTATAAAGTCTAGTGTGTGGTTAAATCAATGGTCATTTGAGACACACTTAGTTTCAGAGTCAGCAGCTACAGCCACATGACCATCTTTGGTCATTAAAGTAGAAAACCTTTAATATAATTAGGTCATATTGTTAGTTAATTGTTACAAATAACATAATGTGCATCCATACCTATAGAGCAAAGATAGGGGTGCTGTGACAATGACGAGGACTGTCAGGAGTTGCTCACAAAGGCTGTGGATTTGGTACGGCCAGTCTGATCCACCCGCGATGATGGTAATTGCTGAAGAAGGGTTGGCACGCACCAAGGCCTCGGGACTCTCACACAAACTCCACAGGAGCTCCTCCACATACAGCAACATTGTCGTAATGTCACATCTTAGACACACAGTGAGCAAACAGAACAGGTGAACGTATAGATGAAAACAGAGTAGATGAGATGTGAGGGAATACATGAGAACACATAAAGAGAGAGAAGGAAAAGAGGCACTATGATGTTAAGGCACTGAAGACATCTCTGTCTTCAAAGGCTGGCATCCGGCATAACATCATGACATAACAGCCTCATTGCGCAGCCTTTCAGATGACAGATCCTCCTGGTGATTTTACCATTGCAAAGTTAAGTGTACTGCTGGCTTTGGATTTCACTATAAAAGTCAGTGCTTTTACATTTAAACGGCCATAAATCTGTTTCCTCAATTGGTCAGGAAGAGCTGCTCATCATCTCTCATCTCCTCATCCTTGCTTCCCTGTGGCCTAAATCGTTATTAGACACACACAGGGATGGACTGATACAGGAGAGCTGAGGCAGCATAAGAGTACCCATGTGGGTTCTGTACACATAGAAAACTTGGAGACGCTTTGAAAAGCCATCTGTTTAGCCTAGCCTTACACTTTACAACTGTCCCTTCAGAAACGCACTCATCTCCAAGCAACATAAACCAGGCTTTGCACTGACATCATGCTGTGCTACACATGTATACTGCACTTTCTCTTTGTCACTCTTTCATCCTCTTATGGTGTGTCACAGTTTAACCTGTTTATTGTCATCATTCAGGTATTTGGAGGAAAAAAGACAAAAAAAAGGAAGGAGAGGAGGACCACTTGAACCTGTACAGGGAGTGTGCCTATGATATGTTAACATTATGTTCAGACCTCCACCATCAGGCCCACAGGAGCTGAGTGAAAACGGGGTCAACAGTAATTATCACCGATTCATTGTCATACAGTATACAGCAACATCTACATTCATGTAGGCCATACGAAGATGTATGTGAGGAAGGTAAAGAGATGTTTATGCAGTTCAAAACATACCAGCTTAATCACACACGCAGGCTCAAACATCTATGGTTACTGACTATATTTGATTATATTACCAGGAAACTGACAAATTACTGATGAAAAAATTAATTTTGATAGAAAACAAAGCCCTGCAATAGACTGATCATCTGTCCAGGGTAGGGATTGGCTCCAGCCCCCAACAACCGTAAGAGGATAAGCGTTATAAGGAGGACCACTTAATGAATGGATAGAAAACAAATATCACTCCTGGAGTTCACAGTTCATTCAGCTCATTCATAATGTTTAAAAAAGAAATGAAGCCCATTCAGATGGGTAAAGCTTTTGATCATATCGAGCTTCCTCAGGAGATGAAGTTTGCCTACTTGTCATAGAATTGTAGCTTTTCCTATTTACATTTTAAGCACTTCTCATCCTTGTTGGCTTAAAAGCAGAGATTCTTAATTGACTCTTAATTGCTGGTTCTGAGGTCAAGAATAAACTAAAAGAATAAACAGGAAGTCCTTAAAACTAAAGGACCTTGTGATTAGATTGTTTTCTCAGTTATCATCACCACTATCACTTTAGTAGCCTAGTTCTTATCACAGAGAGTGTGTCTCAAATGAATCACTGAGGTCAGAATGGTGAAGGATAAGTACCTGATTTGCAGGTGTCTCTTGTACGAAGGACGGGCCCTGGCATATCTTTGCACCAGCAGCTGCAAAGTCTCTGACAGCACCTGGCCGAGCACCCCCTTGGCCATCCCCGCCGGAAGGACTGCCCACAGGTCGCTCCGGAGCCCACACAGGAAGTAGAACCACATCTGCACTGAAAAGGAACAGCGCTCGCCCTGTGGAAGAAAGTGGTGGATGGGAGGAAGGGAGGAGGTAGGGTAACAGATGAAGATATATTGTGATATGGACATTGACAGTGAAGAAAAAAAAAAGCAGAGACAAGGAGATAAAAATAGAGGGAGAGAAAGAAAGAGTGAGAGGGAAAACATGAAGGAGAAGAAAGGGAGAGACAGAGACAGAGGCAGGTCTGTCAACACCAGGATGTCTCAGTGGTCACGCCACCTGCACTCTGCACCTGGGTTTCTTCCCCCACTGGGATTTTAGACTGCTTTAAAGTCCTGAACTGGAGAACACATCACAACAGGCACACACTTGCACACACATACACACTCACACATACAGAGAGCGAAAAAGGTAGAAATCGAGAACTTTTCTGAATTAAGTAAGAAAAGACAAGTAAGAGTGAAAAGAAAGACAGACAGACAGAGAGAGGGGGAGGACAGATGGAGAGAAGTGGATGATTATCCTGGCATCCTGCAGTTTTGTCAGCGAAGATATAGAAGGATTCATTCATTAAACCTCCCTCTTCTACCTCAACTCGCCAGAAATCTTCATGTTTAACCTCCAACAATAAACTGCTCCAGTGGATGGTGTCTGTGTGTGTCTGTGTCTGTGGCAAAGACACTGACACGTCCAAAACTCCTCAACTTCCTCCCATCTTCAACTCATCATACCCTTCAGTCCCTTCTCATTTTCCTCCCACTGCACCTCATCTATCTCATATTTTAGATTCCTCCTTCCTCTCCCTCCCTCTCCTCCCCGGAGCCAGTCATTTAGGGATTGCTGGTTGATGGGGAGCGTGACCAAGCTCTATGTCCGGGATTAGGCCGCCATCCTCCGCCTGTGGACTCGGTGGAGCAAACGCAGACACAGACGTTGGATCAAAACCAAGAGCAGTCACAGCTACATGTGTGGCTGGGATGTTTTATCCGTCCACACAAGTCAAACTTTATTTAACCAGCCAGGTCAACTATGAACAAATTCCTATTAGGGATGACAACCTGGCAAGAGTAAAGACTGAATCTGGGACAGGGAACTGGGGGCGAATAAACTTTTTTTTCTTTGTATGAAATTTTGCATTCACTTCAGGCTCTGAAGGCCAAATCCTGACAAGGGAGGTAACCAAGGTCATGTTCTAAACCTCTTTTGATTGCCTTAACTGACCCCATATGCTGTTATTATAACATATTAAATATTTGTCTGCCAACAGCTATTCGTGTGTCAATATCAATGTAAAATAACAAAAAGAAAGAAAAATGCAAGCTGGAGAAGGGTCTCTTTGGAGCTGCACTGAGCCAAGACACAAGGCTGCGGATCCAGGGGATGGAAACCTGATACATACAACTGCACATATGCAGACATCAAAAATACAGATACATACATACATTCACACAACAAATGAAACGCACATCCTGAGATGCTGCTGCACACCCACACATGCATTCATCTGTACAGATGCACACAGGCATGCTTGAACAAAAGCACACACCTGCGCACAGCAGGTCTGTCTGACACCAGTGACCCAGAGAAGGAGGGAGGAACAAAGGGAGAAAAAAAAAGGCAAAAGCGGAGTAAAGTAAGAAAGAGAGGGGAGGTTTAGATTGGTTTAAGGGCATAAAGGTAGGGGAGTTCCAGGGGCCCTATGCTGTTTCCAGACAGTCCCAGTGTAGACTGCAGACTTCAGACAGCTGAATCCCTGGAGCCCCTGGGGCAGCATGGAAGCCACAGATGTTCTCAGGGAGCTCAGAGTAGAAGGCTTGGTTAGAAGAGGGAGAGTGGGAGGCAAAGGTGCATTGTGGAAATGAAAAGAAGAAGGGAGAAAGCTCCCGAGTATAATTCCTAGAGTTCCTCAAACTCTACAGAACAAGCCTGCTAAGACGCGTGGCATCAGAATTTTCACTTTTTGCAATGACAGTAACGAAATAAATACCAAACAATACAGGGGTAGTTATATGTGTAACTGGCTTAAATAAATAACACTCACACAGGCTCAACTGATTTATTTTAAGCATCACAAGCATCAACTCTAACAAGTAAATAAAGACAACTAAGCATATTTTATCATATAAGGGTTTAGCGCAATTCAATTATATTTCAAGATGTCTTAAGTAAAAAAGAAAACTCAATTAAGCGGATTATGGGAAATGCAAGGACATTTTACCTCATAGAATGGTTTGGGGTCAGCCCAGTAGTGACTCTCTGCATCATGAAGAATACAGGCAGAGCAAACCTGGATACAGTAGCTGGTCAGCTGGTCCTTCAAGGTGTCCACTGTATCTCGGTACTTCTGTATGGGCAGTAGGGTCAGGGGTCTGGGCATAGAGGAAGGAAACAAACTTTGAAAGGGAGGGACAGAAAATATATAATCTATAATAGTAAGAAAAAAAGAAAGGGACGGTCGGGGTCAAGAGTCCAACAGGGCACAATCCTGTAATTCAGATGTATAATTGACTACTGTATATTCAGAGAGCTATCAAACAAACATGAGCTGAAATGATTAGATGAAAGAACAAATGATTTATTCTAAAAGTTCAGTGTGACATTTCATATCCTTTAAATCTGCCTGCCTTGATACTTTCCAGAGAGAGGCAAGAGTTTAACAGGGGTGCAGGAGGCTTAAAACCAGGGGGACTGAATGGTGTACAGAGAGGAAAGTGCTTTATGACCGGAGGGGGCACAGCGCAAGTGCAGGTGGAGGGGTGCACAGGGCCAGAGGTGGGACAACAGGAGCACCGAGGGCACCAGAGATGCCTTTAGAGGGGATCTGTGGAGAGCAGAGGTTAAGGGGGTATTATGGGGCATAAAAACTCACCAGATGTAGACATAATATGGGTGTCATTACCACCTGTCAATCATTTCAACTCTTTTTTTTTTAAAAGCTCTCTGGTCCCCTCCACTTACTCTACGATGTACAAATTCCTTTTAAAACATTTCAAAATGTTTATGTTCATGCTTAGGTTTTCTGCCTGTATTAAAAGGCTCCTTCTTTCCTCATCTTTGCTTATTGCTTTTTAAATCTATACTTCATGACTTGGATGGAAATAAAAAATCATAAGACAATATATACAGCAATGGGTACCGGGCGCAGGAATGTGGCAGCTGTGAGAGGGCTTGGGTTTTGAACAAATCTTGACACAGCATCTGTGATGGGTGACATGCTCACATTCATACTTCAAACTCTAATAGGATTTGGAGTTTGATGTCTGACTGATCATTGTGATAGCACAACCTAATGCCCTCTACAGTCACCATCTGTGGGTTTAAACATGAGGGAATTTGGTCCCAGTGAATACTGTCTCTTTAAGGTACATATACTTTACAGTTCTCATTTGTAAATGCAACATTTGGTTCTTTGCTGGAAGAAAGCAACAAAGATGGTTTTTCAACAAACCCATTAATTATGATGTTGTTGCCCCTCTGGCAAGGCAGCCATAACTGCTGTAACTGCAGAGCAAAAGTTAGTCTAAACTGATCATTGAGATCACAATTTTCAATCAATTGCCAATGACAATTTTTTTATCCAATGCTTGCTGTAGTAGAACACACATAGACAGACAGACACATGCTGTAGATATAGATACTTAATATGTATATATTGTATGAAGACCACAAGCATATGCAATCCCACCAATACACACATACGCACACACACTTCCCTTACACTTTAGCTGCAGTAGTATTTGGATCTTTCAGCCTAGCATGGTAGTGCTCCAGTCGTTGGTGTACATAAATGCAAGTGGCCAGCAGAGCAGGCAGGTTCTTCAGGGGTGCAGAAGACGGTACCTCCAGGGCCCTCTCCTGCAAACGGCCCAACATGGCAAACGCTGCCCTGCCACACGCCTCCACAAAGCTTGATCGTACCTCCAGGAGGGAGCTGTCCCTGCAGGCTGCTGCCAAAGGTAGTAAGGCATCCAACTCAGCCATGACTGTTCCACAGAACTGAGGGGTGAGATAAGGCAAAGACAAGATGATCTCAATAGCAGAGAGAAAATCTGTCAGTAAGAGGAAAAAAAACATCAGAAAAAAAAACCTCATTAGATGTAAATAATGGAACATTTGCGAGGAGACATCAGAATGACAAGCATTCAAGATTGAGCTGAGTATTATACATGCATTTTTCCATCACATTGTGCAAGCCATTACAGCTGAAAAGCAGTGCAATTGTAGAATACAGATGTCTAAAGACATGCCCTCCACATAAACTTTGCAGCTGAACATGCATAATTGGTATCAGGTCAAATTAAACCTTTGCTTCGGAGGAGCCATCAGCGCTTGTCTAATTTTATAACAGCATGCATCGTGTTAACCACATTCAAACAGACATGTTACAGTACAAAGGAAGAGGTGGGGCATCAGATGCGCTGAGAGGAAAGAAAAAGAAAAGGTCAGGGAAAGGTTAGACTGAGAGAGACAGAGAGGAAGAGAGAGCTGTTTCAGCAATGTAAAAGACCAACAGCATATTCTATAAACAGCCAGAGCAACAACCAAGACTTATCTCTTTTATCCACATTTGTCCTAAAGAAAGGCCTGTAGGGACAGGGCTGCCTACACCTTTCCCTCTCCAGGGGCTGGGAGACTGGCTGATCAAGGCGCTTTAAAATAGTTGAGTGCGTGTGCTCGCTGAGACACAGATAAGCAGTTTGATTATTTGCTGGTTTTTACTTAAAGCTTTAATCTTAATGTTTTTAGTATAATGATAGCATTGTGTCAATCTCCATGGTTGACATAATGTTATATTCATAAATCATTGTGCTTCTGGGAAAACAATTTCACAAACACGGCACCAGATTGCTGGAGCAGTGTTTATGTGCATGTGCCTGTGTATTAGGATGGTGTGTGGTGCTGGTTGCCAAATCGTATACAAAAAAAAACATAGTATGCATATAGTATACTGTAGTGTAATGGTTTAACATGTATTCTACAGGCACCACATATTGTACACCTTGACACCACTGCCTCTGCTCACCTCATGTGCTTCCTATTGACATTGCATTGAGAACAGTGAAAGATGATCATGCAAGTGCCAAGGAGTCACACATGTGTGTAACTTCAAATCCAAATTTATACACCTATACATTTGAGTTATGTGTCAGGCAGATTCTTAAAAAAGCCATAAAACAAAGCATATTCCAGCCAGGTCATACTGAGAGGAAAAAAAGTCACCATAACTCAGAAAACTCAATGGCAGTTTAATCAATCAATCAATCGCACTATGTATTACTTGTGTCTAGAGTCACACACTCTATTACTTGACTTACTGTAGGGCTCACTGGGAAGTTCGACATTCTGTCAGATCAGGGCTTCAGCGTGCATACACAATTGACAATCTCACAATCCCTTTACACAATTTTCTCCAGAAAAGCTTCCAGTGTGGTTAAAAGGCCTGGGAACAATGGCCGTTTGGACAATTAAGTCAATATCTGACTGCATGTAGTCATTAGGAGCTTAGCTTTGAGAGAGAGAAAGCAGAAGCAGACACAACACTCAGCATTACTGGGTGATGGAGAGACCCCGGAGAAGCATCTCATACACATACAGGTTTGGTGCGTGTGCACACACACACACACACACACACACAACACACACAGCCTCACATGCACGCTCAGACAAAAACAACCACACGCATGCGTCCATGCTGAAGTCAGATTGAAACCTTAACTAGCTAAGATCAAAGCCTGGAATCCCACCAGGACTATTGCAGCAAGGTGAAAGAGATTGTATGAAGTTTTTTAAGTGTTAGGGAGGCCTGTTTGTGTGTGTGCAGAATTTGGAGTAGACAGACAAGCGGAGAACTGAACACGTAGGTGAGGGGTTCAGTGAAGTCTGAATACAGAAAAGGCACCTCTGTTGCTATAATAGAGAGCTTGCATCAAGGTTAGAGGGGCCCACCCAAACAAGAAGAGTTCAATCCCAGGTTCTGACAGGAGGGCCAGTTCCAGAAGTTGAATGCAGGGTATTTGGCATTCAGCGCATATCTGACTGCCAATAAAAAAAAAGTACACTATCTAAAGTACTCTGATGGATGAACGGTATCATCGCATGCCTGCATATGTATGGTAATACAGACAGTGAAGTGGGTTCACGTGAAAAAAGTGAGGATTGAGGTATGAACATATGAATATAAATGTGTGAAATATTGATCCATCATAATGCCTTTGAACCGGTCATATTTTATGCTTATGCCTTGTATAGTAATTTGCTCTCTGCTCAAACACTAGGGCTAGTGTCAAAAAAAGATGAGGGGTGTGTGTGTGTGTGTGTGTGTGTGTGTGTATATATATATGTAAAATCTTATGGTCTCGTCTTGGATATCTGTCTGGCTCTGTGTTATTGAATGCAAATGCATGCATGTATAACCTTTGGGCTGAAAGGCCCTCATCTTTGAAGCGTTGACCTACACATAAATACGTTGTACAGGTCCTGAGCACCGACAAATTCTGACACTCGTTAGCAATGAAAGCCACAACTACTGTCAGAGTAAAGGGCTGGAGGAGAGGAGAGGGGGAGGAGGAGGAGAGAGAGAGAAGAGGCACTAATGATAAGAGTCTGTACAGTGTGCAGTGTAGAGGAGAGAAGTGGGTAGCATAAGAGTTGAGAGGAAGATGGAGGAATGCAAGTCATAAAAAGTTTGCAGGAACTTGAGGAGAACTCCACTAGTTGTTCAGCAATAGTAAAATTGGAAAAACGATTAAGAGAAGAGACAGAAAAAAAACAACATAGTGTCATTTGAAAAAGAAATCCCAAACACTGGAGATTCTTTGTAATGTCAGGCACTAAGCCTGGTCTCACACCAGACACTGGTCTTCCTCCTGAGAAAAGTCCATCTCTGATGTCTACTTCACCTCCCCCTGCCTTTTCCCAGGCCCTCTCTTCTCATGCCGTCTCTCACACTATCCCTTCTTTATCCTGCTCTCTACCCTAACCTCTTTGCCTTTGTGATACATCCTCTGTATGCATCTACATCATCTATATACCCTACATCTCCCCCTATTCAACACCTTTCCCTACACACGTCTAGCCCTCATAATATCATCCTTACTGGTTTTTGGTTTCCTCCTGTCTCTCTTTTGTCCCCAGAGTCCTCCCCTCAAGTAATACTGATGACTCTTCCCAAGGCCCTCTCTGATCCAGAGAGTCGACTGTGTCAGGCCCAAATCATTTGGGCTTTCTATTATAGAGGGTTCACTTTCCTTTGGGGCTACAAAAACCATTAATCTCCCTGGGTCTGGGTGATGTGTGTAGACCTGCATTGTTCAGCCAGGTGGATAAAGGAGGATGAATAGGACAGGGACACCGGTGTGTATTGTAAAACATGCTCATGCATGGGTATATTAGGGGCAGACCAGTAGAGGGTTTCCAAATATGCAATAAATAAATTAAAAAGATGCAATATTCAAAATTTCAATTTCATTTTGAACTTCTAATCTTAAAAGAGAAAAAAAAAAAGCAATAAATTTTGACTTGAATTTTGCTTGACAAGCATGAATCCGTGTAATGTTTTAGGTGAGTAATTTTTCATAAATAAAACATTGTAAGACTTGTCTGTGGCAAGAAATTATTTTGTTTTATAAAATTAACCATTTTCCCCAACACAGAATGTACGTTTCTTGATGCACTGCTGCACGGCACTGAAGTGATGTAAATACCTTAATCCTTGCTATCAGAGTTTTCATATCAGATTTTGTGACATGTACTGTATCTGCTGACACAGATGACACACATCTGATGATGATTCCAAAGATTATGTCACATCTTCACTGTCACTTTCATGTTTCATCATCTGCAAATGCTCACCAGGCTACAGACTCTTTGTGCTTCCAGCTATGCTAGTGGCCTTCTACAGAGTGGTGTGTCTTTCTATGGTAAAGCATCTTTTGGCATTCTTGTAGACGTGAAAAAATGCTTTAAAAACCCAGAAAGTCACAAGGCAATTCAGTGATAACAACATAAGAGAAATACTGGGTTTGAGGAATGAAATTTAATGTTGTAAAATAATGTGAAGGGGGTGTCTTAATTAAGTCAGCTCTACTCCATATTGTGAAGAAAAAAATAGAGGGGAGAAGATCCTATAATTAACCCATTTAAACAGATTAATCAAAGTAACATCCCTTACTCTAATTACTGGTCAGATTATTTACTGTATGTGCATGGGAACACAACTTGACAAAGCTTCTAGATTACTGTCTAAACTGATAACTTCAGACCTGAAAATTGTGATGGAAATCGACCATTACAACATCACTGTTAATCGGGAAGGAATAAATGAAAATGAAGGTAAGCTAATGCACTTTCCTGACAGCAAGATGAAAAGAATTACTAAATCCTGTGCTCCAGTGCCTTTGGTTGTGTGGACATTTGTCTTTGTAACCGACCTTGTTTCTAAGTTGTAGATGAACAAGTTCACTAACTCTTACTACCAATTTGTATGAGGCTGTTACCAAATTGCTGTATATAACATTCAAGAGTTTTATTTAATATTTTTTATCTCTAGTCTTAGTCAGTGTACTTAAATATCTGTCAATCTTATCGTGAGAGCAAGTTCCACTACTGTGCTTTTTATTTTGGTAGTGAGCATACCATTGTTACATTAGAATTACAGATGGTGTCTTTGAGAGGAAAACTAAAAGGATAGGTCAGATGTGTTTTCCCTTGTGTTTTTCCGTATACTTTTTAAGATGATCCAGTTTTCTGGCTACTCACTGTGAAGCCCCAGACAGATGTTGTGGATATAGACCCATATGTCAACAATTTAACTCATGTTTTGCTTCTTGTCTAGAGCACATTTGTGTGTTTGTAACTCACTATGGAGGAATTCTGGCTCATTCCATTGTCACAAAGAGAACTATAGTATACTTAGCAATTGATAATTAAACTCTAAGGCATGCCTTCAATTAGATGTATTAAATATTGAACAAAACTATTCTACTTTATATCGGAGAGTACCTTGGCAATCATTCTGGGAGTCTCTCTCTCTGGGTATGTATAGAAGGAGTCTTCTTTGAGATGTGTGGCACTGGCAGCATTGACGGTGTGTCCAGTTGTGCAACACAGGGTGACAGAGGTCTGTTCCAAGGAATATAAGGCCTCTTCCTGCTGTAGACTCTTGGCACAAACATCATCCAGCACCACTTTAACGCAATGCTCCATGTGAGGGACCAGCCCTTTAAACGCTGACCTCCAGTTAAACTCCAGAACCTGTCCCTGAAAAACAAGAGATGAGCCAACACCCAATTAATGAGTGCTGAAGGGAATATTTCACCTGTTCTACTTCACTGCTACAAATTGTCTTGCCTCTTTGTAATTATAGAAAAAGATAATAAGGCTGAATGACATTGAATGGTTGTAATAGAATAGAAACTTTCTCTCAGGGTCTTATAAAGCAGCACATGCAAACGACTCACCTCTGGTGTGTGGAGAGGTGTTCCTGCTGTGGATTTCTTGCTGTCTGCTGTCATGTCTGAATCCTCTCTACTCTTTTTCAAGATGCCTAAATGAGTAATATTTTTTTAATGCAAACATCATGTAATACATCTTAAAAGACATTAAACAGTAACTGTGCCCGGTCAAGCTCTCAAATCAAATCAGGGAAATTTCACCAGGAACCTATGATGATACAGAAGATATCCACTTTGAAAATGAAAAGCTATGTGAAGAGTGTCCGTAGCATCTTTCAAATCTATGCATTTTTTAGCATGACTATTTCCATATCACTCATAATACACTGTATGATGATGTGTTACAAGCCTTGCTGAATGCCAAGAGCGGTAACATGAAAGCAACTGTATGTAACTAAGAGCCAGATATGGGTCACATTGCTCCCCTCTTCCCCCACTAGCCAAAATGAGGCACAGTGACCGGAGTATAACTTTACATGCCTTAGAGGGAGCAGAAACAGGCAGTAAATACTAATGGCTTTACGAGTCTAAATTTGGGGCTTAGATTTGATTTGAACCCAGATAGCATAAACTATATATGGGGTAATTCCATGAGGGAAGATTGTGTGTGGGGGAGCGTAGCAGGGGGGGTGATATGAAGACAAGCATACAGGATGTTGGGTTGGGTTGCAATTAAAAAGCGTGAACATCAAGGCCGCAGTTTCCTAATCAGAAGGCGAAGTGTAAGACCCCAGGCGAGGCAATTTAGCCGAACAAGACCGCACGGAATGGAAGAAGGAGTAAGCAGCAAGCGCATCACTTTTTGACCTTTAAGCCCATCTGATGAATTTCTGGTAATTAAGCCGTTTGATTGCCTGGAATTAATGATTTGGATAACTGCCCTTTAAAGGCTGTTTACCTCTCTGTAAATTGAGCCTTTCTGCAAGTCTTGTTTTTGTAAATGTAACCTTTATGGAAATTACTCCATGCACCAAAAGCTTTCATTTAACATCTCTGCAGCAGTAGTTCAAAGGGGAAAGAGGAAAAGGATACTAAAGCCTTATATAACACCCAAGATAATTCTCGCCTCAAATAACACATTTCTTCAGACACAACTCAGACGTCTCGCTAGAACAAGTAACAATGTGTGTATAGGTATGTGTATGGGTATGTATGTGTGTGTGTGTGTGTGTATGTGTTTTGTGGGGGTGTGACCTGACTGTTTATGCCTGGAGGAGTGGCACACATGCAGTGCTATAGCCAGAAATTCTGAGGTCATGAATTTCCCCACTGTCACCCCAACACACTCACAGAATTAAGTCTGTAGTTTCGTAATTATTTGAATTATTCAAACTTTAATCATTCATTATCTGTTTCATAATTTTCTGCAAATTCTAACTCCTACTTGATGGTCTAAAGGGTGCTGTGAAATCTGCTCCACGCTGTCAGGCTGAATATATTTCGAAACTTTTTGGCTGAAAAATTGTGAATTTTAGGGATATTAAATCAACCTTTAAAGTATCTGCCATTTTTAACTAATAGAAACTGCACCTCAGGTCAGTAAGATTTCCCAAATTCACAGAAAATGTGCAGAGAGCATGACCTCAGTGACCTCGGTAGGAGCTACAGCCCTTATTATATGTCTAATATGTATACACGTGTGTATTTTGGAGAGATGGAGACATACCTTTTACACAGGGAGTGTCTCCTGTACAGTTCATGAAGGTCATGTTAGTGACCAGCTCCTTCACATTGTTCTCAAACCCCAGCAGAGCGCAGGCCAGCTGGGTTAACGCCCTCAGCTGGTGGGAGGTCAGACTAAAGCTCCTGTTTTTCATGGGAAGCTCCATTGGCGCTGTGAAGGGGGAAAAAAATGAATGTAAAAGAGGAAAGAGATAAAATGAACAGTGCATATGCTTGTGACTGTGTGAGTGACGGAGAGATAGAGCAGTGAGAGCTGCACTACAGTTTACAGTTCAGTAAAGCCACAAACAGTTTGATGAAAATAGTTTTTCAACCCAACCTCCCAACCTACACACACTCATCAGAAAACACCCCCATCCTGAAGTATTGCCTCGCACGGCACCTCTTATAAATATCGACCCATTCATGTTTTCCCAGTACACAGTATAAACAAAGAGACAGTGAAAAAATATGCAAAACTTTGCTCCCTGAGAAGTCACACATGCACATCCCTCTCTCTCGGCACAAAACTTTTCTCCCCCTAACCCGCCGATGACCCCCTCGGCAAATATGGATTTCCCATTTTGGAGGCTGCCAAAGCCATCACCCAGGGGATGTTCCGCATTAAGCTGGAGAATGGGCGGCTGGGAGATGCGTTGCCATACTTCCAGACACATG
Organism: Lates calcarifer; assembly: GCF_001640805.2. Taxonomy (NCBI): domain Eukaryota; kingdom Metazoa; phylum Chordata; class Actinopteri; family Centropomidae; genus Lates; species Lates calcarifer. The sequence continues at coordinate 13,296,238 of NC_066845.1, forward strand.
CACAAATACTTTTGTGTGTCCGCTTAAATGAGCTCCTCCACTGCAAAAGCATTTGGGAATGGATGAGCTCAGTATTAGTCTTGACTCTGAAAGCACAGAGATGATTGAGCTTTGAGAAGGAAGAAAGAAGAGGGGGGCCCTTTTCCAATAATTGTAACATTATTGCCTCTGGATCCTAATGTAATTTTGCCATATTGTTAAACAAAATCTCACAATATGACAACACACTGTCCCCAAGGATGCCTGGTTTAATCATGCATGAGGCTTGACTCGGTGTGTGTGTGTAGGCACTTGTGTTTATTTACAGGAGTGTTTATGAGTGAGAATCGATGAGTTTTTGCGTGTTTGTGTTTGTCGAATGAGCACACACATGTTTATGTGCATGTAATGCAGGTCATTATGAATAACTTGATTTGTAGAAGACACTTTCACACACATTTGCACATGTCAGTCTTGCAGGATAATTGCCACAGTACAACCAGACTCTATGGTCACCATGGAATATATTCTGACCTCAAGTTTGTTTGTGTTTGCAAGTGTATACATGTATTTATGTGCAAGTGTGTGTCTGCAAGCATGTATGAAATCGCATGTGAATAGCTGTGTAATTATTTTGTGTGTTAGAATGTGTGTACCATGCATTTGTGTGTATGTGTGTGTGTAATTAAGCTGCATGGGTCCACAGCTCGGCAGCTCCTCTGTAATGGGGTCCGGTGGGAGTCTGTGCCAAAGAGACCACCTCATACTGCATGTTTACATGCGTGACCTGGCTGACACCAACATGCCAGCCTCTTTCTCCAGCTTGCACATTCGCACACGCACCACCAATCATGTCTATTTCTGAAGTCACCAGCAAATCAACAGAGCTTTCCGTGCCTAAACGCAGGGGCAAACTAAACCAGTCAACAACTCAAGACAACAACAATCTAAACCAGATGAGACAGGGACACATTCGAGAGAGAGTCGCTGGATTCTCTATAAAGCTATCACTAAACCCCCCCTCATGTGAGCATAGCAACCATTAACCACCACTTCATCTGGAGCATCAGCTTTTCCAGAGCATCATCTCCATCTGTCTTCTTTCTCACCATTCATGCTATCCATCCCCTCAAACTGTGACCCTATGACTGGTTCACTTGCTCACTAAGTCACAGTCTAAGTAGTTGCACATGACCTTGATGTTTAGCAATGCCTCAGCCTCTCATCAAGCTCTGCCTCCCAGGCTATATAGGTATTTATAGTCGCCTCCCTAGCCAAATAGCCTTATAGCCATTGCAGTCTAGTACACAGCCATCTAAACCTCATTATACCTTTGTCACAACAGTGAGGCCAAATGGAGGTTCTCATAGCCGGTTGATGGAGAGGGTGTGCTTAAAAGCACCCAGGTGTGTCATATAGCATAGAGCATAGCATGTCTCAATGAGGAAGGGCACTAGCAGGCAGAGGAGTTCAACTAAAGGTCAGTGCACTGAGAATCAATAAAAGAGGGCTGCTGCTGAAAGCTGGGCAAAAGATGATATGTCTATATGAGAACTCCTCCGTATGACATTACAGCGTGAGGATGTTCTTATAAACAAAAAGAAAATCAATGGTTAGTCATATTACTGTGATAACCATAAAGCAGCATGAATCTTATGAGAGGCCCTCAAAGCAAACAAGCATATGTCAAGCAATATGTCATTCAACAAAACGTGTGAAACAGAGAACAGTGTGTGTGTTGAGGGGAAGTGGGGACTTATGTTTCACATGGAGCAGAAACAATGTAAAAAAAATGTCTGAAAATACCAAACTCTGCGGGTCTACAGTGGCCAGTTTCAGTTTGTAGCTTTTAACAATGACAACAATGTAACACAAAAGGAAAAAAAAACAAAAAAACAAACAGAGCAGGTATTTTTGGCGAGCCATCAGTCTTCTCCTTGTCTGTCTCTCCTGTGGGTTCCACCATCAGCTCCACAGCACACTCTCTGTCTCACACACACACACACACACACACACACACACACCCACTGCTCTTGACTGGCAGGGAACAGAGGGAGAGGGGAGAGAGGAGGAGATCTAGGGGAAGGGAAAGAGGTGGTGGTTAGGGATGAAAACATGAGGAAGAGAGGGAGGGAAAGAGAGGGAGGGGCGGGATAAGGGAATTCCCTTAGCAGTTGTTATTGATTCCGGTGTTTACGGGCGAATAGTTTAGTGCCGTTTACAAAACAGAACAGATGCAGCCAGTGAGCAAAAAGGTAAACAATTGCTGTGTGGCGGGCTGCCAAATCCCCAGTCTGATGTATTAAACTCACGGTGAAGAGCATTTCCCCTTTGGCTGCACTTATTGCCACTTCATTTCCTCTTCGCTCACATACACACTCTCTCCTTCTTGCCATCTCTCTCCTTCTCTGTGTCTCTCTCTTTCTATGTCGTTCCCTCGTTTATATGAGGGGGAAAAAAAAGAAGGGCGTAGGGCACTTTTTGCCGTCTGGCTATTTTCTGTCCTTCTCTGACCCAGGAGGCCCAGTTCTTCCTAACAGAGCCATTAGTAGGGGGAATTGCATGTGTCTGACATGGCCGAAAACCAATTATTAGACACTTTCTACCAAATGATGCCCAAGTCTTTGGGGAATGGGCAATCATGCAATAATTTAGCCACTGATTTAATTTCTCTCCAGCACAACATCTCTCCCCCTCTCATCCTCTGTCTCTCATTTTCCTCTCTTTCTCTCATTCTGTCTCTCTGTAGTGTAAATCAGACCATCAGAGGGGTGGTCTTCTTCTCTCTTACCACACTACCCAACTGGCCTCCAGTATCTTATCATGTGATCACAATATGAGAAGATGAGTTTTCTGTGTTTGTGCAGGTGTGTGTGCTATACAAAGGTGATGAAGCCATTTGGTTTCATTAGATCCAGAGAGAAAAGAAAGGAAGGCAAGAACTTTTAGCACATGTCATATATTGGTAACAAAGATGCTTTACATATTGCATAAAAAAGAACAAAAAAAGAACAAATAATGCTTAATAATCTTTTTGCAAAGTAATTTGTTTGCATCCCTGTTTTTAGTGACATCCTGAGAGGTGTATTTTGGACCTTTTTGCCTATGAGTTTCATTTAGAAGGCCTAAAAAGTGAGTGTTACAATACTTTCACCAGCTGGAGGGAATAAATGCATGGATCAGCTTTTTGAGATACTGTTTATCCATGAATCCTTAGACTCCATTTCAGACTGACGTCAGACTGACGTTAGACTGACGTTGTAACTGATGTGATGTGACTGCTAAAATTTATATTCAAGCCCACAATAATACCCAAATTTCTATCCGTCTTCGAATTATTTATTTATTTAGTTATTTTTTGTTTGTTTAATGCTTTCAAACTGTAGGCTGATGGGACCATGGCCACCAGGCTAAAGATTTGATTTGGATACCATCTGCATATGCAGTATGTTAATTAATACTCACAATGGTCAGTTGGGAAAAAGTATTAACACTGATACAGCTGAAACAGAAAAATGGCCTGTGTTATTCCAAGAACTCTCCTTCCTGGTGCCACTTGGTGCCTACATTACCCACAATGCAACTGGACTGCTGACAGTTCACTCAGCTATTCAGGTATGTGCAAATATTGGCTAATGGGGCCTCAAGCTGCGAACCTCATGCTGTGATGAAGAGCCAACTACAAGCCCATTTCTCTCTGACTCCACACACAGTTTCAGACTTGTCTTCAGCATCGACCAGTGCTGCCTCAAGTCAAGCCACTTGAGGCAGGTTCCAATGCAGCTCTCTCTGGAGCAGCAAAAGGCTTTATACAACTTTTTTTCAGATATGCAGCAGGACTCCTCAAGACCTGTAAACAGACTTTGATGTGTAAAATCAATGCACTTCCCCTTTAAACAGAAGCATATAACTATTGAATCGAGGGGGGTCAAATACTGACCCTTGTGGGACTCCACAGAGCACAGTGGCGTGGCTGGAAACTAAATTTATAATGAAATAATATATTTCCCCTCCTAAAAATAGTGACAGGCCTGAAGCTAACCCAGTTTAAATTAGTTCCTGAACTCAACAGTACACACAAACTATGAAAGAAGCGCTGCTTAGGGCAGAGCAGCAGCAGCGAAAACAAAGTGCCAATAGACAACACAACCCTCCTGCCAGTCCATCCTGCAGTAGCCACTTTGTGCTTTTCTTACAGCCTGGGATCCACACTGACACAGATGTTAACCACTTAAAAGACACTTAAATATCAAAATGGGCTGGTACACCTCAGTCTTGTGTATTTGTGCACTGCTTTTCATGGGGCTTTGCTCCTGGAGTGTAATGTTGTGGCTCTCCTGTGTGTTTCTTTTTGTGCCTGTGTTTTCTGTGTATCCATGCTTCCTTGTGTGTTCATCTCATAGGGTGTCAAGCAGGGTCGCGTGGGTGCCTTGGGGTACGTCTGTGGCATGTATGTGTGCGTATGTGGGTAGATGAAGGCTATGAGCCACTGTGGACCGCCTGCCAGGCCCTGTGACAGCTGGGGTCCTCTTCGTCAGTTGCGGCCCACTGCTCGCTCAGACAACCTTATTATGGGAGACCTCCTGCTGTGATTCCCTAATACACACTCTGACACATGCACGCACACATGCACAAACACAAACCACCCAAGCCCCGGTCTCTTGTGGCCCTGTCCCTTGGTGCTGTCCAACCAGTCCACAGCAGGGGCCACCTGCCCTTCACAGAAGGGGAAAGTAGCAATATTTGATATCTCAATTAAGTTGGCTTACCAAGGAGGAGGTGTAGTTGTGACTGTGACACTTTTTGTGGTGACAGAGAATCCTGGCAAACCTTCTTGTGTTTTATATTTGTTTTTCTATCCTCCTCTGTGTCTGTCTTTGTTTCTGGCTCTCTTTGTGGTGAATATTGCAGTGACAGTGAGATAGGGGTTAAGATTTCTCTGGCTTCCTCCGTGTACTTGAACCAAGCAGCCTGGATGAAGAACACGGAGGAATGTATTGTCTTGATGGGAGCATTTCATTAAAACCCACTTGTTTAGTGCCCTTGTTCGCATTATTGTTTTCAAGCCCTCGGCGAATCACACTGACTCTTCATTACGAAGTGCTGGCTGCTCTCAATAAGCTAGCCATTTTTGTCTGTGCTTTCTCAATAGAAGGTGCCAGGAAAATGTTCATATCCTTGAGCTTTTCAAGAGTGATACACAAAAGCTATTGTGACCACTCGGAGGAAATGGGGAAAAAAAAATAAATGGCACGCATAATACACATTCTCAAGGGCCATGAAACATATTCTTTTCTGTAATTTCATTGGAGCTATGATTTAGAGAAAATGAACACTTACACATACACACATGAACACAACCAGAGAGTAAAGACCCAGCTATTCTCATTAAAATTAGTAAATAACCACTTGCTCTGTGTGGTAACTTTCTTAAACAAGGCCTTTCTCAGCATCTACAAGGACAGTGGAAGAGAGCAGCATAAAAAAGAATCATCCATAAACTGGAAGCAACACGCCACATGTACACAGAGAGACACACACACAAACCCTCCTACCTTGCACATAATTACATGGCAGCATGCGGGTGCACGTCCCTGGCTGACAGGGTGTATAAACTCAGGCAGAGATATGATCTAGTGAGGAGCTGCTCTTATTAAATATTAACAAACGCCATTCCCAAGTAGCCTCAATCCCCACAAGCACCTCCAATGCCAGTCAGAGCCTCAGCCTAGCTATCTCGCGTCACTACTGAACCTCTCTCCCCGCTGAATAGGCTGCTGTGCTTTCTCTAAGAAAGAGTTCAAAGAGCCAGAAAGGGCGAGGACGGGGGTTGGGGGGGGGGGGGTGTGTGCTTGCTATACATGTTCTGACTCAATCCTTTTTTATCTATAGGGAGCTGCCGACGTCGTCATATGGGGAAATTAGTGGAAGTGGAATTCAAATCAGCGCTATCAGAATGGGGTTGCGAAGTGTTTGAACCAGAAATTCACAACCTCGACTTCAACCCTTTGGTCGATTGTTGGGGAATAAATTGTATGTGTGTATGTGGAGAAGTTGGAATGAAAGCTTTTGATGTCCTTCAAAAACACGGATCTCCTATGCATACGTATGCAAATTACCGATGCCATATGGAAATTTAATGATGCATTTTTAAAAGGGAGGTATTAAATGACTCTTGATCACACAATTTTCTAAGTAAGCCTGCAATTAGTGTGCATACTAGCATCGACTCAAAGACAAATGGGCAAACATATGCACATGACACATGCTCAAAGGTGATTGAAAACACACATGTACACATGCACAACCCACCTACATGGCTACTCAAACGTTTGCACAGGGCAAATAAGTACAAACACACAAAAACTGCACCATGGTAAATGGCTTTTTTAGTGCTGGTGTGTCTGCACTGGTGTCGGGTGCATCTCTTAGCACGGAATCATTCCAATTTTAGCTAAAGGTTGTGCAAATTCTGATTACTACTATTTGTATTAACAGGAGCAATAACTAGCTACATTGCTGTGAGAGAAAGTGTGTAATTGTCTCTATGGAGAAATTTTTACCTAATGCAGCTTTTAATGTAGAAAATCACAGAACTTGGATGACTGTTGAAAACTGTAACTGATGGCCTTTAACCTTTATCCCAGCATAACTCTAAAGAGCTAAGGGCACTGAAAAAATGTAAATTACAGTATTTGCATTATTTTGGCAAAGCACACACACACACACAGATACACACACATTCAGTGACATGCAGGCTTGGCCCACCCACTCCCCTGCAGACCCAGTGAGGTGTATCAGTAAGGTTTAAAGCCTGTATTGTTCCTGACCAGCCAACCTGTCCAGCACACTCCCCAGTCTCACTGCTCACCCCATTACACTTGGAAAACTACAGGAAAATTGGAAAAAAAAAAAGACAAGAAAACAGAAAGAGAGAGGAAGTGGATGAAGGAGAGATGGAGTAAAGGGAAATTTTTTTTTGAGGGGGGGGGGCTCAGACCCTTCACATCTGTCTAGGTACAATGTCAGAGCCTACCTTTGAGTCAGTGGGGTTAAAAGAGGAGGCAGATCTCGCCGTGAACGCTGTTAAATGGTTCAGTGGTTTGACAGTGGCTGATGCTACAGACAGTGCTGCTCCCCTGGGAGCCTGCACAGTCTCCCCGGCATGGCTCTTATCAAAATATACCTACCGCCTGCCTCTACTGCTGGAATAAACAATAACACAGCAGGGAAGGAGGGAGAGATCTAAGAAATCATTGGATGCTTATGAAAATAGAATTACTTTTTTTTTTTTTTTTTACCACTGTCATAATTGTCTTGACAATTATGGGCATAACATATACAGTAAAGTGTGAAAATAGATTATGCATTAATGTTCAAGCCTTGGCTCTTTAGGAGCCACGGGCATTTGGGTGGTGGGTATGTGGGTTCCTTTTTTGGGGGGGGCTTAAAACATGAACAACACAAAAATGTAATCCCAGTTGTAGCCCTCAAAGCTGTGTTGCAGCTGATAGTCAAACACATACACATACACACACAAACACGCACATACACACACGTAAAACCAGCACAGGCAAAACTGCTCCATTTTACCATCATTACACAGCACGGGTCCCCCGCTCCCTTTGGAGCCGTGTTCTGCCTCCGGTGCTACATTTGACGGTTTGTTGAGCGGCACGTAGGTGTGTAGCCTCCGCCGCGTTACGTGATCAAACAGCCCAACTGACGCATGGCCAATTATCCTGGCTGCCTCCTCTCATCTCACGTTTAAGGAGAGGGAAAGTAAAAACCAGAGAGGGAGATGGAAAGAGAGAGATGGAGGGAGGGAGAGAGAGGGGAGAAAGAGAAGCAAGGCTGGTGGTGTGTTTATCGAAGAATGGCAGATGTAAAAGCACTCTTCTCCCCGTTCCGCAGGGAAGCTGACATGTGCACCATTTTTGAAAAAGTAAACAATGGCTCACACACTTTACATTTCTTCTTTTCTTTTTTTTTTTCTTTTTTTTTTACCGTGAATCTTTACCCTCAGCAAGCCGTAAATAGGCCAATATGAAACAAACAAAGAGAATATGGGAGGAATTAAGTATCAAAAGTGACACAGCATGTGAAGGTCTGTGCTCGTCACAGTCTTTAACATCACTAAATGTTCCATCACAGTGACACATTCTGCATTACTGGCAAATATTAAAAGAACTTCATATGGTTTCTTTCTGTCAAATATCCACCCTACTGTGCAACAAGGTCGAGAAAATGTTCAACCTTGCTCTCACTCCTGTGCCAACTCTTTCACAACCCCCTGCTGTTCTTCCTACACAGCTATATCACTGCTCAAAAGTAAGAGAAAGGTTAAGATTAATCACTTTCCCATCTCCACCTTAAGGTCACAAGGTTGTGTGAGGGTGCTGCTGCTGCTCTGCCCTTGTTTACTTTTTGATAATAAACTTTGTTTTGATTTTTTTCAATGGAATTCCTATAAAGAGGACAGCAGAGCTATTGTCAACACTGGCACAGTGCACATTGCCTTAGGTTCAAGTTGAAGAACCCAATTAAATCTGACTTAAACACGCTGCAGACAGACCTTGGATATGGCTCAGACCTTTCTTGGCATTAGGGTCATCACACTCATAGATGAGGTATGTGGTAAATAGTGTTTAGAGGTAGTTTCAAACGAAGCCTTGGCCCTGGAAATGCTGCTCTTCTCTTTTTGTTGGTAAAGAGGAAAGTAAGGCAGACGGGAAAGAGGGCAGTAAAAAGAAAAGCAATTACAATGGGAACAGCAGTTACTGACAATCACTTACAGAGGCCTTGGCTCAGGCTCAGATCACTGCACACTACAGTTGGTTACAGAAAAGTAAAAATGGAGAGGAGAGAGAGAGAAAATCGTTTAGCCTTTATTGGGTAACAATAAGAAGCAGGAGGAGAGGAAAGAAGGTAAAAATGGAAAGAAAAAAACAGCAGTAAGGCACATCTAAATAAACTCTCTAACCATTTGGACAGAAAAAAGAAAACAGAATGAGCAGACAGAGGAAACTCTTTTTCTTAATTTGAAAGAGCCACTTACCCACAGTTGCACGGGACCTGGCTGAATATTTTTTGATCCTGCTGCTGAGTGTGGTGTTGTCCCTAAGGGCCATCTCACATTCTCTCTCCACCAGGGAGGCCAGTTCTCTGGCCACAGTGCTGAGGTAGGCTGCGTTAAGGAAACCGAGGATGGTGTGTGGTTCTGCTAGTCTTGAAAGGACCTGGAGTTCCTCTGTGAGGGCTTGGGTCAGAGCTGGGATCACAGAGCAGAAACCCAGAGCCAGTCTGTCAAAGCCAGTCTCACTGCCTGGGCTGGAGCTCAGGGTCGAGTGCAGAATAACCTGCACAGATTGGCTTCTTAGGCCCTGGATGAATAAAATCAAAATAATACATCATTGTAAAATCACTAGTATTCTACTGTATCATACTGGTGCTGCAAATTGACAGTGTCTGGAATTCAAGAAAACAACATAGCTCATGACTAAACTATGGTGGAAAAACACTTGCCAACAAATATGTTTCAACAAAAATAGAAATTTAATTTGTACAGGAAATTATGGAATATATTCACAGGATTTTTTTCATTGCTGCATTTTCACTATTCTGCCACACCTGGTACTGTGTGAGCACCTCAGACTCAGGATAAAGAAAGAACAGCTGCTGCAGACAGTGGATTCGTTCAGGGATGGACAGAATGGAAATTTGTCCAGGTCCAGGATGCTCTGGGCTGCGGGAAGACAGCCGGTCCAGCAGGTGGCGGCGCAGCTGCAGACGCACAACATCCCATGCCTCCTGGATCTTAAGGAAATAATAAAATGAGGGGTAAGTACAAAAACACACTATTATTGACAACACCCATTTTAGGAGGTGACCAAATATTTATCTTTTCTGGTAGCCAAGCATATCTTTATTTAAATCCACTCAGATGCTGTAATACACATTAAATCAATTAACCCGATAACATAATGTGTATTACCTCTAATGAAGCGTCATCTCTGACCGTATGTACCAGTTGGATGGGGGAGGCAGTCTGTTGAGGATGAAGAGAAGAGGACGTGGAGGTAGAAGAGGGAGTACAAGGAAAGCAGACACCACACTGGGCAGACAGGTTCAGAAGCAACTGAAGCGTCACTTCCTCTCTCCCCGCATCTTCAGATCTCAGGTACTGTTGCTGAATGGAACAGAGGAATGAAGATGTTTATTTCACTGGAGGGAGAAGAAAACTACCTGAAGTTATGAAACAGTACAGTGTAACTGCAGACCCAGCAAGTCCAAATATGAAAATATGTCAATCAATATATCAAGCCAAATACAAGCATAAGGCCATCTCTTGACATCTGAAGGTTGTGTTAATAAAAAGGGCTGCAGATCAATAAATAGCTAAATGTTAATAACAGAATATCAGTGCAGTCAATAGGGAAATTGAGGATATTCAACAATATCAGAGCAGATTGATGAAATCATTATGGTCAACATAACCACTGTCAGTTATCAGTCTTCTAGAATTCTCATTTTGGAAAAAAAAGATTTTATTACATGTAAAATATTTAAAGCACTATTATCATTAATATTATCAACACCATCAGTCAGTGTCATCAACATTGTGATGTATTACCAAGGCTCTGAAGAAGTCCATGAGCTCTTGATGTCCAGTGGTAACAGGCTTCACACTGTTGTGCATTCTGAGGCTGAACCACTGCAGGCACTCCGAAGGACTTGGCGGACGCTCCCCTGTCTGGGACTCTCCCATTTTGGCCTGGATCTCCTTCAGCTGCTGTTCAATGCTGAGTGAAAAGGACATACGATGTGTAAGTCTGTGAGGCTGAGGACTATGAAACGGTATGCATTACCAAGCTCAGAGTGAAAGAGAAAATGACTTAGCAAAATAAATGATAACTTAGAAAAATGAGGGGAAAATACACCCCCAACAGTCAGTTTCAGTTTTTGCTGCTTATGTTCAATTCTGACAACAACAGAAAAGATTAAAATGCAAAATGCAAGAAAGAACCAGTCCATCTGATACTCCCCTACATGCCATGTTTACCAGCACACAGCCAACACATTCCTGTTAATCTAAACTCCTCCTTTACTCAGTCGTGACTGAGCAAAGTGTTGTAGTGACTGTCAAGATCTGCGGAGCCGAGTGAGGAGACTGTTGAGAGATTAGGCGCACCCCAGTCATTCGAACATACCCAGATGAAGACGCTGCCACACACACAAGAACAACACAGAAAACAGGTCATGTTACAATCACACTGAGGGACCTACACTGCACATCACATTTGGCTTTCCCTCACTCTCATTCAGTGTCTGTACTGTGAGAAGACAGATACTGATGCATCAACAGTAATGAACACAGACATCGATATATCAGTGTGTGAGTGTGTGCTAAGCATCTGGCGTGAAGTGGTGTTACAGGCATCGGCAGGCATCTGAGACGCGCGCGTCTTGCCGTCTCACGTCTTACTCTTCCCCTTGACACACACGCACACACACAAACAAACACAGCTCTTTTGATTTTAACAGACTGCATCAGCTATTCCGTTTCCCCTTTAATATGACAGATTAGAAATGACATCTTTGGGCTCGACATGTTTAGTCATTTCCATGCAAATCAATGCATATATATTTGGCCATGTAAGACAGTGTGTGTCAGTGTGTGTGTGTGTGTGTGTGTGTGTGTGTGTGCAGGCCTACATACCTGCATAATTAAACATGTTATGGTGTTGTGAATGCTGCTATTGTGTTCCAGTGTGACTGTGTGTGCACAAAGTTGCATACATGAATGTGTGTGTCAACTAAATCAAGACAATCAATGACTGACAGCTTGATGGCTTTTCAAACGAAATAAGCAGTTTAATACATCACTTAATTATTAATCAAATATTCAAACAAATAATCAATAGATAACGAAAATATTAATTAGCTGCTGTTACATGTACCAAACGTGTGTGTGTGAATGTGTGTATATGTGTGTTAGTCTACATGACACGAAGCCAAAGTGCCTTTTTCCCCCATCAGACAGCTCATCCCCTACCGCAGGTCTATAAACTGCCTCCTGCCTGCTCTTGGGCCATGAACGCATCCAGATGTCTTACAATGGCAACACATTAAATAACCGTTCAATCTGACACACTTTGGTTTCAGTGGGGAAAAACGCAAGGGGATAAAATGTTATAGACTGTTACAAACCGCTATCCTCTAGATTGAACACTGCCTAATGCTATCGTTCTCTCTCTCTTTAACTATCTTCCTCTCCCTCTCTCTCTTTCTTCTTCTTTCGGCAGGCCAAATGATGCATCTCACTTTATTCTCCTGACACTAACTTGCTGACTGACAGAAACCCTGATTATAAAGTGGGGATGTTTTGTGTGTTTGGAGTGATTTGATGCCAGTTAATACTTGTACCACAAGTGAAGAACTACTGTATCGACACCTTCATTAAACAGTCCTTTGTTATGTTTTTCTTTTTTTCACCTCACCCTGTGAAGTGCGTGCGATTGTGTTTTTGTATCACTATGCATGTTAATACCTGTTCTTGTATGAACATTGTATAGGAAAGATATTGCCTTAAATGTGTGACAGATTGTGTGAGCTCAGCAACTGGTTCAGGATTGCTGATGGCACTGTGTGTAAAATTAACCGACACCAGTTTAAACAACACAAAGGAGCGTTCAGATGCTGGTTTGTTTTTGTGACCTCTGACTTTGCTTTCTCTAAGGAGAATATGGAAATGACTCTCTGACATCCTTTTTTAAAGATCAATCAGGATGGGTAAAATTTAAAGAGAAGAAATGTACATTTAGGGATAAATGCAGAAGTAAGAAGTTTAACTTTTAGTATAGATTTCTGACTTGCAATGAAACCTTGCTGTAGATTAAATGGCAGCACAGAGCACTGTATGTGTGTTTATGGTACGTCATAAACATGGATGTTCGTTCTGGGCTCTACCCCAGGACTTCACATAGACAGCAGGTTTCAAATGGGCTTCCATCTGTAGCTCACTTTTCACCGACTCTCTGAAGTTCATTAAAAACAGGAAATGTAGGTAGACTAAACTACATAACTGAGGTCAGATAAAAGTGCAGCTTTGCGGGACATCCACCTTGTTTGCCCAGGACTTGGCGAGATATTACCACAGTCTCTGGAGCTCAATTTTGTCATAGGTGGATACAACACAAGTAGATATTTGACTTGAAATCCATGTGAAGCCATATACTGGGACAGGAAGGAGAATGGCTTTTAGGCTTCATACTCATTCCACTTCCAATCATCTCACTCCTGCCTTCACTCAATGAAACAATGTACTCTAATGGCTACAGCAACAGCATTTGCTCCAGATAGGTTTTCAACCCTGGCCTCCACAGTCCCCATCCTTACCCCCACCTCCACCCCCATCCCCCTCTTTCATTCTCCTCAAAACTCTTACTTTCCTAATTTCCTTTTCTTTACTCTCGCCTTTCAATTACCCCTCCTTAGGGCCTTGTGCTGTAAGTTATAAAGTCAATGTGGATGGTCTGTGTCAAGAAGTCCATCCAGCTCTCTACAATGTTGTGACCTTTTGCCCGCCGGTGTGAAAGCTACCTGCAGCCTAATCAACTTGGCAGGATTAGCTCCGAACCTGATGACTTCCACTGCCAACAGCTCAGACGCCAAGGAAAGAGACAGAAAGAGAATGAGGGAAGAGGAAGGTAAAAATGGGTAGAAAACAGAGGAGTCAGAGAAAATAAAACCATTCAACTTACTGAGTAAAGACGACAATGGACCAAACTGTAATGGCAAAAATGGCGGAGCAGAACTCAACAAAGGACTCGAAGAATGAGAAAAGAGGGAGAGGAAACTGGGAGGAAAGGATTCTTTAGGCCTCTTGACAAACATGTCAATCATCTTACCCTAACTGACACACACACACATACACACACTTGCACTTTCACTGCTGAAGTGAAATCTAATTGTTTTTCAGACCAGTATAGCTAGACAGTCGACACCGCAACCGTGCACCCCCCAACCCTCCCCACCGCTGAGAGAGAAAGGGAGCAACCGGAGGTCTTTTATTAGATATGATGGCACATTTCACAGCTCCCTGACTTACGGAAACCCAATCCTGCGATTAGTCAGCGCTTTGACGTTATCTTAAGTTCCTTGTCAGAATTAATTTAGTGTGGGTGGGCTGCTGCGGGGCTGTCTGTCTGTCGCGCTCTGCTCCCCTCTGCTCGCCTACAGGAGGTGCGGGGGGGGGGTTAGAGGCAACAGGGGCAGGAAGATCCCTTTCAAATAAGCCCCAGCTCCAGTCAGTGCCAAACCAGTCGCCTGAGAACTAAATATCTCCTCCATCAAAGGGCCCCATTCTGTGAGGGGAAAGGGAGTGAATGGGCTTGAATGAACAGGCTGAAAACAGATCCTATCCTGGCCCAGCCTGTCGTCCACTTAGTGCCCTCGGCCCTCAACCCCCCAGCCACCGGGCCCAAGCCAATGATACCGGAGAACCGATACAGCTGATATACTAACTTAACACACGTGTCACGCACAGCTAAACACAAAATCAGCTACATACTGCAAAGACTACAGATCAGTATTTTTGCTCACTGGAAGGGAACCTTGCACGATATTTTACAGTGGCAGACTTTCAACTCTCTCTCTCAACTGCTCGCGCACGTATACAAAGTCCTGACTATCAGAAGCACTTAAACACACAAAGAATCAAATTTAAAAGTATTGATATTGAACCCTGATCAAGACTGGCAGGCGACTAGTGAGAGCCATTTGCCTTGCCAGTGTGAAACTAGAGGCCTGTCTGCACTCTCCGGGCCTGCACTGACACTTCATTAGAGGATTTTTCCTGGTGGCCCACCACTCCCCGCTCCCCACCCAGCCATGCACCGCGCCACTGTCCCATCTGATGAAAACTAATGGATTACAGCGTTTCAATTTGGGGTAGCCAGCTCCGTTGTCAGCCTATCTTAATCTCCTTCAATTAGGGAGTAGCTCTTAGGAAAATCTCTGACATCTGAGAACTGGGAGCAGGCCAGTCACTTTGACCCATAAACTGGTTGCAGTCCTTCACGGGTGTGGGCAGCTCGGTCTCCCCCATCTCTCGGTTTCCCTTTCCTCTCCTCCACTTCCGTAATTTGTCCCAGACACTGATAAGTCAATTAGGCAGCAGGTGAGTGAGCTGTGGATGTGTGTTTGTGTGTGTGTGTGTGTGTGTCTGCAGCCCACCCTGGCTGAGGCGAAAGAGAGGCCTTGTGAGATTTTTGTTTGTCTGGATGTGTGCTGACAGTAAAGGGGCTGTCTTGAAGTAGTCTGGAAGGAAGTTATATGCAGCCTGACAGAGATACTGACCAGTGGTCCCCCACGGCGAGAGAAGGATTGCCTTATTTTTAGCCCCATTCTCCATTATCTGGACGCTTTGTTCTCATAATGGTTATCCCTCTCCCATCTGCAGGAACACAAAATAACCCTTTAATGCTTAGAAAGCAGAAAAATGGCCTGGCCTTCGGTAATAAGCCTTGAATTACCTACCCAAGGGTTTTCGTTTCAAGATGTGGAATCTTCAATTATTATGTTCCCATTTAGAAGGAGGAAGGAAAGAAAGAGAGAGAAAGGGAAGGAGACAGAGAGAGAGTAAGGAAGGGATGAGTCCCAGACACTAATGGTGCCAGAGTGAGGCTTTGTTCACTTGCTACATTTAGCCTGTCCTTCATCATCTGCCCTCAGCCTCATAACACCACAAACAATAAAAGACCTGAAATATAGATTTCTCTTTTACTTCTCTCCCCAATGTCTGTCTCTTTATCAATCTATTTGCGCTCTCCAACTATCCCTGTCTGCCATTATTGACAGACATCTATATTTCAGCGAAGGTGCAAAAGAAAGAAAAAAATAAGTTGCTACACTGCACTTTCTTCTGTAACACATGACAGAAGGATTGTTTGAGTAATTAATATAATTGAATCTTTCGGGTTATATTATCAAATACTTGATGTATTAAGTGTTTGGAATACTGTAAGAAAATAAAAGTTTGATAAGGCCATTTTATACAATCATCCCAAATCAGCTCAACTATATACACACACATAGAAACAGAGAATAACCACAAACATTTTCATTTCAGCGAAAGTCCTCAACAATGTTAAGCAGACTAAATCCAATAGACTATATTTACACCTACATGGAAAAACAGAAATCCAGTTAAGGCTGAATCAGACAAGTTACCCTTATTGCAATAAAATGGTTAGTCTAACGCCCATAGCTACATGTAGCTGGTCAGATTTGTCCCTGTGCACTACCATATGTTTGCACCAAGGCTTGTATATTTTCAGTTTATTAGTCAGGCTTTCTTAAGGCTTCATATGACAAGAATTTTTTCTTTCTTTCTAATTTTCTGTGTACAGTGCACAGTGAAAGGACAGTCACTGTCAGCTCAGAATTTTCCCTATTGTGCAATTGTGTCTGAATTGTACAAATAGGCTGTTCAGCTGTGGAAACTAATGTATTTACTTTAGTTTCAGAGTCACCAATCAGTCCTTTCATTTAATTACTACATTCTAGATTCAAGAACACTGATGCCACAGTAATGATCTTTCCATTCAGTCTTCCACACTGCTGCCACAGTAATACTTAGAGTCTTGGGTCTTTGTCCTGTTAGACTCTCAACTGAGAACACATCCCCTTATTTTAAAAGAAAGATATTTATACAGTTTCTTTAATAGCAGGCCTGTTAAGAGATTTTTTGTTTGAACTCACAACAGGTGACATATATTTACCATTCCCTCTTCAAATGAGTCTGCAATATGTAAAAAAAAATAAATAATAATAATCAAATACACAGATGTGATTGGTAAATTGGACAGTCCTCATTCAGGAGATTGACATGATGAGGAGAGGAAAGAGTGGCAGAGAGAGAGAAAGAGAGTAATTTAGCCCAACAAAAAGATGGATGCAGTCTTTTGGCTTGTAATCATGATTTCATATCTCTACTTTGAGATTTGCCACTTGCCACAATTGTAAACTGCATTACTTTTTCTTTTCTTTCTTTCTTTCTTTCTTTCTTTCTTTTTTGTTATGTTTTGTTTTGCTAGTCGGTCATGCAGGTAGTTCTCTTGAAATTGATTCCTGCTGGTGTGTGCACCTCTCTCAGTGGTAGTCAGCATAAAAATAAGAGCTTGTTTTCCCACCTTCAGAGCAAGCTATTTTTTTTCTGGCCTTAATCTTTGTACAGTTCAGAAAGCAACTTCCACATACTGTAATTTCCAGACTATTGAGCGCACCTAACTATAAGCTGCACCCGCTAAATTTAAAAAGAAAAAAAAAAAAGTACATATACAGGCCACACTTTTCTATAAGCCGCAGGTGTCTAAATGTTTTTGCGGCATGAAGCCCATAAAAATCTATAAATTAGCCGCATCATTGTTTAAGCCGCAAGTTTCAAAGCGTGTGAAAAAAGTAGCGGCTTATAGTCCGGAAATTACGGTACACAGAAATCATCTGAGAAGTAATACATACCCATGAAAGTGAACACAAGGCTTTAATTGTATTTTGTCAAAATTACCGTTTAACATTAATTTCATTGTGCCAGTGTTGTGTCCTCATGTTGAATTGTGCTGAATTGTTCCATTATTCACCTGACATCCTCAGAAAGAAATGTCTCCCTCAGAAAATAATCCCTCAAACACATGCTGTAAAAAAAGTTCACTGTTACATTCATGTCTTCTTACTTGGGATTTCTTTGTGAACTGGGACAGTACTTAATTTCAGTCTGGCTTTGGCATCATAAAGCTTAAATTCTAAAACTGATGAAAAGCAAGTATTGTGATTAGTGATTCGGGGGTGTGGAATTCAAAGGAAAATGGCAAAACTCAAAATGATGGAACTATTTGAATTTAAGGTCAGAAAGATCAGGATGGCATATTAAGTCAGTGCTTTTACTGCTCTGACTGACCTGCTGGCATTGAGATTGAGTTTCTCCTCTGTGTCTTTGAGAAACTGTTCAAAGTCCAGCTCACTGGAAACCCCTGGAACCAGTAGATCCACAAAGGCATGGTCGTCAGGAAAATCCCCCGGCCACTCCATAGTGCTCTGCAGGGAGAGGAACGAGAGAAAGAACGAGACATGTAGAGGTTTTATAGCATTCAAAACAGTATTCATGGTGTGTGTGCAAGTTCATACCCTAAGCAATTCAAAGTGCTTTACAGAAGCATGGACATGCATTAAAAATAAGACATTAAGAATACATTTAAATTGCATTAAAAGGACAATTAAAACAAACATGAAAATAAATAGTTAAAGAGAGAATAAATAGTTAAAGATGCTGTCAAACAAAATACTGCAAAAGACAGTGCTTGTGTCAGGATTAAATTGGTGGTGTATACTGATACCAGTTGGCTGCGTGATCTGGTGTGTTGTATTATCACAGCTGTCTGTCAGGAAGGTAACCACAAACATAAACACACAAACAGGCTGTACACACGCGTCCACGGTCATGTGGTCTATAATAATTTGAAATTTTCTCAAACAGGAGTCTTATTAGGAGGTGCAAATCAATTGCTCCTCAAAGACCCGAAACAAAAGGAAGCTTATCATCAGCAAAAACAGATTCTTCCAGTTCCCCTCCTCTCTCCTCAAAAAATCATTTGCAGAAGGAGGAGACCCCTGATCAAAATTCATTGCCTCAGCCTCTAACCATTTCCACCTAGTGACACTGTAGTGAGTTAACACATGAAAAAAAATAGACCAAATAAATAAACAATGAGGTGAGATGCTCTTCAGTCAAGGCTTTAAATAAACAACTCATCTCCCTACGTCTCTCAGAACAGAGGGCCACCCCCCTACCCTGTGGTGCTTAACGCTCATGCTAACAGCCAATCCCACGCCAGTGCCGCGTTGCTGGGTCTCATATCAACATTGTCATCAACACGAGTCAAGTGGAAGGTAATGGAGAGTGTCTGTGTCAATTTGGCTTTCTCACACTCCGCCTCTCGCCCCTTCCTCGTCATCTGCTCTGATTTTAATAATCCCTGTCAAACTCCAAACAGCTCTCCGTACTCCGCTCTGCTTCTTCGCTGCTGCATACAGTCTATGCCACTCTCCCTGACAGGGAAGACAGGAAGCTCAACATTCATTTAGCCTGCACAAAGGGAGGCCTGTCCAGCTGGACAAATATTATTTTCCTCTGCTGACAGCCTCACCAGTTAAGCTTGTCCTTTATTATTTCTCCCTCTCTTCTTCTCCCTTACTGTTTCCCCTCATCATCACGCTCCCTCTGCGCCACTGTCTGAGAAGGGGTCTATGCACAGCCAATGCTGAAAGGGAAGAAGATTTTCAATCCATGGATTAGGAACTCAACATTGTAATTATATGGGCTGAGCCTGTGTGTGTGCGTGTGTGTGTGTGTAATTTTGAATAGTGTCTGTAACACCATATTCTCGTATATGTGTATGAAAGACAGTCAGACAGATGGACATAAGGTCTGAGTGTGTACACTACGTCTGCAGGGCGTCTACCTCCTGGTCTGCCAACATATCATCTGTTATCTTAAGCATGAGTGTGTACATGTAAGTGCGTCTGTGTCAGGATTCTCCAGGCAGCACACAGGGCCTCATTAGTACTATACTTTAAATCATCCAGTCTCCATTGTCTTGTCATTAGCTCTTTACAAAGCAGATGTTGAAGGAGCCCCCGTGTGTTTCACAGTGTTGCAACAGGGACAACTGGGCCAGGCGCTGCCTGCCTGAGACATCGACTCCACAGCTATTAGAGCACAGGAAGAAACACAGTCTCTCTCTCTCTCACTCACACACACACACACACACACACATACACACATACACACATACACACATACACACATCACTGTCCTATCTCTCTTGCTGCTGCCTGTCTACCCCAGCTAGGCTAACACACAGGCCCATTTACAGTAATGAGTTTGTCCTGAAATATTTAGCAGCACGTCCCCCAGGCCGCCGCTTTAAAGCCACTTAGAGCATGTCAAGTTAAAGTCAACATTATTTTAAAGGGGGTACCTAACAGCCTGCTGTAAAGGAAACATAATAAATTAAATAGGTGCACATTCTAAAATCACAATACAGCTGAGAACTATCTCATGCGTACCCAGGGGGGAACATGGCTTCTCTGTTACTGTGCAACCATGTGGCCCTGTTACACTGCACTGGCTTTGACTGATTTTCTTCTTTATAGTAAGTCCTGTCTGCTTAGTGATGGGCTTCAGTTCAGATTTGATATAGCGATATGTCTGCTAAACGTAGGAGGCACTAATGTTGTTAAAATGTATTGGTCACTTTTTTCCTTTACTATGGGGAAATATGTGGACAATATCTTCTTGAAATATGTTGCGTAAGATTGTTTGAAAATTGCAGTGCAACAACTAACAAATGCCTATGTGATTAGCTTACACTGAGGGAATGAATAATACATGACTTAATCCTGATATTACTTGTCGTTGCTGTTTTGTGGAATAATCATCATCATTCAACAGTATTAAAGTACCCTGAGCAATGAGTCAATTACAGCCACTGAAAAACAAGACAATATTGTCACATTGGAGCAGATCATATTGTGTAGCTTATTGCATCCCAACTGTCATGATTCCAGTAAACTTAAATATTCCTATCTTAAACATACATTTACTGTAGAGAGTTGACTTACAACTACATAAATATAAAGGTTTTGTGGTTGTATTTTGGTTGAAAACTACAAGAAAAATATGCACAATGTAAATATATCATCATGAACTCCAAAGTTTTACAGTGCTATTTTGCTACAATAATAAATTTTTTAAAAATCTCCCAAAGGTATTCAGGTTAAAAGGGAGGAAGGCATTAAATCATCACATCTGAAAGGCTGGAGCCTGTAAATATTTTGTAATTTTTTCTTCATTTATGACTTTTAGAATGAACCTATGAGTGACTGATTATCAAAATAGTTGTTGATTGAGTTTGTCAAACGAGTAATAAATTATCAACTTATCATTTTTCTCATTTTATTATAATTTGGTAACATTTTATTTAAATCTTATAATAGTGCTCTATAGTATTTTCAGGTATTAACCACAAATATATGTTCATACAAAAGGTGTGAGCACCACATCACTGAGAGAGTCCAGCTATTGCTTTGCATGGTGTTTTGCCTTGTGACCTGACTAAGTGAGATCCAGACTCTGTAGATCAAGCTCAACATGTCATAGAACATGTGAAACCAGTAGAAAATGTCCATCATTAATTCTAAGAAGCCAAATTAAAATGTAGTTTATGTAGATTATCAAAATTGCTGTTGATTATCTTTTGTCTTTTGTCAGTATATTCTGGTGTTGACCATAAGTATGTATGTAGAGAGAGAGAGAGAGAGAGAGAGAGAGAGCGAGAGAGAGAGAGCCCTTGGACTTTACAGAGCAACTGACTTTTACTGCCTCTGTATGACAAAGAACTGACTCTGTATTTCCTAATGTTGTCAGGTTACAACACAACACTTCACTTGACGACACGTGTATTATTTGTGCATCTTACCTTCTACAAGTTCCTTTATATTCCTCTCTTGATTAAAAGTTAATCCATTACAGGTAGGGGAGATATGACTAGCATCATTTGCGGTCACGTATTACTAAAATTTGTCTACGACAGCTATGTGTACCTGTTACAAAGCTGTAAACACACACAATTCAACAGCAAATATGCCACCATACACTAAAATTACATTACTATAGAAAGCTTATCTGTCGCTGTCACTGAACGTCAACCGAACACTGCACTGAACGGTTTCTGTAAACAGCTGTGCGGTTTCATGAGCAGCGTCTGTGTCAGAATCAAATCAATTTGATCGATCGATCAGATATTTCCGTTAATCAATCGGTGCAGTATGATAACCAGTTATTTTTGGTTGTTTCCGGGGACAGAAAGCGTCCGTGACAACAACCTGGAAGTAGCTCCACGAAAACTTCCGCTGGTTGGAAAAGTCCAATCGACAAACAAAAACGGGGGGGATTTGGCGCCATAGTGACTGAATAACACACGAATTCCACCAAAAGTACTAGCACTTCATTAAACGTATATTTTTAACACATTCTTCTGTGTTTCTGGTAAACAAAATTGCCTTTTGAACGTTACTTACGCAAACAAATTTTATTGGTAAATGAAGAATCTCCCCTCTTCAATATAGTTAGCTGTGCCGTGAAGCTGTCAACACATGGCAGTTGGGCGGTGAAGAAGCACAAGGATCCAACACACATCATTAGTTTACTAATACAAATGAGGGAAGTCGCTATGAACGTGTGTCCGCGAGGTTAAACATCTTATTTGGAAGAAGCAGCCAAACACTGGCACAAATCACTGCTCACGTTACTGGATGGTGTCACTGTCAGAGTTTTGGCGCGCCTGTACCTAACTGGGTGGACGCAGGGGTCATTAGTGGTGGTATGACAGGTACCTGGTCAGTCAGCTGTGTTTTAAGATTATTGGGAATTACTTCTAAATGAACAAGACGCAGATGTTGGGTCATTTCTGTGACTTTGAGACTGTAAAGGTGCAAAAGATATTAAAAGATATTCACGTGGCATAAAGTTTTAGTGTAACCAAATTGTTTTGATTACATGCAGGTAATTAGCCTCAAATTTTGTAATGAACTAGCTTAGTCAAATGAAATTATCAAACATAACATAAAGTGTGATAATATGCAGTTAAAACCATGCAAATGTCCCCTTTACAGTCATGATAGTGAAAGTAGTCCAAGCCATGCAGTCAAACAAGAATTGCAGCATGATTTCTTCCAATGAAGTAAACAAGCTTACTTACCATGTAATTAACATCTTATGGACATTTTGTCTTTTCTTCAGTTTCTTCTTCGGGATGGAGAGTTGCACACATGTCTTCCAGATATCTGGGATCAAGAACCCGGATAAGAAGAGAGCTCTGATCCAGGGGATCAAACAACTGGGTGGGAAATACTTAGGTGGCTCAGTGAGTAGAGATCCTTTCAAAACATTTTAGGGAAAAATGACAGATCCATTTCAACCAAAGCTATAACAGAGTTTTTCCAAATAGGACACAAATTTATGATCCAAACAAGAGAGGCCACAGTGAGATATTAAAATTGGTTACTAGTCTCAGTAGCAAAAGATAAAGAAAACCAAGCAAATCTTAGCTTTTTTAAGAACCAGCAAATATTTATGTTTACTTGATGAACAGTAAAAAAGTTCCATCACCTATCAAGACTGTTGATCAAGTTTTCCAAAGATAGTTCTGTGTTTGTGCTTGCTGAATTAACTGTATTAAACATTGTTTATTTGATCTTAATTGCCCACTCCCCCTACAAAATTAGCTTTTGTTTATAACATATGAAAACAAAGTTCTGGTTGTCTGCTCTATATTATTGTGTGTTACATGTCCATAAACTGACGCAGTGATTGTCTTCCAGGTCTATGAGCAGGCCAGCACCCATCTCATAATCCCCCAGGTTTTGTCCAGTGAAAAGTTTTTGGCAGCCTGTGCTGCAGGTCAGTCAGATGATCATTATCATGGTGATGATGAATGTTCAAAATAATTCATATCCAATCATCCTGATTATATCAAGACTGTTCATCTGAGCTACTTCCAACACTTGACTGTAGAACTCCTTTTGCTGAAATCCCAAGACTGACACAACACCACTGTTCTCCCTGTCATTTGCTTTGCTCCCCCCAGGAAAGTGGGTTGTGACTCCAGACTATGTGTTGGACAGTGTTAAGAATGGTTCCTGGCTCGCAGAGGGACGCTATGAGGTGGCCATTTCCACTGGTGCTTCGGCTTCTGCCTTCTACCCTGTCAGGCAGTGGAGGCAGAAGGTGGCCAGTGGGAGACTAGCAGGGGCCTTCCAAGGGTGGAGGGTTCTTCTCATGGTCCAAGAGCCCACCCGCAGAGCCATGTTCAAACGGTGAGGTGTCACGCAAAAATACCACAATCACAAATCACAACAACCTATCCATGTGGGATTGAAAGTTGCAAAGTATGATAATAAATGTATTATTCTCTCATCTTTCACAGGCTGCTAAAAGCAGGCATGGCCAAAGTTTACTACTTCCCTCCTCCCTCTCATGCCTCCATCACTCATGTCATGGCTAAACCTGTTACAGAAAACTCAAAATCCTACAATGCTCCGTGCTACCCTGTGAGCCACATTGTCCAGCACCTTTTTGGGGTAAGCCAGACTAAATTATATAAAAGATATGGTCTTGATTATATTATGCTGTATGTGGTTCTCAGTTATATGGGCAAGCAGTTCTCCAATCTTAATGGCTTTGACTTTGCTTCTGATTGGTTGCTCAAACCTGTTACTTTAAAAATTATTATTAAAGCGTTTTTTTAAATGTAGGAATATTAGCTTGTTGTAAATCTTGTTTAAAAGTCTAAAACCGCCCCCTTTGGCAGAGCAATTGTGTGGATATGAATTTCAACGTAGCAGATGATCATCCAGTGGAGACGAAGACGGTCAGCTTTGTTGATGTTGACTTCTCTAAGCTGGAGACAGAGCTCAGGGACCATGTCATCAAAAAGGAGGTGTGTATGTATGTTTGTGTGGAAGCACATTGCAGAGAAGCACTGAAGCATGGTTTCTAATAATCATTTCATAAACTTTTAGTTGGTCTACATTCTCTTCACTTGAATGACCTTTTTTGGCTTTTGTATGTGTTTGACATTATTAATGGGGTCTTTTGCTATAGGGCCGGCCGAGACTGTGCTTCCTTGAATTTCTGGGTTACCATGACCCTCACCGTCCACAGTCACAGGTAGACATGCATACATACCCCACCTCTCCCTCCACCCCAGATCACTACTATACATCTCTAAAATAACTATGTGTTTCATCAAGAAGATCAGGTCATTCAATTTCCTTTATGTCATACATTTCAATGGAAAGTGACATGAAGAGCAAGGGCGCATCATACTGAGGTCACCAATTTAACCACCACTGTCAGCTGATCTGAGAGTTTTGATTGGCAGGCCTATTAACAATACGTTCCACTGTCCTGTCCATACCTTACCCAAGTGGATCTCCATCAGATTGCTATTATAAGTGCTCATGTATTTCCATTCTGTACTCTCTGAGTCCATATGCTATTTGGCAATAAGTGACAGTCAGAAATGACCCCTAGGAACTTTTGATGCCCATTCACTTCCTATTTCCATTACCCTCCTGCCCTCACTTTTTTTCCCTCCTCTTTCTGCCATCCGTCTCTTTGAGTGCCATGTTTTCCCCTCTTTTCCATATACCTCTTACATTTCATCACTGTTCTTTTATCCCTCCAGGCAATGGACACAGACTTTAGCAATGTCGGTAGTATGATAGAGTGCGGCCTCTTCACTGAAGCCTTGGACTCAATCAGAAGTGCCGTGTTCCCCGGTCTGCTGCCACCAATGCCATACCTGATCTCCCTCTTAGAATACGCGCAGCAGGTAGGACCAGAATTACCAGACAACTGCATTCCCACCTGCTGCTGCACAAGCCCCAGGGGCTGAGTGAAAGTATATCCTGTTCCATAACAGTTTTGAATTTGGATAGCTCCCTTTTTGGTGTATTATTATTATTTTTTTTTAAATCAGTGTCAATGGATTAAACTGCAGTTTAGGGCTGCAACGAACAATTATTTAAATAATGAATCAGTTAATCTAACAACTACTTTTTTTGATTAATCAATTAATTGTTCTGTCTTATAAAACACCAGGAAATATTGGAACAAAATCACATCACATTTTCTTCATGAGCTCTTGGTGACATCATCAAATGCCTTCTTTTGTACAACCAACTGTCCAAAACCCAATGATGTTCAGTTTAAAATGATTAAAAAATAAAGCAAGGCAGCACATCCTTTCATTGGACAAGGTGAAACTTGACAATATTTGCTTGTAAAACTTACTTGAATGATTCATTTTACCTCCCAATTAATTATCTGCCATAACCATTGGAGGTCTTCAGTTGTTGTGTGTTCATTATGTCACAGGGTAACGCCACGTCTGTCTTCCTAAGAAACTTGCAGCAGGTCATGTGTAACCTGCTCGTTACCAACCCTCCCTGGCTGGCACCCAGCACAGTGAAAAAATATTACACCCAGGTGTTGCAGTGTCCTCGATGTAAGGCAGGCCCATGGTCTTTTCTAGAGACAGCCATTAGGTAAGCCTGATTTCTTGTTAAAAGTATTCTCGCAAATGATTTTACACTTTTAATTGTTTAGATGATGGCTAAAAGAGATGCTTAAACCTTCTCTTCCATTAAAAGTAATTTTCTTACATACTGTTTCTCTATATGTGTGTATTCCTTCAGTTACTGTCTGTCCAGTGAGGCCACTTGTCACCCACTCCCTGGACCTGCCCTGCCAACACTGTTACATTTCCACAGCGACCTTGTGGCATTTTTCCTCAGGCTCTTCCAGGGGGAGCTCCACTCTGTCACCGCCAGGTAACAACATACACACACAGTGGGAGAAAGGGTGGTCTCTATTTATGTATTATTTTTAAAAAAAATTTTAAAAATACAGTTTTTCTTCTTTCTCTTCACCATCAGAGCCCCTAGAATCCCACAGATAAGAATATTCCTTAACGAATAATTGTAATTTAAGTAACCCCTGCCTCTCTCTGGCTCAGGGATTTTGTGCTGCCTCAGGGACCAGGAGTTTCTCAGGCATCAGCATCAGGATCTTTGCTATATGGAACCTTTTGGACTGTGTGGGAGCGCTCCACTCTGCTGTCTCGAGCTGTGAAACAACTAACCCAGCTCTTGGTACAGGCCGCTGTTAAGGTAAATACTGTGAACTGCATTGCTATTCTCATTGGATGTTGTGTTCACTAGTATTTAGACAGCAGACAACGAACAAAAGTAGGATTATTGAGATCTGTATTGATTTTTTTTTTTTTTTAATCTGACATGATCAACAAACTTCAGCTTCTTCTTCTACAGTATTCTTAGAGCTTGCTAACTCCCTAGTGTGATGTTGAGCCTGAAGATGATATTGTTTATCTTCACTGAAGGACTACGCTGAGAAAGATGAGAAGCAGAGACTGCATTTGGCGGATACCCTGCTGAACCTCCTGTCTGTGCTGGTAGAGTTCTGGTGTCAGCAGAACTTCAAACTGAACCAGAACCTGGTGGAAAAGGGCCTGAAAGATCTGGCAGAGCACTTTGCTGTTGTCAGCCAGGGTATGGAATAAAGACTGAAAAAAAAACAAAAACAAAACAAAATTGCAGAATAGGAAAAATATCTTTTTCACTTCCCCTGAAAGTTCTGCTGTGGTATGTCACGTGTGTAAATTTCATTTAATGTATTGTGTACAGTAGTACTTTTCAGCTGTTACTGCTTTAAAGAAAATTTTAAAAATACAAAGTGCACTTAAATATATTAAGTAACTTAATCACAATACTTAGCTTAAAAATTAACATTGTCATTTTAAATATACAGCACTGTGAAATGGAATAGCTTTCTTCAAACAATCTAATTTTACGCTAAATGATTTATATATGTTCCCCTTGTTCTGTTCTGTAGATGTGTCTCCAGTGGTTCTGGCAGAGCTGGTTGCCAGGATTTCCTCTACCAGACTTAAGCTGGTGATGGCTGATGCCATATTTAGGAATCTCTGTTGCAGAAATGGAAACACTGTGGGAGATGAACCCCTCTCACTCAAAAAAATGGTGTGTGTATGTGTGTATTTGTTGTTCATTTGCTTTCCCATTATTTTCCCACTGCTTTCATCAGCCCTGTATTGCACGGGCATTTTTGCCATTCGCTTGTCAAAAATTGAGGCGCGCACTTCTTAACTTAGGTGAATCACGACAGTCATGTACTGTTTAGTTTAATAATCATAAGTGTTCAGTTGGCATATTTAGTTAAAGAGGAAGGAAATTTCATTTTCAATCA
This sequence comes from Lates calcarifer, assembly GCF_001640805.2. Taxonomy (NCBI): domain Eukaryota; kingdom Metazoa; phylum Chordata; class Actinopteri; family Centropomidae; genus Lates; species Lates calcarifer. The sequence goes on from NC_066845.1 coordinate 13,324,127, forward strand.
GTGTGCTTCTGGTGAAATAATTATATGATTCTGATAAATCTACACACAGAAAAGTTTGTAAAATACAACAATTAATTAAGGAGTTGAAAATAATTAATAATTTAAAATGCTTCTGATAAATACACTAGTTTTAACCATTTTGTTTTTCTTTTTGGTGTTATGTTAAAGAGGCATAAAGCACAGATGTTCTGCATTAGTTAGCCTGGCAGTGTGGAAACTGGTATAGATTATATTACAGTTCATTGCTACAGAGACAAAGATTGCTGATGTGGTCGACCCATTATATTATGTTGCAGTAGAACATCTGGCTTTCTCACTCACCGTTGGTGTCTTTGTGCCTCCTCAGTCCCCTAAAGACACAAACATTCACTTGAAGTGTAAAGGCAGTGTCTAACCTTGTGTGTCTGCGCAATGTCTGACAGGTGCTGTCCTACCTGCCTGCTCTGGGAAGCTTAGCTCGGAGTCCCAGCGGTGCTCGCCTCAGGACGGGACCCCCCTCCCACAGCTGCACCAGCCAGGAAACTGGCTGCAGGTCAGTTACACGCAGCTGTCTGTTTATACCACTGTTTGTCTCTTTGCTACATTTGTACATACGAGAGCCTGAAGCATGAACATGTGAGGACATACAGTACATGCAGAGGTGGGGGCTGCACAGAAGACAATAAGTTCCAGTTCATTTTAAACCAACTTAAACATATTTTGGCTTTAAGTTCTTTCTCATTTCAGTTTCTTGTACTAGACTGAATTTTAAACGTCCAAACTTTAAGTGAAATTATTTATGTTTAAAAATCAGTCTTGAACACTCATTTTTTTAGTTGGCTGTATCACATCCAGTCATTGTGGTTTGTTGCTTCCTCAAAACATTGTGTTTGGAAGGCACAGTGTGTGCCCAAAGCACCACTGGAGAGTTAAACAGGTAACAAAAATGGGAGTGTAACAGTATACATGTTGCTGGTCAGATTTCACTTAAGCTGCAAAAGAGAATCTGCCACTTTCTGCCATCCTGTCAAATCAGTTGTATCATTTCTTGCTGCCTTTGTTGGCTTGCGTGTCTAAAGTAACAGAACTATTCAACCAGCAGTCTACACTACCTCCATTGTCAGGTTTCCACCCAGAGATTTAAGGCCAGACAGCATGAGGCAAAACGGGGGGAAATGTACAGATTTGATGAGAAATGTGAGTGAAAGGGAACAAAGGAACACCTGGAGAGAGGAGGAGTGTGTGTGGTGGTGGTGGTGGTGGGGGTGGGGGTGGGGGGGTACATGAATGGAGGGACTGAGGGAAAGCTGGAGAGAGGCAAATGGAGGTCAGACGGAGTGTGAGGAGTTGGCATGTGATGGGTCATGCCCAGGTCTGATCCTATCAGTGTGTGCTGGCTGACAGAAGGGGTGCAAAGGGAGGTTAGACCCCCTCCTCCCACACACACACACTCACACACACACACACACACAGTGCTCAGTCTGATTTGGACAGGAAGCCGACAGATAGATGGACTAGGATATCCCATCAGGCCTTTGTGTCTTCCCTTACGACCACCAGCTCTCAGCATTCTACCGCCCCTCTCTTGATCTTCCCTCTTGCATACTAAATCCCTTTCTGAATGCAAACACTTACATACACACAGACACACAGACACACAGACACACACACACACACACACACTCACTCACTCTCCACACCCCACACCCCACACCCCATGTCAGACATCTGCTCTTCCACCAGCAGGTAGTTGGCCTGAAGAAGGGCAAAAGTCACCAGGGAGCAAGTTCATGTGAAGGCTACTGGTTCGTGCACTGACCAGATCCCCTCTCCCCACCGTCACTGCTCTCTCTACTTTCTGCTTTCCCCACAGTTGATTTAGTTTGTTTTGACATAGACATGAGAGGAACTGAATAAAACACGGAATGCAATCTGTGCGGGTGAGATAAAGAAATGCCAAAGGGCATGGAGAATCATTTGACCCCAAAAGAAAGAATGAAATCAAAATGACAAAGCCTGTGATAAATTGAGAACAGACACCAAAAGTAAATCTTGTTTCCTCATTCCTCATGGTTGAATTCATGATATTATACATATTTACAGTGACGTTGACACTCTTAATCAATTGACACATCTTATGTTGAAGCATTTATGAGTCTGACACACTCCTCAGTCTCAATGCGTTTTCAATACAATTCTCTGTGTTGTTGGAGCTGCTATGACTCAGTGCATAACAAGATAAAAAACATGAAAACAGAGACGCATTGGTGTTAAAGCCATATGACCCCTTTATCTTTAATTTCTGGCTGTTAGAACACATGAGGATGTTTTACTGCGACTTGAGGCTGCTGTAGTCGGAGAGATGATGAGTGTGCTTCTTCTGCACCAACACACAGCCTGGCATTAGGGCACACATCCAAAGTCATACCAAGCTGACAGGATGGCTGATTGACCGACTGTTTAGATAGCCGTTTGACTTGCCGGCTGGCTGGGTGCGGTGGCAGTGAGTGCTGTTAGCGGAAGGGAAGCTGTAATTAAACTGAGGTTTTCCTCTTGCTGGATTAATCAAGCTCTGTGCATTGCTGTTATCTTTTCAAACCATTTCACTATGTCATTATTTTGGCTCCATCTCCTCTGACCAAACCTGTACATAGTCTGTGTGAATTGCTGGATTAAAGAAAAGTCTGTAAATAAATTGACCGTACTAATATTTAACAATGGACACAGACAGGTAGTGGGAGTTTCTGTGATTTTTGGTAGAATTTAAGTAGAAAATGTAATGTATTAGCCACTTTTTGCTGTGGCATTGGACATGCAGTTCCTGATTACTTCCATTATTGCTCACAAGTTTCTTGAACGTCGGCCTCCAAGGGCACATGTTGCCCCAGGCCCAGAAATGATCGCTGGGCCACTGACAGCATGCTGGCCTCCTAAAGTAAGCCACGAGGGAAGGAGAGACTGGGGCGTACACAAGCACAAGTACCGTCAACCACTGTTTCCAGCTTATACGGACAAGGGGACGCTCGGGTGAAGTGGTTTGAGATGAGAAGTAGTACACCCTCATCCTAGACACTCTTATGGACTCTTCTCTCTTGTGCACACACACACACACACGCATGTACACACAGAGCTCGTCTCATCTCTTCTCAGCCTTGTCCCTGCTAATAACAAGCAACGTGACAGGACGTGTGTTTCCTCCTCACTGCTGGGAGCTCCTTCCTGGCTTCTGAACAAGCCAATTACCAGGGAACAAGCCTCTTCCCTGTAATACGGATGGCACTGCGCTTCAATGTGACGCGCGCGCACGTGCACAGACGTATACACACAAGACACCTGTCAGGCTTCATGCAGGCAGATCTCCCATACCCACTCACAGGACTAGTGACAGCCCACAGCTATTAGCACGCCACTACTTTGAAGAGGCTTCACTTTCTTTTACTAGTTATTCTTCCTAATGTGCTTGCTCACATCGAATTCTCCATCTCTGTGTTTGAGGCGTTAAGTGGGAAGAAAAGTGCTTTGGAGACGGGAATGGAGGATTGGGTGTGTGTAGTGTGTGTGTGGCCAACACAGTAGGGGTTTGACAGATATTGTCAGATTTCATATAAGATGATACAGCGCCACAAGGGATTCATTTGCTAATGGCACTTCTCACAGTACAGTGATGCCCGTTCCACTTTCTGTACCACTGGGTCTCCTTGCTGTCATGATGAAATGGTCAGCCACTGAAATGCCGGACTTAATCTATTATTGAATAAGGTTCAGTACATACATGTATATCTTCCCATAAGCCCTTTGACCATGTCCTTTGTTTCCAAACAGAACCCAGAGCTCTTTGGTGAATGAAACAGGCCCGGAGAACGAGAACCTCCCCAGAGGTTTGAACAGAGTCAACGCAGCAGGTGCGACGCACACGCACACACATACATACACACACACACACACAGTGCTGCTTGACGATATAGCTTCACATTTGCAAGGAGCGGACTTTTAATGGACTGATGCACTGCACTGGGTCATCAGTAAAGAGGGACATGATAGCTCTGTCATCACTTTCAGTTTAATGAAGAGCACATAATGTATGGAGAGAGTGATTGATTTGCATCAGACCATGCTTCCATCTAGTCAGCTGTAAGGGCAACTTTTGCTGCATAAGTACGCCTGTCATGTACATTCGGGGGCAAAGTTTGGTCCGTATTACCACCTCTGCATCACGCCTCCTCCTCCACTTGTTCCATTCGCATTTAAATTCACCACTGCGCTCTTTGTTTTGTTTTGTTTTGTTCCTCATGTCTTATTTACCTTTTTAAAAAGTAATAGATAAATAAATAAATGGCCTGGACAGAAATAATGGGTTTCTCACACAAAACAATAACGCATATTAGTAAGCACAGTGCGCCTCAGATCTCCATTTTAGGGATATTAAATGCAGCAATTAGGGTAGCACTGCAGATATACAGCGGCTGCACTGGTGGAACTTCCTGCAATTAGAGGCATGGCACTCTGTGTGAACTCTCGAAGGTGTCAGAGCTCATATCTCCCCCCTCCACCTGATCAGAAAGGCCCTGTGCCGGTGTGAAGGAGGGGTGGAGGGTAAAGGAGAGGGAGTGGGGGGAGGGCTGAGGCAGGAGACTCAAGGCTGTTGGCATGTGTTGTTTTTCCACTACGTGATCTCTATACCGATGCGGTCGGCATTAATTTTTGATGAACCATCGGCACAGCATCCTCCCCTCTCGCCCTCTCATCCCATTCTCTCACTCTCTCTCTCCCTCTTCCTCTCTTTCTCTTACAGGCTTTTTCACCCACATATGTAAGCTCACTTTCTTATTTGCTGCACTTCTTTGCTTTGGAGCATCTGCCTCGCCTCCTGGAACCTCGGTATCTTTGTCACAGTAGCTGAGAGGGGTTGAGGGATTTGGGATGAACTTCTCTTTTTCAGTCCCATATTTGCTTCTGGAAGCTCAGCAGAGATTTCAATTTAAATCAGCCTGAATATAGCATATGCAGATTGTCAAACAAGAACCAGTGTGTGTTTTTCTCTGCTTAGAATCTGTTTGCTTTTAGCTTCACATCATTCCTGAGACAAACCTATAAAGTCATCATTCATGCAGCATAATTCAAAGACTAGGCTGATTGTTCTTGGAAACTTAAGCTACACAACTTTATCCAGCAAAAGGTAAAAGGTTCCTTAACTGAACAAAGAGTAATCCTTTTTCTACTGAAGTATTACACAGTCAGTAGTTACTGTCATAACCCCATAACAAAAGAATTAAACCCAATATTTTAACTTGGATATTAGTAAAAATGAATCTCACCACAAGGTCTATCAGTTCTGGGGCTTTCAGCTGTGTCACACTGTCTTCCTCAACAGGAAACATTTCCCATTTGCTACAGAGCAGTAGAACCATTTTGTCTTAGCACTTTAAGGCCGTCTCATCTGTGTTGGCTTAAACATTGAGGCTGAATGTTGACTGACATCTTCCTCACTTATTTATAAGCTTTATTGTACAAGTTAGGGTAGGACAACCTTTAACCTTTTTATTCATATCAGTGCAGTTTGGTAACTTTATGTCATTGTGAGCCTCAACCTGAGTAGAGGTGTAATCAGCTAAAGCAGACTGGGACTGGACTGCACCTCAATTCCTGTTGTGGTCATGGGCACACTCTGGAGTCGGGAGTGGAGTGGGGCGAGACAAGAACATAAACCACCTCAGAAGTGGTGGAGATTGGTTAATGAAAACACAGCCTCTGCCTCAGTAACGTTAATTTAATTCAACTTTCTGGTTTATGATCTGTTTTTCTAACCAATAAATTAAAAGATTTCTATTTAGAGGCCATTGTTTCTGATCAATTCCAAGATTCCTACTGCGCTACGTGCAATCAATAAGAAATATATGCTCGCTGTAACAAAAGATGACAGAGGCAAAGGTTTGTGAGCCTGAGTAATGGCTTAAGTCAGGCTCATTACTTCCTGTTGGAAGAGAGGAGAGCATCAAGGGCCTTTGTTGCTGACCCATGTTGTTTTTTTGAGGGATTAAATGGATATATCTTGTATTAAAATCTTCACCAGTGGAATTTTTTAAGGACGGTCACTTATGTTAAGGCCAGTAAATTCTTTCAAAGCACAGTGAAAGCTGCAGTAATCTTGATTCAGGGGAATTAACGTGCTGCCATTGCTCTCTGAGCCAGCGACAGCAGTAGTCTTCAAATAGTTTTAAATATATCCAATAACTGGCACAGAATACCTGTCTAACACATTCCTGACAAATGGCATTGTTACAGGCTTCCAGCAGCTCTTTGGTCCAGGGATCGGCAGGCTAAGCGACACTTTACAGGAGTGTAGCAAGCAGACTGAGGGATATAAAGAGCAACACATACATTTAACTTTTCTATTAAAGTGTGAAACGGGGGATTTATAGAAAAGGACAGGGGGATTTATCCTTTCCGTGCTTGTAAATGCTGAGCATGCAATTACCCCTATAATAGAGGCGTTGTGTCCAAATTGGAGCCATTAAAGTGATTTAACAGTGCGTGGATTGGCCCTGGCATTTGCGAGGATGTGTACACATGGGGTGTAGTGGAATGGGTGTTTAATCACAGCATTTTAGAGCCCGGTAATAGCAGAGCAGCCCATGTAGAACACTGACGTGCCACACAGTACAGCTTACTCATTAGGGACTGTAGTTTGGTCTGCGCTCCACCCTCTGTTTGGGTGTTTTTGATTTTTAGATTGGACATGTTGGTTTGCTTCATTGATTGGCCTCATTATTGTTACTGATACTGATGCTGTACAATCACCAGTGTGTCTGCTTTCTGATGGTACATTCACACACCCATGCACTGTTAAGTTAAATATGATTTTTTACAACACAAAACATACTTTCAGATGAAAATCTGCCTGGCAGCAATTAAATTGTCAGACAAATGATTCCAGGTTATGAAGTAAGACATTATTATATAATCATAGTACAGTTACTGTACTAATAAAAAATACTACATATGATGTTGCCTATTGAAATTGCATACACACCATCTAACAAAGTGCTTGAAATAATTTGCAGTCAAGTACCTGCGTCATCAGCCTGTTGGTGTGTTCTCACTGCTTCCAACTGCTTGTTATAGCATTCGTATAGAAAAGAAATGACAATTTTTCACATGACTTATAGTCTAACTATATAAACCTACAGGATCAACTATATGATGCAACATAAAAATACTCTAAATACTTTATTTTATAGTTTGGTAAAGTGGCGCTTCAGTGAAGGACTACACCAACCATTAATCATCTACTCCATTAATTCATCTAAGATTATCCTGAGTGTTCAAAGGTTTGTGCAGTGATGACATTTATAACTGAAATGTGCTGAGGAATATTGTAATATATCATATGTTTGTAAAAGATATTTGTTCTGAGTCAGCACTGAAAAATGTGTACTTTTCAAAACTTTTAAACTTACTTCCGTTTGTCAGGCTTAGCATTGTATTTCTAGGGAGAACATAACTGATCCTCCTTTTGATAAACAGTCCTTCCATCCCCCCCCCCTCCACTCTTCAGCCTCTTAACTACCAGTGGATGGCATTTAATGCATCTTCTGCATCCTCAAAGACACCTCCTGGAAGAAAAGAATTCTTCAAAATGAATAGGATCCAGCTTTTTTCAATATTTCCCCCTACATGCTTTGAAATGCAGGAAACCCTTTCACTCTCTCCTCCACTGCTTCTTCTTTCTTGCCCCCCTGTTTCTTCCCTCCCTCTCCTCCGCCACCTCTTTTTGCCCCAGTCTGTGCTCTGTGTGCGCTGAAGTGGAGCCCCTGTACAGGCGTGGCATCCTGGGGAGAGCTAGTAAAGCATTTATTACAGGCTTTGCAGTCCTGTATTATACTGGCAAGCACAGAGCCACTCATGCTTGGCCTTTAACTTCCCTCTGAAGTTCAGCCATACATGAAAAGAGGGGGCTCTGGCCCACTAATATATTCCTGATTTAATATTGTATCAGAAAAAGTGAGGGATGGGGTGAAAATGAAAAAAAGGCGGGGGGGGGGGTTAAAAATGTAAATGGAATCCTTGTTTTTTTCCATGGCTGTTCACTGTTAGTTTGCTGATTAAATATCACGTGGTGACACTGGCAATGCCCAGCGGAGCTTTTGAACCCTGGATCTGTGAAGAATCCTTTTCGGGGCTTTGTGCGTGGGCTGTCTACCATAACTTCCTCTCAAGTAACAATGTAGGGATGAGCGGACAGGAAGCGAGGCTACTCTCTTACCACCACATTCATTCAGTCGCTGACTGCCCCGATATTAACTTTTTGGGCTCGGGGTGTAAGTGGAAAATCTCTGTGTCTATAAAAGAGGTAAAGACCGAGGCGAATTAGCCCAACTCTCCATCTTTAATTTTTTCCCTCCTTTTTTTTTTTCTTTGAAAGATACCCCCCCTTTTCTCATCACTCTCCTTAAATCGCATCCTCATTGGCGGGTCGTACTTTTTTAGGTCAGGCTTTTTTTTTTGGTGTTTGGGGACATTTCTGTGGTATTTTATTGGTGTGTTCACCATATGGAGGGGGACAATGGGCAGGACATCGGGCACACCCTAATTTTGGATTTCTCTCTTCTCTTCCGCCTCTTCTCTCTTTTGGGTGTGTTTGTCCGTTGTGTGTGTCCTGGTCGAAGGAGAGACCCTCCTCCACAGAGCTTGCAAGAGGAACCAAGTGGAAACAGTGTTTCAGATCCTGGCGCTTCCTGGCACGGACATCAATGTTAAAGGTAAGACTTTTTCGCTTTCCCTTTCTCTGTAACCTCAGTCTCACCGCCATCTCACTTCACTCCCACTGTTTGCTCCAGGGTTTCAAGGAGCGATTAACATTGGAGGAAAAAAAAAAAAGAAATAGGAGTGCGTGTGCGTCATCATTGAGGTTAACCTTTAGCTAAAATGTAAAGGGTGTGTCCAGGAAGAGCGGGATTGGTTTGGAGACTCAAATTTATAGATTTACGGTCTCTTTGCTAAGTAAATTGAACGCCTTTTGATATTTCCGAATGATTTTCTTTTGTCCCTTTAGGTCAGATATAATGACTTGCCCTCCTTTTATGGAAATGTTGTGCTGTTTCAAAGGTTTCCCCAATTTAATAATCGCCCTTTAGTAGCAGCCTAAATTAACCTGCATCTCAGTAGGGGGCTTACGCAAGAGGTGATGTCCAAAATTTGATCAGGCAGAACTATGGACAAAATGGTAAAATTACCGCTGTCACCTTGCAGTTGTCTCCCAAAAATGAGGCCCATGTTAATTGAGGCAGAACATTTTTGAATTCTTTCATGTCAGATGAAACAGATCCACATTATAATGTTCTCCAAATGGGCTGTTTTTGTATTCCTCAGGACACGTTGATCCATGATGACTTTTAATTTGATAAAGAACGGTGTAAAACATAAAGAGATGGGCCATACTGTTTTAACGTTTCTTAGAAATTTGTTATTAACCTATTCATAACACACAAAAAAGACTTTTAAACAGTCTAATTTAAACGACACATTCATTATATCTATATAGTTTTCTTTGTCCTTTATGGCAGTGGAAAAGACAGACAAGTCAATAATCTTTTCGTTTTTTGTTTGTTTTTTTTTTTATTTGCTACCTTACAAGCAAAGTATGGTGTTGAGTATATGGCCTGTGCCACTTAAGTATTTGCAAGGTCTCAAAAGTTTGTAAAGAGTTTCTCCAAGTAGCTCCTGTTAACTTACTTGCTAACTGAGTTGTTAGCTTCTTTCTTTAATCTTTAATCTTACTATATCTTGTTTTGGGAGATGGACATATCTCTTCAACTGCTTGATAACCAAACTTCTTTATGAAACATTGCATTCAGTCTTTAAAATCTTTAAAAGATACATTTTACCTTTTAACCTTAAAAGATATCAGACAGTTTGTTTTTCTCCAGATTACTTATCTCCCCTATTGAGTAAATTGTATTTATGTAAGTGTGTGTTTGTGTGCCTGTGCTTGGTTTGTTAACCATGTAGACCATGCCGGCTGGACACCACTGCATGAAGCATGTAACCATGGCAGCACTGCATGTGTTGAGGCTTTGCTACGTCACCACCCCGCCCCCGTGCTTAATAACCAGGTGGGTGGAGTGAGTCCACTTCACGATGCCCTGCTAAACAGACACATGGACATCGCCAAAATGCTACTGGAGCACGCAGGTGGGTAAACTTCACCAGTACACCCAGAGACTCTAGAGTGTAAACTGACATAATCTAACACTATTAAAAATGAATTAACTCCAATTTTATCTTTAAATTGCCTAAATTATTGTCAAATATTGTTCTTTAACCAAATGATATTGGTCTTGAAAGTGATGGTACTTTTGTGAGTAGTTGTGTTTTGTCTAGGTTGGATCTGGTTGGATCCAGGGTGGCAAACTCCAACATCTATACTTACAGAGTTGGTTGCAGAAATATTCTAACTTGTGATTAGGCGAGTCAATTTAATTTAATATAATCTGTCCATTTTATGGAGACTGGCAGACTTTTTGCTTCCTTTTTACATGAAAAATTAAATGATATTAAAATGCTATAGTATCTTTTTGGGTGGTCTGCGTTCATACAGTGAGATATAGGAAACAGCCATAAATGAATTAAAATAAAAATTAACATCTCTGTGTATCCAGGTGCATGTGTGTTAGGTTAGGCTGATGCTTTTATTGTGACTTCCAATCAAAACAGGAACAGATTTTTCATTTTTACAAATTAGTTTTCTTGTAACAGCTGAAACTCTGACACTGATATTGGTCTTGGTGTCTTATTTTGTCAGTGCCATTACTCACGCAGGTTCAATTAGAAATTGCTACTCTAACTGTATGTTACATGTTTATGCTTCTTAATTGGATGGGATATATCCAACTGTTTTTATATGTCTCCATGTAATCCATCTTCCTTGAAAAGATTCATTAAACCAAATGGTCTCCGTCACATTGATGGAATCATATAATGTTAAAATAAAACACCTTTAACTTGTCTGGCCAGTTGGCTGCCAAGAGAGCTAATCTGTAGAATTAGCCATTTAGCTAATGATTTACTGCAGTGGTGGGCTGCTTGTCACTGCTGCTGTAGCCAAGACAAGCTTTCAATTTAATGTAGCCTACAAATGAAGTGGAGCTTACTGACAGATTGAATGCTGCTTTCGACCTTATTAGCAGGGCCAGTTTTATCTTAACTAGCCTCCTGGTAGAGTGATGGACCTGTTGATGGTGAGGCTTTTAAAGGGGCACTCCACCAATTTTACACAAGTTCAGTTTATATGTCACATAGATTACTATTCAGTATGTGAAAGCAGATATTTAACGTCTTCTGTGGCTCTGGAAGAAGCTTTTGTAAGGTGTGAAAAAATAACCCTGATGACATCATCAGGGTTATTTTATCACTGGCTTAGACTCAGGTTTTTAAGCAGAATACCTGTGGGGTTTACCATAGAGGATCTAACCAAACTATTACTGGCAATTAACATCAGTATGGGAACTGTACTTAAGGATGTTTTTAGAGTAGCAACAAATGACACATTTGTTACAGTCTGTATTTCTAATTACATGTACTACTTAAAGAATCATGGGCTGTACACATACAGTGCACCCAAGACAAACAGAATTGGTACTGGGTCCCAGAGGCCGTACCAGCTGCCTGCTTTTTCGCTGTATTAATTCTAGATCATCTATACCATCTCTCCCTCTGCCCTCTGCTTGTCTTCATAATCCTCATGCAATCCTGCACTGCAGTGTCTGTCCAAACAGATTACAGATCACCTCATAAGATGTCTGTTAATGTCTTTTTGACGAGATTAGAGGAGTCAGGATCCACCGCTTGCGAAATTCACATGCAGGTTTTTTTTGTTTTGTTTTGTTTTTTTAGATGTGTCACAACACAACTAGTTTGGTGTCTGCATCTTTGTGTGCCACATACAGTCTGAGCTCAGGAGGGTTGAAGTGAGCGTGACGGGTGTCGTAGCTCAGGAGAGGGTGGCGTAGCTGGGTGTGCGGCAGCAGGTGGCAGAGAATGTCTGTGTGTGTGTGTGTGTGTGTGTGTGTGTCTGTGTCTGTGTGTTTTTGGGGAGCCGGGGGGGTGAGGGAGTGGGGGTGCCATTTGCCAGCGTTGAACAAGTCTCCCATGTAACATACCTCTGCCTCTGCTCACTTCTCAGTTTGACTAATTATAGTTAATTTGATTCGACTTTCCTATTAACACATGTACATATTCTGTCCTCAAAAAATAAATTAGACTGGGATTGTTTAGTCCCGGAGAGGAAACAAGAGAGCGCTCCTTTTTTTTTTCCTTTTTTTTTTCCTTCCCTCCTCAGTAACAGGAGGGAGAGCAAATTAAAAGAGGTCAGAGAAAGAAGCAGCTATCTGTATCAGTAAAATTAGAAGAGAAAGAGAGTGTGTGTGTGTATGTGTGTGTGTGTGTGTGTGTGTGTGTCTGTGCAGTAGATGTCTGGCCTGCTGTCTAGGCCAGGTCTCTTCACAGGGACTGAGCAGAACAACAGGAATGAGAATAGTCTGAATCTAAAACACCTGCAGGCTTGTACATTATACTTCTTTTTTCCCACTCGCTCTCTTTCTGACTGTTTGCTATTTCCTCACACCTTGATGGCGGGTTGTCTAAAGGCTACAGCAGGGAGTTGGTGAGGAGGTGGTCCTCTTGACTCCAGGCTATACTGTCTCTCTTGGTCTCTTTTCCGTGAGCTCCATCTGGTTGCCATGGACACCATCGATAGGCATAGGATTTTTATTTTTTTTTTTATTTTTTTTTTTTTTGGTCCAAGTTCATACTGTTAAATGTGGAAAGTTATAGCTTTGGGGGGTACATCATGCTTAGTTACCGTAACTGTCTTTATGTTGTTGTTCATTCCAGTTTTTACTCTAAACTCAGGCAGGACTTTTGTGCTTGTGGCTGCATTTCTAACACCCATACATCAGACTGCTTTTTAAATTTTGGCCAGGGAGACTCACTGCGCCGTCCCATGATAGGAAAACAGGCTAGTGGGCCAGATGCATTTCCATTCCTCTCTCTTTATTTATTATATTCCTTGGTTTTATTCTTCTTCTGAGTTCCTTCTACATCTCCTGAAACTATATTTTTCACTGAGGCATTCACCCTGTTGTCCTAGTTGTTTCCAACAGACAGGCTGAACCTAGCTGCCAAGGCCAGAGAGGGCAATACTGACACTGGCACACCAACAAAGCCTTTATTTGGGAGTGATCTCACCCCTTTGTAAGCCTGTCTGCTTGGAGGCCTGTGCTCTGTATGAGTGTGTGTGTGTGTTTGTGTGCATTTTTAGGGGTGAATTGTAAAGGGGGGAGGAATGGATGGATCCCCCCCCCTACCCCTCTACCTCAGTCCCTCTAGGCTTATGGAGCTGGCAAGGAAAGGATGCCATGGCTGAGGGCAAGGCTGACTCTGCTCTCCTCCCCTCCTCCTCCCATTGCCCAAGGCCACCCCACATGACCCTGTGTATAAGTGTGTGTGTGTGTGTGTGTTTGGCTTGTTTTTACATAGTATGGAAGTGTCCTTGGCTGTATATTTTTGGTGTATGTGTATGCATGCACAAATATTTTCCTGAATCTCAAATGCTGTAATGAGTGTGCGCTGGCTTGCAATTAAATATCTGATGCTCCCTGTGCCCCCTTCCCCTTCCTCAGCTGGTAGGAGTGTTTAAATTTTGCAGGGTGGCCAGGGCAGCCGGTACCCCTGATTGGAATGGAAAATGACCCGGAGCCTTTAGCTGTGCAGTTCAGACCTGGCACACACACACACACACACACACACACACACACACACACACATATATAGAGAGAGGAGGCGTGTCAGTTAGCAAAGGGGGTGGAGAAATAAATAAAAGAGCCTTTAAGCTGTCACCACTCTGCCCTGTGACCGTAATCGCTGATGGCGTCCCTTCAATACAGCCCACCATGTTAGTAAGCACAGCTAGTCCACCTCGGCTTGTAAACACACGCATTCACACACACATACACACACACACCCAGACTAATTTAGATGCTTGAGGAGGAAAGAGTATAGGAGCAGAAAGAATTGTTCAGGTATGTGTAGAAGTGTTTTTTTCTTTTTCTTCAATCTTTTCGTCAAATTGTTTGGCTAGAGTCAAGTTCAAGGAGGCAGGAGAGGTTGCTACATGACTGCTTCTCCTTCTCTTATATTCACACACAAACACACACACACACACACACACACACACACACTCACGCTTACCACACAGCATCCTGTGGTCCCTACAGATCTTAATGCGAACGAGTGTTTGTGGAGCAGAAAGATGTCATTTGCTCAGTGGCACAGGAAACACACGGTCCCCTCGGACTGCTGTAGTCAGTCATGGTTTGTCTCTGTCTGTTTGTCTGTCTCTGTCATAGATACACGCACATACACACACACACAGAGGTTGTGCTTTAGACACACTTGGGCCTCTTCACTGTCAACATGGTAAAGAAAGTTCATTCTGCTCAGCACTTATTTCCCTGTGGGTCCTGAACTGGCAACTGCGAGGAGCTGAGCACTCGTACTATTAGAGGTGAGGCTGTGTTTGGAGCTCTCGGCTTCATTTGGGTGTGTTGATGTTTCAACTGCAGGTTTCTCCAGGCTGTATTTCAAGGACTTCCCTCACTGGGATTTTTTTTTTTTTTTTTGACTAGATTCTTTTTCGTCTTCTTTCTCCTCTCTTCTGCCTGTCTTTCGCTATCCAACCCCCCCAACCTTTCTTTCCGCGTTTTTCGGGCGGTTGCCAGGATTAGATCTGGAGCTCTATCCGACAGTCTCCCCGGTTGTTCCTCACAGAGCTCCAAGAAGAGGGTGAGATCCCTTTTCAGTGTGTGTGTGCGTGTTTTATACAGATGAGGGCCAGAGAGGATCAAAGAAATGATGATGATTTTGTGATTTCATACCAAAGGTTTCTTGCAGGCTACTTATGCCCAGCACCACCTTTTGGGATGTACAAACACACACATCTTGCTCTTTTTTCCCCTCTATAACCATGTACAGCATTTAGTGAGAATGAAGGCCACCGAGAGCTAGCTTACGTGAAAGGGAAAGGGTAGACGCCAAGGGGCATTTAACTATTTTTATTTATTACGGTGTCGTCTTTCACCCACAAGGTTGCACTAGAGTTTAATGTCATGTATTTAGTTCTAAGAACTGAATGATAATTGAGAGTGGAGAAGTGCTGAAAACATGCTCTTTCCATCCACAAACAAAGCAGAGTTTCAAGGTTTAGTTTGTTTCTTTTGTCAGTTTCTGGGGCTGATTGAAAAGAAAGACAGCATTCACAGTCACAGGCCAGAGATGATTTTGTTTTGTTGGCCATGAAGATTGTTCTCTGTCTGACTCCAGCCCTGAACTTAAAACATCATATATTGCACGAGTATTGTATTCTCCCTCCCAACCCCCCCTTAATTTAAAACACTTAACAATAACCCAGGAAGCGATTCAAAAGTACACTGACAAAAAAAAATGTCTATAGAAAATACAGATAAGAGAATGATGTTTACTTCTTTGACTTACATTAACAAGAAGTCCACAATGGCTGTTGAAAGTCAACAGTGTGTGGTGTTTCAACTCTGGTTGAGTGGGTCATACAGTGAAAATGAAGTGTAAATGAAGACATTCAACAGGAGTTGAATGTGTTTGCTTAAAGCAGGCTTTCAATGACAAGCTAAACCCTGGGTATGTAGAATGTTGTACTTTTAATTGTTAGAATCGTAAAGGCCACCTCTAGCTCACCTCTAAATTAAGTCTTGTAAAAGAAAACAAGAGTCAGGAGCAGATAGGGCATACGGGGTACGCCATTATTATTCATTCTCGCAACAAGAATGTAAAGTCAGTCTGAAGTTCTCAGGTCTAAATTTGCCAGCACAGTGTCAAATGTAAACATGTCGTATAATATAGTATAATATAGAGAATTGTCCTGGTTTTTAAAGGTGCAGTCAAATGTGAGTGTTGTTAAAGCTGACAAAACATATGAAAAGCAATAGTTTGTCAAAGGCACTCATATGATTGTATCAATGGATAGAACATTTTTGTCCTATTAGATTTAACCAAAATGATATCAGTTATAGTTCTGCATCATGATATCATATCTTAGTTTAAAAAGGCTGATGCCCTCATTAAGTTGTATGAGGAGAGAGAGTGAGAGGGAGTGGAGCGAATGAGAACGAGAGTGAACTTTTAAGTGCCTCAAGATTTTTTACTTTTCACTGTGAACTGTGTCCAGTGTGTCTCTGCGCTGAGGCTAAGAATAAAAAGGTTGATTCATCCAAGTTACCAGAAATATATATATTTTAACTGTGACTTTGTGTGATATCTCGCTACAGCCCTTGAAAAGATAGTCTTTATGAAAACAGTTGACAGTGTGTTTTGTGGAATATCCAGGGTAATAGGGACATTGTTTTTTAACAAGTGACATCAGTGGACTTTACCCACTTGCACCACCTACAAAAAATATGACATCCCCACAAGCCCTAGCTGCACCTAATAAACCTGCTAAACATCGGGGTGTCAGCATTGTTATTGTGAGCTCGTTAGCATTTAACTCAAAGCACCACCTTGACTGAGAACAGCCTCACAGAGGGGCTATCAGTTTTGTCACAATACTTTTTGTGCTGTAACATCTGCATTGCGTCTTACCTTTGCCCCATGTGGGTCGCACTGGGCATGAAAAGCAGCTTTTTAAGTACAGGAAGACACCAACACAGCACTTTTTGCACTAGTCTTTGCCATGAAACTCAGTAAGTTAAATTTGTATTAAATTATTGTGCCCGTGAGAGATTTGCAGACACTGAATTCTAAAATCACAGCCTGTACTTATTATATATCTTTATACCACTGCAGTCTTCTGTGTTCATAGATTTGAGTATTGATTTCCCTTTGGTATACTGTAGGCATAACTTCCAAACAGTTTGAATAACTAAATAAGGCTGTGTGCATGTTAATGGCATCATAGGAAACAGTTCATTATAGCTGAACATGATGATTCAGTACATGACATATTATTAGAGCTGATAGCAGTGATCAGCCTTTTCTGATTCAAGAGACCAGTTAAGAGTTCATTTAGGGCTCCGCTCTGATCATTTAAGATGCTAATCGCCCACTGCTGATCAGCATCCAGTAATCAGAGTGTATCTTATGCCCCCCCCCCCCCCCCCCCCCCCCCTTACTAGAGGCATTGGAGTGGCAGGGGATTACACAAAGCTAGCAGTTGGTGTCCATGCCTTCATAACCCACCTTATCTGCCCTACCACCTCCAAAAAGGCTGTGATCCAGCTGTAATCTGTGGCTGACCGGGCTGTGTTTGAGCTGTGTAGCGTGCAGGAACACGTTTATCAGACATAACCTGTGAAGATGATGCTCACCTGTGACTGAGAAGACTGAGAGGCTTCCACGGGCTATAATGGCATTAATGGGGAAATATAGCAGAAGCAATACAGCACTGATGCTCTGACTGATCTCCCATCCATGTTTTTTTCATACTCTGAATATCAAGGTGAAAAAGCAGAGAAAAACATCACTGAGCGTTCAGACCCTGTTGCGAAAGCAGAGAGAGATTTTAGCATATTCACTTGTCTGGCTGGTCTTTCTTTTCCCTGCATCTGATGCCTCTCCGCTGGCTGCTTTGGTGCTTCACTTGGTTGGCCTTGTTGTTTTTGCTGTGGTTTCTAGTCGCTAGCTAGCAGCTCCCTGTGGATATGTGATGCCGTGCCCCTGGCTGCAGTTCACACACACTCACCCTGCCTCTCTTTTTCAGTCAGCGAGGGGAGATATAGAGAGAGAGCGAGAGAGGGGGTGGGGGGGGGGTGTTTACCATGCTGTGGAGCTGCCTGCTTCCCAGCTTGTCTGCCTCAGCCCCAGCCTCAGACCAGAGACAGAGAGGGAGAGAGAGAGAGACATAGGGGGAGGGAGCACTGCATCTTTCTTTCCTTCCCTCCCTCCCTCCCTCTTTTTGCGCCAATTTTCCCTTCCTCCACTCTTGCTTTTATATTTCTTGTCTTCGCCTGCCCTCTAAAGGCCAAAGGGCTTTGCGCTCAGTATGTATATGTATGCGTGTGTATGTGAACATGTGTGTGTGTATGTGTGTGTGTGTGTGTGTGTTGCAGACTGCATCTGGCTGGTGCATCAGGCAGTGGCTTTTGCTAGGCATGTGAATTCCCTCCCTCTGCTGTAGCTTCAGAGCTGAGGTCTTTGCAGGGTATTTTCACATTCGTACACACACTCACACATACACATAAAGGATGGTGTAATTACCCTGTGCTCTCATGTAATCCCCCAGGTGTTGTATTTATCTCCACTGCAGCATATCTGACACCCAGCGCCAATACCTGGATTCACTTCAGTCGCCGTCCCTGCACCAAAACCATCCCCCTGCCTCTAATCTCATAACTCTGTGTGTGTGTGTGTGTGTGTGTGTGTGTACGTATGTGTACATGTGTGTATTATATTATAAACAGTATGTGATGTTATTTTCAGGTCTTATGTTAGAAAATATGTAATTTAGCACTGGCTATGACCGTTGACGTCTGTATTAAGTGCTGTTGAGCTGTGAGTTGGAACATTACAGCGCGTTTTATATCCAATGATGAATAATAAAGAGCAACTGACTCTCTTGTCCAATGGATGAAACATAGGAGCACAGTATAGAGAGGGAGGAGGAGAAATTCCTGGAAAAGCAAAACACACAATCTGATGCTTAATAGAAATAAAAAGGAGAAAGTCAGGCAGGTAAAAATGCAAATGTGACAGCAGACACACTGACACACACACTTAGCTTTCAGGCAGACAGATCTACAATCAAACACACAGCCATACAGACAGTCTTGCGTGCTTTAAGGCAAGCCGAGCCCAGGGCCGTGCTGCAGGGGCCCTCTCCTCCCCACACCAGTGTCATACCTCTGGTTGGAGGCTGTCTGGCAGGCGGGTTTGACGTGGCGGCGGTGGCGGCGGTGGTGGCGGCAGCGGGGAGCGCTTCTCAGTCTTCCTTTTTCTCTCCCTCACGCCGACAACTTGCATCTCGTACACTTGAGTGAGCAAACAGCACTGTAGTTGAGAAGAGTGACAGGTGGATTAGATTGAAAGTGCTGGAGCAGATTGGCGTTGCTTTATTTTGGGTGGAATTTGTGTTTTCAGCTTTAGAACCATACCCAGTTTTTTACAAGAGGAGAGAAAAGGGAAAGATTTTCTATAGGTTACTGTACATTTACACCGCTGGTGCAACAAGGTTTCTCCTGTTTGACAATACAGTTGTAATTGGGAATCTGACTTGTAGTGTAAGTGCTGCTTTGTCTGGTGCTTTATGCTTAAATTATCCCTATTTCTGTTATGTTCATTTACATATCTTTGCTGCTGCAACAAGCCATTTTCCCATGAGAGGAGAACGTACTGTGGGAGTTTCATCTTATTTAACTGATGCACAGTATTCATGCATTTCAAGAGTGACTGGTGTAAAGCAATTTAGAAATTTAGTTCATGCGCACACACACTACGTAAGTATGTATTCCCTGCACGTATTTGATTTTTCATATCTTTATTTATTATATAGCAGTCACAATGCCCATGTGTTGTGCCAGCTGAAGAGAGAACTGCTGCAATCGTTTTTGATGAAAAGGAAAAGAATTGGAACTTGGAGTGGGAGAGAAAACCTTTTCCTCCCTTCATCTTTTTCCCTTCTTCACCTTTGGTTGAAAACACTCCACAGAGTTCCCAGGTTCATGGTCCAGGCTTAAAAGCCACTTGCAGAGCTCAGTCCCAAGGCTGGTCCTCTCAAAGGAATGCACAGAACAGGAGGTATTATAAAGAAAAATAGCCTCAGTCTTCTTTCCTTCTTTTTTGTGCTCATCTAGAAGTGACAAAGATGGATCCATTTTTCTGCAGACATGGTGTTGCATGTGTCGGTGTGTCTGAAAGCGGTGCTAAAGTAACGTTTTTTGTTGTTGTTTTTTTTTTTAATATCCACATTCTGGTGGACCTGAATCTTTTTGACAATGTGTCACACTGTGGTCAGCTTCACACATTACAGCCACTCCTACTGGATGAGCGTAATAGCGAGGACAGCTTGTTATAGAAACCTGGTGATTATGACCTGCTGTGAACAACCCCTCTCTCTCTCTCTGTCTCTCTCTCACACACACACTCACACATACACCACGTCGCTCTGTCTCCCTCCCCTCTGCCTTTCTCTTGTGGCCACTTTGATCAAATCTGTGCTCTTACGTCCT
This sequence comes from Lates calcarifer, assembly GCF_001640805.2. NCBI lineage: Eukaryota > Metazoa > Chordata > Actinopteri > Centropomidae > Lates > Lates calcarifer. The sequence goes on from NC_066845.1 coordinate 13,344,358, forward strand.
TGACTGCTGCCCCCGACGCCTGACCCCTGCATTTGAAATTTCCCCGCTTATGTAAAAGTTTATGTAGATTAATGCCACAATTTATGCAGATTGAGTTTTTGCCACTCAGGCTTGAAGCACTAAAAGGTAGATGAGCGCTGACCTTCCCCGCTAACAGCTACGTGAGCTCTCACCGATTATCTCATAACTGCTACGCACAGTGTTAGTTCTGTGGCAGGCAGAGAGATGGAGAGCAATTTCAGAATTCATAACGTTCCATTTTGAACTACTTTTTTTTATAAATAGTGTCATTTAAAACAAGGCTGTCTTTTTGTCAAAATGGCATTTTGGAGGCTTGGTAAGTGTGGTTTATGTCAGGATGCGCCACACACACAGAATTGTCCCTCCTTTAAAATGTCGTGCTTCCTGCAGCCCTGCAGTGTCTGTCAAACAGAAACAACTGCCAGCAGCGGTATCAAGCAGCCTTTCAGCCGTGTGTGTGTCACACCAAGCCTCCACAGAGCCGTAAACTCACTCACAAGTGGCAGCAGCATTGCCGAGGTTGAACAGTCAAGCACCATCAAGAGCAGTTTGCCATAGAAATGGGTCTATCTGAAAGCAAACAAAGGGCTCACACTTGACTCGACCTGCTCCATGTAGGCTAAGTGCGCACGGGACCGTCTGACACTGGAAAATGGCTCTCAGTCTGAACAGACAAAGCAGAAGAGTAGAGAGAGGAGATGGTAAATGTCACCATTATAACTTTGCAGGCATCTTAAGAGGGGAGAAAAAAAGTGTTACATTCAGCTGTGACTGTCACATTCAGTTTGAATGTAGTGAAGCGGGGCTAAAAGGGCAAAATCAAGGTTACTGGAGATGTTTCGAATGTATTGGAAAGTTGTACTTAGTGTATGAAGTGGATGTGCCTCTTTCACTAAAATAATACTACTGTTTTTCACTGAAACACAAGCCTCAGCGCAGCATCTGTAGCCCCGTCGTAAGTGATTTGGATTCACGCGTAACTTTGCTGTTACAAATCGTCCTTTCAAACCCCTTACACTATAAAGTGCGAATTTTTAACAGAGCAATTTTCTGATGTCACAGTCAAGGTCTGTTGCGAGTTTGTCACCCCCGAGCAGCTCCCCGTGTCGCTGACAATGACGACGAGCTCACTCACAGCTTTACATCGAAAAAACTAACGGGAAAGCAGAGCCTTTATCAGGTCACTAACCCTCTGCGCCTTTTACACAAATACAAAGTGACCCGCCCAGTCACACCGTTAAGACAAGGTGTCAGCTGAAGTTAGTGCTGAAGTGAGCTAAAAGCCCTGGCTGGCACTGAGGCCCAGTGGGAAAACAGCTGTTCGCTTACACTCCCCACTTCGCTGTAGCATGTGTGTACTGTATAACATATGTGTTCCTGTGTGTGTCTGTCTGCGTACTATTTATATCTGTTGCTGTGTCCTGCCATTGACCCATGTGGTGTCTCTTTTTTATTTGATAATGATGCGGCACCCCACGGTAGCTTGGCTGCACGTCAGTGTGATCTGTGTCACTGATGCTTCAGCTGGCTGTTTACATTGGACTCATTAACCTCCAAGTCTCAGGCCAATGTGCCACTTTAAAAGTCAACATTTAAAATCAGATCAAATCTTCTGAGAACTTCATTAGGTTCCCTTTCACGTCCGTTGCCAAATGCAAATTTTCTTACAAGCACATCCTTCATTGCTTTAAAACAGGCAACTTTAAGATGAACTTTAGTGAAAGTTGAAGAATACTGGGCAGTTCAAATGTTTAAATAGTGTCTGCATTTTAGATTTTCTGTTTTGTCGTGGTGTGTGAACGCTGTGACATGTTCAAAGTGCCTATACATGCTGGTCAACAGAGCTCTTAAAGACCCTCTTCCTGTCCTTGTATAGTACTGATGAAGTATTTGGTTGAGTTGACGTTCTGTGGCATTAACAATTAAAAACTACTCCCCTCTTCTAAGTATCAAAAGTATTTTCAGGCAAACATTTGGAGTCGGGTTCATTTCAGGTTGTTCCCTCTTAACCCATGCATACTGTCTTTTCAAGTGCAGCAATGTCATTGTGGAAATGCAAGCTGTCGTGTGCTCTATGTACACCTGCAAAGAGTGTGTAGTAGCCTCGAGCGGTGATAGATATGTCTGTAATCAAAGGAAGACAAGGGTGTGTGATGTGATTCTGTACACCTCCGTCCCTTCCAGGCTCAGTTCTCCTGCAGCAGGCCGATGAAGACGGGCGGACTGCACTGGATCTGGTCTCCACAACAACTCAAAGGGAGGAGCTCCTCCACAGCGCGCAGGTCGGCGACTCCGCCCTGAGAAACAAAGTGACCAAGGTCTCGAACCTTCCCCTCCTGGAGGCCGGATCCTCCCTGCTGGCCCACCTGATTTCCTCCTACCAGCAGGAGAGGGCCCTGTGTGACCACGCGCCACCCAGCGACAGGGCCCGCAGCCTGGCCTACAGGTTGGTCAGGGCCCTGGAGACGCACTCCTTCCAAAAACTTACTTTGGGCTGGACGGACCAGCGGGTAGTCAGGTTGGTGGAAGACGCAGACACACTGTTGGAGCTCAGCAGAGGGAGGTACCTGGGACAGGTGTCTCAGGCTGTGAAGGAGTGCAAGGGACAGAACACAATGTTCCTAATGGAGATGCTGGAGAATTTAAAATCTCTGGGAGATGCTCTGATGGCTGATCTGTGACAGAACACTGTAAAATACTTAAATGCACAACCAAAGGGGCAAAAGGGTGTCTGTGCCAGATAAAATAAAACTGTTCATTACATGGTCTTGCAGTTCAATGAGGCCTTAAAATATCTGCACTGGCAAAAATCATGTTTTGGCTTTTTGTGAATGTATGCCTTGGGCAAGCAGCTGATTGTAACTATGATATGGTTTGGTTATATTCTGCTACCTTGTTTTGGTTTAAAATGTTTTATACTTTGCAAATATTTCTGAAATCCAAAAATGTATTTATGTTGAATGTTTTCAGTTGCATGTTTTATAGGAACACTAACATTTCTGTGTAGCCTGTCACTACCTCAAGCTCTAGTTTTCTACAGTTATTTTTCTGAATGTTTCAAGATGAAATTGTTTTTTGTGTGTCAATTATTATTTATAACAAAATAAATGAACATAAATCAGTTGATTGTTACATTACCACACTGTAGTGTCTAGTATTTTATAACCAGCAAGTCAGGGGGGAATTGGTAGCTGCTGGTAATAGCTTCATGTGGGGGCCACAGTGGAAAAGTTTAAACCAGTTCTCACAGAAGTCGTCCCGGTTTGAGATGCTTGAGGCACCAATGTGAACTCGGGGTCTCAGCCACACAGACAGCAGTGAGAAATGAGCCACTTCCTGAAGCTGAACACGAATGAAGGGGATTAGATCTGCGTGTTGGGGTGGGTCGAGTGGGCGACAGGGTGGGGGGGTGGAACTGTGAGCGTAGTCGGTGTCTGAGGCTGAGATGAACAGCCCTATATTCCCTTTGCTGCCGCCAGTGTTTCTGCAATAATCCAGACACTGTGAAGATGATAAAAAATATTTAATCTCATGTTTGTCTTTTCTTTCCTTTTTTTTCAAAATAAGCAACATACATCAGATGCATTTAATTTCTCAAACCAGAAATATACATCATATTTTCTTTCACCCCTCCTGACCTACTCACGTCTCAGCTCATGTCACTGGTCAGAACTGGGCACATGAAGATGATGTCACAGGCAGGCAACGTTGCAGGCGGAAAAAGACAGATCTTAAAAAAAATGAGGCAGGCATACACCTACTTTATAATATCACCAGACCATCAACAGGCATACTGTATAAAATACAACCATAAATTAATAAGTAGTTGGCTATGTACAGTATCATTTAAAAAATAAAGTCTCATTTCAAACTGGTGCAAATAAAAGTGCTTTTTTTCCTTTGCAGCTGTCAGTCTGATACATTCCTTTATATAATGTATTTTCTCTTCAACATACAAAATAAAAACACTTTGGTTTGCTTGCAAACAGAGCCAAAACCAAATAATAAATGACCAAAAAAAAGTAGAAGACAGTATCGGATGCAATACCACACAATAGTCACCACAATTTGCTGTAAAATAACTACATACAGTAGTAAACATATACGTATCAGGTATTCAAACAGTCCCTTCAGGCATTATAAAAAGCCATCCTTCACAAGCCACAGAGTGTGTTTGTTGAGGAGGCTATAATCAGTCTGCGACGCTGCTCTTGGGGGACAGTCTGTTATTGTCTTTCAAGTGGATTCCTCAAAACAACAAAACAAAATCAATGGCCCTCTGGAGTGACGGATCCGAGCCTGTTGATATTTAAGCATGGAGATGGATGGGTAAAGAGGGAGGGAGCGGGCAGCAGAGCAGGAGAGGTGATGGCATGCAGACAGACAGGCAGAACAAGAGGATGACAAAATGGCAGAAGAGAGCTCGAATTGCTGCTGAGGGGGCTGAGGAGTGATAAAGATAGACGGAAAGACAGACAAACAGACAGACAAAGGGGGTAAAAGGGAACAAAAAGATGTGGTGGCAGGGGGTGGAGGCAGGGATCAGTAGGATGAGAGGAGACCTCCTCAAATGTAGCCTGAGCTGTGATCTTTCAACAGATGCTCAACTAGAAGCCCAGGAGACCGTCCCTTCAGACAGGGTCGCAACCCCGCTCACTGACGAATGAGGGAACCGCAGAGAGAGCAAACGGAGAGAGGCTGGGAAGACGGATCTGAAATAGCATAAAACACACACGCACACACATATCCTTCCGTCCCTGACATCTCAGGCCTAAGTCCCCTTAGAGCCTTGTCTTGTCACACAGCGACTTGCTGCTCATCTAGCTGACGGCCCTCTACACCAGCACACCAAATAACAGCTGGCACGTCTGCTACACCACACACACACACACACACATGCACACACATACCGACCGACTAAATCTACGCATCAGTCTACAGCTGGAGGGGAGATACAATTGTAACACACACCAGCGCTGAGAAAAGCAACATGTCTTTGATTGCATAAACGTGTATACGCAAACACTCTTGCACAGTTCACATATACAAGCCTCTGTCTCTGGAAAGACAGATCAAAGTTGAGCTGTGGGCACAGGAGGTGGGGCAGATGGAGAGGGCGGCCAGCCTGGGGCACAGCATCACAGAGAGCATATTTGTGTGTATGTGTGTGCCTGAGAGAATGTGCCTGTTCAAATGGGATGTTATGTTTTCATCTGTGCACAAGTAGGTACGGTATCGGTACGGGAGCTGTTTATTCACGTGAGAGTTTTTTTTTTTGTGTGTGTGTGTGTGTGTGTATGTGTGTGCATGCATTCTCATGCTTATGTGAACGCTTTCGTGTGTGGCCGCCGAGGCAAACACACGGGGAGACGAGAGGAAAGGAGACCAGCCTTTCAAACAAGATTAGGGCTGCAGCTGCCTAAAGGCCTGCCTGCCTGGCGACACTCTGCATAAACTGGGTGACATCTATATTAACACCACGACAGCAGAAGGCCCAGTCGGCTGCGCCTCCTGACAGACTGTCTGACTGACTGATGGTGGCTTTGACATGTTTTTAACAGGTTAAGCGAGGCTAAGCTATCTGGGCATTTAATAGCGATAAATGTTCAGGGCATCAAACCAACTGCCTAATACTTACCAGTGTTGTTCTTTTTTCCTGTGGGTACTATTTAATGATGATTATGCAATCGCAATCTATTTTAAGAAATACAGACTCACTGTACTTAACTAATTTCACTGTCCACAGTGGTTTGATTTTTTTATTTTATTTTATTAAATTATATTTTTGTTTGTTTGTTTTGGAGTCAAGTCTTTAAAAAAGCTAATTTGGCCATTGTATGAAAGCACAGACAGATAGCACCACAAGCCCTCAGCTTGTTGGTCCAGTTTTGTGTTTGTGTAGAAGGACATATCTGGAGGCTACCACCATAATTGCTAATCAACTTGGCTGGCTGAGTTAAGTGCAGGCGATCCAAATTACTGCCAGTGAACATAACATCATTACCACATCCAAGAAGGGAAGGAAAGAAAAGATACTTCAGTACAAAAACAATTAGAAAATATAAACATATTACTAAAAATCACTAAATAACTACAATGAGCAAAAAAACTTAAAGTCCTTTGCAGAGTGATAATGCTGAATGTTAGTGTAAGGCTTATATTTTGATAAACATGGATGCACTAAATATTTTTTTTGGAACCATGAGTATAAATGTTAAAAGTCGTTTTACTCATTGTGTGACACTTGTGGCAAGCGAATGGACAGAGTCCACCGAGCTGTCAGGGTGATGGAGAGAAGAAACGAGGAGAGTGGCTCACACGGCTGATAAAAAGGTCATTCCAGCCATCATCCCCCCTCGTGTTTAAAATCAATCAAAAGCATAATGGAGATAATAATTCAAGGGATTTCTTGTCTTGTTTTATACAAAAATTACACATCAGGAAACTGTACTGTACATCACGAGTAATTAAAGACAGAAAAAAGGGTTAAGAGAGGAAAATGGGAAAGAAAAAAGGAAGGACAGTTGAGCTGAGCTGGTCCACAGCCGTCTTCCTCTGCTCCTCAGTGTCCAGTAATAGACAGTGAGAAGAAAAGTGGAGAAGAGAGGAGTTGGTGGGCGGACACAGTCATCTACCCGGGGTTGTTTTTCTTCCTTTTATTTGGACTGGGATTGGGATCCAGTTTCAGCTCTCGGTACTGCACCTGTTAAAACACACACGCACACACATTAAAGCGCACACGCATGCACACACACACACACAAACACACACCACCCGGTCAGGTGGAAAGAGCAAAGGATGCTTGAATAGCACAGAAACCCTCCAGAGGCTCTCTGAGTCCAGCTGTGTGGAACAGTGGCCTCGGGGAAGGGATTACACACTGATTACAACACACACACACACACACATACACAGATGCACATGAAGACACTCACATGCACACACACACACAATCCGCGTACACTGTTCAAAGCACCAAATACACTTGTGCTCGCTCACGGACGCACACAAATATACACGTACACACATACTTCCACAGATGTGGAACAGTGGCCTAGGGGAAGGGATCACACAAACAAACAGAGAACAGGGCAAGGGCTCATGGGAAAGCTTGGAGAGACAACAGAGTCATCTCAGCATGGCAAGATGGTGAGGAGAGAAAGGGCAGAGAGATGGGAAGGAGACAGAAGGTAGGAAAAAAAATGCACTGTAACCCTTTGAAAACCAAAGTCTGTGCATAGCTGCTAGTTATAGTTACTACAGTATCAACACATTACTGAACACATGTAGCTTGACATATACTGTGCTTTGTAATTAGGCACAAAATCATGTACTCTTTCTGTTTCTGTGAAGTTGAATGAAGAGCCAATTATAAAAGTCAGGCAGACAGACTTACTTCTCTGACAAACGTGCATTAGACAGCATTCATGCATGCAATCTACTGGCCAGAGAGGTTAACAAACCAGCACACTAGAGATTTTCACTGTGTTTGCATCATTCATTGTACAAGAAAAAAAAAAAAAAAACTAGGAAAAAAAGGACAACATAAATCTCTTTCTACGTCTTTCTCTTCCCAGTCAGACTGGCTCAAGTGCAGTTAGTCTGTCTATGTGGAGCTTCCCTTCTTCTCAATAATGAGTGGACACGAGAGAAGATCTGAGCTGATCAAACAGCTGGAGGAAAAGAGAAAAGTCTAGCAGCTGCACAGAATTCTAAATGCAGAATAAAACAGAACTGTATTTTCTTTAAAGCCTTGTGTTATGTTTGTTAAGTATAAGCTGACCAAAACGTACTGATTACGTAGTCTAAGAAACAGTTTCCCATTTCAGCAAATACACTTATTTGCTTGCCAAGAACTCCTTCCCCCTGTGTCCTGTCTTTTGCTAAGGTAAGCTAACCAGCCGCTAACGCTTCATAATTGGGGAACACGTATGAGAGTGGTATCTTCTTATATATCTTATAGCAAAAAAAGCAAATAAGTGACTTTCTCAAAATGCCATAAGTATTTTTTTTAAAACAGATAGTTTAGTGGCACATTGAAATCCCCTCAGAACAGGTTCAGTGTTATCACTGAGGGAGCATCACCAATTTCTCCCAGAGGGAAATGATTCCCACTAGACGTGATGCTTTGCAAAGAGGGTGAGAAGAGTTTAGAAAGAAACTGCTCTTAACTGATGGACACTCGGATGCAACATCATCTTAGTGGCTGAGTGTCAACAACCAGAGACTGTCACTCTGGCAGTCTCTCTCTTTCAGAAGTACACACACATGTGCGTGCACACACAAATACAGTCACTAGCCTAGACAGATTCAAGACACTGACATACACTAGCCACTGAATCAGAATACTAATAGAGAAAAAAAAAAAAAAGACGAGACTTAACAGTCACAGCACCAAAGAGCCAGTATTGTCTGTGGGATCCCTCCTAGGCTGATGTACTGTAGGCTACTCTGCCTGTCTGACTGACTGACACCCTCTCTGATTCTCCAGGCAGACAACAAACTGACGTCAATATGGTTTCTCTGTTCTGCCTCATGGTGGGTCTGTCTGCTGTGGACGGGAACAGCAGCGTCTCTCAGTGCTGGCTGGGAACGAGCCTTTATCATCCATCTTCTACTGGTTCCCACTGTCGCTTCATTGACGCTTTCCAGTATCCTCTGCCTACAATGCACAAATCTGAGATGTCTGAAATGTGTGTGTGTGTGTGTGTGTGTGTGTGTGTGTGTGTGTGTGTGTGTGTGTGTGTGTGTGTGTGTGCTAAAAAAGAAGACACATGCATACACATATGAATACCAGCGAAGGATATGTACACACAAACACCCCCGCACCTCCCACATCACACAGAAACACAATACCCAGCCAATCTTGCATCATTAAAATCCACACACTGCACGTAAACACATGTACAGTGTGGTATTTCTGTTCCTCTGTCTCACAGTGGTGGTCACCAATGTCCCGTTAAGGTGCTTACAGGGTGGTTAGGCCAGCATGTGTTGCTCTCTACGCCTCACTAGGCAGCCAGACTGTACTGATTCCTCACTGTCCACAAACTAACATCCTACTAAACAGCTGTACAAATACAACCGGTTTGTTGGATACAGTGAGAGAGAGGAGAGACCAGGAGAAAGGTGACGAGGAAGCAATCCAGGTGAAGAAAACAAGGGAGGAAGGGAATGATGGGGAGAAAGAAAGGACAGAAATATACAAGAAAGATGAAGGGAGGAAGGGCAGAGAGCGGGACAAACCAACAAAGGAAACAGGAGAGAAAACAATGAGAGAGAAGAGGAGACTGGGTGAGACAGAGGGAGATCTGTGGACATTCGGGTGATGACAGATACTGTTCTCATGTGGGTGTGGATCCTTTTATAGCCCTGCCAACTAAAGCAGACAACGGAACAAAAACCCAAGGGACAGTAAGGGGTTTATATGGCCCCATCTGTGTGTGTGTGTGTGAATGTGTGTGTGCAGTGGTAGTTTCGTTAAGGGACCGTGGCAGTCCTGGCAGAGTGCCCACATTGACTGCGATCAATGACAGCGGTGCATTCATGGATGAACATGTGAGTGAGTGGTTGAATGATTTAATTCACTCATGAGTAAAGGGATAACAGCACATCTGCATGTAGCGCAGTAACACGACCATATATCTGTTAATATCAGATAATTGCAAGCAAATTCAAAAAAATACACTGTTACTGAAATGTTTCTCCATATAAAGCTCATTCTCGCTCATTGTTTGCTTCAAGCTTCAAACGAGCTACCATGGATCCAAAAGTGGGACAGGTATTGTACAGGATCACTGGCTGTTAGTGGTCCCATTATACGGCCAAACGCCTACAGCAGCAAAAAGGAAATACAGCAATTTAATTCTGCGCATTGACATTCCTGTCCAAACAAAACTCTTTGTCAGTACAGACACACAAAGAAAAGTTTGCATGTCAGTAGAAAATAGGGTTTTGTTTCTCATGAAGAGTAGCGAAGGGGACCGACAAAAAGGAAGGGCGCAGGAAAAAAAACAATATCTCAATCAAACAGGAGTTTTTTCTGTGAAGAGCTGCCAGCCAGGAGAAATGGGGCTCATGCGTCACAGGTGTGGTTCCACCTTACGGGTGACAGGCCTGCCTGATGCTATACCCTTGGCTCCCCGCTCACCTCACCTAATAACACACACACACACACACACAGGCAAATGCAGACAACAAGAGCTAGTTAAAGTCAAAAACAGAGGAAAAGGTAGAGGAGGCGAGGAAAAAGTGGGACGTTAGCAAAATAAAAGAAACCGGAATTGGGTGAAAGTAAAAAGTGAGGTAATGCGGTGAGCACATAAGCAATTTGGTACACGAGCGGGGAGCTTAAAGGGAACATCGACAGGAGAGGCAGTGGGTAAAGACCCAGCGCTGCTCAAAGGCTGCTCCACCCTCGCTCCTCTCCTCTCCTATCCCAAATGTTGACAGTACAAGTGCAAAACAGGCTTTGAAGTGCGCTCTGCTGAAGGGGCGCCGTGTACCGTGCATCGTGCTTCGTTTAACGGTGTTACCCACAAAGCATCCCGGGACCTGCTCCCTCTCTCGCTCTCTCACTGTCTCTCGTTCTCTCTCTCCCCTCTCCCATTGAACTTTTGACGATGTTTTGATGATGCCGGTGTGGGCAGACAGACAAGGCGAAACCAAGGTGGGTGACAGTGAGCAAAAAAAAAAAAAAAGGCAAACAGGCAAGTAAATAAATGGTTGCTACATTTTAATGATACTGTGTTATTCTGTTTTCTCGTCCTTTCCAGAGAGCACAGAACTCAGCAGGTTTCATCTCATGTGATGCCTAACGGAGCATAAGGGTTATTAAATGTTTCCAAAGAACTATTGTGTACAGTTCAGACATCTGCAGATCGGAGGATTCAGCACTCATGTCTATTGTTGGGAAAGAAAAAGGCATGTCAAGGTGACATAAGCCAGTGAGCTAAAAAGGGGGAAAAAACTACAAAGTAAGGAAAGTTTTGCCTATTAGCTGCTGTGGCACGACACATACTGAATAGTGACTAATTGGCCACTTCCAGTGAAATGTTTAAATTTGTCACAAAACTGGGGAAGGACAAAGCAGAGGAGAGAGAGACCTCTGGCAGATGTGAGTGATGGCATCTGGCAACGTTTCAACCTTTAACTATCCTGCCTTTGACCCCTGTACGTCCAGTGAGACTTCATCCCCAACATAAATGCTGTCTAAAAATATTAACCCAACTCCCTGCTGTTCATTAGGCGCTAAATTGGAATTCATGCTTATTTTTGTACTGGGGGTTTGATCCGGCTCCTTTACACCAATCATAAAGGGCCACTTGGCATGCTAATTGCCTTGGCCCCACTTATGCACTCCGAAGCTCACATGGCTAATGGTGTCGTAAAACATACTAGTGCACTGACACCTCCAAAACGCCAGGTAGGGAATACTTAGCACTATAAAGGTGCTCAGCTTGGCCTCGTTTAAGAGGACATGAAGGATTCCCTGATAATGACTGTAAAGATAGCTTACACTGGTCAAAGATCCAAACCAGATACAACAAACTGTTACCCAGAGAGGGATGGTGACTCTTCATGCACGCATGCATTACACACCACGCCAGCCTTTAACATTGCTGCTCACAGGGGGACATAATGATTTAAGTAAACTGTTCAGATGGTAAAAAGGTAGCTCTGCCTGTTGCAGCTTCCATGCACCACTGGGGATTTAGTTTTTAAAGGGTCTTTGACAGTGCTGTTAGGGGCCCAGTGTCAGTGATTTGAAAAGCCTGGTTTGCAAGAGTAAAGTACCTTCCGCTAACCCTGAACAACTAATGAGAAATTAATGTTGTTGCTGATAAATGCAAAGTTTCTTTTATGTACTTGAACAGTATAAAGAGTAATGAAAGATGAGAAAACTGAGAAACTGTTCCACAGTTGCCGTGTTGCTGTACAGCTATATATGTTATGATGGACTATGGCCCAGTGTGGTTGCCCTTTGTATATAAAGTCATTAGAACCTCATCAGTTCTGGCTGCACCGAAGCACCTCCAAATGATGCGGAACAGTACCCTGAAACACCCCCAACCCACCTCACATGCACTACTGCTGGGAGAGCATGTGTGTGTGTGTGATTATGTATGTGTGTTAGGTCACACCGGGGCCCTGAAATAGCACTTCATTAGTCATCCAGGGTGTCAGGCATAGTAGGCCCCTGCACCAATGCCAGTGGGTGCCATGGACACGTGCCCGTGAGGGGACGCTCCATTTGGACCCCAGCACCTCTCTGCATCATCCGAGAGCCTCAAGGGCTTAATCCCCACAGACGGCTTTGACCCAGTAAGGCGGGGGCAGGCAATGAGGTGAACCCACCACCGGAGGCAGCGGCGGGATGCACCACAGAGCAGAACGTTCTGGTCTGTTTTTAGCCAACGACCGCAGAGCAGCGTTTCTTCATAGAAAACTATCCTTTTGAGTCAATGAGAAAGTGATTGGCACAGGTCTGTTCTTCATCAGCTGACTGAGCAACTTGTCTAACTTGACCTTATTTTATTGATACAATAATCAAACCAGTCATCTCCAACAATAAGTTAACTCTTCTTGCACTCTCTGTCGTCATTCCTCCTCCCGTTTTTCCATTTCCATTTTCAACCTTCCTTGCCAATATCAATTCTTACCCCTCTCCCCTGGTCTTTCACCCACATTACTCAATAAACCTGCAAACTGTCAGTGAAACCTGGCAACAATTACCATTCCTCCAGCTGCAGCAATAACTGTTACAGTAGCACTTATAGTCTTACTTATACAGTAGGCACAACTCCAGCAGCACGGGCACCAGACCAGAGCAACGTGTCTGCCCCCACCTTCCCTAGCCAGCAGGCCCTCATTAGGGGCCTTGTAAAGGCCTCGTACCTGCCGGGCCTGGGCCCCCTCACCACTCCGCTCCTCCAGGTTCCAGGTGTGTAAGGTGGCTGCACTTTACCAGAGGGGACAGCTTGGGCTCATTTAAGCCAGTGGCTACCTGCCTTGTGCCTACTGCTGCAGCAGGCCCCAGTAAACTATGAAACTGTAAAACTGCACGAGGACGAAAGGAGCGAGAACACAGGGGGCTGGCAGGGGTGTGTAGGGGAGCAAGGATTATGACCCTGTAAAGATGAAAGAAGTTGCGGGCAACAAGCGATCAAAGAGGAAGTGTGTCAGCACTGATGTGGCAGGGGATTGGTCTGATGTGGCCCCGGGTCGTTCAGCTTCAGCCTGCACGTGTGTGTATCTGTGTGTGTGTATTGAACTCAACACAGCAGGGCTTAACGGCCACAGCGGACACCATCGGTGCTGGGTAACACAACGACTTTCACAAGCTGCCGCTTAATTGCAGTTTAAAATGCACTTTGTCCTGAGCAGCACAGCACGTTACATTACATACACACACATGCAAACACATCTACACAAATATACTTTACCTAACGAAGCATCTGTAGTCTTCAACCACAGAGTTAATCTGATCTCACGGTTAATGTAGAAGCAAAACCGCATGGGGCTGGTTAACTGTTGGTTTACACTCTGTTCCAATTACTAGCATAGCTGGGAAACAACAGCTAACTGTAATTGCATGTGAGTGTATGTGTATGGAGTCAATCAACCTAGTTATATGCTGGGCACTAAACTCACTTAACCTTGTTATCATATTACACAGCTCCAGCTTTGTATGTGGAAATTGAATTAGACTAGGAAGTTATTAATAGGAAAACACAGAAAGGACTTTGAAACAATTAGATTAGATGTCTGTGTGTCTAAAACAATGGATAGCCGGTTCACCCTACATGAAAAATACAACGGTGAATAGCTAGCAGCTGAGAAGAGAAAGAAAGAAAACAGACAGAGATAGAGGAGATGATAACAGGAGCCCTATCCCTTGCCCACGTCTGCGCCTGATAGATGTGTTGTCAAAAAGATAGAAAAGATTAGGCAAAGATGAAAGTGGAAAGTTCACCCACCACTTGTACATCTGAGGGCACTCTGGACAGAAAGTCTAGCAGCTCGTTGTTGTCAATGGTGTAAGGGTCTCGTAGCTTCTTGGTGAATTTATTCACCCCTGTAGAAAGAAAAACAGCAGGGGCAGGTACAGAAGTGGACATCAGCACACACTGTACGAGTCGTTAACACCTTTATGATTGCTGTACTCCCTGAAAACACGCACCGAGAGTGTCATGAATTTTCAATACTGTATATAAAACATGCTCTTTCACAGATTTACTTAGATGCTGTATTTACATTTAACTATACAATTTAAATTTAATTACTTATGCTTACAGCACTTTTAAATAATCATAACACATTTTTGACATCAGCTCACCCCAGGCCAACACAATGTATCGTAGAGGGATGAAGTAGATGATGATGGTGGCCACTCCTAGAGCCACAATAGCCAGCCAGCTTAAGAAAGGCACAGTCCAGTTAAATGTGCTGCAAAGAGAGGTAGGAAAAGGGGACTGTAAAAATTAGGAGACATGGCAAATACCACTCCAGCCAAACAAGCTGAGAAAGAATATAAAGAGGAATCAGGGAGGGCATTTTAATACTTTTCAACCCAAACAAGCTGATCTCGACACCTCTGCACTACAAATTCTTCACACTCACTGGAACTGTACAGAAGAAAATAAGTTCACCCAGAGTCTTACAGGTCAACACTGCAGGGTGAAACTGGGCTACGACTCAATGCTGTTCACACTGTCTAATCAGAAAACTGCTCTCAACTTTACAGAAATACAGGTCACACATCAGTTTCAGTTTGATTTAAAATGTTTTTACCCGCAACTGAGGAAAGAACCTGTGGCCTAACTCTTTCCCTATTACAATTTTTCAAACTTATTTTATCCATATATTTTTAACAACATTTCAAGTTTAATATACAAAAATAGCAGGCACAGAAGATGAGGTCCTGCTTAGTATCAACAAACTTCAGAGACAGGTTGACAGGTGTGGTTCATTACACAGGGATTTCAGCACTGATGATGTAACAGAGAGAGAGAAAAAAACTGTGATCAACACCCATTTCCTGTGAGTAACAGTCCCATTTCCTCTAGTATTTTTCCCTGTTGTCTTTCTGCAGACAAGGGGTCTAAATCATCTTTTCCATGGAAGGTATATAATTAACAATTCCTGTAAAAAGGTCCACAATGGGGGGATTTCTCTGAAGCCAACATTTGGCGACAGCTTTTTGACATGTAACTCTAAGACGGTGGGCAGGACAATGACACATCAATGTTAAGGATCGCAGACTCACTGCACTTTTAATCAAAACAAAGTCCCCAGCCTTCCCTTTGCTTTGGGTGTATTTATGTGGAAGTGAGGGCACATGGGTATGCAGGAGTGCACAGTAAATAAATGTTTTTTGTGTGTATGAGTGAATCAAGGATGTACATGATTTAGGTCATGCAGGGTTAAGTGAGATGTGATGGACATAAAGACCGACTGCCTGTGTTTGTGTCTCAGGGGTAGGTGTCACGCTGGCAGTGTTTCCTGAGAGCAGCACTGCGTTATTCTCAGTTAGGGCTGGCAAGGGGAAGTGGGGCAACCTGACACTGTGGAAAAAAAAACACTAGGACGTGCGGAGCGGAGCAGAGCAGAGCGGGCCGGGTGCCGAGGAGCGGGCTTACGACTCACTTCTTTATCCTCTCGCCATAGGAGGCCACTTCATCCAGTGCATTCTGCACGCTGATGCACACGTCCTGAATGGCATAAAGCTTGTTCATGAAGCCCTTTCTCTCCGAGTCCTGCATGAGAACAGATAGAGATATAGGCGAGGGAGAAAGAAAGCAAGGGTGAGGGAGGAAGAGATGGGGTGAGACAGAGAAGAGACAAGAGGAGATAGAGAGAGAGAGAAGAGAAAAGACAGAGGCTGGGCACAGGCATCTTTGCGAAAACAATACATTTTAAATAGCGTCAAAGATTTGGAGTTTGGGAGCCAAATCACCAGATATCCTGCATGAACTGACGGAGTGCTTTCATTCCAGGCAGTAATAGAGATATAAAGTCGGCAGAACAAATCAAAATGTTTTCCTCCTTACAAAAGCTCACACAGGGAAATTTGAATATGTGAATAGAGAGGCAGAATTAAACTGAAAGCCGAATGGATACATCAATCTTTGGGAGCTCTCCCTCTCTCTCTCTTTCTCTCTGCTGCTGCCAAGACAGCTAGGAAGACCGGGTAGAGCCCTCTTTTGTTCTGCTGGCTGGCACACTGTGATGATGTCACCAGCCGTGACATCATTATCATCCTTATTAACGCCGTCACCCACCATGAAGAGCTCTTCCTTTTCAACTTTTGATGGTTGAGAACTTGAGAGTATTGTGAGGAGTTGGGGGTGGGGGGTGGAACCACAAACTAGGCAGGCAATCTAAAATCAACCCCCCACCACCACCACCACCACCACCACCACACATACACACCCCTTCACCCCCACCTCTTACTGAAACAAAATGAAGAATTTAAGAAGTCATGCAACAGTCAACGAGCTGCCTGCTGACTGACTGACAGGCAGGGACAGGATGACTCTGGACAGAATGAGGTGACAGAGACTGATCGAGAGCCGCTGGCTGAGTGAGGACATCAACACGCAGACTGGTTGTGCCTGGATGTGGTTGGTGGGCATGCTTCTGAGACAAAAAGGGGGCATAACAAGAAGAGGAGGACTATTCAATACAATCAGAAGAAAGTTACAGTTACTTGAGTGTCTAGTGGTACTATCGTGGGTGGTTAGCTTTCAATATGACAATAGCAGGGGAATCTGAAGAAACATTCATTCATTATAAGGTTATCAAGTTCCATTATGTAACCATGCCAACACACAAACAGCTATACAGGGCTGCAGGTATTCTCTCCATGAATGACTTGATGTGCCCTTTTCCCCTATTGTTGAGAGTACTTGTTAAACACTGCAAATGAAAAAACTGAGTTATAGATGCCAGAAACCTTCATAGTCCAGACAAGAATCTGGATTTTATAAAGCTTGGGGGGGCAGGGTAAGGATATTACACAGCTGTTTGAATAACTAAAGTTAATTAACTCCAAACATTACAAAAAAGATGAAGCTTAAGTAAGAAAAGTATAAGAGAAACCAAAAGATTATGACATACCCCTACAAGGCCACCAAATATTTCTTTTCTGTTAGAGAGAAAAAATATGTATATTGTGTTATTGATGAAGATGGATGGACATTGTTAGATTAGAGAGGTAAAACTCTGACTAATCCTTATCATTATACCCAAAGAGGACAGTGAAGCAGTCAAAGACATGAAACCTCCAGGACCCCAGAGGCCTTCACTACATTTTGCTCCTCGCAATCAGCCCCCCCCCCACACACCTCACCGCAACCCTCCCACTGAGACCCAAAACACCATCCCACCGCACCCTCCCCACTGCCCTCGAACCCAACCCTCCTTTTTCTGCTCTCCATCCAGGATCAGATAATGTGAAAAATGAACCGTAGAGCAGTCAGGGAGACCACATGGCCTCCACAGCAAAACCACACAAGACAAATAGATATAATTAGACAGCGTCCCTGGGTTATTTTTCTTCGCAAATATTTTACAAGACTCCCTTTCTTTTCTTCCTCCCTCTCTCCTCCTCTTCGCAGTTCTTTCCTCAGAGTCCATCTGTTTTTCATTGCTCGCTCAAACAAATCTCAGAACGCAGGGTCTATTGTGCTGGGCTGGGTTAGGCCGAGCCGAGCCGGGCTGGGCCAGGTCAGGCCGTTTTATTTTCGGGCCCGGGCTCAGGGGAGAGTGTTAGAGGGCCGGGGGAGTGGTGTGAGAGAGCGGGCGGGGGTGGAAAGGATAGGTCAAGGGTCATCAGAGTATAAACCATTGCCACATGCCCCTCGGACTGCGGTCTGACTCCTATTTCCTGTCTTCAAACACAGCTCGGGAAGGCGGGAGGTAGCAATAACACAGAGGGCCACGGAGAACCTTGTTTTCCCAGCTTCCCCGCACACTGCGCACATATGGAGCCAGGCAACCTGTTCTTATAATGCAACCTAATATGCACACAAACACACACACACACAGCCTACAGCTATTAGATAAGGTTGATCTGCACACCTGGTCTTGCTGTGTGACTCTACAAACGATATTATATCCCACCACAGATTAGACGATGAGGGCTCTTGACTTTTACAAGCAGTTTCTTTCATACTGAGCAAGTTTGTTTTAGACGGCAATGTCATCACTGATAGAGAGAGAATTGATACAGAAAAATGAGGAGAGAGACAGGAGGCATTCATAGATGACAGCCAAGGTTAAATGAAGCTTTCTCTTAACCAAATTGTGAATTTGAATTGGTGAGGCAACCTTTTATAAGACACATATTTATACATACTCAAGAGCAGATCAATCACTGGTATAATACATTAAATCAAGGACTTGGTTTTGTCATATCTATGGTTCTGTGAAGAATGTCTGTACTTCTGTTAACCGCTAGCTCGCATGTGATTTGTGATGAGAACATGGCTTTTCCGGTCCTAACCAGCTTCCAGTCCCACTCGATGAGGAGCAGGGTCTTTACAGGAGGCTCAAGGCCCGTATTTCCATCTGTCTCTTCCTGTGTCTGTCAGGGAAACTAAGTGGGTTTGTTTGGAGACCTGAAGGCAAGGCTAATAAAATGAAATCTCTGAGGCCTCTCGCTTTGACTTGGCTTCAGTTGCAGGTCATGTTAATGCTCAAAGTATGTTACAAATCCCAACACCTCTGACAACAGTGTTCTGATGGATGTTGCAACATGGCCTGAATCATTCAGACAGATAGTGTAATAAGCCTGCCTAATTAATTTAGCATCATGCATTTTAATAGACTGCAACTGTAGGTTCAACTGCAATGTGTTACGCTGACATGTTACAGTAACGGCCAGTTCAATCTGTGTGCTACATCAGTGAAGTCTGATTACAGAATATTCATTCTTGATGATTTGATATGCTGTAAGACAGTAAGATTTTTTTGTTGGGTACACATACCATGTTTGCCTAGTTCTTAGATACAGTATAGCACAGTATAGCACATATACCACTATACCACATATATCATTAATTGCGCTTAAGAAATAAAGCAAATCTAATCCTAGTAAACTAATCTATAGCTGTATGGCGTACTTTCTGCCACACCTTCATCAAATATAAACGAATGTACTGCAAAATGATTACATATACTGTTCAGCAAGATCAGTAATATTAAATTAAAAAAAACATATGCATTAGAATATCAAAACACTGAATATCATTTAGCATTCCCAGTTGTGGGTTGACATAATACATAAGAGGAGAGAATATATAGTTTTAATTAATTTTTTGAATGCCCATGACCATCAGTATTCTGCCAATGCAAAACATTTGTTATCTGGAATACATACTCCAGAGTGTCAAGCTAATATAAATACAAAGGAATCTTGAGGGCTTTATACATTTATTCTTTATTATTCATTCTCTTTGTCTCTTCCTGTGTGATGGTGCATCTCTCCTTTGAAAAATCATTTGTTTCATCATTTACTGTAAAATAGGGTCAGGGCCATGCAGAGTGTGATGAGAGTTCAGGGTAAAGTCAGCAGAGCAGGATACTACTGTGAGTTAAATGAAAAACTGCACTGAAACAATCACTTTGTCCCGTGAGTGAAATGTCTCTATGTGCAGAAGAAGATCTTTGACATCAATTAACTCTCATCAGGTTGGTAGCAGAAATATTTACTGAGTCGGTGTCCTTTGTTGGCAGAGAGTTGCATGTTTTAATTGCATGTATGCCATTTAAAGACAATAAATGCATTTTTTGTGTGTGTGTGGTTATGTCCAAAGTTTGCATCATTGTTTGGATGTGTGGAGTGTGATATGAAATCTCAGCCAAGCACCCATCAGCTTAGCACTGAGCCACCAAGTGTGAAAGTGTGTGGAGCAGGCTGCATCATGGGAGTGCTCCCATCAGGGAAGACAGAGGCGGGAAGGCTCGTTAAAGTGATGCGAGTTGTTTGCATGTGTTAAGGAGAAACAACCCTCAGTGACACCAGAAAGAGCCCGGGAACACACAAACATACAAACACACACACACACAGAAACAGCCAACTCAGGCTAACCACATTGCACTTGCTGGTAAATTGTGGTAAACAAATGTGGTAAACTCCTTGAAACACTTGATTAAATATTTAACAAAGGAATGATGCACAATGTCTCTGTGTACTCGACTGCTCCATTTCTCTTTCAGAGAGATAGCATCATGGCAGAGTACATCTATATGCAAAAGTGCAAAGTGAGCAGTTGTAAACTTTGCAAAGACAGCTTGTTCTTCACTGACCCAAGGCCTAGAGCTAAACAAGAGAGAGGTCACTGAGGACTTAGCCTGTTACGATGGACTCAAATATCTGTCCTACATCTACTAGGTGGAAATAGAGAGAGCCATTTGAGACCGTTTTAACCTCCGATCACATTGTTCTCCCTGCTGGGTTACGCCATAAAAATGATAAACCTAACAGTTATAATGTAGCCGCACATATCCCATCACACCACGAAATGAGTCTGAACCACAAGTGGCTGCTGCTCATTGCTGCTGTGCTAAAATTGCACCTGTTTTTCTTTGTTTTTCTTGTTGCCTCCCTCACCCTGGCAGCACAGTAAAAATTGAAATGTCATATAAAACGTGACAGGATGCTAATATGTGGCTCCCAGAGGGCATCTGAAAGCGTTCGTGTTGATTTTGTAACTGCAGAGAGAGTCGGCATCCCTCCCATTTCCACCCCAGGAAAAAAAGAAAAAAGAAAAGAAAAAAAAAACACTGAAAAGTTGAGCAAGTTGAGGAATGCTTGAGGGGTGACACAAAGTCAATTTCCAAAAGAATTAAGAATGACAGAATAATAAATAGCGCATACAATTAGCATCTACTGTATATTTAAAACTAGATGTGCTGCTCTCTGTTCCTGAAAAAATCAAAAATCGAACGAAAGGAACAACTTAGCAATCAAATAAATGCAGAAATAATTTTGTGACTGATGAAAGGAGAGGAGGCTTTCATAGGTTCAGTCACGTCAACTGGGAGCATACAGTTCAATCTTGTAGTATTTTGTTTCGTACTATAAATGAGTCAAAACAGTTAAATGTTCAGATGGCCTGTCTCCCAAATGAGGCAAGCGAAACATGTGCAGTAGATACACAGTAACGGACGTTTGGATGGACATTTTTGGCAGCGAGAAAAATGCAGCATGGAATACTTTATTTCTCTCATGTTGACCTTATAAACAAGCTCAGCTCCTAAAACAGAGGCATATTATGTAAGCCAATAACTGCCCTTAAAAATGAAATCTGTTACATTGGTGTCTATTCCAAGTATTACCAATTTCACTGTGGAACGATGAGTCACAGATTTTACCCGCTGAGAGTTAAGAGAGGTCCCTCAGGGGATTTTAAAAAAAAGGGGGGGGTGGGGTGGGGGGGCCCAGTGGCCTAGAAGAACATCTCCCCTCTGTCAGGATATGACAAGATGAGACAAAGGCCCTGTGACCGGCCTCAAATACCACCATGCAACCTGGCATCTCGCCAACGCCACATGAAAGAGGCAGATGTTCTTTTTTTTTTTTTTTTTTTTTTGAGGATGAGGTTTTAATAAATAATTTATCCCATACAACACCTAATCCACAAGCGAATGTGGGGAATACATCTCTATTTCCCTCCCTCTCTTTTTATCATAAACACATAAATATCTGTTTAACTAGGGTGTTGAGATGCGCTGCACGTCGTCCTGGCCCTCATCAAGCGGCTCGCTCACACAAAGGCCACGTTGGGGATGTGAAGGGGGTGTCCCACTCCCATAGGCCTAAATGGATGAATGTGAGTGTGCATGTGTATGTCTGTGTGTATAGGATGTATTTCTTTGAGAATATCTGTGTGCGCTGAGGGTTGCTCCTACAAAGCCAAAGTCAAACTACAGTTAAGACTGTCAGCTGAAGGTGGAAAAGGCAGACAACGCACTACTAATTAGTCTCTTCACCCAGCCTAGTCCCATAGCGAGGATAAATATACACATATGTAAAAGAGAGGGATAGAGTGAAAGAGAGAAAGAGGGAAGGAAGAGGTGGTGGTGGTGACTTATTTTAAGTTTGACCTCTGCTTCCTATCCTAAAGAGAAAGGTTTCTGGTGTTATGAGTGTGTGTCTCTCTAATGTGTCTGGGTGGCAGGAGGTTGTTTGCCACTGATCATCTTTACCCATCTCCCCCTGGGGCCTCTCATCACCTCCAGCACACCGGCAACTCCATCAGACTCAAGGTCGGGCATGCACACACACACACACACACACACACACACACACACACATATATATAAATGACTACCACCCCACAACCTCTGTGCTTGATCACTTCCCCTTCCTCACCTCCCACTGAACGCTACCCGACTCCCCACCCCACTCTGCCCAGTTCTCCCCCACCTTGCCTCACCTCTGCTCCCCTGCTCCTGCGCTCTCCTTCCCCTGTCCTTCCCAGGATCCAACCTGGCAGTTTGTGATGAATGGGACAACATTACTCTTGTCCTCTGTTGGCCTGGTTTAGCAGCTTCAGCCCATCTCCCCCCGTCTGTCTGTCAGTCTGTCTGTCTGTTTGTCTATCTCAGTCTCTGCCTGGGCATATGCTGCTGCACAATCTAAACTGTGGATTAATTTGTTCTGGCCATACTCCACCATGAAGGTACAAATGAGCTTCTACATCTTGAGATAAGTTTCAGAATTTAGATAATTAGGTTGGAAAGGAAATGTATTTTTAAGACACATATAGGCTTTTTTGATTCTGTAAGGAGTAACCACGTATCCACAAGAGTGTATTGTATTTAACTAATTAAGATTTTTAACTACACAATATTCAAACTATTTTCATTAATTAAATCTTATCTTACTCTCATTTGGATTAAATTACACCTGATTCGTCACCTCGGCCTGTAAAACTTGCTAACTTTGGCGTACCTTTAATTACATATTCATGTTCAGAGAGACACAGGCAATAGAAACAGTTGTAACATCCACTGTTTTAAACTTTGTTTTGGAAGAAAAAAAAGCGACAGAGCGAGAGTGCATTGCTATGAAGTGAAGGGATCACGTCTTCAAAAAAGTAAATAAAATATGCATCCTCTCTGTGCTCATTACAGATTTATGACTCTTGTTAAAAGAAAAGGTGGCGGCTGCCTTCTTACATGTCTGACTTTCAAATTCAGACGACACTGCTGTCAAGTGTTGTGCTCCACATTCTGTCCAATGAGAGACCGGGAGGGCTGAGTGTGTGCCATCTTCGACATCCTATTCGGTGAGAATCTTGGAGAGAGTTACTTTGGGTGGATGAGAGCACACAAGAACTCCTCACCTACGGTGCAACGAGTGCTCGTCGTAATCCTTTGATGCATAGTTCATCAGTCAAAAAGTTCAGTTGCTTCAGCCGCTTGTGTGTACGTGATTCAGAACAATAACAGTTGGGGGAGTAGACATTGCTGCATTAAGCATAATGAGCATTGGGATTTGCTCCCGCAATATGAAATAGTTTTGCTGTTTCTGTAGCAACTTTTAAGAGAAAGCACTCACAAGCACATTCAAATCACCCCACCACCCACACACACACATTTATACATTTATACACACACAGGGCTCTGAAACTCATTAGAAAATTAGTTTGTTAGGTGCTTATTATCAGTGACTTAGGGGTTATAAAGTGTGAAAACAATCATTATTTCTGAGAGGAATGTAATTAGTGCTTTTCAAAATATATCGGAATTTTTGACACAAAAAAGTGTACTAAGCCAGTTTGAGATTTTATTCCCTTACCCCTTGTTACTAGACAGGTTATATTCAAAACAGCTATGAATGCACTCACTCACTCCCAGTGTCACCCTTTAGTACCCCAGAGCCAGAAGTACCACCAGCAAAATGTAGCTGACACACAGTCACACCTCAATCTACAGCTGTCGCCTTGTAGTGTAACAGGTCTACATTGCCACAGGGAAGTCACACAAAAAGACGGAAGCAGCCGTCCATGCTGGAGCCCCATTAGCTTCCCCATCACCTTAAAGAGCAGGCAGAGAGGCGCAGGCCTCGAGGTGGGGTTGGGTTGCGGGCCGAACGTGCAGTGGGTGCAGTGGGGGTGTTAATTGAGACGCGGACAGGGAACAGGTGCTGAACACAAACCCCGACAGGACGGCAGACAGAGGCCGCCGGACAGACGATGAGCTAAATAGGAAACCGGAAGACAGCGACAGACATCATCAGGAGTCAGTGCCAGAGCCACACACATGCCCACTTACCACCATCGTTCGTATCCACTCAAAGTGCCAGGAAGCCAACATATCCTCGAGGATATGGTTTTTATCACAGCTGTCCTCCCAGGGGCCTGGTTTAGGATCCTTGTGGATAGATTACAGTGAGATTTTTTCTTTACAACATAGAGAAATTAAGGTGAAAGGGTTAAAGAAAAAAATGAGGATGTTTTACAGCTGGGGTCTTGTGGTTGATGTTTTGGCCAATAACAAGGCTGTAGCCACCAAATGCACTGCAGAGATTGTAAACATAAGCACTGAACTGAAAACAGCTTTAGCCTTGCAAAGCAGAGAATCATAATTGATAATCTTGTTTTTTCAGTACTCACCTTTTTATTTCCAATTGGACTATTGCACAGCTTGATACAGAGGAGCATCCACATCTATAATCTCTACAATGACAGTGGTGAGTATACTGTAAACTGTGTACTGTCCAAAACTACAAAAAAGACCCACAGTGCAAAAACAAAAAAAAAAAAAAAAAAAAAAAAAAATCAACAAAATTTCATTTCAATGACAAAGGCCAGAGTTAAAGTAAAAGTGTTAAGAGAATGGCAGAGAGTCAGAGAATGAAGGAGAAATGACAGAAAAAGACAAAGCAAGAGATATGTATCTGGGGGGAATAGAGATAGTGAGAGATGATCCACCTGATGTATGTGTGTGACAAAGAGGAAAAACAAACAAACAATGCAGTGTATTTTGCATAGAGAGACAATACCCCTGCATGCCTCTTTCACCCTCCTTTTTGTTTTCATTCCTCCCTCTATTAGCCAAACATGATTAAAATGCAGTTCCTACCAGCGTCTCTGCTGAACAACGGGGGAAAAAAAGACAGTGAGATGGGAAGAAAAATGAAGCGGAAAAGTCAAAAGCATCTTTTACAGCGTGACGCTTTTCATCCTTCACAGGCGGCGAGAAGAAAAGAACACAGACATTCAAACTTTTCTTTTCCCCTCTCTCCCTCTGTCTCTCTCTCCCATTCTCAGCAGCTAAAAACACCCCCTGATACCTGAGGACAACCCCACTGCATCACAAGCTCAATAGCCTCCCCAGAACAACATTTCAGTCACACTTTTTTTTCTAGAGCATTGATATAATTCCCAGTGCTCTCTTTAGTCCAATTATATTATGCTATGTCACTATCTGAGCGATCAGCACAGCGCCGTGACTGGGACTGAGAGAAGAGTGCTGGGTCTTCGGAAGGTGCTGCAGAGCGCTGTATGCTATCTGGAGATAAGTCAGTAAACTGTTTTTTAACCATATTCACACTGAGACAAAGTGTGTGCCTCATTTAACATTTCATGGAGCAGAGAGCCTAGGCACTTGCTTAATGGTACACAGAAGAAGAGACAGAAGCTGAGACAGAGATGGGTAAAGAGAGACAAGAGACAGACACTATTAAAACCAGCAGCTGAAAATGGCTGTGAGGCCTGCAGAATGAGAACTGAATATGTGTGCTGACATTAGCCATTTACCAGGAGTTACATACTTGCCAGAGAACCACTGATAAACACACGTGTGGTGTTTGTACATACATGTGCATGAGTCATACCAACAGGGAAAGCAGCAGAGGGTGGAACGGCTGTCTCAGCACTACAGATGAGAAGGATAAAGAGATACTGTGGTGTAGGAAGGATGACTGCGTGGCAGCAGAGATGATGAAACAGAGGATCATGTATGCTTAGCCCTATATACACAGTGGAGTCATCAATAAGACCGCCAAACAATAAATAATACTATATAGCGCTCATAAAGCTGATGAAACCAGACATGCCTGCCAACTCACTATAAGCATTCTGGACCACTCATTTGGTGGGAATTACCACATCAAGACTATTCTTTGCATGTCATGGAAGATGTACATACATTACAGACATCTATCCTCAACTCTTCAAAACTGTTACATAATCCCATATAACATAATTATAATAAGAAAGTGCCTAAAAAGGTCAAAAGAAAAATGATCTATAGGTTTGACCTCCAAACAGGATTGTAAAAAAAAGCAACTGCTGATATACATCAGACTAAATAATGACTAAAAAACTGATTTTTTACAGATCACTGTGTTCAAGCTAATGAATAATATATATTTTATATTTACCATCAACTGTGCACATGAGGGAAAGACAGAGAAAATGAGTGAGAAACGTGAGAGGCGAAAGATTTTGCAGGTGCATGTGTGTGTCTGTGTGCGAGTGAGATATAGATAGATAGACGTAGAGAGAGAAAAAGAGAGGGAGTGCACCGAGCAGTAAGCCCGTGAGCAGGACATGATTGCAGTGTGTATCTTATCTATGTCAGGTCCTCCTGAGGCTAGTGGAGCCTAGCTGAGCGGAGCACGAGCGCTTCAGTGACCAGTCAACCGTGTGAGGGTAATCTCCTCACTCCTTCAGTCTGTCTCTCTCTCACTCTCTCTCTTTCTCCCTTTTTCCAGTAAGCATCCCCCCCACCCCACCCATCTGGGAGGCAGCTGAGCCACTCTACACACATAAGTGAGATGCTCACACAAACACACAAACATATTTACACGCACAAACACTCGCGCCCATCCAGAGCCTAAGGTGACTGTCTCATGCCAGCTCTGGACAGCCAGCCCACAGGTGAGAGGAGACATCACAGGCTACATTGCACACTGAAGCCCCTGCAGCCAGTAGCCTGTAAATATACCACTGAGTTGCATGTTTCTGCTATCTCACACTGTCCAAGTCTAACAATGTTACTTGAAGCTATATTGGAAGATACTGAAAAGGCACATGAAGACACAGGGGGACACATTTTAAAATTAAGCAAGAAAGAATTAAAAGAAGAAAAAAAAAATAAAGATAATTTTACAAAATAAAGTAAATAGTTTTTCAAGTGACAACTACATCTCATGATAATGTTTCAGTACAATGAAATCAGTGTAACTAAGAAGGTGGAGTACATGGCACAAGGTGGGCTCTGTGGTTCAGTTCTATTTATAGAATTACACCGGTGAAGTTAGTGATTCCCATTTGATTAAGTGTATTTAGCTACAGTATATTAGATACATGTTTACATTGAATGGTTGGAACTCAGCCCAAGTTCAATTTTTCTTATTATAAAAACCTATTCTTAGAATAAAGTGAAGAATAAGACAATGATAATGTGCTGGCAGCACAGTTCATCACCACCATTAAATTACATTCAAGCACATTTCATGTAAAATTCTCAAAAAAAATAAAAAATAAAAATAAAAATAAGGCCACAGTGGTTCTGAATAACCCTACTTACAATACAAACTTCTTTATTGTACCATAGTGACATCCTTTCATGTGGAATATATCTAAAATATTATTTCTGCAACTGCATCTGCAACTTTCCATCATGTTTAAAATTAGTTTTTATTGATAATAGAGGTTAAAAACTGGGACAGTATACTGCTAACATATTTTATGCATGTGTGTGTATATGTATGTGTAGGCAATAAGAATCAAGAAACATTCCATGTTGAAGGTCAGTGCACACACACAAACACACGGTGAGGAGGAGAAAGAAGAAAAGTAGAAGTAGTTCATGTCTAACATTCTTTCACCCTTCGTGTGCCTGCCTGCTCGACTTTAACAACTGAGCCGTCCCCATCAATTAGTCTAGATGCTGGACTTTCATTGAGATTAAGTGACTAATATCAGTGCTTGCTCACAAGAAAGACACTTTTCACGTCTGCCCAACAATCTGTTAAGTCAAAACACATGTGGTGATCCAAGGCAAAAAGCCTGCAAGGGGTCCTCTCTGCAATGAAAAACAGGTGCTCTACTTTTTGGCCATGTAATACCCCATTTAGCCTCTGGAGCAAAGGTTATCCAGCTAATAGCTGCCTTGTGGTGCACTGGGAAGAGCTGTGCACATGGCCGGAGTAAACATCTGGGACGGATTGTACATACTTGCAACATATGCTTCAAGTTCAATTAAAATGAGGCCTTGGCACATTTATTAATCTTTTTTTCCCCTCTCCTCTCTCTCTCTTGCTCTCTCCCTCTCTCCTCTTCGCTCTCTCCCCTATAGGCCTGTGCCATAAAAGAGGCCTCCTTTGACCCGTCCTTCATACTTACTCATACAATCTGAAGTTACCTCATATCCAATGTAAAAGACCTCATATCCAATGTAAAAGACAAATTTGTTAAGCCTTGAAACTCCATTTGTTCTGCACTTAACCAGGTTGGAGGGAGAGCAAAGGGAAGGGGGGGGGGGGGGAGAGTATGTGTTAGAATGAAAGAGGAAAAAAAAGCAGGGAAGGGGACGATGGAGGGAAGGGTAGAAGGAGAGTGGGAGGGGAAAGAGATGTAGGTGAAGAAAAAAGAAAAATGCCCCCCTTTCAACTTCTCCACAGCTCAAATGAAATGCTAACAGTTGAGGGGAGCAATAGATCAAAATGTATGAAGCCAGAGTTGGTAAATTGTAGCCTTTGTGGCGGCTGTGCTATCCAGCATCCCAGCCCTGTGTGAGCACAGAGAGCAAGGCCTTCTTATGTGGAATAATCAGTTTGGCACCAAATCTGACGGAGGCCGCACAAGCTGCCGCTGCACCTCATTTCAATATGAAAGTCGAAAATGTATTTCATATAATCTGCAGCTTTTCAAATGCCTGTATTTTTATTTTTTCCCTGAGAGGAGGTAGGAAATGCAATGATGGAGGGCAGACGTAAAGAAGGGGTAAAAAAGAAAAAAAGGTTCAAGGTTGCCTGCTGCATATCTTCAGTCAGTGGCCCCCTGTACATTTCAGCCTTGGAACTTCACAGCCATGAAACTTTGCTTCTGCATCACTGTGGGAGAGGATGTAATGCTCACGTATCTTTGTGTGCTCATCGCCCAACTGGCTGCCTGGCTGACTGATTGCCTGACTCGCTGACTTACTGGTGGGATGACTATTTGACCATCTGCACTATAAATGTGGATTTTTTTTTTAACCCTGTTGTTGCCTACTTGCACTTATGACCCTTAAAAAATGGAAGAGGTTGTAGCAAGGTTGCAGTTGCATAAGTAAACTCAGCATACAGAGTGTCCTCAGGCAAAATTATATTCAGATATCAAATTGCCTGGTCAAAGGCCTTTAAAACAGCCAAACAGCAATGTTAATTGTTTTGCTCCAAAAAGATTACCAAACCAGATCATGCAAATTACCACTTCTAGCCTACTAACCTTTATATTGCTGCAGTGTGGCTTTAAGGCATCAAGTATCAGCTCAAGTAATTTCAATTTCCAGACTGTTCAGTCAAGGTAGTTTACAGTTTTCACAGTAAAAGATTTGGACTTCACTTATATGCTCAAGCTACATTTCCGTCCTTGTTTAACACAGCTCGAGTCTGATCAGACTGGAGTACCAAACAGAACTAGGTTTTTTTTTTTTTTTTGCCTCACCAAAATCTCGACAACACAGTAGGTGGATAAAGAGCTGCACCATTTCAATTACCATTCCCAAGTGGAACATTGACACGGTACTGTATCCTATCCAGTGGCATTTGTTTCAGTAGCTGTTCCTCCAGTGTAAACGAGCAGAGGCAGTAAAGCAGCCACCTGTTGTTACCTGATAGTGTCTGGACAAGCCCAGATGCTGTTTTACTGGGACATAAAGGAGCAGTGAATGGGCCTAAATAGCTAACTAAGCACTTTATATGGGTGCATGTTCTCAGGAAGCTGAAGACCAATGTTAGTAACATAAATTCGATTTAGTATTATAAGACGGGAAAAATAAGGATAGTGCACCAAACTGTAGTAAAAGGCCAAAGCAAAGCAAGCCACAAAGAAGAAAGGTGAGGAGTGTGCTGTGTATACACCTACAGAGAAAACTTTTCAAAAGGTTAAAAGGTTGTACAATCTTTGTACATGTGTTTGCGCCTCAGGCAGTGAGAATAACTGAATGGTGGGGTGCGGGGTGGGGTGGAGTCATTTCGTTTGTCTGTTTGTGTTTCCGGTCTGTGAAGCAGTGTCAACCCCTCCTGAGGCAATGTGTCTACGCGTGCGTGTGTGTGTGTGTGTGTGTGTGTGAGCACATACGTTTGCGTATGTGTTTGTGTGTAAGTGCATCCCTGACGCAAGACATAATTACCTTGTCATCTTTGTCAAAATCCTCATCCTCATCCTCCAGCAGGTCTTCCACTGCTTGCTGACAGTTGCAACAGAGAAAAGAGAAAAAAGAAAACAACAAATAAAAATGTTTATGCA
This sequence comes from Lates calcarifer, assembly GCF_001640805.2. Classification (NCBI taxonomy): domain Eukaryota; kingdom Metazoa; phylum Chordata; class Actinopteri; family Centropomidae; genus Lates; species Lates calcarifer. The sequence continues at coordinate 13,374,858 of NC_066845.1, forward strand.
ACAGCTATAGTACAGATAAACATTAGATAACACAGGGTTAACATCATCAGCGCAGCCAAAGAGGCATATTAAAGCTGATTGGTTATGCTTATGTCTGGCCAGAGTTTGTTAATGAGAATGGAAAGCATGCAGATAGCACAACTATTGGTTTGGTGTGTGCTAATATGTCACAAGCTTCAAAATGGTTTTGAATTAGAATTTAATTTTAGAAACATTCTGTTGTTCAAATGTGTTGACACTTCTGGAAATGTAAGCAAATGCTCTGGCTTTGAATTTCAACGGGCTGAGGATTAAAGTCTATTCATCCACTCAAATCTCATTGCACAAAAGCATTCAAATCTTATACCATTCAGTAGGACGAGACAGAAGAACTCTTCTTCTGATTGTGCTCTGTCTCTTCTGACCTCTTTAACCTTTGCACTCGTCTCTAACCTCCACCTTCCAATTTCTATACATTCATCTATCTATCGTCTCACATCCTCTCACAGAATGATGCTCCACGAGGGAAGGGAGAAGAAAGCCTGCAGCGCAGAGAGCAAGTCACAAAGAACAGCAACTATGTGCTTCACTGGTGCACAACCGATGAAACAGGAGCTGGTGTAGCTCTGAAGCCCCAAGATACCATGATACATACTGTACAACACAAAGAAAAATGACACACTCGTGCACAGTGTCAGAACCACAGACACAAAAGCACAATGTAACGATGGTGCATGCGAGGTGTAGCCTTTCCTATTCAGAAACAGAATTTCACATGCACATTGTGAGGCACTGAAATGTGGTAGAGAAACGGCTTTATGGAAAAGGCAGTCCATCAGATACAGATCAGACCTCTATCTATATGTGAGAGTGAGCAAATAAATAAAACGCCTTGGCACTTGTAGAAAGCCCTGAACCAGCAAGATCATCTTGGGCCACTTTGTTTAGTGATGCTATATCTGATTACTGTTTAGTGATACAGTACTTGAGTCATTGTTTGTCTGCACCAGTTCACATGTAAAAAACCACAGATCACTGCTGCATCCTATTCACCCTCTTTCTGTCAATCACATATCAAAGCTACAAGGTCATACTGTTAGTTCCAATTTACATAAACAAACATCCATATCATAAGCCCTACAGCTGTCAACCTCAGCATTCATCTGCTCCCATTGTTGCATTGCCTTACCAGCCCCAACCCCCCAAAAAACCTTTGCCCAGTCTCAACATCGCCACAACCCCCTAACCACCTCCAGAATGGCACAAACTAGTTTGGAGAAATCCAAAAATCATTACTTAACAAGACAATAGCTTTTGTCCTTTTTGTTTTTCATTGGAATAAGGGGGGAAACTATGTGGCGGCTGACATAAGCCTCTTATGTAAATGCAGCTTCCCACACAAACAAAGAGAAGTTCAGAACAGCAGAGTTGAGAGGGTAGAGTCAATAGTGCGTGCCTGTGTTTGTGTGTGTGTTCTATCAATAGCACAGAGTCACTAGGGCAAAGTGTTGTGCATGTATGCATGGCACTCCTCGTTTTAACTGTCTGACTCTGTAGCAACTGGTTATTCCCAGTTCACTTAAGACTCCATCACTGTCTAGACACATAAGCTTGACTGTTCACAGTTCACAATCTCTTTATTGATACAGAATACATTCATTACCACGCTATACAAATACCAGGAGGGGGATTCTTGTGCTTAGCTGTGGCAAAAGATGTAGACGTGATACTGTAAAATGAAAGCCTTCTGGCATCTCTAAACAAATGGACTATAACTGTTTATAAAGTCATCATGGTTCCTCCCAAATCCTTTCACCCATGCCAAAATACAAACATAATGGATTCCTCCACACAGAGGCTTTACTAGGGCATGCCTGGCACACGCTCCAAACTTTAAACAAAGGGAATGAGCATGAGCTAGCTGGAGAAGCATGACCTAGAGAGACAGAGAAAATGATAGAGTCGTTTGTCTCCCTCTGCTCTCCGCTTTGCTCTCTCCCTTCTATCGCCTCTGGTTACAGAGAGAAGTCATGTTTCCTGCAATGAGACACAGTGTAAAATTAATAAATAAAAAGACATGGAACATGTCATCTGCCCTGAAGATTGCCACGGCTAAATGCGCGCACTGAAGCTACTGTCTCAGTAAGGGAGGATATAAATTACCTCAGTGCAGCCGATGAATTCCAAGCGTCTTCCTTTCTTTCTCTCTACCTCTGTCTCTATTTGCCTCACTCTTTCTCTCTTTCCAAGACCTGTTTGGTGTATGATATCATTTGTCTGCTTATCCCCCCCATTATCATGTTGTTTGAATTACTATCATTACAGCACGGCTGCATCAAAGCCTTGCTGTCGACAGGATCGTGTAGAGCTCACATTGCCTGCAGAGCTGCTCCAGTCAATTCAATATCTACTGAGGTGGGGATTAACATATTCAGACCTATTCAAATGATACAGGGATGATGCAGGCTACTCTTACAGATTACACTGTGCCCCATAAATACATACAAAGATGGTGATAATATAAAATACACACAAAGAATATGAGTACAATGACATTGAGAGTTCAAACAGCTGTGAAAGTATGAATGCATCTGTTTGGCCTTAGTGGCTTAGACCTAAAAAGCTGATTTGCAAGAATTAAGTTTCTGTTGCATTGGCTCAGATCCCAGCACAAACTCTGCTACATCACTCTGATTTTTCCTCTGGAACTCTTCTTCCTGTTAATGCAAAAACTGTCCGTGAAGGACGAACTGCAATGAATTACAATTAAGTGGAAAAAAACAACTGTGCATTATCTGTCTTTACTACTCTGCATATAGTAGTTTTGATCGTACGTGAATGACCTAATTTTTAATGACACTGCAGTCAAAACAATAGAGCAATGAGGTGGTGTAGTAGCCTCTTGTTCTGGTGGCTGGAAATCTATAGTGCATCCTTGCATGACCATTGCTTTACTATTTGGTGACTGATATTTCAGAGCTACACTTGTATGCATCTTCATGTCAGTACAAATTTACATTCAGCCTTACAGAGCCAGATCTTTGCTTAACATTTACTGCTGCTCTGTGCCAGCTGGTGTGCATGGTGCTAGCTAAAATCTGCCTGGACTGAATTTGAAAAACATCTGAGAGGAAAAAAAAGAAAAAAGAATTGAAGGTACACGAACAGTCCAGTGTTTGGATCTGAGGCTTTCCTGAGTGAGCGAACCTTTGTTGAACCGACTGACTGACTGAGACGTGATGAACAAGTTGTTCGAGTGAAAAAAAAGGGAATCGCAGAAAAAAAAAGCTTTCAAGAATCAGGTAGAAATTTTTGATAATCTACTGATTCCTGAGAGGAAATTTGTATATTCTCCTTTTGCCTCCACAGGGAGCTTCTTGGCCACTGTCAGTGGCACAACAGCACCCCTACTGGCTTTTGAAGGACAGAGAGGATGCTCGGGATCACATGGGATCATTAACTGTGACCTTCAGCTTACAGGACAGTCTCATGGGTTTGCAGTGTTATGGTGAATGAAATAGTAAGGTGATTCCTTAACTTAAATCAGGGCAGCAGTTGTAGCTCTGCAGTATCTAGAGCACAGCGTTTTCAATTTAAAACTGGTCTATTTTGATTCATATTGGGTTGTATTACCCTTACTTCCTTAACTCAAACAAAGCAAACTCTGAGTTTGATGTTAGAGCAGTATGGTTGTACCTTATAGAGCTCAGCCCTGACAGTGATACAAAGAGAAAAGAGACACAAGAAGTTTCAAACTGAGGTTAAAGGCAAAGATGAACCTGGTTTAGAAATATGGAAAATGTAGAAGGTAGAATGTTGAATTAAATAGAAAGAATTAAAAAATGCTAACTACCTAATTAACTAGACATACTTGTCATTAAGTCATACAGCTACAGTCTGGGGGCATACAGAAGAGTTTAAACCTAACTTGACAAGTCAGGGAAAAAACTGCACTTTGAGTGAATGGATACTGCTTTCGTGGAAGTAAAACAGTATAGAACCTGTCTGAATCAATGAAACGAGTGCACACACATGCACTCCATAGAGGAAAAGTAAAAATCTACTACCTGAACTAGTAGCCACATTATTTTCACCCTTCCACTGAAATGCCTCTATACCCGCTCCACTCTCTCCCTGGCCGAGCTGAGTTCTACTATCTCCCCTCCTAACCTTCCCAATGACAGCCGCAGGGGGAATTGACGCAGAGGCAGACATCCCGGCGAACATGAAGATATACTTTCTCCTCCTTTTTTCTCCCATTCCTCTATCCCTCCCTCCCTCCATCCTCCTGCTGCTCTTCCTCTTTGATACGTGAGGGGGTTTTAACCTCTCCAGCTGCTGAGGTTTGGCCGACTGGCTGGCTGGGGGATCTCAAGGCCCTACTTGGTATGCACTGTCCATGAGTGTATGTGTATGTGTGTGTGTGTGTGTGTGTGTGTGTGTGTGTGTGTGTGTGTGCGCGTGTGTGTGTGTGCACATATTGCCTACACCACAGTTTCTGCAGACTGGGGGAGGGCTGCGTGTCTGATAAGGGCTGCTGGCTGAGCCTGGCTGACCCACACAGGCCCTTCACAAGCTGTCAGAGCCATGGCCCTCAGAGGGGGGCCCTTCCATCTGCACTGCCCCAGCCAGGGCTCACCCAGCAGGGGGCTAGATAGGGGTGAGGCTGGGGTGCTACCGGAGCTGGAGGCAAGGGGTGGGGGTGAGAAGGGGCGGCTCCATATTCATGAAAGCAACACCAAATCTGTTAGCACTGGAAAAGATTGAGTTGCAGGATAGTAATGTAAGCATCGCTAACATAATTTACGTTCCTCGTTGCTTATTTGCTGACAAATCAGCAAGTCTGTTTAGTCAGAGATTCAGCAGCTATTCAGAGGAAATCACAATTTATCATGTTCCACCAGCAATGTTGAGATAGTCAGTAAATACAGTAAATTCAGTGATACAATGTTTGTCCTTCTCAGACAAATGATACTGTCTTGTCTTATTGTTTATACTCAGTTGTGGAAAAGAGGGCTAGAGCTGGTACATCTTGATGTGCAATCTATTGCACACAAACTCACGCACATCAGTAGGCTTAAGCTCAAGGTTTAAACTGAAAAACTTGCAAACAGCTACAGCGGGTGTACTGTATAGACAAAACAACAATAACAAGCACTGAGGCAGACACCCTGAGCTGCTGACGTTGTTAGCAAAGAGCACAGACAGTTACAAAGGTTCAGTGTGATGAAGGGAGTCAGACAAATGGAGGGAAAGGAGGAGAAAGAGAGACAACATGATGAAAAGGGAGGCTGGGAGGATTCCGCAGTGGCATTCCTGATGCTCCCGATGCTCCCGTCCCGCTTCAAACTATGCCCGTCGCCTGTCTTTCTGCCTGCCAGCCTGCCATCCTATCTGCCAGTTTAGCAGAGACAGAGAGACAGCGAGAGGAGCAGAGAGGAGCAGAGAGGAGCAGAGATGAGCGTGGTGATGCCGGGGCGGCACGGGGGAAATCAGCGGGGCACAGGCGCTCCCAGTTAAAAGTGACATGACCTTTTGATTTTGTCACCTGTCACCAACTGCCATGTCTGACTCTGCACTGAGGAGTGCCTGCCATCCACCGCTGCTTTCCTCTGCCTGTGTCTCTCTGTCGCTCCGTCTCTCTGAATGCCTCTCTGTCTTTTTCTGTCTCCTGCTCCCACTCCATCTCCTTTTCTCCTTTTCTTTCCAGAGTTGCAGTTTTATGGGGGAAAAGTGGAGGTGTGACTTTTTGGAGGAGTTTAGGTATAATAGGCAGCATTTCCTCTTTTCCTTCCAGCTTTCCTAATATTTACTCTTCTCTACCTGTGTTGTGTGTGGCTCTTAATGAGGGCAGATGTCACGGCACAGTGTGTTTAGAGGCGCAGAAAAGTTTTTTTGAGATGCAAAATCAGGGAGAAAATAGAATAGATAAAATTGGCAATGAAGTGCAATGTTCAAATAAAATCAGATATTATTACTGTCTTGGAAATAAACCAGATTATTTTTACACTAATGAACAATATACTGCTGTCATACTGAGTGCTTAAAGATTAAACTGTTACTAATACAAGTAAAACTATGTAGATTTAAACAAACACAAAATCAGTAGAAAAACCTAGTAAATGTTTTATTCTATTTTTAAGGTTGACTTAGCTCTATGAGGGAGATTAAACTCTATATTTGTTTCATGGCAATGCTAACTCAGGATGTAGAGTGGGCTGAAAGTAGTCAGCTCTATCTCTCAGTTGGAGGCATGTCTGTAAGTGTGAAGTATCTTCAGGCCATTAAGGTCTTCTCTTCTGTAATGGGTTGGCGGATCCAGTGGGTGAATCTATGTAATGGTCTGAAGTATGGGATAAAGAGGATGGTCCTCCAGTGTGACGAGGCCTAATTGCCCGTCATCCTGTGGTAGAAAGAGACATCACCATGTTTCGTATGTGCCCTCTACGACAGCCTGCACTGAAATTAACACCTTCATAACATCTGGTAAGGGCCTTTTTGGGCCAACAGAACAGCAAGGAAGGATTTCTGTTGGGATGTGTCCCTGCTCGTTAATCTCAACGCTCATCATAGACATGCATGCAAGCAGGCACACACATGAACACGACACACAGCTGTGAGAAGATATACACGTGCATGCATACATGCCTTGCAGCCTTTTACTCTTGCAGCAGAGCTGCATGTCCTCTGATTGACTGAGCCCAGCCTACTGGCAGTTTCCTTTGCAACAGGCTTGGGATGGATCTAAGCCCCAAACTGTTCGGTTTCAAAACAAGATAGAAATGGAGAGGAGATATCATTAAAGTTTTCCTCCACACAAATAGAGAGACAGGATGAGTCCTCCTTATCAGGTTTGAATGTCAAAGTAAAAGCAGCATCATCCTTTGCATATATTCAAAAGCTTAAAAGGTCCTCTTCTTTGTTTGTTTGTTTCATTGAGCATGTTACAGCATGACACATAGGTCAGCTAACAGTGTTGAAGAGTCAGGGTTCACGGGTCAGAGTGCTACATGATAAGAGAGGAGGTCGCTGACCTTGCTGGTGCATCGCCTCCTTTAATCGCTGTTCTGAGGACGCTCCGACTGCTTAGCAGGCACCGGTCAAGGTTGGGGCGAGGGTAAGGAGCTCTGATCCAGGATCTGTTTGCAAAGCAGCATGTAACCACACAACAGTCAGTGACCCTGAGTGGTGAATTACAGCGTGTAGAGAACACTGTGTTTGTTTATTTGCTATAGACAGGGCTAAGGACTGTGGTTGCGGTGTAAAATCCGAGAAGGATCCTCACATTGAACCCATCAGATGAAGCAAGGCCCTTCACTTCATTAGGAAGTCTGTGCTCAAGTGTATACTTTTTTGTTTTCTCTCTTTCTTCCCCCAGCCTATCCTTCTCTTTCTCTCTCTCTCTCTCTGTCTCTCTCTCTCTCTCTCTCTCTCTCTCTCTCTCTGTGTGTGTCTCTCTCTCTCTCCCTTTTTCACCCTTCAGAGTGAGTTCAGCAGAGATTCCTTTGGCATTACCCTCACCCCAGACTGCTGGAAAACCGCAGCGCTCCGGATGCTGACCCTTGCTCGGCTCAGCACAATGCTTTAATTTGGTGTGTTGTTTAAAGTAATTAGAAAGCCTTTTTCCCTTGTTTTCTTTTCTATTCTTTTCTGTTCTCTGCCAAGTGTGAGAGGGAAACAGTGAGTCGTCCATGACTTCAGCTTGATAAAGACTCGGAAGAGGAGTCCAGGGGACTGGGAGAGGAAGCAAAGAACGCAGATACCGTATGCTCTTGCTGTACCCACTTCCCCCCTGCACCGCAGCAGATTGGGAAACTCTGTCTGAAAACAAACAGGGACAGGACTCGAGGGATACTTGTGTCTAAATGTGTGTATTATAGTGTGTGCGTGTACAGCATTTGCAAACACAAATGCCTGAAAATAATGAATGCTTACACAGTCGCACATTACTTTTACTGTATGTATTCCAATTTGACGTAGGATTGTAATATCACAAGTGAAGGAGGCAGAGAGTTGATAATGGAGGAAGGATAGTAGTAAAGTAAGACTGCAATGCCGAGACAAGCGAGACGATGATTGTCGGAGAATCTTCTTTGTGTCGCCCGTGCTGCTCTGTACTGTTCGGCACAACTGTCACAGCGGCAAGAAAAGGAGCATTAATGGTGCTAATCTTTGACAATTAATCCCTCTTTCATCGGATATATTGTTGCAAAGAATGTCCACATGCACTCGTGTACTTATACAAATACACACACACATTTTTCACACAGACACAGATAGATAACTTTTACACACACACACACACACACAAACAAACAAGCACCTGAAGTGATACAGTCTACGGGAGCGACACATGCAAATGTTTGTGTGTACATGTGTGTGTGCTATAGTTATACACTTTGGTTGTACGTGAATCATTACTTTGGAATAAAAGAGAACATACCAGACTATATCAGACGGCAGAATACCAACATCATAGCACACACTATATCCAGCATTCATGCACTCATGTGCACATTCACTTATAATACATATACACTACTGCTAACCCATTCTTTTGCACTGTGTATTTGTTTCCAACTATCTCACAAACTTCTCCACATACCTTCCACTACCCAATACCAGCACTGACACTCCAGTCCACACATATCAAGTCTGTCGAACTATAAGAAGTACACAACACACTCACTTACACAGCCGCCGCCGACTGCTCATATTAGACAGTGGAGACATTTAATTGAAAGAAAGTCAGACATGAAACTTTGAAGCACTGCTTGCATGGCTAAAAACTTTCCTGGCACTGGTGATCTATTCAGCCCAGTGTCCCATGCAGATACATCCTTTGAATTCAACCAGACACCCTCAAACCACACTCTGAAGATGATGATACTGAAGCAACCTTCACAGGCAAAAAAATCCTTCAGCTCAGACTGTAACTAGGCGAGGGTTTTAAATGGTACTGTTTCCAGCATAATGAACCTCAGTTACAGTCAGTCAAAAACATACAGGTCCAGGACTCCTGGTCTAAAAGTGGGAGTGCATGTCAATCAAAATTACAGTGCTGCGATGCTATTAAGATAGTATCAGATACTAAAAACAGTGAAACTAGAGATCCCATGACAGTACAGTAATAAGTGTCCATATCTCCTCTTGTCTCCCAGCATAGGACAACTTTGTAGAACTGAGCAGGTATTGTCATACTAAAAGGCACTCGCCATACGAGTATCAACAGTATCAACATGTCTTAATGTTCCAACCAATTCCTAAGGTACTTGAGACACAATAGTCCCTTTCAAGAAGGAGAGAAAAGCAATTCTGCATTAAGTAGGATTGACATGTACTTACTTGTATGTGAAGTGAGTGGCATATTATCAGAATATGTAACCTTTGTTGCCTCATTTTAATTAGGAAGTGCATTGGAAAATAATTTTATTAGGTTTCGATAAATACAAGCAGCAGGTAGAGGGACAAATCATCATGCCGAATTTTGTCTCAAGGCATGTGCAATTTTTTTTTGTCAAGCAATGTCGCCATCTACAGGCAGAGAGTGTCCTCTGAAATTTAAGTCTGTGTCATTCACAAATTAGGGGGTTTTTTTGTCTGTGAACCAACTTACAATTGCAAACATTCAATTCTTGACTTAACTGATTATATCCACTTAAAAATACCCTAAATTCTAAGTATGTACCACAACCTACTGAATAACCACCAGATTATTGTTAAGTAACAGAAGGCTTGTATCTGTCTCATATGGCTTGTATTTCACTGATTTTATTTTCAACTTTCCATAATACGGAAAAAGAGACGTATAAATAGAGAAGCTAAGCTCTGAAGAAAAGACTTACCAAATAAATCTGTGTTATAAGTTATGTACACAGTTCACATGTAACTCCATTTTAATGTGTAATATTATAAGTAGACACAGCAATGAGATTTGGTTCATTATAGTGACTGAATTTAGTATCTCTTCCAAATCCAATCCAGTCTAACTCAGAGAATCCTTAGGAATAGATAAAGATACACATATAGAAGGTGAGAGACTGTAAGAAAATCAGAGGTCTGTTAACTGGTTATTTTCCAACCGAGTCTTGGAAAAAGGCACTTATTAAAATTAATCACTTCATTGTTCACGCTCGCTCCATAGTCAAGTCCTCTCTCTCGTTCTCACTCTCTACTCTCCAAATGTGCCTGGCCATGATTAAAACATGTCTGTTTCTCCATGACATTGCTTTGACATCATTTAATTGGTATAAGAGATAAAAATAAATGAATTAAATAAATATACTACCAGGTAAGTGGCGTAACGTAGCTCAAGGTGACAGCCTATTATTTCTCCCTTTTCTTTGCCTGAAACAAGGCAAAGTGAGAAATGTGAGATTGCACTGAGAATGCAGCACCTCAAGGGGCAGATGGAGTTATTCTAAAAAAAAAAAAAAAAAAAAATTCAGGAGAGATTTTTTTTTAAATTAAATTCCAATTTGCTCAAAGTTTACGACAGCAATTCAATCACAAGGTGTATTCTAAATGAGTTTGTATTATGCTTATCTTTTTGTTGTTTCTTTAAAAGTATTTTGCTGTCTTACTCATCTGTACACCTATACTGATCATAATCACGTCACGTTTTTTACATCTCCGACATATTGTTTGTATTAAGTCTAGTATCGGAGGAGTGACATGGATGTAAATGTGATTAATGTCATAAATAAAACAAGAGCAGAATGTCTCCATAAGACAATGGTGTCTGAGTTTTAACCCTGCATTGTCTATGGAAAGACGCTTTTACAGTGAAATGAAAGAAAGGTGGAGGGATACCAAGTCGGGATTGGGTTACTCACCACATCTTGCCTGGTATCCTTCCCCGACGCGATGAGGATGTAGTTCCAGGCCAAAGGCAGCAGCAACGCCAGGGGTATCATATAGAGTTCAAAGTTCCAAACGACGATGACAAAAAGCTGATGCAAGAGAGAAAGGCAGAACAGTCAGCAAAAGAAAAGCGAGAACAAAAAAAGTAAAAACAGTGTGGGTTAAGAATGTATACATTCAAGACCCCATATTGACCCCCATGAGGCAAACTCCTGAGAACGTACGCCAACCATATGTGCAACTGGAATCAACACACATTCAAACACATTCATATGCAGAATCATAACCACCATGGAACAAAGCGTAAAAATGAGTCTGTGCTTCAACAAAGGTACAGGCCTGGTGTTGGTGAGCCTAGGTTCAATACCCTGACCCTCAAGGCTTTCTGGGCCTTCAGCTGAGGAGGAGGACGGTGAGGAGGATGAGTACAAGCCGTCAGAGCCTCTTTCCTCTATGCCAATCATCCCAGAGGTTGAGGTCATGTACTGTTTCAACCGCAGCACGTCAATGCTGACCCTTCCATACTCAAGCCCAAACCCCAGCATCTGACCTCGCACGCACCCCACACCCTGAGCCCCTAACCCTGTCACTCCAAGCCCCAATACCCTCTCTCTTACTCCAAAAGACTCATATGCCCCATCTCTAACCTTCTCTGCACCCATCTGCCAAAACCATAACCTCTATACCTCCCCTCTCATCACCAAACAAGCAAAGTACCATCTGAAAATTAACCTTTCCTAAAACCTTGTATTCTGGTTTTGGCAGGGCTCTTTAGCCTCTGACAGCAGATTATTGTGGTGGTTGGGAAAAGATATCTGTGGGAAAGTAAAATTGCTAATGATAGAGGCTTGTTATTTTGTGGCAGTATTATGAGTGTGTGTCAATTGTTAAAAAGTTAAGATGGTAGAGATGGGATATTTTGTGGGAATAAAATCTTTGAGAAACAAATAGAACAAAAGTATATTTATAATATTTTATTATTTTCTAATAATTTCATGTTTAAGTATACAGAGATTTTCCATGGTTGATAAAACCTCAGCAGCAATTATAAGAAATGCTGAAATTGCAAACCATGCCTAATGCTCAATCTTTTCTAGCAAAACATATTTGTCAAATTCAAGTACAGGAAATCCATTATTTCAAATATGAGCAAAGAAGATTTGAAATTAATTACTCTCTGTATAGTAGTGCATCCCTGTTTAACAATCAGTTCTGATGGGAAACTTTTAAGAGTGGTGAAATTGAGACTATTATTGTATAAAGCAGATTTATTGGTCTGTGTACCAATTATGATCTATCCTGTTTGGCCAAATAATATCAACAAGAGAGATAGGAGGCTTAATAATCAACAATCAAATTGTTTTATTTGTGTGTGTGTGTGTATATGTGTGTGTGTGTGTGTGTGTATGTGCGTGTGTGTGAGAGAAGCAGACACAGAGAGAAGGGAGGATAAAAAAAAAATCAAGCTCTTCATTATGTTTACAGTCTGAGGTTAATGTGAATATGAAGTTCAACAGCCCCTTAAGACTGCGTATGCATGTCTACTCTTACTGTAGTGGAGCCAGTCAGACACTGAACCGCAAACACACTCGCACACTGTGCTGTTGGTATTTCATGTTCCTTTCACCCACACCCATACACACACACATGCATCTGAATATCAATGCAAACAACTTCACACAATAACAACACAATTAAACAATTCAGTTTTCTCAACTTTTCCCCTTTTCACATAAAAAAGTTTGAAAGGCTCATATCCAAACTTTTGAACAGAACAATAACTTCATGTAAAATTAACCAACAGACACTGAGAGTACAAAGCCAAAATAGACATAAATTAAACATTAGAAATGACCAGTGCATTTGCATAATGCTCATAGCAAAGTTTTGTCTTCAAATAAACCTGAATGGCCTTGGTGCAACAACCAAATCTCCCAAAAGGATTGAAATCTTTCTCTGTCTCGCTCAGGCTCAACTTCACTTTCTCAAACACACAGACTCGTTCTCTGATACAGCTGTGTAGGAGTATTTGAAAGAATCTATTCAATAATTCATATTTGTATACTAATAAGCAACACAACCATTTCCCTTCATTTATCATAAAAAAGCTGTTAGGACCGTGAAAGCTCAGCAACAGAAACTTGCACACTGACAAACATAACAAATGTTCACACACACATTTTCTCCACAGAATGTAACAGAATGTTCTAAAATTATCCATCTTCCTACAAATTATTATAATTTACAAATCTGTATGATCTGTAACACTGATAAACACTGGAATAATCTCTAACTAAACAATGTGCAATAGAGGTGCAGAAACATGACTTCAGTCAAACAAACAAAGGAGCTCACTTGTTTTAAACCTATTCTGGTAGAAGCTATAAATAACTGCACACTTATAATCATCTTCATGCAGATACACACACTGCTCCTTTCAAATACTCTGCTATAAATATAACCTACAGTAGGCATATATTGTATTGTAAATATATTTACTGTCTGGATCGCACATTGCTTATAGTATCATTATCACACAACGGACAAATAAATTGCTCCTCACTGTCCTGATGTTTATATGAAACCTTAAAACCCTCTTTTATGTTTTTTTTTTTTTCTTTTTTAAATCTCACTTTCTTCACCATACGCCTGAGGTTGTTTAACCTGTCGTCCCCCTTCATTCCTCCTCCATTTGATTATAGTAGCTGAGGGCGAAGTTTTGACTGGCAGCTAGAGGAACCGGACACCCAGGCTCAGCAGTGGCCAGCTCTGCCCCGTCTCTGTACCCCCCGGCTGGGTAATAGGGGCCCTGCAGTGCCTGGACCTTTCCAGTAGGACCGGGCGATCACAGCCACCCCCCATCGCTTGCTACACCAGATAGCAGGCTCTTCGCCTGGGGAAGAGGGAATGGGAAGGAGCCTGCTGTGGATGTCAGTGACCAGAAAAAGGCAGAGGGGGAAAAAAACACAGCAATGAAAACATGCTGGATGGAAGGGAAAAAGACGGGGAAAATGCGAAATGAAGCTCTAGATGTATCCTTTGGGAATAATTTGTAGATGGCTCTGTGTGGTCAGAGACACATTATGTAGTGGCCGGTGACGCTTCATAGTGAATATCTGAACACGCATAGAGAGGAGAGCTCACCATGGTCCACTCTGGCTTTTCTGTTTAATACTACTGAATTTTTACCTGTGTGGTAATGTAAAATTATAACTCTGTATATGAGCCTCTATATTATTTAAATTATGCAAACTCTCAAATTTAGTTTTGAGACCGTTAAACAGCAGAGTAATGATGCAAATAAATGCATAACTTGTATTTGTCCAAAAACAAAAAGGAGTATTGTGCTCTGTTTCCTTGTCACTGCCTGTGCGTCTAATCTAAACTAACAAAGAACAGTGGTGATTAATATCAATTTTACAGTTAGTTTAGTTTATTTGTTCAATGGTGGACATTTGATTTTGGCACCAAAGCCACTCACTGTTGTGAATAATAAAATAACACTTTACCTTTCATACACTAAATCTTTTTTGTCACAAAAATGAATCATAATTCATTTTTTTAATTATTTATGGTTCAACAAGTCTTTATGAAATCCACTGAAATGTCAAAGAACAAAACTATTCACTTGTCACAAAAGTAAAATAATATTTTCCACTGTCAAATCTGCTAAACCATTTCAAATAACAGTTAAAGGCTACATTTGAACTGGGCAAACTTCACATCTGAGCACAAGTCGAAATTCAAATAAGATGTATAATTAAAATAGACAATCACAATCATGAACAAAGAAAAACCATGGCAGTTTAATTTGTAATATTTTGGCAAAAATACCCATACACAAATTTAGTAAACTAAACAATTCTGACAAGTCTCTGTAGTTGGGATTTCATTTCCTTATAATCTTTGATGCTTTCTCTTAATATTAAGAAATCTCCTCAACACTAGAAGATTTATTAAAAATGCTAACAAAACAGAGAAGTCAAAATGTTTTATTCACGCACTCACTACAGCACATTGAAAGTTGTATCTTGCATTATTTGTTTCAAAACACAACCCGTGTCCTTACGGCTCTGAGCCGCGGCACTGTGGGAGGGTAATATTCAGTACTTTGGCTTACATTAACCACACACCAGGCTAACTTTCCCCCTGCTCTGTCTCAGTGGAGTGAAACTGAAGTTTGGATTTCAGAGTTCCCCTTTATCTCTCTTACATCAATTTCCATGCTGGCACTAAGTGTTGCCAGATAGCAACTAGAAGTCCTGTTAAGTTCGCAGGAAATAGAGAGGGAGGGAGGCTGTGTCCTGTTTGTGACCGGACCTTCTCATCATTCAGTGGTGCTAGACTGCCCCCTGCTGTACTCCTGCAGAACATAAATCTATCACACAGTTAATGCTGTTCATCCGATAAAAATGCAGCCAGAAATCACTAAAACCAATGTGTAAAAGCCTGTCATTTTGTAATAACATGGACAAATACAATAAAGCATCCACCATTTTATGGCCACAGTCCTGAAACTGCACACTGGCACGGTGGAGAAGTACGGATGCTGAATCTCCGACTCCTCAACAAAGGGCCTAACGCATTCTCTGTTGAGTCTCTATCTCTGGTGATTAAACTCTGACTTGGTATTCTCTGTTAGTCATGCCACTATATTTCAACTATCATTCATTTTGCAAATCAGGAGAGCAGTAAAATGTGAAAGTATATCTTTCAAAGCTGTCCCTTGCTGTGGGCAAAGACGAACTCCAGACTTTAAAACTTTTAAAAGTTAGACAGGTTCTTTGAAGAGGAGTCAAAGGAGCAATTTAAAGAGACCTGGAGTGGTGTGTACCACTGACTGCTATGGCGTCTCTGCACTGTGTGTGTGTATCAAACTGCCAGCCAGACATGTGCAAGCAAACACACACATTCACTCACTCACACACACACACACACACACACACACACACACACACACACACACACACACACACACACACACACTCCAATAGTTGCTTCTGTACCTGTCTTTGCTTTTTTTTCCCTTTTTTTATTTCAGCAGGGTGAATTTTTATCTAAATGCAAAGCAGGTGATAGGTGCTCCAGTTTCCTCTAGAAGTAGCTCCCTTGTCTGGGCTCTCTTCCTGATAAGAGTCCTACTTTGCCTGACATAAAAGAGCCTGGTATCATTTCCCCTGCCTCCCCAACAACCCCCAGCTCGCTGCCCTCGCCCTTCCCCGAGCTTCACAAAGCTGCCTCTATTTGCTCCCAATTCAGGGCCCAATTGCAGATAAAGTTACAGCAAATTTGTTTGGAGGAAGAGCTGCTGAGGCCTGCGGTCCCTGGGGCAATAACAGCCTTGTCTTGCAGGGGCCGTGGGGAGAGCTGGCAGCAGCAGGAGAACAGAACCCAACACCGCTCAGCCCCACAATGGCCTCAACTCTCCGGGAGGGAAGGCGACGGGAGGGGAGGGGAGGGAGAGATAAAGAGGAGCAGGGATGGATGGATGGATAGAAGGGAGAGACACTCAGCTTGCAGGTGTGGAGAGAGGAAGCAGACGCTTAACCTCGAGACAGGGAGACAGAGACACTAAGACCCACCCATACACACACACAGATATACACGTACACACACACATACAGACACCACCCATCATGCAGGACAGGAGGTAACTCCAGTCCCGTCCATTGTGCCAACGCCTCAGGCAAAGCTGCCACGGTGGCTGATTCACTGTCGGGACGGGTGGGTGACAGCAGTGTGGGTGTGAGAGAGAAAGGCTGCATGTGAGACTATGCGATATCTCTCTTTCTCTCACATGCACACAAAACACACACAACATACACACTAATCACAGCTGGCACTAATGTGCGATGTGTACATGCGGCTGGCATTGCAGAACTAGGCAGAAGGAGAGTAAGGAACCATGAAGAAAATTCTAACGTTTTTGTGGAGGGAATGTTGTGAAGTGACAGTATGACAACTGCATTTTGATGTACTATTGCATTCACAATATCCCACAAATATATAAACACACTTGAATCCCCCCAGGCTTACTTAGCAGTTGATAAGTGCACACATTTGTAAGCTTAGAGGTTGAATTGCCCACAACTCCACCTCTGTAGCTACAGCCATGTTGGAAAGTTAAGTGTAACATCTGTCTAGGAGACAGTCAGTCAGAAACACACGTGAACATGTGAACAGACACACATGCCCATAATCACACACAGCCGTACACCTTCATGAACGCACCACCTTGGCCAGATGGCCCCCATAAAAACCCACTTAAAGAGATGAGCGAAGTGATTAAGAGGCCTCTCAAAGTGAGGGAGAAATGAGAGAAGGATGAAGAAATGGAAGGGAGGGAGGGAGGGAGTACCTGTGTAGAGGAGAGGCCCTAAATACTCTGATGCTTTTAGCTAAGTGCATACTCCTACGATAGCAGACTCCCAAAAGAGCGAGAAGGGGGGGGGGGGGGGGCGCACAATGACACCTAAATTTCAGACTTTGTATAAACTATAAAACGCTATGTCCTTGGCCTAGATACATCCTTTATCGTCATCTGAATACTTTGAATTTAAGTGAGTACAATGAGAATATGAATAGTTGGCACTGTTACTCAGAAATGGGTGTACTATAATCTGTGTTTTCAAAAAGGGTGAAGAACTACACAAGGAATGCACGTGTGTGTGCTTGTGTGTGCTGACATGGAGGCTGCGCTATCCAAGGCTGAGTCCTCTCCATTCACCACGTAGATTGGCAATTCTGAAGTGACCTTGTTTTGCGCAAATTCCTCGACATTTTTGTTTTTGGCTGACATTTTCATTTATTTCTAAAAGATAAGACACAAGGGCTTGTGCCTAGTTCAGCCTTACATGAGAGAAAATGCAAAAGTACATGCGCGCACCAGGCTCACACACAAGTATGCTCGCACACACAGAGGGAAAATGTTAACTGATCAATACTATGTCTCTTCTGACCCATGTCTTGTGATGACACTGTGACCTGCTGTACAAACACACACACACACACACACACACACACACACACACACACACACACAGCCTTGCAGAGATGAAACTGGTGTCAGGCAGCCAAATGCTGCTAATGTCTAATGTCTGCTGTGGAGACACTTAGTGCTCCCATGGTAAAGGGCTGGGGTGGGGCGGGTCCACCTGTCCTGTAGCTACTTAAGTCAGGACACTAAACCAGACAGGATTAAATGCCTGCTCTGTCATCTTTAGGGTAGGAACCTCCAAGCAGCCACTCACTGCCCTGCAGGAGAATGTCTTCTACTGATAGCTCTGCTGTCCAATTACACTTCACCTTTTAATACCAGACACAGATGACAGGGGAGAGAGAGAGAGGGTAGAGAGAGAGAGAGACGATGAAGAAGAGGCTGATGGGAGAGGCTGTCATTTCCTCTGTCTGTAGGAAGAGCTTGTCACACTTCAATAGATTGTAGTTGCATCTTCTAAGTTTCCTAAGATCTATGAGGGTCTCATTTAAAATGGTGTATAGGCTGCCACTCATTCCCAGCAACAAAACAGACACTTGCCACGTATACACAATGAGTGCTTGTATATTCAATGCAAAGCCAGAAAAGGGAGTTCATTGAGACTATTATATCAAGATATTTGAGAGTGCGTGAGTAACAGTCTTTAGTCCGGGGTTACAGTGTGGGAATGTACTTAAATGTGCTTGAGACATCAACAATCTCTCATGTTAGAGTGTGCAATTACCAGTGAAGGATCCATACTTTGTTAGCAGAAATGGTCCTACAGCCTCTGTGATCATGTTACTCTCTTACTGTGCGTGTGTGCGTGTGTGATGTTAACTGGCATAAAATGTATGACCAGTAACATATATGCCTATTGTGTGTCAATATATGTAGAATATATTGATAAATCAATGTAAGTATAGTTTATTTAATTTCAAAAAGTGTGTAACAATTTTAAAATAATTTCTCTATGACAAAAAAATAGGCCTGACTACATTCAAAAATATTTCTGATTGTCTTTCTCCAACATTAAATCATCAATAAACCAAATTAATACAGTATAATCATCTTCGTGGCAACACAGTAATTAACAAAGATATAAATGACATCATGTTTCAGTTCGTCATGTCTGGTAAATTTGTTTGCAATATGCTACAGTTTATGGTACTGTATATGTAAGTACACCTCTACATACCACAAAAGCACAGATGCTCCTCTGTGGAGACTCCCATTCAAAGCAGCTGTTGATGTAGCAGCCTGTGTTGATAAGGAACATGATGCAGCGCCTAACTCGGTTGAAGTTACGCAACAGCAGCTGGAAAGAGAGACAAAGACAAACAGGTCAAAAATGTGCTATAGCAAGGAATACAGTATAGGAGTATATGCATGATCTACCACTCCATTTTGAAAGTAGTATATACAGTACGGTAACATGAACAGTGAGTAAAAAAAAAGACTTAATTATATGCTGTATTGTAAATATGCAGGTAATAGATGAGACGTGTCGTGACAGGCAGCTGGGTGTCATTGAAAATTAACACTAAAACATATGAGGGCATTCTGACCTTTCCAGAAGGTTGTGAGGACAAACTGTTAAAGAAGTCTGTTCTCTCTCCTTTATGTTTAGTTAAGATGTGAATTCATCACAATTTAGTAAGCAAATATGTGAAGTTTTATAATTAGTACCTTACTTAAAATGACATACTGTCATTAAGTCTTATTGTGGTATGTTCATAGCCTGTAGTGTTTCATTCTACTGTCATTTTGTAAAGTTAAGTAGAGCATTTACAAGTTACAACTTGAAATTTGTGGTACTGACCTCACTTTGGCTTCAATATTACAGCATTACATCACTGCGGTAACCATATTGTGCCTCCTTCTTTGGATAGCTATACATGGATGTGGATCAACGTATAGGACAAATGGCTGCATTAAGTGTGACAAGCTGACTCACAAAGTTTCTTTAAGTCGAATCTCCAAGTGATAAAGTTAAGTACAATAATGACAATTTCCAACACAGTCCCCGGATTCTCCTCCCTGAGGGTTCTCCAGGCATTTGGCCAGAGATGAGAGAGAAGTGGCTAACTGCTGTCCTCCCCCTGGGTTGCCAACCATTCAGGGAATAGCATAACAGCAGCGCAGAACACCAACCACCCAATCAGGTCACCACCAGGAGAAAGTGCTCCCAAAGGACAAACAGTCTCTGCAGATCGCTGTTCAAAAAAATTCTAGGCCATTATTTTACTCTTTGGAAAATTGTGTGTGTTTGAATGTGTGCATACTGTGGGTATACAGTGGGTGTTTGCTGCATTACAGTAAAGTCTATTGTCTGTATGTATGTGTGTTTCCGGGTGCATGTGGTTAGGGGTGGCTTGGCTGCTTTGATGCTAGATGAGAGCAGGATTCCTCCCTCTCTATGTATAATTATGTGAAGCTTTTTGTTGCCAAACTGAGGATGACTGTATGGTGTCCTGCTGGGGACACAGAGACCCTGAGGACTGCAAAACTGTGAATCATCCATTTCAACGTTCCTCAGCACATGCACTTGATGTACATGCTGTACTCTTCTTGGCTCATTACTGCAATAACTGCCTTGATAAAGGATATTTCACTTTTCATGAATTATTTCAAAGAGTGCCTTGAGTTATTCCTTAAAAACACTTAGCAAAGTAGTGAAGCCATTTATTAAGTCACATGTCATAATTGCAATTAAATGCTTGTGTTTGGCAGCTTATGATTTTTTTCTTTTCTTTTCTCCGTGTGTGTGTGTCTGCACACTAAGCAGCAAGCAACAGCAGGGGAGCTGCTACCACACAAAAGAGCCCTCATGGGGCAATCCCTCCAAAGCAGCCAGTGACATCATCATTGCGAGACGTTGACATGGGTCATCTCTGTGAGTCAGAGGTGAAATGGAGATGAAAAAAGGATTCTGCACTTGGGAGAGAAGCATAGAGTGGGCCGAGACAGTGAGACAGAAAGCAACAGAGAAGGCAGAAACATTGAGGAAAGAAGGGAATAGATGGAGGGTTGACAAAAGGGTGGTATGGGAGCTGGTGTGTGTGTGTGTGTGTGTGTGTGTGTGTGTGTGTGTGTGTGTGTGTGTGTGTGTGTATGTGTGTTGTGTTGCGCTGGGCACGGCTGCGCTCGGCCGTGCATGGCGCAGCATTGACTGCTGAGCCCAAACGGTCACTCATATGACATGTCTGATGTGGGCCAGCCCCTACTATTCAGCCCTTTGTGGTGCCGCCACACTGAGTGGCGTGACAATGAAGTGCAAAGCAGCAGTGGCAAAGAGGGCCAACTATAAGGATGGCCAATCTACTTATGCACCCCACAGCTGACAGCTTGACATTTCTATTCACCACTCAGAGTGGATGCGAGGGGGGGAGAGATGAGAGAAGGGAGAGAGGAGGGAAGAAAGAAAAAAAGAAATGAAATGCTGTTTTTCCTTCAATCATCCTGTTATATCTTGCCCACACAGTTGTTGTGCTTTGCAAGATGCCACTCTTCAGGCTTGTTGGTTTTGCTTCAGACAGTTAAGCAGAATAGCTGATGCAGTGGTGGACACAGATAAAAATGAGGCGGAGTGGTAGAAGATAAGTGTTGGCTGCTGATGTACCTGTTTGGACACTCTGGGCTCCTCCTCGATATACTTCTGCTCGATGGGAATCAACGTCCTGAGACCAGCCTTCACCTGGAGGATGGAGTGAACACACACACAGTGTCATAAACAGCAAATGGTGAGACTGAAATGACATTCATTTAAAAGGATCCAGATGAGTAAAATGATAGAGATGAGAATAATGAATTAGCGAGGGAATATATTTGGATTATTTGGAAGGATTTTCTAACACATTGCGCGCTGATATAACATGGCAGCACATGCGTAGAGCGTGCCCCATGTCAGAGGCTAGAGAGAGCGGGAGAGAAAGCTGTAAGATGGCCGCTATAGGACACACACAGTGATGGTGAATGGGGGAACAAAGGCTGCTGAGAGGGAGTCTTCGATAATTAAAGCCAAAACGAGGACGAGGGACAAGGGACGAGGGATGAGATGGAAGCAAGGGAGGGGGGGGACAAACAGAATAAAGACAACAGCAGCGTGGGTGCATGGGGGGGTGCTGGAGAGAACAAGAGAGGATGGAGAGAGAGAGAGAGGATAATGGGGGGTGGAGGGCAAAATAAAAAAAAAATCAGGGAAGAGAATCAAAAAAGCAAAAGAAAGACTTACAGCATTAAAAATCACGTCTATTTCGAGAAAGATGACCCCTTTTGTTGGCCCTGTCAGCTCCTTGCTTTTCAAGGCGTAGGCTTTGCGTTCTCCATTTTGGATCTGTGGGAGAGGGACATGACAGGCGTCTGTCTGGCAATACCCGGCTGAATCGGCTCCCCGGGCCACCTTTGAACCCCAGCTGCTGGCGCTGACAGGGAACCCAAAACAACTGTGGCAACTCTGACAAGTACCTGTTCATTACCCACTGCAGCTCGGCTCTGTCAAACAGAAATTAACTATCCTGGGGAATCATACTGTACAGCAGAGCATGGATATATTAGATACACAGGTCTTTCACAGGCTATCTATATATTTTTTTCAAATGTAAGAGACACTCACACGTCGTTCTTTTTTCTCCAAATCACATCGTTCTATCTCTCGATCAGTGTCATTTTCATATCATCTTTCATCCCCTCACTTTCTTTCTTCTCACCTATCAATCTCTTCTTTTTTCTCAGACCTCTCTTCCATTTTTTTCTCTGCTTCCTGTCATCTCTTCCTCTTTGTGAAATAATAACAGTCTCATCTGTGAAGCTGCAAAAATAACCTCTGCTTTTTATATCTTCCACTGTGTGTTTTCATTCCTTCTGTTCCTCTATGTTCTCTCCATTATCCCCAAGGGAAAAAGAAAAAGAAACACACACAGAATTCTATCTTTGACTCACATTTAGTAAAGGAATAGCCACTTTCCCCAGGAAGTCTGCGCTTCTGTCTCGGTCCTCGTCGTAAACAGTGACCTCGAGCACCGAATGGATGTCCTTCACATTACTAGACCACACACAAAGACAATGCCACTGACATATATGCTAAAAATATGGGCTACAAACTCCAACAGTGTGAAAGCTATCACATCTTGCACAGGCTTCTTTAAATATTAAAGAACACACAGAAAACAGTTTAAAATCTGAAATGCTCTATAAGGCATAACAAATGTTATTATTTAAAAACCCTCTGCTGAATTTACATAAAAGTTTAAAAACCACCATTCACATGCTTTATGTGATATTGCACTGCATTATTGCATGAGCTAAGTGGAACTTAAGTGTGAAGCTCAGACGTGTCATCTTTTGAAAACTAGGCTACTAAGAAGATGGCTGATGTTATGTATAGAAAGGAGGCTATGAGAAAGATGTGCACTCAAAGAATGACTAAATTAACCCGTCCCATCACTGGGAATTCATGAGTTTTTACTGTGAAAAAAATTGCATCATATATAGATAAGAAATTATGCTGAATTTGCTCTCTCTCTTTTAATTACAGCCACAGTGTACCTATGTATCTGAGAAGAAACAGATTTTTGAATAAGGAGATTTCAATTTTATAAGCCTTATTTCTAACATACACTAATATATTGTCCTGGATTTTCTTGTTGGCACATGACACATTTTTAAACACTATAAAAGAAACAGTTGTATTAACAATAATAAAAGTAACATTACACACAATAAATGTAAATAATAAAAGTCCAGAATGATTTTTTTAAATACAAAAAACCTGCAAATAAAATGCAATTATATTGAAGTTTTTAATAAGACTGTTGCTTTACCAGTTTTTAATTCAAAGACATATGTTAGTTAAAAAAATCCATGTTTATTTTGTACATGTACAGACTTGTGGGTATTGTAA
The DNA here is from genome assembly GCF_001640805.2 of Lates calcarifer. Taxonomy (NCBI): domain Eukaryota; kingdom Metazoa; phylum Chordata; class Actinopteri; family Centropomidae; genus Lates; species Lates calcarifer. The sequence continues at coordinate 13,398,578 of NC_066845.1, forward strand.
AAGCCACTCACAAAGTGAAGACCTTGTTCCACTCTGGGTTGAGGTTTTTGTAGACAGTGTGAGTCTGCAGCCGATCGTTACTCAGCTCCACCACACAGAATGGGTCACTCTTACCTGCCGAGCAAAAATACAAGAATGACCTTCTTAGTGAAGAGAGACATAAACACAGAAGACGCTTAAGTCCTGTTAGCTTGAGGTTTCAAAGAAAGCACAAATCTAAAGTAATTCCAACAGCTTTTGTCTATCTCCAATCCCTCATACTATTAAGACAGATAGTATATAGCATCCTCCCCTTATACCACATGACAGCTCCAATACTCCGGACTTATCAGAACTGCAATAATATGATTCTTTCATTTTTTTTGCCCAAATGCCGTATATATTATACGACAGTATATCAGTGGAAAGCTGCAAGCCGTTTCTATCAACAGCCTGGGAACATTGACAACTAGAAGATAAGCTCCAGGACAACTGTGCCCTGGGCAGCCGCAAGGAGGGGGTGGGAGAGAGAAAAAACAGAGAAGACTTTGAGAATGGATGGTGTTGGGAACATAGAGGGCAATGCGGCTCTGAAGGCCAGAGAAGTTCAGAGTAGAAGATAAAGACGGCTGAGAAGGGGTGTGAGAGATGTAGCTGGTCCATGATTAGCGATTCTAAAACAAGCAAGCAGTGAGACGGTAGCGGCAACAACGTGAAGCAAAAAATGAGTGAAAGCAGGAACATGAGAATTAAATGATGAAAGAATGACAGAGAAAACATTTCCTCATCTCCATTTTTGCAGGGAAAGAGTTTTTTTTTTTTTTTTCAAAACAAGAAAATCACTGCTGGAGTTTTATGCAGTGGCAACAATACTATTTTTCATTACAGTGATAATAATAACAATAGCAATAATAATAACAAAAAAAAAAACACACTCAAATTTCAGATTTCTCCTACAGAATAATAAATAATTTAAAAAACTCAAGCATCATATTTCAAATAATTTGAGTGGCCTGTCGCTGCCAAAAGATAAAACTTTAATACACTATGTGAGAACTTTAAAGACCCTTAGACGTTATAAAACACAGATATGATATATGGTTCCCTATAAATCATATTCATTAATGCTAATTCATTCCAACAAAACTTTCAATTCAGGATTTACTATGGTTATGTAAGTGGGTAGGGAGAGAATGAAAGAGAGGCCGAGATGAGAAAAAAAAAACATAATCACAAAGTTATTTCCTCCTCCTGAGAATAGCATACTGTACTATGTCCTATATATTCTCTATTTGTTTACTAACATCTCACATTTCAATTTCTTTGTACACAGAAAGGACTGAGACCAGCTCCCCATGCCTGCAAGCCCACCTCCCTTCAATTGCCTCAAAATGAACTAAAAACAACAAATCTCTTAATTCAGCCTTTGATCGTGATTTTTTATTTATTTTTTTTCTTACTAAAACTGTTGGGAGCCGTTGAGCTGTTTGTTCGAGCTTATCACTTGAAAAGGCTGGGTCAGGAAGTTAAAAAAAAAAAAACGTCCTATGCGAATTCCCTGAGAAAATTGAGAATACTGAAATATTAGTAAAGCAGCAATATTGCATAATAAGACTCAATAGAGTTGGGAACAAATTCAAAGCCCCCTGTCACACTAGTGTATGTGCTTGTATGTGTCCGTCTGTGTGTGTGCGTGTCATGGGAAGTATGTGTGTGTGAGTGTCATTGATTGGTGTGATTTTCTTCAAATGTTGTGACAAGGGCAGGACATTTAGTGGGTGTGCAAAGTAAATGTCACTGTGATCAATGCTGAGCCGTAGGTGTTGCCTTTCATATCTGTTTGTGGCGCTGTATTGATGTAGAGTGTTTGAAGTGGATATTGACAGCTATGACTCCTACGATAGAAAACAAGATACATTAAAATAGACAAAACACAATGGACTCAAGAGCCTACTTCTCAATGCATGCCTGTATATACACTTTGTCAGCCATATATATTGTGTGCATTGCACGTTAACTATGTCTGTGTTGTCTTAAAATGCAAACTCCTCCTTGGACCCATTATGAATACACGCAAAACTGTATTTTAAAAAAGGTAAAGACTTAAAAATAATATTTCGGCATCAGTTTTCATTCAGTATTTTTACAGTAGTGGAAATTTCAAATCCTCCTTAATAATAATCCTGGCGCTTCCATAGCATAAACAAATCAGGTCTGATTAAATTTAAATGCAATCACCCGAATTAAGGGATGGAAATTATCTCTGCAGAACCCTGTCCCTCCCCCATTTTCTCTCTAATATTCTGTTTTTAATGACATGGCAGGCTGTGTTGCTGCAGAGAGCCAGTTGTCATTGGTGATGAACTTTCACCTTATTGGCCACCAGCACCAGAGGCAGCTGTCTTAACCAATTACACGCTCAGGTTTGAGCGCCACTCAGTGATCATCCAGGTAATGTCCGAGCAAAGCTCCTCCCCCCCCTGGGTCCCCGTCTCCGTGGCGCTGGCTGAGGGTCTGTGGCGAGAAGCGGGCTCAAACTCATTTCAGGGTGCCCTAAGATAAGTGTGGAGGATGAATACAGTACAGGGACGAGGGAGCGCGCTGTAATTGCCTCACAGGAAGGTTAGCATTACTGTGGAGTGAGGTTAGAGAGGGAATGCACGCTTTCATGTTGCTGTATAATCACAATTAATTATCATTCAGTCTTTAAAATTTTAATCAAATGCATTTTTTCTTCTTTCTTCATCACATTTAATAGGATACACAACATAATCTACAGGATTTCGCCATGTGTCAATTGAAAATCTAAACTTAACTAGTGGCAATTGACTGAAAAGAGTCCACACATGCTGTGGTGCTGCTGCTGGAAGTGCACGCGCATGTGTGTGTGTCCATGTGTGTGTTCTTACTGAAATGTTCTAACAGTATAGCATCCACTCAGAGGGACAAGAGCTGGCAGACAAAAGGGATTGTTGGTTTTAGAGACTATTTTCAGTTATCCTACTCGGGCTGGAGAGGAGCTACTCCACAAAAACACTTCAATTAGAGAGAGAGATGGCCAGAGAGGAGAGAGAGAGGAGGAGGAGGAGGAGGAGTAGGAGAAAAGACAGGAGAGGAGACAGGCAACATGAATGGGAGAGAGATGGTGAACTCTTTCTCTCTCTCACTGACCTCCTCTCCCTTTCCCTCTCTCTGTGCGTCTGTTTGTCTGTCCGCCTGTTTCCCTCTCACCTTGCTCCTGACCCTCTCTTGGTCTGGGATGTTAAAATAGGGTGTTCATGCGGTGAGGGCTCTTATGTGGCTCTTACAGAGCTATTGTTTCTGCCAGTGACACACACATATACAGACACACACACACACACATGCACGCACAGCATCAGACTCAAAACAGGAATAAGCCATCTAGAAAAAGCCCCTTTGCCTGTCTGTTATTCGTATCAGTTCCCTTACTATCTGTATTTTCTGGGGGACAAAAGAAAAATATTTTCTTCAAAAGAAAAAATATTTTCTTTTGTCTGTAAAAATGTATAAATTCAAATCACAAATTGGTCTAACTTTGGCTATAACAAAAAAGTTATATGTGACAACCCATATGTGAAAGGAAAGGGAAATTTCCCATGTCAAAACACATTCTTTTGTATACCGTCTTTTTGCATGTGAAGTTTTCCATGTATAAAACGGCAGGCAATGCGGACATTTCTCCTATGAATTTACATTTTCACATTTTAAGTAAAAACTTGTTCTCTGTCTAATTAAAAATTGCCAAAAACTAGACTGCAAATGAGTCTAAAAAAGCATGTTTGTTGTGGGTCTTCAATCTGAACTGAACTGTTTTGTCCCAATTGTTTTGTATTCAGTTATAGTAGTTTCTATGTAAGAACATACTGCACTTTGACTGTGAAGGGAACCTGTAGCAGCAATTTCAAATAACCACAGGCTGTAAAGACACAGTTCTGAAATCACACATGTTCTCCATGACCATGTCAAGCCGGCAGAGACAAAGTGAAAAGCAAACAAACAGCCAATAGACATTACATTTCTACAGTTTTACTCATGATTTTTTTTTAACAAGGATCCATGAAGCTCAGACTGAATGATGAGCTCTACAACGAGGTCACGGAGCAAATTTCTGCTCCGAGTGAAATACAAGAGCCATTAGCCCTGCACTCCGGTCGCTCCGGTCGCTCCACGCAATAACCCAAATCAACCAGCTCCACTCTGTATTGGCTAATGGGACTGTGGCTGCTTCAAATGGAGAAAAACTCTAGACTCTAGACTCCCTCTCTCTCCCTCTTTCTCTCTCTCTCTCTCTCACACACACACACACACACACACACACACAAAGACACACATAGACACACACATTTCCTTCTCTCTCTACTAGATAATACAGAGTGAAAAACTAGGCCTGTCCACTGTAGACCTAATTAAAAGTAAGAATTAATGGAGAATGGAGGATTCAGGGAGAGCAAGCAGAGAAAGAGCAGGAGGAGGGAGGAGGAGGGAAGAGAGATTTGTTGGTTCAAATGTGTACTTTTTCTCTATTATTCAAATGAGCAGCCTGCATCTTTTCTAAAAATGCAGAGACAAATTTAGTGTCCTGCACAAAGTAGACTTTAACTCTCTCTGAGGATTCTCACAGAGGATCATCCCTTAAACCACAATTACACCCGGACTTTATCTTTGGCTAGATTTATGGCTGATTTCTGGTGGAAGAAAACATGCTATAGAAATTGTTCAATGTCTAGATCCAAAACTTAAGCAAAAGTTATTTATAGGAAAAAAACACTAATAGCGTTCACGCTGACAAAAATGGCAAAACAACAGCAAAAATAGAGGCTTATTTGTCACATTAGTTGTAAGTGTGTGAGTAAATTATGAATACAAAAGACTAACTTCTGACAATGTGTATGAGAACTACAGAGGTTATACTCCTGTTGTTTGGACTTAAGGTCACTGTCTTACCTGTGACATCTGCTGCCATCAGTCCCTCAGCCCTGATGACCTTTACCTGCACCACACCGACATCTTTCAGGTTGTGGAATGACCTCCACAGGCTCTGAAACATCACAGAGACAGGGGTGAAAGGTCAAAGAGGATGGCAAATTAGCATTGAAGAAAAAGACAGGTCAATAGCCTGACATTTCATTAAGAGAGGAAAGGGTAGAATGTGTCCTTTAGCAGTACCTATTTGAAAATGTAGAGCTGGCATTTATAGCTGAGTCTAACAGAGGACAAATGGCCAAATGTAATTTCACTGAATAGCTGCTCTTCCCTGTTTGAAATGTTTCCTAACTTTGTACTTTCTAGATAAAATGGAACTTTACTGATTTTGGTAAAGAGGATGAGTCATGCAGAAATATATTGTAAAAGGTTACCACAAACATGGGTCATTATGGACAACAGGCAAGTTCAATGCTATTATATGTTAAGTAGAACAAACAGCACAGATTTCTGCATCCCTAATATAGAATAAGGAGGCTTACTGGAGGTGAGAATGCATGAAAAACTGTCCCGTAAACTATAAACTGTTCACTGTTACAACTGAAGTAAGGAGTTTTGTGCTTTTTCATTAACCACTCATAATGAATAAGTCAGTCACTAAGTCAGTTACAGAGGAAACTGTGTTTTAGTGGAAAGTAGTGTGTTATATAGTGACCATGAGGAGAGCAACAAAATGAACAAAATGCAGATGTTTGAATGTAGTTTTCACAAATAGATGCAATTTTGATGTATATTACTGAATGAATTGTCTTTTTTTTTTTTTTTACTCAAAGCTGATTGGCTTTCTGGTGCACACTGTCAATCTGGATAATTTGACTGAAAATCCTGGCTGGTATTTACTTTCTTACCACACATTGCTTCCTCACAATGTTGTGTGTAAGAAAAAGAGGTGTTAAGAGGATGTGTGAATAACAGTGTTAGTATCAGCAGAACAAGAAAGACAAAAGTGAAATATATGCCAATAAGAAAATATAATATAAGAAACCATCAAAAATCTCTATGTGTAAAATATATAACAAAATATGAATATGAGGGAAAAGGGGCAAGGAATTACAGCACATATAAACACAATTAGCATGTTATGAGGATTTTATTGATATTAATATGTGTGTGTGTGTTTTGTAGAGAGACAGAGAGAGGGAGAATTAGGCTGATAATGTGATAATAGAGGTATTGCAGTGAGTAGACACATCCAATGAAGCGTGACTGGCAGTGATATCATAGTTATGAGGCAAACACACACGCTGACCTCTGCACACACAACATCCAAACAAAAGAGAGGGGGGTGGGAAATCACACTGACATTTATGGTAGATAAACACATCAACTGTAACACAAGAACAGGCAGACACATGAGCTTACTCAAATACTGTACATATTCCCTCTTGATATTTTTCTCCTCCTGCATGCCTACACACCATAAACACACATTTACATACACAGTCAGGGGTTGCCATGAGGCCCTGATATTGTCTAAAATGAGAAGGGGAAATACTGTATGCACAGGGTTTTAATAACCAGGAGAAAGAGGAATGACTGTGTAAAAACTAGTTTGTAAATCTGACGAATAAAGGGATACCTGTGGAGATCTGCGCCATGAGGCATGGGCACACACTGACAGACACGCACACACAATCATAAACTCGTGCTTTTGTTCACACCCAAATTCTCAGGTATAAACACATGCATAGAAAACCTACACTGAGGCCAAATTGAGTAGCATGTCGGCGTGTCTTAAAAGCAGAGTGGAAATGCACTTCACTTCAATTTATTTCTCTCTCTCTGGCAATAACCCCTTCCATCCCCACAGGAGTAATTATAATTTAAATTTCAGAGTCAGGGCCAGGCTACAGACTTAATTCATTATTACCAACTCTGTCAGACTCTGCCTGTTTCCAGCGATATCATTGTCCAAAAGCTCTCTAAAGGAGATGAGAGGGGAGAGTGTGTGAAAGAAAGAGAGGGGGAAAAAAGACTGCGAGAAAAAGAGACATACAGAGAGAGAGGGAGCGAGAGGGAGAGAGGGGACAACTCTCAATTTTAAGGCACGATTTCTCTGAAGATACAGCTGCTTGTTGTGATTATTGGGTAGCAGCCAAGAGGAGAGACATAGGGAGAAAAAGAGTCAGAGAGAGGGCATGAAGGAGGCAACAGAGGAGGAGATGAGGGCAAACTACTTCCTTACTAGTAAGTGTGTTAGTGTTCAACAGTAGAACACACTGTGATGCTGATAACCCAGCTGTAAGGCTGTGCAGTACTTTTTTGGTGCTGACCAAAATGTGTCTGCAGTAACGAGAATCAAACACTGTAACAAAAGGTGGCTGGTCTGATTCATAATCTTGTTTACTTTTTACTGAATCTGATATTTATGGATATACATCATGGTTTAACCAATTCACATTGTGGTTTATTGGTCAGAATTGTGGTTTTTTTTTTTTTTTTTTTTTTTTTTTTTTACTTTTTAGACCTGATCAGACAGTTCTTGATTTAGATAAAAAAAATTCACCAACTTTGGACTGGATTTGGTTTAAGTGAACTTCTGTGTCTGCCTGTGTTAAGACATTTAACATTTGAGATGTTTGGCCTCTTTTGTTAAATAGAAAAAATGTTTTTATTCCTTAAAGTACAATATCATAAAGATGCACATTTTGGTCCTGTACCAGAACTCAAATGTCGCACTGGCACAGGTATTGTAAAATTTCAGACAATACCACACAAAAGATACACAAAAATGCCACAGAGATTGAATGAAACAAATGAGATAAAATTACTTTTTAATATAGAGATGCAGAGGTATGTTTTTCACCCCCCAACCATTTCTCCACTCTACATCCCTTCCTCCACCCACTATACAGCCTCCCTGAGGGGACATTTAGGGTTGGGCCTCAATCCATGATTGGTTGAAAGTGCATACCCATCTTCCACAAGGATCAAATCCCCATCAGAAAAATAGACAGCAATAGATGGACTGGACAGACAGACAGGTAGAGAGAAAGAGAGATGAAGGGAGGCTAAGACCAACCCCCACCCCCTCATTTATGTTTCCCCACACCCCCATCAGCATGCAGGTGGAATGATGGGCATAAGAAGAGAGATGAAAAGGGGGGATGAACAGAGGAGACAAGAGGAAAAATGGAAAGGACAGAGTTGGCTTTCATAAGACAAACCCCCGTCCTGTCTGTGATTGACATCTTGTCACTGTGACATCTTCTTCCCGTCTCTGTCACACTGCACAGACACACAAACACACAAATGAATCAACTGTGGTGTAGCCTTATGACTCACTGTCATCTTTGCATTGTGTCACCTTTCATCAGTACTGAAAATAACAATTTCACACACAGACACACTGACACACGCACACAAACACACACAGAGCATCCGCCCAGCAGCCGTTCAGTTCAGGGGACATTTGATCAAATGACGCTGAAAGCTCAAACACAAACCAAATGCTAACAACTTCCTCCAATTCCCACTGCTGTTCATCATCACAGGATCACTGTCTGTCAAGAGTCTCTCTTACAGTTTGCTCTCTGCCTGTCACACACTTTACTGCAACCCCTTATTGCACTTCCTGTCCAGGTTGTGTCCTTTCACTTCACCTTAGAGCAGTGCACCAGAGTGGGTGGGAGAGGTACTGCAGGTGTGTGTGAGCGTGTGCAATACAGTCCGTGGGGGTGGGTGGTGAAGTGCCACCACTTCAGTGGAGGTCACCACGTCCTCCTTCTCTCATCCACTCATCTTGCAGCCACCTCAGGCCCATTAAGAGCCATTAGTGTGTGTGCTCCTTTGCCATCATAATGCATAAATCTCTTCTTCTCCTTTTCCCTCTCTCCCTCTGTCCCTCTCTACTTCTGTGAAACAGTAATTAGGGATGAAGGAAAGGTTACGGCGAGCAATAGTACATCTAAGGCAGTTGTCACTGAGTGAGTGTATTGCACTGTGTTGCATATAGCTCTGCCATCAGCAGCATTCAAAGTAGCTTGCAGGAGAAATTCAGGTGTACTCATTCACACGCACACATGTGGTACATGCAAGTGCACAGAGGCACATACAAACCTGACAGACACACACACACACACATTGTATGTACACAGAGAAAACCATCATAATGCAGAACAGCTAGACTAAGAGAGACACTGATGAGCTCTCAGGTGTCTATTATCTGTTTTCTTCAAGGGCCACAGATTGATATGGGGGAAAAACACCTGCCAAACACAGCACAGTGACCTCACTGTGAGCACGAGGTGTGGTGTTTCTATAGGTGTTTGCATGCATGACAAAGTGACAAAGACATTCCTAGGATTTAAAATCGGTAATGTCTTCTTAGAAATTCAGGTTATTACAGTGTGCATGTAGATGTGTTTTTCTGTTTTTTTCTTTTTTTCTTTTTTCTTTTCTCTTTTTTTACTCTCCAATCCACTGCTACACACTGCCTTAAAAGTACTCATGTGCATGTGTTTTAATGATGGGCAAGGTGGGCCATGCCGCTGAAGGCTGGGACGAGCAGACGATTTCAATTGTCTTCTCTTCCTAAGCTTTGTTTGTGAAGGTATCTGCTCTTTAAAGCTGTGATGATGACAGCAAGGTACTTGCATTGCTCTGCCGACCCCCATCTTTTCATTAGATAGCTGATGTGGAGTGGGTACTGTTTTTGCATCTGTATATGTGTGTGTGTGCCTGGTTGTGATGCTGCTGGACAGCTGATTTCAAGAAGATATTACTAGTCAGTAAAATTGTGCCCAAGCATAATAACACCTTCACACACACACACACACACACACACACACACACACACACACACACACACAAACACACATGCACACATGCACACACACTGGGAAGATTAGTGGGCTTTGAGCAGCACTGTTATGTATTAATGGTGGTACTTGGTCTTATCAGTGCTTTTTGATAAAGTACATCTTTATTGAATTCTCTGACTGAAAGACAGCCAGTCTGGGGAAAAGGAATATGTTAATAGGTAGAGACCATTCAAGTCTTCAAACCGACCTCACTGTGCCCCTCCATCTGCAACCCCCCCAACTTCCCTCACCCTCTATCTCTCCATCCCTTCATCAAACGGGAGGGCCATAGTGGCGACAGAAAAAGAGAGCCGGGGCTGATGGGAGAGCGGGACAGAGATGCCGACTGTGGGAGAGAGAAGGAGGCAGGAAAAGAGGTAGGCGAAGGAAGGGAAATGTCTCGCCTTCAGCCGAGCAGAAAAACGGGGTCTGCGCGAGTTGTGAGAGAGGTGAAATAGCTTTTTCTTTTCATTTTACACGCCTTCCTTTCCCAGTGCAACCCTCACCCTTTACCTCTCGCCCCCTATTACACACACACACACACACACACACACACAAACACACACACATACATTCACGCTCCCCGCCCTCATTTTGTGACTGTGAGGAAAGGCACAGCATGTGTGTGCCTCGGTCCTAGAGCTCCCCCCTCTGATCTTGAGTGGTTGCTGCAGCACGGAGCAGAGTGGTCGACCTCCTGCCGCTAGCCAAATAAGGCACCTGCACGGTTATGTAGGTCGTGGCACCCATGTTCGGCCTGTGGAGCCCACCGCTGGTGCTTATGCACACAGCTAAAGACGCAAATCAGAACACATCCTATAGGCTTTCAAACACAAATAAACAGCTATTTACTGTACATGAACATATACCCCCGCATGAAAGCAAACGTAGCTAAGTGGTACTCATGGGAAAATATCCTCCAACAACTCTTCTAGACAATTGTATCTTTTTTGTTATTAACTCTCAAATTAACTGAAAACAAATTTTGCATTTTCGATTAAAATAAGCAATAAACATGGGTGCAGCATTGAGTGATAACACCACATGACATTTTGTTGATTTGCAGAGAAATGCCCCATGTCAAGGCTGTCAGTGAATGAAATCTATTGAAAGTGTGTGCGAGCATGTGTGTGAGTTGTGTGTGAGTGTCTTTGTAGCAAGGAGTGAGGATGACAGGGTGTGAAGGGTTAACTAGGCTAAGACAAAGACAGGCTGAAAGCATTGTGTTGAGTGGAGGGCCTCTGGAGCAGATGGGGCCTTAGGGCTCTCTCTCTCTCTCTTTCTTTCTCTCTCTCTCGCTCTCCCTCCCTCTCTTTCTAATACTAAGCTCAAATCAATGACAAGTGGCTAACAAGCTAAGACATTTTACACTGAAATAAATGAGCCCACATGCATTAATCATAAATCCACAACACACACAAATCACTGTAGGACACTGATGCAAATACCACACAATTCTTGTGTGTGAATCATAGCGACAGAAACAAACCAGCGATGTGAGCCTGCATCCTTTTCAAACAGTTAATCCAAACAACTCTGCCCGACAGAGCTGCATGATTTTTCATCTCCTTCCTTGACCTCTAAACCCCCGTGTTTCTTCCTTCCTTTCCCTTTTGTGCATCACCCACTCCTCTGCTCTTCACTTCTCCATCAAATCACAACTGCAGCTTGGTGGATTTTATTTCAAATCTCAGCACATTAGCTTGTAAAAGAGAAGTTCTTTATGAATAGGAGAGATTCTTCATAAAATGTAAATAGATTCTGACTTTATAACAATCAGAAGCCTGATGATAAATGTGTGAGGGAGTTGTTGTTTGACACGTCAGTCTGACTCATGGCACAAAACAAACGATGCTTTTCTTTCTCTTTGCAACTTGGACATGCTGACACTTGTCACACAGCAGCCAATCCAAGGGAGGAAGCCACAGTATCAGGTATCTGGTCAATCAGTGATACGAAAGGTAACTGCATGAAACTTCTAGCTGTATATGAAGGAAAATATTGAGTATGTGGGTGGGGCTTTTGAGTTGACAACACAGTAAGGTCTTCAAGTTGAACTCTTGCACATTGTGCACTCCTGCCAAAAGTATTCACACATAAGCATATCACAACATAATCTTATCTTAAACTCACACATACAAGGCCACTCGTACAATGAAACTAACTCACATATCTCTGCATGATCTGGTGTCTCTCATGCGGGTCGTCCAGCATATTGATTGACAGGTCTGAGATGGAAACGGCAGCAGAGGCAGTGAGTGTTACCAGGAGCACCAGCACACCTTCTCCCTCCTCCAGTGGCAGGTCCAGTTTGTGTGTGTGTTCTTTACTGAGAAGCGACAGATCGATGGTACACCTAAAGTGCACACACATGCATAAACAAAAAGAAATATAAACAGAATTACAGAGTTAGAATACTGTACATTTTGTGGGGAAGCTGACCGTGCTGAAAAACAGGCTGACAGTAAAAGAAGAAGCTAAGCAAAGCCACGGAGGACAATAAAGACTAAACTTAAAGAAATGCTCGTGCAGCTGTGTTTGGTGGCTGACGTTTGCAGGAAAACTGTCTGTGAAGTTAAAGAAATCACACAGACAGAGATCTCTAATTTCCTTTTAGAAATGAAGTATTTACTCCATTTCTGAGTTATCATTTCACCAAAACGACTTTAGACAATAGTGTGTTGAATATAAGTAACCACAGACAACTTAGCTAACACTGACACAATTTAAACCTTTTAGTAGTCACATGAGAGCATCTGAATTGATTTTCTGGCATGCCCTTAATATATATCTCTGATTAAGATCAAAGCAGGCTAATGGTAATTATTGGTCTTGGGTCAGAGAGTTCAAAGTAAATACTTCCTCAGTGCCTCCATCCTGATGAAAACTAGGAAAAATTCCACTTTTCCACAGGGAATAGCTCAGTATTTACTCAGGGTTTAAATTTGCACAGGAATGCTGTTCTCTGCAGTAATCTGTGCTGGATATTGAACAGGAGGTTTTAAAAAAGCCTTACAAAAGACTGAGATAGCTACATGTGAGGAAAGACTGCACCTTCCCATGAAGTCATCCTTCTTGCCAGCATCTTTGTCCCAGACTGTTATGTCCACGTAGCCTCCCTGCTCATCATACAGATGGAAGTCAAACTGCTCTCTCCACTGGGGGTTCAGTGTTTTGGGAATTGTCTGAGTGAACAACAGAAGAAAATACATTTGTCCATGTGTCTCTATTGTTTATATGAGATATGTATATGTCTATATATAAGCTGATATAGTGTATAAAACACAGATTGGTCACAGACTGTATGAAGTAAAAGTTATTAACTGTTTCAGCAGAACAAAACAGACAAAACAAACAAAAGACTGAATTCTGTAAAAATACACACAGAAAGGTGGTACATGACATCTTCCTGCTAAAGACACATGTGCTTCTATGTTCTGTAGAATGTTTGTTTTTCTATTGAGCCCTGTTCAGATTTAATTTAACTTAATTTGACCTTAATAATTAGTGTATAACTGAAAAGGCCTGTCTCAATGGTTCCATTGTGTACCAAATATGGAAATTTAAAAAATCTTGCTTTCTTACCACTTAATGTGGAACATATTCTCAAAGAGGAGTGTGTTTACCTTGCTTTTGTACTTCTGGTGCCCCATCCTGAATTTGACGTAAGGGTCGCTGAGGCCATTGGCATCCATGGGCTGCAGGCCACGACCTTCTATCAGACTGATGCTGACTATACCTCGCCACAGCTGGGCTTTTCTGTGCACATCTGACAGACGCATACTCTGATACTGCAGCAGGCACGCACACACAGACACACACATTCAAAGACCCATTTATACAGACACATGCAAGCACACATACACAGACATATGAATTAATTAACCCCAAGGTAGAATTGTGCGTGGCTTGTGTATACTTTATCAACAGGGAAATCACAAATACCAAACACATCAAAACAACACAGAGAGAAGCAGGCAAAACACACAAGATAACACTGAACACAAAAAGAAAGTAATCAGATTTACCAAATTAACCCTTGGGGAGTGACCAGAGCAGCCAGAACATCACTATAGGTTACAAAACAAGGTACCCCACTGATCAGTCAGCCCCAGTCTAAAATCCTGAACAATTTCTTAGAAATGCTGAGAAATAACTTCACTGTTGGTAGCAGCATTTTATCCACATTTGTAGAGAAATGAAGAACATGTAGTGTAACTGTAGTATTTTCTGAGAATCTACTGTAGGAAAAAAAAGTTTATAGTCTGCACAAGAATGTAAATGTCACTGCATCAGTTCGGTCTTATTCTGTAGACATTTGAAATATCATAAATAATAAACAAAGGAGTCGAGTGATTTATAGGCTGTCTTATCCAAAATGGGCAGATCACTGAGATGCTGTTGTAGTGTACCTCTGTAAATTTCTTATTCCATCTGGCTATACTGTAAGTTGACAGCTCTGCAAATTGAGATTGATGATTATCCATATTTTAACTCTGTTTTTTCCCAACAGTTTTCTTAGCACTTACAGGCCTATTTAACCTCTCTTTGAATCATGTCAGTATCCTTCACTAAAACAAAGAGCAGGGTATTTATTTGTCAAACAAATACACCCCTCTCTCTCTCTTCCTCTTTCTCTCTCTCAGCCTTTCTCTCTCCTCCTTCCTCGTTAGGGAGAATTTATTAGCATAGCTTTTGTTTTGCGGGTGAATTTCATTAAACTCTGAACAAACCCTGCCTCGCAAGCGCAGGCCTTTGATCTGGAGACGGAGCCTCTTAATTTCCATTCTCCAGACATTAAACAATGCGAATGGCTCCCTGCAATACAGCCAACCTCCCATACAGCAACTCCCACATCTTTCACTTCTCCTGTTCACTTATTCCTAACATACTGTATGCTAATGATGAGAGGTCGCTGTTATGTCCTACTCGAGCACAATCCTAATTGTTTCCTTGTTTTGTTGCTACATATTTCTTGTTACAGAAAACCATGGGCTATTTGGATTGGGAATCCACATCCTCTCTGCCAGCGCACAGCAGGAAAGAGATCATGCACATAGATGTTTGCAGGCTGAAAGTCTTATGAAAGATACTAACGTTCAGTTTAAGAACTAATACAGCCTTGCACATGGTTCAACTTTTGTCAGCCCTTTGGAAGAAGAAAAACTTCTGAAGTGCCAAAATAAGCATTTTGCCTAGTGGTAAAAGTTAGAGAGACCTGATTTCAATACGCCTCTGACTCATAATTATTATCTCAAACTACTTCTTAAATAGTTTGCATCTTCTACTGTGGATTCAGCACTCACATATGCTTCATTAAAAAGAAGTAGTTGTGTAAAAATAACTGTGTACTGTATGCTGTCGAGCACAGAGGCAGGGAGGCACTCAAGAGCAGCGCCTTTTTTGGTGGGGTAGCACAGTAGCTAGTTAGTTAGTGTTTGAGCTAATTCCCGAGTCACAGGCGGGGTGGCCCAGTTTGGAGGCTTCAAAGGCTCGGTTTGGGGAAGAGCGATACAGCAGGACGTCTGCCCAGCTCCAACCAAGCACACTTCAAATGTGTATCTGTGTCTCTGGGTGGATACCAAACTTTTTGCTGTTAGTTAAGGAATCACTTAGTGCCTCTAGGTGCAATTTAGGAAATCAACCAAAAGTAAAACTGAGTTTCCAGATTCAGTCCATTTCCTTCTCCATGACGGAAAAGATACTAGGAAAAGTACCTTATTTTTGAAACATGAGCAAACAAGGCTGCAAATAAACACAGCTGTGTGAACAAAATTGCCCCTGATACTTATACTGCTGTATTTGGCTAAAAGAAACATGGTAAGTGCTTCATGCATGAGCAAATAAGAAGCAGAGTCTCAACCAGCATGCTTTCTGTTCAACCTGACAGCCAACAATCACAAAAAACAAAAATCGTAGCAGTCTCTTATGTATGGCTAGGTGAAAACTCAAAATAATGTGAACATCAAAGATTTCCACTTGATGTAAAGGGGTCTAAGAGTGTCCCATAATCAATCAACAATCAAAAAATGTTCTTATGCCACAGATGATTTGCTGTACAGGACTCCTTTAAGACCCCTAAAAACAAATCAACTGCTTCATTTTCTCACTCGGTAGCTGCAATACACAATGCAGATCAAAGGTGGAAGAAGTATGAACATATCATACTTGGAGTTCAAGTTGAGCAAAAGCACTGCACAATTTAAACAGCTGAGAGAGCAATGTCTAAAAGATTTGTTTCACTGCGAGACAAATACATAGTGAAGCCACATTACACTACAGATATTCTTATTAATGACTGATTTCACTGTAAATGTGTAAATGGTTCCACTGTTACTTACTGGCAATTTTGTGGTGTAATGATGTGGATAGCAAAACTGTAGCACAATATAGCTCTTGTAACTGATTTTCTCAAACTGAAACAGTAATGTTTCAGAACATAATCCAAAAAGTTAAATAAAACAAACAAAAAACATCCTTAATAACAATGGAAGCATTTGTACTGCATTACTTCCACCCTTGGTGTATATTTATATGACTTAAGATTTGCCTTCACATACGTAAATACAGTTCATTCTTAGGCTTAGTTGCACTTGTGTTCCAAAAAAAGAGTTTACATCCCCTCAGGTGATGTAAAAAGCAGGTGGTATATTGCAGCTTGTGGAAAATAAGCTGGTGACAATGAGAACTAAAGAGCTGATAAAAGAAAGAAAAAAAATGCTAATACCACTGTGGGAAGAGGAAAAGGAGGAGGAAGAGAGAGGGCCGGGGAGACTCCATCCATGTACCAGGACACCAGTGAAGAGTGCAGGATAGGTGAGGTGCGGTGCGGTTACAGTACAGTTAAAAGTTTGTGGGTGGGGGGAGTTACATGCTGTTTTAGTTTACCTTACTAGATCGTTTCCAGTTCCTTCTCAAAAGCATGGTCTGTAAATGAAACAAAGCGGTTACAGAGCGCCCCCCACTGTCTCCCCCTTAAAGCTGCAGGGTCAGAGGTTACAGGGCATGGGGTGTATAAAGTTCATGTGTTAGGCCTGGTCTGATGCGGCGGAAGGGAGGTGGGTTAGATAAGGAGAGAGGGACAGTTGTCATTCATGCAAGTTAAGTAAGCAGGAAGTGTATTAAAAGCGCTCTTACTTGTTATATGTGTTATGCAGTATTTGTATATGCAGACATGCTCACACACAGATGCACACATTACCATGTATGTATAAAGTAGCTGCAGATTGCGCCTCTCATACATAACCATCATTTTTATACTTGATACATATTTACACAGTGCATTTCCACTCATCCTTGCCTGTTTTTACTTCATTGTGTGGGTTCAGTGATGGAGAAGAATCACTTTGAAAAACAGTTGTCCTTCACCAAACACAAGAGTAAATACTGTTTTGTAATGGCAAGGCATAAGAGTGAGGTTATGAACATGTCCTCAAAAATGCAGAGAATTTGTTGAAGGTCTTACCGCATTTATTCAACTTGGGCTTCAATTTATTTTTGTGGAGAACATGTCTTTCTTCTGTTATTGAAATGTAATCATCAATGCAAAAGTCTCAACTATAAAAAATAATCATTACATATGAGGACTATGCACAAAGAAACTCGCACCTCATGTCATCTCAACACTCATGACCTTGAAAATACAATTATTAAAACTCAGCACTATATACAGATACACTGTATAGTAATTGAAATAATAACTAAAATCAGCAGATTATTAGCCTCTTAAAAGGGGGATTAATTCAAAAATGGATTTAAATCCTGTATTTTCCCTTACTCTTCCATACCAGTAGATGGCAACAGAGAGAGTCCTCCAGAATGTACTAGTATAACCTTGTACTAATTTTTGTCACAGTTGGAGAAATCCAAAATGATGCTTAACCTAAATAGAGTTTATTTGTTCTGTCAAATGTGGACTCTCTGAACTACAGGACTAAATAAGCAGCAGAATTAAGACATCAGATCAAAAGGAATAAAATATTTCCCCCATGACTCTGCCTTGTTCCGGATAGAGCATGCAGGGGTCCAATTAACCAAACAAATAATTGAACAGAAATAAATGCAAC
This sequence comes from Lates calcarifer, assembly GCF_001640805.2. NCBI lineage: Eukaryota > Metazoa > Chordata > Actinopteri > Centropomidae > Lates > Lates calcarifer. The sequence goes on from NC_066845.1 coordinate 13,416,429, forward strand.
TCTGAAACATCGAGCACGTCCACAGAGGCACAAGCCAACATAATTAGGAAAGAGAATCCAGTGCTCTTTGAACACGGAACTTTTCCACAGAACATATTAATTACACTTGTGTTTATGCATATGTATTTGCTGAGTTGAAGAGTTTCCAGTAACGGAGGCTGAATGAAGCCAGCACATTCCAGTTCCAACACAGCCTGCTTGATTTTCTGATGTATAGAGACACAGTTCACTGAACTGAAATCAACACTGTTGCAAACTTTAATTATGAATATGATGAAACTTCTAATATTCATTTGTGTTGTTTCTTACTGATAAACTTTACCAAGTTGTTCAGCATTTCTATATTTGGCGACAGTATATCAGATATATAATTCCCTATCTTAGTGTGACATTTCAGAGATGACGTACAGAGGAATGAGTAAGACAGAGAAGTATAATTCCTTTGAATGAGGAGATAATGTAGTGTGTGCAGGAAGAGAGAGAGATGAATGAGTAATCTGTCTGAAAACTAGTTTTCTTACAGCATCCCTAAAGTCTCCCTCCTTCGGTGACAGTGTGACAGCTAGTTCCAGGCTGCCCAGGTTATGTTCAGGATACTGTGGGTCTTTCAGGTCCAGCGTCACATCCAGTGTCCTACAGGGAAGCACAGTAAACCGTGTTCACATAGGAATTCATACTGTAAGTTGCTACATGAATACTGTACATTCGTATGCATATAGTGCAGGGATTGTAGATAAATGAATGTAGTCATTACACACAGTTTAACATAAAGTGGACACACATATTTAATCAGTTCACGTCTGACATGATGGATGTGGAGCACTGAGATAAGCCACCCCAGTGACTGGTATATTCTGCTTCCTTTCTCTCATGCTTCTAACTGCCACTCTTGCAGTTTTCAGTGAGTTACAATGCCTGCAAGCGGTCAACCTTGCTAACAACCTTGAATTATGCATAAGGAAGATAATTAGTGAAGGGATAGCAACTCAGGTAATTACTATTTACAACTACAAGAGTATCTCAGTATCTTGGTGTATCTTGGTTTAGACCTGCTCTTGACAAGTCAGTTTAAAGTCGTAAACCATAATCCAAATGTAAATCAAATGGGCTGCCTCTGCTTAAATTCAAAGCACAAGACTGTAATCTGCTATCACTCTCAAGATGATTGACAGGTCTTTAAATACAGGTACTACAGTCCAAAAGCTGTGAAGCCTTAATAGTGCTGCTGTAATATTCTGAAGGTTCTGACAATGTGATAACTATAGCCCTGATGAGCAGTGATGATCTTAATTCTGGGAAAAGACAGCTCAATGGAAACATAAAGAGTAATTTCTGTCAATGGAAATGTACATGAAACTGAATTATTCCAGTTTCATTATTCCACAGATAGAATGAAAACGCTTTCAGTGGACTCACTGACTATTCTCATGTTAACATTAAAGCCTCTACACACCCATGTTACTTCTCTTTTTTTTAACTTAAGTCATTACTAACAACATCACAAAATAGGTATCTTTAAACAAAAGATACATGACATCACACCCTAGGAACAGCACAGGTGTCAAGATTAAAATTAATGACAGTACCGACATTATTCATAATAAACATTTTGATTTGTCACAGAAGGAAAAGCACAGGTGAGACAAATGTGGCTCAGTTCCACCAAGTGTCCTACTATTCCATGACAGTGAGCCAGCATGCAAAATACCAGGGCCCTGGAACTAGCTCACCTAAAGGGAACAATTTTTTGTTATCAATTACACCTGTGCTTTTCCTGCCATAAAATAAAGTATCTGTTGTGAAAAGGGTCAGCCATGCATACTGGCTGACTGCTGCACGCACACCCATGTTAATAATACCTGTGCTTCTTCCTGCCACTACAAGTCCAAATGTGTGCCATGAAAATAACCTAATCCTGGCACAGCCCCCCACCCCCACCCACTACCACCTGACTTGAAGTGTGCTTGTGTGTAGGACTTCACAAATGGCAGTATTTCTGCTTAACAATTAAAGTCCTCTTTATATACTTCTGTACAATCAAATTTTAATATAGTCCTGTTATGCTTCATAAAGTTTGAGGTGAGTTATTAAAGACTGCCACTAGAGGGAGACCAAAGACTATGTTTGATCAAAATGACTGCATCAAAAGCAAGGAAAGATGCTTGGAGAGGTGAATGTCAAGAAAGAAGGTGTGAAGAGAAGTATCCCTAACCCTCAGCTTCAGAATTTTTTGTTTCTTGCCACATCAGCTTCTCTTAAAATGGCCATTACTGAGGGAATAGCTAATAATATAGTATGTCAAATACAAGTAGTAGGGAGTACAGGAGACAGCTTGGTTAATAAAGGGCAGGATATTGATGATGAGTAAGTTGTTACTGGAAGGAAAATAAGTATTAAAAAAGAGAAGAGACAAAAAGACCTTTGATGTTCCAATGACTCCAGGTAGAGGTATGCTGAACCCATGAAATCATCCTGAAGTCCAAAGTCATAGTCAAAAACCTACAAAGAGACAATATGCAATACAGCAGCTATCAACAGAGGACCCTCAAAACCACACTGCATACGTCACCTGTCCCATAATTTTAACACTGACTAGTTATTTTATTCTTATTATTTTCATATTGACTAGTGATAATTGACATAAAAGAAAGCTTGCATAGAGAATTAATGTCCATTGAGACATAACAGTCATTAATACAAATTTACATTGCAGCACTCATCTATTGTACCTTGACATACAGTGGGTCCCTCAGGGTTTCCACATGTAGGCTTACTCTCTCGTCCCACACTGGGTTGAGGTTCTTATGGATGGTCTTACTTCTGAACACCTCCTTCCCTGCAATCTTAAACTTCACATATGGGTCACTGGTTCCTAAATTGAAAGAGAGCAAACACAGAGATATACTGGTAAATAACAGGATTAAGAAGGGCACCACAAAAACTATGGCAATTGCTACCTATCCAGCTATCTACCTGCTAAGTAAAAAGCAGGTTGCATTCCTCATTCTCTACCATTGCTCAAACGGTACAACCTACACTTAACATTGTGATAAAAGAGTTTCTGACATTTTAGTTGAAAACATTCAAATTAACGTTGTCTGTCGATAACTGATAATTGATAATAATCGTATCAAACAAGATTTGAAAAAGAAAAGAAAAATACATACTATATATTTTGATAACTGACACATATTTTGTACATTTATTTTATTATACCCTCTACAGTATGTCATGTGACACATGCTCTACTGTGAGTCATATGACCACCAGTAGTTAATGTTGAATCTGGGGCTTGAAAGCTAACGTTTCATACAGTGCCTCTGTTTGACCACTAGATGGTGCCACTGAACTACATTTGTTTTATGTAGTGCCCCATATGATTGTGGTGGAATCAATGACTACTGTAAATCTAGTCTCTTTGATTTGTGTTAATAAACATTCAATGGGCTATGCATGCTCACAAACATTTCATACCTAACACATACACAAATACTTAATCTAAAATGTAAAAACACAAATATGCATTTAAGCCTATAATGCACATGCTTACTGCATACTCAGAAGGACTAGGGGGTCTACAATTTATTATCTCTATGTTTTCACCATATATCATGATGACCAAAAGGAAAGAAAGAAGATAATGCAATTCTAAATCTACATTTTACTACTCTGACAAATGACATTGATCCTCCTGTCCATTTTATTTCTGCCTTATTCTAACATCCTATTCCCCAAGGTCCATAAACATCAGAATAAAGTCAATTGGTTTGACAGGCAGAGAAAAACAGAGACCAGAGAGAAGTATACCATCACAGCAAAGGATAGGTTCAGTTAAAGAATAGGGGACCATAAGGTAAATTAAATTAAATACAGTATCAGTGACATTCAGTCCAGGAGATAAATTTCAGTATGTATCACAAGTGTATTTTCTTCAGTCAAACGCTACTGGATTAAGAAAAAAATTACAAGTAACAACACAGATTTAAGGCCACTGGGAAGTATTCATAATGCAGTGTCTGCATTCAAAGCCTTGTTTGTGCAGGAGATAATCAGGTTTACTGGCTCAGCAATCTGTTCACATTAAGATTCAGATAAAGTGGCTAGAGGGACCTTAACAGGAATAATAACAGACAGTTTACTAACACATATAATTACTGCACACACACATATATATACTACACACAACCTGCACAGGGGACTGTGTCTTCTTTCATGTAGAATTATTTTATATGCATACTATATTTCTCCTTTCACAGTGTAGCACACAGAACCACAGTGTTTCAGAGAAGAGAGCTATACATAGCAGCACCTGCTATTAGCACAATAGTAGGTGACTTGTAAGTGAGATAAACAGTAATAGAGGGTTGGCCAACCTTTGCAGTGTTAAAGCCTGAGCAAAAGGAGGCACACAAACAAAGTTAATGCACTTGGTAAAAATCTGTAAAATGTTTTATTAATTAAATGTTACTTAGGGTATACAGTGTTATTTTCAATGAATGCAACATGCAATTAAGTTGTATGTGAACTCTCTGATCACTGTGACTACTTAGAAATGACTACTGTGCAAAAACTCCTTCTCAAAAACTACAGGTACAACTTTATACTCTCTCTTTTTCCTGTCAACCTTCCCTCCCTCTTTAACATCCCAGGGCCTCTCATCTCATCCTCCTAATGTCACTCCTTCCAGTGTTTGTATATCTAACCATGAGGATGATGTGCAGCAACTTCCAATGACACAGTGACTGGTCTGTTTGTTCATGCTGTACGTGTCTCAAATCAGTGTCATGTTATCATCCACTGTGACCAAATTGCTTACCAAGCAAATCACAGGAGAGGGAAGGTAATCCTGTTAACAAATACTTCTCGCTCTCTCACACACAGTGCATATGCAGTTTATCCTTTCTGTCCATATCTCTTGAGTAAAACACAAATTTAAGTGAATATACAGACTACACAGTACAATACCATGTGCAGTATCTTGAAAAGCAGTCAAAGTCACAAGCAACCGTAGTCCTGTGATACATTGTTTACCTACTGTGGTAATCTGCTCTATTTTCTGTTTGGAAGCCGTGAGGGCGGATGTGTTGTAGACACATCTACAACACATCCAACACAAGACTGACAGTGAGGATACTAGTTGATAAAAGACTGAGCTCTCTCTGTGTTTGCACATGTCTCATCAGTTCCAGATAGAGTCTTGCTCTGTCATTAGCAAGAGAAGAACGGCAAATATCTGATTCTCACATAATGACTTTACTCATGCTGATTAGAGGGCAGCAAAGAGACTAATAGAAAGACGCACAGGGCTTATTATATCATTACAAGAGATATGATATGGTATTCAAATGCACAGTATTAACAACATTATACACAAAAGCATAAAATCCGCTTTGTCTGAGTAAAAACTGCTGATGCGATTCTCAGCTGCCAGCCAGCTTTGATGTGCACTAACACTGGCCTGCTGGGAAAAGATGTCTATTTCTTCACATCCAAATAACCTCATGCACATCAGCAGAGCTACTAGAAACACACTCACAAACACTTACTGTACACATTGTCACCCTTGACATATCACTGCAGGACAGCTGCAGCAAGGAGACATGGATGACAGGATAAGAAAAATAAGAGGAGAAAAGAGATACAACTAGAAGTGCATAAGGCAATGCAGAAATACAAGCATGAAATCAATAAAAAGAAATCTATTTCCTTGTAAAAGGAGTGGAACATGCTGAATCATGAACATGAGATGATACCTTCTGAACTACATAAAGGCAAGACTTAGGAGAAATGGTCCCCTACTGCATCATGGAGGCAAATGCCACTTATCTCTAAAAATGCAGCAACTCTCTTTCTTTTTCTGTGTCCCACTGGGTCGATATTCCCCAGACATACATCACTGGCTCTAAGAGTCTCTGCATCCCCACAGAGCCAGCTTTATGGTGCCATAAACACACACAGGCTGAAAAGTATGAAATGGAAAAAAAGCTGGTGTTGGAAGTGGGTGGTGGCTGAATATGAGTGAGCGTGGGTAGAGTACAGAACGGAGGAATGATCGCAGAGGTGCTTTCTTGGAAATCAACCACCATATATGACATTTATATTTTTAAAAGACTTCCTTGGGAAAAGTTGGGGAAAGTCTAGAAAGAAAGACAGTGAATGTATGTCCCATATATGGGCTGGTAGGTGGAGATGTAAACAGGCAATAGGTATTTTAAGATCAATGAGCTTTAGAAGAAAGAATAATGGTTGACGTGAGTGCCTAGAACCAGTTGGAGTTCAAGATAGTGGGTGTGATGGATTGGTGGACGCTGGATGTTTGTCCACCTTGTGGGCAGAAGGCTGTGAAATGGAAGTGCTGGGTAAGGGGAAAAAGGGTACGTGGAGGCAATGTGTCACACACTGATAAACTGGCAAAGGTAAGTATGTGCCGCAGGTACTGAAGTGCAGCCATGGGAAGTAAAAAGTGATTTTCTGTCTCTCTGTTGTTGAGGGGCATTAGTGCTGATGCTTGTGGACTAAAACCACATTCACAAAAGAATCTCTGAAAAGGTTGTAAGCAGGTTTTAGAGGATTTAACTATAAATTAAGAGAGGATTTAACTATAAAGTAAATGCCTGCAATGTTACAAATGTTGCAAGTTTCTGAACATAAATAAAGGGAATTCAGTGCTCAGCTTTCAGAGACTTAATATCAAGTATTTAAGAACACCCCTAACTGGCCTGAACAGGAAACAACCATGTAAATTTCAATAAAATACAACTTGTCTTTATATAGACTTCCAACTGAACATGTTTTAATTGGTCAGACGTCACACAAATAAGCTCAATCACAAGGAAAAAGGGGGTTGCAACCGGAGACAGTGGTTCTGAGACCAGGCTGAAAGATGGTTCAAAAAGTTAAACTACTAACATGATGTTTATCTAAAAAAAATTAGCTTATTATGTTACATAGTAGGTTAGTTAAAGGGCATAGGTTACCACACCATAGTAACAGACACAGTAAACCCTGTATCTGGAACAGGGGCTTTTCTGTGAGCATCTTCTTAAAAGTGGAAAGAATTTCTCTCAACTTTTGATACCAAAAAAAAAACATAGTTAACTTCCTAATCCTTCTGTCTATAATGAACCCCTGGGTCCATAGAGTGGTGGGTGGGTGGTTGAGTGAAACAGCAAGTGAATGAGGAGCAACTGCAAAGGACACAATGAAACACGGAGTAGTTTATGTCAATCTATTCATCTTCTATTATGCCACTGAAACCAACCACTAAATACTTAAACAGTAGTGAGAGTAGAAATAAAAGTGTTTATGAGAGGACCCAGTGGGGCACTCAGCAGGTAAATTTGCCTTGGGTGTGGCACAGCAACACACCTAAAAGCCCTGATAGACTTGTTTTTGATAGCTGCTCTCTGTCTTCCTGACAGGCAGCTGAAAACATAATCCACCACACATTCATCTCTTCTGGACACCTAATGGGCAGTGGCCATAAAAATACTGCTCACTGTGTCTGTCTGCCAGTAAGCCAGGCTTCCCTGCCAGACTGAGAGTGCAACAGTAAGCTTAAGAGCGTGATCCAAATGTAAACAAAAAGCCACCAGTGATAAAACCTTCTACCACCTTTGCAATGGTCATCTAATCCAAGGGTTAATACTAATACAATATTCGCTAGCTTTTAAGCAAACCGACCTGTACTATTTCTCTTTTTTACCTCATGCAATGGTACAATTCCTTTGCGATGACTGCTGTCAGGGTCTTGTGCATATGTTCTGTATGCATGCCTATACACATACTGTACATTTGGACTGCTAATGTATGTACTTACACATGGGTAATGTGTGTTGAGACACCATGTGTCATTGTGCACAATGACTTCATTTGATAAACCAAAGGTAAAAAGTAATGGACACATTTACGTTATATACCCAAAAAGCCTTATAACCTTGCAGATCCAGGGTACACCAGTTCAGGTAAAGGAGAAAGGATAGCTAACAGTAGAAAGTTCAGCAGTAGGAAATAATACAACAAAGTAGCCTGTGTATGAGTAAAAGTCATCCCTACTCTAGGAGTTATTTTCTAACAATATTTGCCTTTGATCTGCAGTAGCTTTTATCTTTATTGATGCACTAGAGCAAATCCAATTGTGTCATTTAATTGCCAGATTTGGTTTGAAGAATCAAGTTCTTTTGTAGCTTTCTACTTTTTCCTATTCTCCTTCCTACAACAACCTGTTTTTCTTTGCCCATCTTACCATTTCCCTTTTCTTTCAGTCCCCCCCAAGCTTTCTAAATTAAATTACATTATTAAGCCTCATCACACTAACTTCCAGTTGATTTGCTTTCTGCCGCAGGTATTCAGAGAAAGTTATGGCATTGACATATCCTCAGCGAATCATCCAGCAGCCTGCTCACGCATCAAGAAGCACGATTTGCCTCAGGCTGAAATGAAAATATGATTTGCACAATCAACATCATTGCAAAAATGATGGAGCATCTAGAACCAAAATTATAAGTTGCTGTCAGTAGGTTGTTTTTGGAAAGCAGTAGAAAAGTCCCTGATAGACAAGGTAACATAAAGGTAACTACAGTATTATATGTGATGAAATTTGACACCACTAAACATTGTAAAATGACCGGCACAGAACAGTAATAGATGGTTATGTAGCATAGAATGTAGTATAGCATTTGACGTATGTGAAATTCTGGTCTTTAAAACAGCTTGTTTATCTTTATTAGTGAGATATTGTAAAGTTGTAAAATTTCCATATTTAAGGCCAAGACTTATATTGACTGATATTTTTGGAGGTTTTGTAAGTAATAAACAGTCCATTCAGGATTGAGGAGACTTTGGAACTATCATTTTAAAAACTGTAAACTGTAATATC